>NC_081842.1:7569273-8315248 GCF_963259705.1 Myotis daubentonii | reverse complement strand
TCCCACCCACCCAGGGCGGGGGAGGAACAAGAACACGCCAGGCAGAACCTCCGGGAAGACTGCCTCTTTGCAGGAAACTGCCCGTTCTCCAGCACTAGCCAGTCAAGTGACCCCAGACCCGGGCTGGGGTTTCCCCACGGCCACCCCGACAACAGCCCATCAGGAGGGAGCCGGCCCTGTGTGCCATCGGCACCTGCCCGTGTGCAAAGGTTGTCACCTGCAGAGAGACGGTCAACATCCCATTTTATAGACAGAACTGGGGCCCAGCGCACACCTGCCCCGTTGGCTGTCACAGCCTCGTGAGGGGACGGAGGCGCTGAGCCCCCAGAGGGGAGGCCAGGTGGCCCACGGCACCCCGCAGATCCCCGCACATGGTCACAGCAAGCGCTGGGTGCGCTCCGGCCACCGCTGCTGAAAGGGTCACTGGTGACTCCCCATAAACCACCTTCTCACCTATGGGCACAACGGGTAACATGCCTCTGACGGAAGCTACCATTTTCTGTTCAACTGACGACCCCGACTCAGTCAGCTGCCCCCGCTGCCCCCACTGCCCCCGCTGCCCCCGCTGCCCCTGCTCTGGGCTGAGAGGCGGGAGCGATGGCGAGGGCTCGGGGCAGGGGCTTCCCTCCCAGTCACCCAGCACCCTGACCCTCCCTCGGGAATGTTCTAACAAAGAGCATTCATGTGCTCGGGCAGCAACCGCTTCCTTCCCCGCCCGCCATGGAGTCCTCACGGGGGGTGGAGTGAGTCTGTGGACCTACAGGGACAGCGGGGGCAGAGCCCCTCCCCCCGGACAGCCCAGACACCGGCACCAGCCACGCTCACCAGTACAAGTAATAGGTCAAAGCCACGGCCACCAGGGCGACACAAACCCCCGAGAAGAGGCAGGTCGAGTAGCTGGCCAGCATCTTCACAGCCTGCCCCCTGTCTTCTGAGAGCTGGTGAGGAGATTGGCAGTGGCAGCGAGTGTCACCGTGGGCTGGAGCGTAAGGAGAGGGATTATGACCAGGCCCACACTTGCCACACGGGACGGGCTTGGGCCACGAAGAGCATCTGCTCGGCAGACCGAGGGGGACACGCACTTCTGGGGTGCTGCCTCCCGACCCAGAGGCACCCTGTGAGTCTCGAAGGCCAGCTCGAATGAAAACAGGGCCCTGAAGCAGCACAGAGGGCGCGGCCTCCCCTCCACCCACTCGGGGCTGCCAGGCTCCCGCTAATCCAGTAAGCGGCTTTCAGCAGGAGCCGCTGTAAACAGGTGCATCACGGCCTCGGACAGGACCAGGTCAGCAGGCCCCGCCCAGCAGCTGACCCGGGACCTCAGACTCAGAAGCCAACAGAAACCCCAATAGCACAACAACCCAGCACACGTGGGGCGAGCTAGTGAGGTGGGCCCCCGGCTCTGCTCGGGCTGGAAAAACCGCTGGAAGGCCTCCCAGTGCTGGACAGACATCCTCTCTTTGGGGCAATGCCCAGGCCATCGGACCCCCGCCCAGAGCAGGCTGCTATGCTCCCACCAGAGGCCCAGTTCCAACTCCAGACCCTGGGGAATGCCTTTCCGGGCACTGCCCCGGGGAAGACTTGGGGAAGAGTCACTCCTCTTATTCCCGGGAAACAGCGGGACGTCGGCCAGATGTGCGAAGGACTGTTGTCTCCCACATGGCCCTGCCTGGACTCTGATCGTGCACGGAGCTGAGATGAGATAGAGATGCAGGCGGAAGTGTCACCCCTGCAAGCTGTGCAAAGGCCCCGACAGACACGCAGAAGCAGGAAGAGAAATGTTATTGGGAAAACACCTCGAGGGGCCTCTGGCCAACGCACCTTCCTTCAGGGCCGGGGTGGGGAACGCCCAGCCCTCGGACAGTATAAGGCCCACGAAATCCTGTGGCCTGGCCCTGCCAAGTCATTAGGGGTGAGTTGATTACATGTTTGACCAAATACCGCGGGCTGATTTTTAAGTGGGTAACTCTGTATGGCCCTGGAATGATGTTACAAATACCCCAATGGCCCTTGGCAGAGAAAAGGTTCCCCTCCCCTGCTTCAGGGTCATCACGCTGCACTGGGTGACCAGAAGGTTACTGCTCTGTGCATCTTCCCTGCACATGACACGAAGGGCCCACTTCCAGACAGGAAGGCCCCGCTGCCCTGCCTGCCCAGCCGAAGCCCCCTCCAGCACCTGTGCTCCTGTGTCCTGCCAAGGGGCGGGCCCCACAGCTGGCAAAGCCTGCCCTGCCCCTGCCCTGCCCTGCCCTGCCCCTGCCCCTGCCCTGCCCTGCCCCTGCCCTGCCCCTGCCCTGCCCTGCCCCTGCCCCGCCCTGCCCTGCCCTGCCCCTGCCCCTGCCCCTGCCCTGCCCTGCCCCTGCCCCTGCCCTGCCCCTGCCCTGCCCCTGCCCCTGCCCCTGCCCCTGCCCTGCCCCTGCCCTGCCCCTGCCCCTGCCCCTGCACCTGCTCTGCCCCTGCCCCTGCCCCTGCTCTGCCCCTGCCCCTGCCCTGCCCTGCCCCTGCCCCTGCCCTGCCCCTGCCCCTGCCCTGCCCCTGCCCCTGCCCTGCCCCTGGAGCCTCCAGACTGATTGCAAGGCCTTTAGAGGCATCTGCCTGTGACTTACACTCAGGCCTGTGGCCCGAGAAGCCATCGGAGGGAAGGCAGGTCCAACTCCTCCGCTTAGCCCCGGGAAGGGGCTTTGCCCTGGGCAGTGTCTGGCTGCCTAAGGCTTCCCAACTCCGTGATCCCCAAGCAGCCAGAGGAACTGCTGACCGGGAGGACCTGCTCCCCCAGGGTGGTGTGTGCTCCCCCTGGGATGTGAGGACCGTCCTCATCTGAGGCCTGAGGAACAGGCCCTCTCCCTGCCAGGTACCCGGACCTCGGCCTTTCTAATAAATAGCGAAAAGAAACCCTTCTCTCAGAGAGCTGTGGGGTGGTGCACGTCTGCCCAGCCACCACCCCTCGTCTGCGATGCAGCTAAAGGCCCGGGCCCTCGTGCATCTGAGCCTCGAGGACGCTGGCCCCTGCGGCCGTGAGGCCCATCGCTGAGCACGGGTCTCGCTCCACAAAGGGCAGCAGGTGCCCTTGACTTGAGTGGCAGCACCTGGGCCCGACCTTTGCCCTGAGGTCAGCACTCGTTTAGAAAGGTATTTTTGAGGACTCTCTGGGACCCGGGGTGGCCCTGCCCTCCAGAAAGGCTTTCTGCTTGCCAGTACCCCAGTAATTCAGGATGCCGGCCCCCTCCTCCATGGTGCCGCTGAGAGACTCTTCTAGAATAGAAACCGGGTCATGGCCCACCCCCAGCTGCCACTGCCAGAGCCCAGCAGCCACCTTCCCCACTGCAGGCTTTCGAGATACTTGCCACATCCTGTCCTCGTCCCCGGCCTCCTGCCAAGTTTGCAGGGCAGGAGACAGGCTGGCGCCTTGGCGGGCGAGACAGTGGACAGGCCGTGGGGTTCCCGCACACCCTGGACTGCACAGACCCCTCTGAGTGCTCAGCCTCCAGACGGCTCCCCGGGGCCCTCCGGGCTGTGGTCAGCACCCAGCCTCGAAGGGGGGTTCTCTGGCGAAGGGCGCCCTGGCTCTCGCTCTCTCTTTGCCCTTTGGACCTCAGTGTGTCACAGGAGTCTCCTCTCCCAGCCACATCGCAGGAGGCCTGTGACCACCCTGGAGAGAGGGTGCACAGCACAGCCCTGGGCACGGACTGCACCCCAATCCTAGCACTACCCCCCCCCCCCCGCTTCAAGCTAAGCCTCAGTTTACTGTAAGGTGGGAATAATCACTCTACCCTCGTCAATGGGTGGTGGTGATGTTTAGGGGGTTGGTACAGGGAAAGCACCTGGCATAGTAAATGTCAAAATGGTTAGCGCTCGTGATGACGTCATCATGGCTCCTGAACCAGAGGGGACCTGCCGGCAGAGGTGGGGAGAAATGCCCAGCTGGAGCAGAACAGAAATTAAACCTCAGGCCTGGTTTGGGTTCTACGAACAGTAAGACATGTTTTTTGTTGTTGTTTTTTAAAAATATATTTTTATTGATTTCAGAGAGGAAGGGAGAGGGAAAGAGAGAAACATCAATGACGAGAGAGAATCATTGATTGGCTGCCTCCTGCACGCCCTCTACTGGGGATCAAGCCCACAACCCAGGTACTTGCCCTTGACCGGAATTGAACCTGGGACCCTTCAGTCTGCTGGCCAGCGCTGTATCCACTGAGCCAAACCAACTAGGGCAGGAATGTTGAGATAGTTCTCACTTTTTACTATGCCCTTGCCATTATTTGTGTGAAACAGCAAACCTAGAATGCTTAGAATCTTGGCTTTATTGATTTTGAAATAAAGGTTGGCATAGGAATTTGGCCAAAATCCTCCTCCAGTAATATTTCTTTGGACAGGAAACTCCCCGTGGGGTCCTGAGTGCACCTGTCCGCTGGCCGTGCTCAGGACCCGTGGCAGTGGCCCTCCTGGTCCTCAAGACCATGTGTGCGAGTGAGGTCACTCCTGCCCCTGGATTACTATTCGACTTCATTCTGAGTCTCTTACTGAAGGTTAAAGAGAATAAAGCTAATTTGAAGGTATTACACAAGAACGTGTCTAGATACTTCCCTGGACTAAAAATGACTGATTTATGCTAAATATGAAAGAGAACAGCAGGAGCGTGCTGACAGAACCTCCTGGTGGTGTCCTCAGAGCAGCAACATTAAAGGCAGGTTCTAAAAACTTAACTTTTCTTTAAACTCAGCAAGTTTCTCTTGGAATGCCCACATTCTCTTTCGTACACAACCGAGAGCACTGCAGGTGTAATAACCGTTCCTGCTCAAGGAGGCGAGTACTGCGACCATCAGACATGAGGACAGATGAATGCACGTATGCAGCTGCAGTTTATGTAGTTTCTCAAAGCAGCTCTTTAGTAACCCGCTGGCGGCCCTCGTCCAGGGGAGAACCCCACTTGTCAGCCATTGGGGTCTGGGGGCAGCAGGTGCTGCTTCCCCATATCTGCTACAGGCCCTGCCCCAGAACAAGGAGCTGCCAGCATGGCAGGGAATGGCTCTGGAGCCACAAGGGGTCAGGCAGGAGGGGGTGCTGAGCTGGGGAAGGAAAGCTTGCCCTCTGGGCCACCCACGGGGCCCGCAGGGGCCACCTGGTCACAAGCTCTATGGTGGCACCTGCAGGAGCTGTGTGTCTCTCCAGCTTCCAGAACAAACATACGATCTCATCTACCTGCATCCAGGGGAAGGGCAGGTACATACACAGGACAACCCGGTCCACGCCTGTTGCCGCTCTGAGTGCCTGGGTCCTGCTCCTTCTGGGGCCACCTCCCTTCCCTGACCTGTTCTTTTCACTCACCTTCAGGCCAGGTGTGACCGGTCAGAGCTCTCGCCATTCCCCCGCCTTACCCTGGCCCTCCAGAAACTGTGACCCCCCTTTCTGCCAGCCTCACCTCCAGGTCCCAGCCCTCCAGAATGGACCCCACCTGGAAACAACCCAGAACCAGGTGCGGACGGCCTCCGAGTTAACCGCGAGGGCTTGTAACGCTGAGGTCTGAAGGGCAGCATCAACAGGGAAAGGAAGGCAGGCCCACGGGCCACGCCGGGACTCCCTGGTGACAGATGGGGAGACCACACCCAGACAAGCCAGTGAGCGATCAGGGAGACCACGCAAGGTCGTGCTGAGAGGCACTAAACGCGAATTATTCATTTAGTGATCGCAACTGCTCTCTTGGTACCACGACCAACTGCATGGCTCACAAATAACTGGCCGACCCAGGATGAGAACCAGGTTTGGCCGACGCTGGCCTCGGAGTATTTCACTGGCCCCAGCGCAGCCCAGCCGGTTCAACCCAGACCTCCACCCCTCAACCCCCACCCCCGGAATGACTCGTGGCTTATTCAGTCTCTGGCAGTCCCCAGGGGCCAGGGCGTCTCCAAGCCTCAGACTCTTGTTAACTCACAGTTAATCACCCTCTTTCCCACAGTGTCCCCAAAGGCACTGTGTCAATTCCTGGCATCCCGGCCTCAAGAAATCAGGTCCTGCCTGAACCACAGAACGGCAGCGGCAAGGCGCTGAGTTTCCAGCAGGAGAGACGCTGAGCAAGTAACTTTGCAGCTTTCGCCCTGCCTTTCGGCTCAGCCCTACTGCATTTATTAGGTTAATGAGATGCTGCCCGCCCACTGGAAACACACCATCGCGCCAGCCTGTTTATCCTGATTGAGCTCAGCATCAGGCCAGAGAGAACCCTCAGGATGCCAGCCACATGTTGCAGGACCACCAATAAGAAGTTGCCAAGTGCACTCACTTAACCACTCCCCACCCCCACCCCGCCCCTGAAGCCTCACTGGGCTCCTGGCTGTTGACAGGGCCCCACCTCACTCCTCATTCTTATGCCCAGTGCGTCCTTCCCACTGACCGGAGCTCCTGGTGCTTCCCAGCGGCTCTGGAAAGGTTATGAGTCCCTGGAGCTTTCTCCTCTGGTCCCAGGAAGCAGGCGAGACAGTCTGCAGCAGAGTGTGGCCGAGACAAGCAGTCTCCAGGCCCGCTCCAGTCACACTGCGCTGGGGGCACAGCTGAGGGCGTGTCCGTTCCTCAGGACGGTGGCACCTGCAGGAGGCCACTTCCCGCACCTGAGACTGCTGGTTTGGGTTCCACGTCTCACCCAACCAGCCCTTCCACAGCGTTAAGTGCACAAATAAGTAAATAACAAAGCAAAGCTCCCTGCTGCGACTCCCTCTGGGCAAATGAGACTCCAGGAGCGAGGCGGGTGCTCGCGGGGACCAGCTGATACCATGTCCTTCCAATCCACACGGGGACGCGCACTAGAACGTGGGTTACTATGCAAACCAAACACAAGTAAACAACCGAGGTGTGAGCCCAGGAAGGCCAGCGGCCAACTCTCCAGTGCTCTGAAGTGCAGTCAGGACGCTATGCCAGATGCTATCTGCGTGGCTTACAGCTACTCGGTGGCGTTGACACAGCCACGGGATGAACAGGCACAGGTGTGACCGGCAGCAGGTATGGGGGGGGGGGGGGCTGCCACGTGGGGGCGGGGCCTCACCGGTTCAGGGTGGACTAAGAGATACCTGCTCGGCTCCAAGACAGAAAGGTCAGCCTGCAAAGCGTCCTCAGGACATGTGGCCGGGTTCTCGGGCCCTCGGCAAGCCCACAGATGTGAACACACGGTTTTTTCACGACTGCATGTCAGGACAGGTGGCAGCCTTCAGAAGGCAGTCACAGCCCAGGAGTAGGGAAGTGAGGAAAGCAGGTGCACACGGCCCTGGAGCACATGTGAGAACCACCTGGTGGGCCCTGGTACGCCAAAAAGTTGCGGGTTCGATCCGGGTCAGGGTTCCAGCCCCGTCGGGACGTGTGTGGGGCCCCTAGCTCGCCCTGTGCTGCCTGATACTGCTTCCATTTGCTCCCATCTGCATCTTCAGAACAGTGTGATCGGGCGGCCATGCTTCCTTCCACGGAATAGGCACTACGACAGGGATACACTGGAAGCCAGCGAGGAGCAACCACCAGCTCTGGGTGCTGGGCCGGGCCTACACCTGCACCCCAGCCTCCCTTCCCCGCCTGCAGAGGGCTTGTTCTCCCTCGTCAGCTGTGTTCAGTGCTCCTGCTGCATTTCGAGTGCAGGCAGTGCCCGGTGGCTCAGCTGCCCAGTGCATAGGGAGCACCTCGAACTGCGAACACACAACCAGCCCCTGACATGGGCCCGCCAGCCCCAGCTCCCTGGAGAGGAAGACCAGGGTCTAGAATTTCAGGCAGGACGTCCTAACAATGCTGCACAGGGTGACACGTCAGTAGACATGTCTGTAGCATGTCCCAGCATGCACGCTGGTCACTGTCCATATGTGTCAGCTCATCCACTCTCACCACCCCTCAGAGGAGGGGGCACACTTATGAGCTTCATGTTACAGACCTGAAACTGAGGCACAGAGAGGTGAGGCACTAGCCCAGAGTCACAGAGCAAGCAAATAGCGGGATCAGGACACAGGCTTCCATGAACAGGAACTAGGTCCTAAACAGCCTCAGAGCAAAATCCAATCAAATGCCCTGCAAACAGCCACTCATCCCTCCGCTCAGAGGCAGAGAAGGTCTGAGCCTCGCAGCCGGAGAGGGGCCTGCTGGGTTGTGAAGGGAGGAGGAACGACCTGGGGAGGAGGGAGGAAGGATAAAAGCAGCAGCTTTTGTTCGCTGCCTTCTAACCAGGTCTGAACGGATGGGGGTGGTGAGTGAGGAACTCCAAAGACCCCCTGTTCACCGGGGAGACGGAGACGCTGTGGCCACTCACTGGCGTAGACTGGCTGCCCGTTCTGTGACCGAATGAAACATTTCTAGCAAAAACACCCCAACTCTTGAACTCTGTGTTTTTAAAAGGACTTTGTAAAGCCCTGGCCAGTGTAGCTCAGTTGGTTAGAGCATCGTCCCATACACCAAAAGGTGGCAGGTTCCATTCCCAGTTAGGGCACATACCCACCCAGGTTGTGGGTTCGGTCCCCAGTTGGGGCATATGCAGGAGGCAACCAATTGATGTTTCTCTCTCTCTAAGATCAATTTTTTTAAAAAGAATGATTTTGTAAAGAATGAGATTTTGTGCGTTAGCAGAAAGTAATAGATTCTTGCTACAAAACTTTCAAACCATGCAGAAGTACGTGGTCAAAAGAGGAACCTTCGCCACCACCCCCACAGGCTGCCGCGGGGCCTGGGGTCTGTTCCTGATGCAGGTGGCAATGTTGTTTGGCTATAACTTGATTTCCTCCCACAATGCTCGCTCTCTGCTGTGGGCCGAATATTTGTGCCCGCTCCCCAAATTCATCTGTTGAAACCAAATGCCCCACGTGGAGGTATTGGAGGAGGGGCCTCTGGGAGGTGACTTAGGTCATGAGGGTGGAGCCCCCATGAACGGATTAGTGTCCTTATAAGGAAACCCCAGAGAGTGCCGTCACTCTCCCACCCGTGAGGACCCAGCAAGAAGGCACTGTCTATGAGCCAGGACGCAGGCCTCTCCAGGCACCTGTGCCTTGATCTGGGACTTCCAGCCTCAGGAACTATGAGAAATCAATGTCTGTTTCTTTAAAGCCGCCAACCTATGGCGTTGTGTTATAACAGCCTGCACAGACTCAGACCTCCACCAGGAAAGCCTGCTGGGTCAGTGCAAGCCTCGTCTTTCTGGGAGAGGGAGGAGTGAATAGGAGCACATGACCGGGTTCAAATCCTGGCCTCCCCAACACCAGGCTGTGTGACCTGGAGAAAGGACTGAGCCTCTCTGAGCCTCCACTTCCTCCTCTATAGAGTGGGGGTACTTCCTTCACCACCAGGTTACGAGAGTTAAATGAGTGAGTTGTGAAATGCACTAGACCAGGGACTAGTTATCATCAGCATCACTGCCCTCTGTCATTCTTGTTAAACTGGCTGCGAGCATTTCAATGTAGGAACGTATTAAAAGGCAGGTACCCGTTCTCCTGCCCAGGACATGCAGACCATCGAGTGCCCAGCCTGTGGTGTGACGATGTGACGGCGCCATCGCCTCGGGGCTCCTGGGCGAGGACCGAGGGGCCTGCGGTGGCCCCGCTCTTTGGGCACTTGCCTGTGTCCGGCTGGAATCCACTTCTGCTCTAGCCTCAGTAGCCTCTCGCTCGGGTGGAGTTTGCTCCCCCGTCCCATCGGGAGTCCTGCAGGGTGACTGCGTAACCATGGAGAAGCCTCGGGGCTCCCCCCACGCCATCCTGCCTGCCGGCCTGCTCTGTGGGATGCAGTCACCACCCTTCTCCCGGGACATGAGCACATGCATGGGGCCATGGGAGTTACTGCCCAGGCTGGGCGAGTTCCTTCTCCACGGAAGCTCCTGCCGGTTCCCACAGGTGGACTGTCTCCTGGTCACCTGGTCCTTTTAAGCCTCAAGGATTTGGATGGTGTGTGAGGTCCTGAGGGATCAGCCTGTGATGCCCGGGCCGCCCACACCTGGCCTTTGTCGCTGGGCATGGCGCGGGGGGAGGGGTGCTGGGGTGGCCGGTATTATGGTCCTGACCTGTACCTTGCTAATGACACTTCGACCTTTTCCTGAGAGGAGGCAAGCTATTTTTTTTAACCTTACAGAAAAAAGCAGAGACAGAAAAAGTAAAGAGAAACATAAACTACGGCCAACAACCGAAACCACACCTTTGCAGGCTCCACAGTGGCATTACCTGGAGGGCCGAGGCCAGCTGCCACCCTGCGCTCCCAGGTCCTGTCCAGCTCCTTGCCCTTCCTCCGGCTCCTCTCCTCTCTGCACGGCCACCTCCACCTCAGGGCGGGCTCCCCACCTGCTCAGCCCGGCTCCTCCAACCTTAAAGAACTGAAAGCTGAGCCAGTCGTCAGACCGGCTGCTGGGGTTGGGCACAGCCCAGATCTTTCCCGCCTCCCCCACGGCTCCCAGCGGGCGCCAGCATGAGCTGCACCTTGCTTTGAAGGGACAAGGGTGTGAGACCAGGGCTCTGAAGTGTGGCCTGAAAAACAAGGTCTCTCCACCTCCCCTCTAAAAAAGACGGTCGCTACCACGCAGATTTACAAAATGTAATTCACCGAAAGGCCTCAACGCACAGGAGACTTTTCAGATGCTGGCTTCCAACCTGGCTCTCTGCGGTGTCAGCCTGAACACCTGGGATTAGCCTGTGTCTGGTTTTCCTGATAGAAATTTCTTTAGATTTCAAAATAAAAAGTTTCAAAAGGAAATATAAGTTTAATTTTTCTCCTCAGACAAATTTCCTCCTAAGCAATAAAGCAGACCTAGCAAGAAAAAATACCGAAGAGAAGCCAAGCCTTCCCCTGAATCATGGATATGACATCCAACCTCTGCTGCTGCTTTAGTGACAGGTTAGTGCCGACCCGAGTTGTGCCCACAGACCCGGAAAGGTGTGTTTGGCCAGTCGTCGTTTTCACGGCACCTGCCAACAAGGTTACGCTGAGTCCCTGGCGGGCATAGCAGACGCCCCAACAACCAAAGGGTGTCCCCCGGGCTGCCGACTACCATGAGCGACTCAGTCCCATGCTCAGAGCCCCCGGTTACAAAAGCCTCATGGATTTTATCTTGGGAAATGGGGATGCATTATTTCTATGATCTTTAAAAAAGAATGTGATCAGCCCTAACCGGTTTGGCTCAGTGGATAGAGCATCGGCCTGCGGACTGAAAGGTCCCAGGTTCAATTCCGGTCAAGGGCATGTACCTTGGTTGTGGGCACATCCCCAGTAGGGAGTGTGCAGGAGGTAGCTCTCTCATCGATGTTTCTAACTCTCTCTCTCTCCCTTCCTCTCTGTAAAAAAAATAAAATATATATATTTTTAAAAAGAGTGCTATCAGAAAAGCCCCTCAGGCCTCCAGTGGTGGACACCAGTCCCGAGCTTCCTGGTCTGACCAGCTGGGCTAGTTTCTGGCCCCTCCCCTGTGGAGGCGGGCAGAGACAGTGCTGTGAGAGCTGAGAGGGGACTGACTGCTCCCCAGGGCCCAGGGGTCCTGCCGTTTGCCAGGCACCCCATCTCCCTGCGAGTGGTGAGTGCCTCTCGGGGCCTTCTCACTCCAGCAGCCCTGGCCCAGGACTCAAGATGCAGACGAAATGCTGCCGCACAGGGGGAAGTGCCCATCACCAGGGGGCATGGCCATGTGCACCTCCCATTTGGGGGGAAAAGGAGAAAGTGCAGCCCAAGCTAGTGGTGCATCTGGGAGCAGAATGCAGACCTGCTCTTGGCATGAAATCCCTCTGCTTTCACCTGCACAGCTTCCAGGAGACAAATGCCACGGGGAGCAGCACCGGAACGAGGTGGGAGGGGGGCGACGAGAAGGGCCAGCCAGTGTGCTCTCCTGTGTGGAGAAGGCAGAGCACGGGCTACTTTAGGAAGAAGACACTGGGCCATTCTCAAGGCACAGCAAGTCCCAGCGGCGGCTGCTGGGCCTTCTGGGGGCGGGTCACCTGGGCACTGCACCCACGGCCCCCCTCACAGTCTTGCCTGCAGGGGTCAGGCAGCCCTGGAGTCTGCCAAGCCCGGCAACATCCACAGCCTAGTCCTTACACATGCCATGTGCCTGGATCAACAAAAAATGTCCCCACAAATCCTGTCGACCTGCACAAACCAGCTGTGAACAGGGGGGCTTGAGAGACGCACATCAGCGACACTGGCAGCCTCACCCTCCCAACACTCGACCACGGCCACCTCCTCCTGTGCCACCCATGGGCTCTTGGGAGGAACACCCCGTGGAGCTGACTCGGCTCGTCCACCTTCCCAGGGCACCAGGCGGCCAGGAACCCTCCCTCCGGGACCTTCCCACCCATCTGTGCTCAGAAGGTGTCTTCACCAACGAGTGTGCACCCACTGTAAGCGGCCCACATCCAGCCCTCCAGCTCCTGCTCAGGCCCCTTGACCATGGTGTCTGCTGGTCTGTGGACGAGTCATGACAGCCTGGGTTAAACTTGCTTTACCACTGGGAGGTCGCACCTGGCCCTCCAGCCATCTCTGGATAGCCGCTGCTCACCCACTGCCCACTGAGCACTGGGTGGTCTGCTGTCAGCCCCTCCTTGCCAGGCCCCCGGGCCCCCATCCTGTGACCCTCCTGCCGGAGGACCCCAGGCCAATCCCACGCTGCAGGGGAGGTGCAGTTACTATGCCTGGTGGGAACGCCCTCTAACCCTGGGGCTTAGATCAGGAAGCCGCGTGGATGCACATGTAAGACGTGTTCTTCAACAGATCAGTGAATAGCTGACATTTTTACCTCCCCTGGTTCCAAACCAGACAGGACATGGGCTGGTTTAGTAGCCCCGACTCACAGTCACGTTTGCCCCGCAGTGACCTGTCTCATCCCTGGCCCTCTGAGCACCTTAAACAACATGTTTTCCAGCACCTTCCCAAAGGGCAGCCCAATCGAGTCTCACCTGGAGAGATCCCATTCTGACACAGACTTCGTGTGGTCTTCATGTGGGACTTCGAGGGCGACCCTGACCTTGGCTGAGAGCTCGGTGCAGTTTTCCTGAATCCTCTCTCCCATCATGGGCAGCTGGCTCCACCTGGCCAGCTGAGGCCTGCAGTCCAGACCCAGGACAAGACCGCGCCTGGGCAGACACACGCTGACCACAGCAGAGGTGGCCCCAGGCCCCCACCCCCGCGCCCGGCTCTGCTGCCTGAGACCACTGGACACAGGTTCTAAGATCCCTCCCTGCACCAGCTTCTCTGGTGCCCTGGTGGGACAGTGCCCATCAGTGCGCTCTCGTGGGAGCTCACCTTGACAGACAAGGGAAGACACACCGTTTATGGTTTTCTGTACCCATTCCCACCACAGGCCCTGGCAGTAACAGTAACCAACATCTGTGAAACGAACAGTTGGGTGGGTGTCTAGTCAAATGCTGAGTCATTACGGGGCGAGTCTTTGCCCCTCATCCCAATCCTCGCTGTCCTCAAACCGGGCAGGGTGCAGCAATACCGCCAGCTCCGCCACAGGTGCGCATCCTCTCTCTCACCAGCAGGTCCCTCAGGTGGGAGCCGGGTATACAACTTAATTCACCAGGAAACCTTTCCACCTCCTGCCACGTGTGCCGAGGTGGGGCCTGTGCCAAGCCCTCTGGACCCCTGGCCTGGCCACCTGTCCATCCACTCCGGCATCACATGGGGCTGCTGGGCAGGGCCAGGTTCTCACCCTGCGCAACACTCCCCGCACCTAATCGACAGGAACTAAACCACTAGCAAGACCACAGAGAACTCCTCGCTCTCAAATGCCTGGGTGCTGATTTCGTAGCATAAAACCCATCACATGTAGGAAGCTGCTGGTTCAAGTTCATTGTCACGCAGGTGTGGTCCCTGTGCATGGCCTGTTCTCAGAGCCCCATGCCCGAGCCTACCTCGGGCACCGATCCTGCCACACGCCCTGAACGTGTGCTCACCTGCGGAACTGCCTCCTCCTGCCCCTTGCGTTTTAACCTGATGATAATCCCGAAAGAAACCGCTGCTCAACCCAACACAGACCAAATGCCATCAGGTCCACATGCAGCCAACAGTGAGGAGTCAAGGCCATGTTCTGGTCACCTGTCATCTGGGCTTTTCAGTCCATCAGTTCCCATGTGTTTAACTCTCGGCACCCCTCGGCTTGGCCCTCTGCTCTCAAGGGCTCACCAGCCACTCGGGACAGTGGCATTGACACGGGACGGTTGGCTCTGTCATTCCAGTTAGTCACATGACATCAGTGGCAGACAAAAGCATTGGCTCACCCTGGCTGGGAGATACTATGGACTCAGAAATCATCTGTCGAAATCCTGACAGACAGCAATGTTGAGGTGGAGGCCCTAGAAATGACTGTAAGGCAGACGCCAACAAGATGTCTTATTCACCCAGTCCTGCCTTTGCTTTGTGGGTGAAAAGGGGGTTCTATGTGAAGTATTCTCACCAGATGATCTGATCATAAATTCCTAGCTGGGCAGCTCATGGGGGGCAGCCCTGCCCAGGCCTATAACTTCTTTAGCGGAAGGTTTTACGCCCGCCCAGTCCATTGTTATCCTGCATCTAGGTTAACACACCTTTGAAAAACCGAAAGCAATAACCCTGGAAGGGAGTGTTAACCCTCAAGGGAGTACAAGCTTGCCCTAGCCGGCTTTGCTCAATGATTAATGCCTGTGGGCTAAAGGGTTGCAGGCTCGATCCCTGGCCCTGGTTGTGGTGCGTGCCGAGAAGCAACCAATTGGTGTCTCTTATGTCGATGTTTCTCTCCCTGTCTCTCCCCCTCCCTTTCACTCTCTCTAAAAAAATCAATGGAAAAGAAACCCTCAGATGAGGATTAACAACAACAGAGAGAGAGAGAGAGAGAGAGAGAGAGAGAGAGAGAGAGAGAGAAAATCTTGTTAACTGTACTGTAACCCAATCCCTGCCCCGCTTTCCCCCACCTTCATGTAATCTCTCGATTTCAAATGTATGTAAGAAGCTGCAAAATCGCAGAGCTTTTGAGATCTTGTTCCCTGGCCTATGTCATCAGTTTGGCTCAAATAAACTCTTACAAAAATTTCTCTACAGGTTTGGACGTTTCTTATATTGACAGTTGAGCTCAGACTGGAGAAGGACAGACGCCAGCCAGCGGGACCTCCCACGTGTTAGAGGGACAGATGCCCTCCCAGGCAAGCAAGGTGGAGGGTCCGGGATAAGTAACTCACCCACCCACTCTTCTGTGGCCAGAGCTTAGGGAGAGTCGGACCCACAGAGAGTGCAGATTCGGACGGAGACAGTGGGGTCTGAGATGCGCGGCCCTCAACTCCCACTCTCTCTCTCCCACCCTCCACTCGGTGCCTCGCTCCATCGGGGAGGTCGGGGGTTCTGCTGGAGAGCAGCCCTGCCCTTACCTGTGAGCGTCCTGGGCCAGACCTGCAGGGCGGCTCCCTCACTGGAGGTGGCCCAGCTCTTATCCTGCCATCAGCCCCTCCCCGTCGGGGAGGCAGGATCTGTAGGGGGGCAGGAGCTCACCAGTTTTCCTTTTCTCTTTTTTCGAATTAAAGAGTCACATTTATTGCAAATCCGGGACTATGAGGGGGCATCTCCCAAATCTCATAGTGATAAGATGGCCACGACACCAGATTTATAGGCAAAGATCACAAATGTATTGATTACATCCCAAGGTTTGGAATGAGGAACCTGGTTTGCAAAAAAGCAGTTTACAGAAGCAGAAGCAGTTTTACTTAAGCATGTTATCTAAATTATAGTTTTGGGTCTCCGGATCACTGGGTCATCAGGGACACGTTAACTGGAGCCCTCTGACCTTGGGATAACTGTGCTGTTCTTCCCAGGTAAAGGAAAATGCACTTTCTAAGACCAGTATGACCACAACCAATGGGATAATTTATATAATCCAGAAAATCAAAATAACGTTTCTATTGTTAAACAAAACAAACAAGTACAGAAACCAAACAGCAGGGTTAAAGTTAAACTATAGTTTCTACCTGAGATGATTGCTACCATACTTCATTCCCCACTGGTTTTATGCACATGAGTCAAATCTTGGACTCATCCTTATTAGTTAGGGGATTGTACTGCCCCCCAACTACAAGTAGTTTGACCGAATTAATTTTTTCTAAACTGCCAGCTTAGCACATTTAGTTTTCTACCAGTTTTCCTTTTCACCCCGAGTTAAAATCTCTGCTCACCAGGATGGTGAGAGCAGCCAGGAGCGTGGGTGGCCTGGGGCAACTGCTGCGGGGTCCAGGGGAAAGTGCCCAGCTGCCCACGTCCGGGGGTGGGCCCCACTCCAGGCGGGGGAGCACTTAGGGAGAGGTCCTGCTCGAGGCAGTGGCTGTCGACTTTTTTTACTTTCACAGAGACTGAAAGCCAGGACCCGACCAGCCCCCACACCGAAAACCAGAAATGCAGGGCAACAGTTGCAGAACAGCCAATGTGTGCCAAGTGCAGCGAAAAGGGAAGAACGGAGAAATGGAGAAGATGCCTTCTTTTTATCACATCCAGGTCAAAGGTCAAGGATACACCTGATTTTTGGAGTACTGACTACCCTGAGAAGTGGTAGGAAGGAGATGGCTGCTACAGGGGTTCAGAATGAGCACCCCAAAATATGCTTCTGTGGTCTGTAGGTTGTTTTGAGCCAAAGACAACCAAGATCCTATGGGCTCAAGAGAAACTTCTGTCCCTACCCCCACCAGCCTAGAAGAATTGAATTAGGGGCCTTGTACTTAATAAGAGATGATCAGAGATCACCTTTTTTGGCCTCTCTATAGGGCGGCACAAACTAATTACTGAACATCTGCTCTTCTCGTCATCCTGCAATGGCCCGCTGCGGCCCCCAGGAACCTTGCCTCACCCCTAACTCAGAATGTCTTACATCCCTCACTGTCCCTGTCTGCCTCGGAACCTCTCGTGCATGTGGGGTTCCATGTGGACATATGTATTCAATTTGGCCATTTTCTAGGGCTAATCTGTCTCATGTGGATTTGATTATTAGACCAGCCAGCAGGACCTTGAGGGGAGAGGAAAGTGCTCCCCCCACACACTGCCAGTGCAAAACTCACTGTCCCCCACTTCATACCAACAGGATGGACACGCTGTCAGGCAGACGCAGGCTCAGCGAAGGGTAAGGTCCCAGCACCCTGCAGCTGGGACAGCCACGTCGGCCAAGGAGATGGCGGTAAAAGCCTCTGGGTGGAGCTCTTCCAAAGGAAACAGCCCAGCTGGGCCCTTCTCCCCCTCCAGCCTGGAATGCAGGTGAAATGGCAAGGCTGGAGCAGCCTTTCTGAAGCCACAAGTCATAACCAAGAGGACAGAGCTGCAGGCTGACAGGGACATCAGAGGGGGCCTGGGTGCCTGTGGCTGTGCGGAGCTGTTGCCCGGCCCTGGGCTGTCTCGGTGTTGGCGGGAGAGGGGAGACTGGCCTGCACTGATTTGCTGCCCACATGGGCTGAACCTGCTCCTAACACATGCAGAACTCTACGGCAAAGGAGTATTTAATAGTAGATCCTGGAGTCAATGAAAACTACCTGAGCTGTTCCTGACTTCCGCTGCACCCGTTCCACCCCAGTGTCTCCGCTGAGCTTCCGACCACAGAGGGTGAGGAGGCTGCACCCAGCAGTGCCGTCCCAGTGGTCCCCACCCGCCTTCTGCAATGGATCCTGCTCTCCTGGCCTCTCCTCTTACACCAGCTGTTTTTCCCGGGAGCACACCCTCCTGTAAGCATCAGGAAGAGAAGCAGAGGCCGGATGGGAACAGACACTCTCACCAACCAGAGCCTGGCCTAGCCGTGCGCAGAGCACCCCGGGGCCCAGGTCATGCTGACCACAGACAGGCTCCTCCGGACGCACCCGAGGGCTGGGCTCTGCCCCCAGCACCCTGCCCACTGGCCACATGAGATCCCCCCTCACCCAAGGTTTGCGGGCAGCGGGGTTCAGCTGACCACTGTCCTCACCTGATTCATGGCTGACACCTGTCCTCTCACTTGATTGAGGGCAGCCTCCCTGCAGGAGCGCTCTGTCCCGGGAGGAGCCCTTTCCTATGTCCCTCTCATAGCACTTGCATATGTTTTTAATTTTTTTTTAATTTCTTTACTGGTTAAGGTATTACAAATGGGTCCTCATTTCCCATGTTTTCAATTTTAAAGAGGCAAACAAAGCAGCGTCTCAAACGCACAGCACCCATCACTGAGATGGAACATTTGCCATAACTGCTTCAGATCTGTCTTTAAAGAAACAAAACCCTGTGTGCGTGGCGTGTGGTGTGAATATGGTGTGTGTGTGAAGTGTGCGCCTGTGCTGTGGGTATAAATAGCGTCTTGGACACATGACTAGGTGTGGGAACCCTGCTCTAGCCGCCTCCTGGACCTGCCCCGGAGCTAGACATTTCCTCAGCCCCCTTGGGCCCCTGAATCCAGGGCCACCCTTCACATCCATCTCTCCCTAGAGCAGGAGCCTCCTGCCCAGCCTCCAGCCTTTGGTCACGGGTCACATGACCGGGGCCCTGCAGGCTCGGAACCTCTCGCCATGTGCCTTCCGCTGTGAGGCCGTCCTGCCATCCTGGTGGGAAGTAGGACGAGGCACACGTCCCTCCCCTCTTCCTAGTCAGACCTGGCTCTGCCTCCCCTGTTCCTGCAGGCGTGGGGGCAGGTCCGCAAACCCCGAGGAGGTGCAGCCCCTCCGCCCAGCATCCGGAGGGCGGTGCGGCCAGCCAGGGGCCTTGGCCAAAGGCCAGGCAGAGAGACATCTCAAAAGTCCGGCTACACACTGAGGCTAAGAGCCCACAGCTGGCCAGCGCCTGGGCGCTGTCGAGCCATTTGTCCCCGAGGTGACTGTCGTGCTGCCAAGCAGCAGCATAAGGTTTAAGGCAGACACAAACTCCAAAGGACGACTCTGCGTGAAGAGCCCTGCTGGGGACCAATCGGGGGACGAGTGTGCGCCTCCCAGTGCTGCCTCTGTCAGTCACACACATGTGTGCACACATGCAGCACATGCAGGCACATACACAGACGCACATGTACACACATATCCCACAGACTCCCATACGCACACTCAACCTGCCAGCAAGCCTGTCTGCTCTCTGCCACTGTGTCACCAGCCCCATCACCTCTCCTGACTTCCACTCTTGTCCCATGGGGAAGCCAGAGTTCTCTCCACCCAGTGGGGATCATGCCAAGGCCGGCCCACGCCCCAGTGACCCCATGTGCCTTCCACTGAACAGAACCAAGGACAGAAGCCACCCCCTCATGTCTGCTAAGCCAGGCGCCCTGGCCTCCTGGGCCTGCCCCCTACACTCCCCAGCCCTCACCAGCCTCACTGCGCCTGCCCGCCTGCCTGCCAAGCTGGCTGGTGCTGGGTATTTGCTCCCTGCCATACCCTGTGAGGGTCGTCTGCTCCCCACCAGCACCCACACTGCCCATCACGCTGCACAGCCCCACGCAGATCCCTCAGCACAGTTCATCTGGCATCTCCAGTGTATATGTTCATTACTGTCACCTCGCCTCCCCAGCTGCCCACTAAATGTAGCCCTCAGGGCTCTATATATGCATGAAGAACAAATGACTTCACACATGCTTCCTGCCAGTCTGTGTGAGGTCTAACGGTGGTCACCTCTGCCCCCAACACCAAATGGGGCGCTGGCACTGGGGGGGGGGGGGAGCCCCAACTAAGTGAGTAATTATTAAACAAGGTCTACGCTACCTGACGGCATAGCTGACCTCCTGGGGGCCGCGCAGAGGGGCCTGGGAAGCCCACGTAATGGCGACCCAGGTCCTCTCCTCACCAACAAACCACAGTGGACCCCAAGGCTCCCAACCTAAAGATCCAACCTTGCAGCAACCACAGAAACAGGTTCACTTCTGTCTTTAGTCACAGCTTTTTGGGTTCCAAAGTACTGAATGCCATGGTTCTTCATAAGCAACTTGGCGTCTGAAGAACGTGTTGCTAGTTCTGAGGCTTTCCCGGCGGCACGTACGACCTAAGTACCCACACCAGAGAACACACACATAAGCGACTCCCCCCGCATACACCCTCGTGGTCCGCAATACCCCCTCCCGCTGCCCACCGGTTCCTGCTCCTCACCTAGACCATGGGATTAAGAATTTTAACTTCCAACAGGAAATCTTCGTTAGACAGCATTTACTCCAAATGAAGAAGCCTAGATCCTCACAATAACCTATCCAGTATCTGTTAAGCCTTCACAAAAACAGCATCAAAATACAGAGAAATTGGTAAAAAGATGTCCTGACACCGTACCTACCGCTGATCTCATGGGGTATCCTCTATGGCTCGTCCACACTGAGGCTGGGAGGGCACACCCACCTTGCCAGCCCCGACCAGGTCCCCAGACTCCAGAGCTCAGGGTCTCCTCAAGAAATGAGCCCTCGCCTGGACGGTTTGGCTCGGTGGATAGAGCGTCGGCCCACAGACAGAAGGGTCCCGGGTTTGATTCCCGTCAAGGGCACATGCCCAGGTTTCGGGCTCGATCGCCAGTCGGGGGGCGTGCAGGAGGCAGCCGATCAATGATTTTCTCTCATCCTCGACGTTTCTATCTCTTTCTCCCTCTCCCTTTCTCTCTGAAATCAATAAAAATATATTAAAGGAAAGAAAGAAAAGAAAAGAAATGAGCCCTCACCCTGGACAGTCAACTCAGAGAGTCAGCAGTGTGGAGCTAATTACTCATTAACGAAGGACAGCCATCAACCCCTAGTTTTATTACTAACTGAAAACTTGTCAAAGGCACCGATCACCGACTGCTGCAAAACTCTCCCTGACTTTGATAAAGTCCAATGTCTATCAAGT
Source organism: Myotis daubentonii (assembly GCF_963259705.1). NCBI lineage: Eukaryota > Metazoa > Chordata > Mammalia > Chiroptera > Vespertilionidae > Myotis > Myotis daubentonii. Next base: position 8,294,522 of record NC_081842.1, on the reverse strand, counting down.
TCTTAGTGTCACCTGAGCTGGGACAAAACCAGCAGCTCATTGCCCTCTCAGCCCAGGTCTCACCCTCAGGCAGGGAGGCGTGCAACACACACACACACACACACACACACACACACACACACACACGGACGTGAGTCCACAGCACACCTGCCAGCCAGTCCAGGAAGCTGCCTCAGGAAGGGTCCCCACGCTCAAGGGTGTGGGCGGGTGATGATGGTTATCAGCGTGGACTTGACAAGCGCCAGCGGCCTGCCACATCAGAGCTGTGTGCCACTGGGAACGGAGGCATGGCCACGCGCTCCGGGCGGGCGGAGGCGGAAAGTGCTGAGCGGCCACACAGAGCAGCACAGCCTGGTCCCCACGTGTCCTGTGGTTTGCTCCACAGTCACTTCTTCAGGGTCCAGGGCCCCCATGAGGGCCACGGCAGGGACTCCATCAGAGCACAGGGGTGTCTCAGAAAGGAGGAGACTAAATCAAAGGGCTGGGCAACCAAACAGGATTGTGAACCTGACCCGGAGGCAAGAGGCCCTGGGGAGAGGAACAGCTGGGACACAGCAACAAGCGGCTCCATTTGCTGACAGTCCAGACCTCTGCCCACACGGAGCGGAGCGAGGGACACACCTGAGGCACCAAGAAGGCCCAGGGACGAACTGTGATGTGTGCACCTGGAGAAAGAAGCCTAAGCTGAGAGGGGCAGGGGGGAGGGAGGTGGGAGAGGAGCATGTCGCTTCAGAAGCAGGAGTGGGAACTGAGAGCAGAGTAACTGACAGGTGAGCAAGAAAGGCTCAGGCGTGTGGAGGTGCCAGAGCAGGTGCCCGGGGAGGCAGTGCCTTGGGAGGGCAGGTACAGGGTGCTTTACTGTCACGCTTAGTGCAGAAACAATAGACATTATCAAATAGAGGAAAGGACGGAACTAGTAACCGTTAAGACGAACCACGCACCTCCCCAGCTCTCAGGTCAACCACACCAAAACACAACACAACAACCGGGAAGGCGAAGAGCAGAGGCCACATGCACTGTGAGTGTGTTTGTGAATGGGAACACGTTTCATCTGTAACCCCCAACACACAATACCAGCAGCACAAATCAACACGGGGACCATGTCAATCACTTCAAATTGGCAGAGATCACCGACCAGCAAAGGGAGCTACTTCACAGAGAAATACCTTGACCAAAGCAAGCCAGCAAGGTCGAAAAGGATGACTAGATGTACATCGGGGAAATGTAAGTAAAAAGAGGTCCAAATGCTTAACATCAGAGAATAGAATATCCAGCCAAGTGACATTAAATGACAAAGCAGGAATATTTATAATGCTAGAACTAAAATTCTTAAAGATCTGATGGCTTAATACCTATGTACCAAGTAACACAGCAGCCAGCGTGTCATGAAGCAGAAACGAATCCCCGCAGCTGACCATGACAGACGCTGCCACGTCTCCATCAAGAACAAGGGGTCAGGAAGAAGAAGGGCTGTCCAGAGCAAGGTCGGTGCCGAGGCCTGAGGCACAGCCGATCTGCACTTGCTAAGAGGGAACACCCTTCTCCCCATCGCTCAGAAACATCCACAAACAGTGTCCAAATATATGAAGCAACAAAGAAGTTTTCAACACATTCCAAACAGTAACTATAATACAAACAATATGCTCTAGAAATTCATAACAGAATCAGAAAACCGAAAAGGCCTTCCCCCCTGAAATGTAAACATTCTCCTCTCAGATGTTCCTCTCCAGGGCAGTAGAAAATGTCTAGAAAACATAATGAAAGCAACAGCAGGGCTCTGAGGAAAATGAACTGCATTAAATACTTTAAAGTTTTAGAGATGAAAGCACGGAAATAAGAGAATGCATGGAAACAAAAAGTTGGAAGAAAATGACAAAGTAGCTAAAGGAATTAATAAAGGTAAAAGTAAAATATAGTGAGTTGGAAAAAAGCATTCTAATTAATTATAAATTTTTAAAAGATGGTTTCTTTTAAAAAAATCAATAAAACAGACCAGTCACCTATAACAATAAAAAAACTAATTAAAAAAAAAGAGAATAAAATGAATAAATTAAGAAAAGAGGGAATAAGCATCAAAAGAAAATATTACTTTAAATCGTGGAAGTGACTGCACATCTCTATGCAAATAAATTTGAAAACCTCGATCAAGTGTATACTTTTCTAGAGAAAAGAAATTTTAAAAAAAGGGATGTAGGAAGGATGGAGAGCCTGGGCAGACCTACTTTTGTAGAATTGAAAGAGCTATTTGTCATATCTGATGAAAGAGACCAAACCCAGATGACTTAACAAGAGGATTCCACCAATCCGGCACCAACAGGTCATCCTAACACTATTTAACCTTCTCCATGGTCTCCTAGACCAAGAAGGCAAGCTCCCAAGTGCCTTGTACAAAGCAAGTGTGACATGACGTTCGCAATGCGGCGGAGACTCAGCTAATCCATGTTCTCAGTGGGATGGGAGGGCCGCCAGGGGGTCTGGGAGTCCCCTGCCCCACCCCCCGCCCCAAGGCTGTGCTGGGTGAGGCAGGAGTTTCTTTGGGAACCTCAGCCACTGCTGACACGGATCCCTGCACCGTCCCCCATTAGGTCAGACATGAAAGAGGTTGATTACGTTGCAAAAATATAAACCAATGCCACTCTCCTCACTACATTGCTTTTCAGTTTTGAAAAAATATAGTTTCCTTTATTAAAAATGTGACTGATGTTGACGTGCAGTGGGCTTACTGCCTTTCTCTATGGTGGCAGCGTGGCTTACTCAGCTGTGCCGGAGTCCAGGCGCCGGGCTTGCCGTGGCTCCTGGTGTACAAAGCCCTCATGTTCTGCCACTTCTTTCTGAGCCGCGACACCAGGAAGGTGACAGCTAAGAGGATGCTGCACACGAGCTCCGCCCTGTCATCTTCACGTGGCCAACAGCCACTGCCCGACGCATCCTCTTCATCTGCATGTCACCTCATCGTTTCGGCCACCACGTTCTCCTCGTGGGTCAGCAAGGACAGGAACTGGTCCAGGCCTGGGCCCGGGACTCATGGGATCTGCTTGACCAGAGACTGAGGGCAAAAGACAGCACACTTCTTGGCCAGCTTCGTATGCTTTTTGAGTTTTTTCTTCAGCGCCTCATGTCCCTGTGAGGGGTGTACTGGTAAACGGCCTTGGCCTCAGCACAGGGCTGCTGGTCCCAGATCACATGTGGAGAAAGTGGGGCAGGCGTGGATTTCCGCCTGGCGGTGCCCAAGGAGCGTCTGTCCTTCTGAGGGTCACAGCTCTTCAAGCCGATCTGCAGCCTGACTGTCTGCAAAGACCTCCTGCGCTGGCGCTGCTTCCTGTGCGGGACTTCCCGCACCGCCTCATGCAGGGTATCCCGGAGACTTTGCTGCTCAGGGTCCCTCGCACGGCCAAAACCAGAAAGAGCTCCTGCTGCTATTTTAAATAAATTATTAATGACTTTTAAATGTTCTTGGTGTTAGTTTCTAAAATAGTATATACATCAACATCGGGGTTTCTCCACATGGCACTACTGACATTTGGACCAGATACTTTGTGGTGGGGCTGCCCCGCGCACTGTCAGATATTAGAAGCATTCCTGGCTTCTACCCTAGAGGCAAACAGAAACACCACCACCACCACCACCACGTTTACCAACCAAAAACATGTCCTGGCACTGCCAAGTGTAAAGGGATCAAAGGTTTGAGAACCACTGCTCTTCACTTATGAATATAAATGTAAAAATTCCTTTAAAAATTAGCAAACAGAACCTAATAGCATATTAAAAAAATAACACATGAAGACCAAGAAGGGTTTGTTCCATGAATGCAACCATGATTTTATGGTAGGAAATCTATTAATAAAATTCATTCTATTTCTTTAAGAAAAATGCTGATCAGGTAATTTAGCAAAATCCAACCTGACTTTCTGATAAAAACACCCCATAAAGTGGAGGCAATTTAAAAGATTATAGACACTCATTATATGCTTCCCCTGAAGGCGACACACCCACTACGGACTCCCCTGTAAGGTAATAACCTCTCCACCCCAAAGTCAGCATTTCCTGAATGAGAAACAATCAAGGCATTCCAGGAAACAGCAGGAGCCACACAAAATGCCCATTACTGAACCCATCGCAGGCAAGAATATAGATGGAATACTCACAATAAATATATATTAGCAGACTGATTCTAGCCATGCAGTTTAAAAAAAAAAATCATGACCGCTCTAGCTGGCTTGGCTCAGTGGACAGAGTGTCAGCCTGTGGACTGAAGGGTCCTGGGTTGATTCAGGTCAAGAGCACATGCTGGGTTGCAGGCTCAATTCCCAGTAGGGGGCGTGCAGGAGGTAGCCGATCAATGATTTTTGTCATCACTGATGTTTCTCTCTCTCTCCCCCTCTCCCTTCCTCTCTGAAATCAATGAAAATATATTTTTTAAAAATACTCCAAGATTTTAAAAAATAAAATAAAATCATGACCAAATTTTGTTTATATCAGGACACAGAAACAGTTTACTACAGAAAACCAATTAATCTAATTATTGGCAATAAGAGAAAACAAGCCTATTTCACTGGATTCAGAAAAGGCGGACGGGAGGTGCAATGCCACTCATACTTAAGAATGACCATCGAGAGAGACTCCATCCCAACATCGAGAACTTACTGCGGCCACAGTGAAAGACAAGTAAAGAATAAGAGACATGGAGATTGCACAACCTTTGTCATTGGTACATGAGATGATCGTCTACACAGGAGATCCAAGGAGTTCTTGAGGCAATTTCGGAAAATGGAGAGCTGCAGGAGATGGTGGCCAGAACATGGACAGCGCTCCGCCCGCGGCAGTGCCTTCCCTCCTGCCAGGGCTGCCAGCTGCCCGCACGCCTCCCTGACAGACGCCCACTTTGGAAGATAATGAAGAGAGCAAGTGGCACTAAAACTGAGAAGGGGCCACACACGCGTGACACTCACTCCTGTGCCAGGCCCGCAGGGTGCCCTCCCTCCAACGTCTGGGGCCGGACCATCCCCCCCGGCTCAGCCCTGTGTTTCTATGGACTCACCTCTTCACTTCAGTTCACGTGGAAGCGAGTAGGAGCACAGCTCAGGCAATACCAAGCGCCGAGTCAAGAAGGCGGCCAAGACAACTCAGGCTGCACGTGACGCGGCCACCAGATAGATGCATGTGATGTGGCCCCCGATGCCCTTCCCCACAGTCCTCTGTTCCAGCCAGAACCCCCGACACAGAGCCAAACCGACGGCACACCAGGTCCTGGTGCGCCCAGGCACGGCCACTCCGGAGGAGCGCTTCAGTTTTTAGTTCTAGTCCCCAAGAGATAAGGAGCTGCCAGGCAGGCGGTGTCTGTGAGACAAGACGGCGCCCGCCACAGTGGCCTCTGCCTGGTGTTAGACGCCTGGAGGCAGGCAGCCCTGCCCAGGAGCACTGGTGACCCGGACAGCGACGGCATGTGAACCTGTGTGCACACAGCCCTTTACGCATTCCAGCAGGAGAATGCAGGGTGGGAGGTACCAGAAAGCAGACGCCCCTTCCTGGGAAAGGAACCTGGTCCAGGAAGCTGATTTCAGTCTCCAATCTCCCCAAACTCCATCCTTCTGGGGAGGTCCAGCTGCTGACCAGTGAGTGACCCTGGGCCCCTCTAGCCCAGCAACAACCCGTGGCGGGGGACACACGCCTGCTGTGCACGGTGCAATGCGCCTCCCGGCGTCACCCACAGCCCCTGCAGCTCTGCACCCCTGGGCCCCAGTACCCCCCGCAGTTGTGAGGGAGAGAATCCCCTCAGCCCCAAGCATCCTCCAGTCACTGCAGGTGATAATCGACAGGAAAAGAAAGTAGTGCATTGAGAGCTCAACCCTAGGATACAATGTAACTGTGATTTTCTTCTTTACACAATAGCAGCTCTCAACAACTTAACAAGTGAAACCCTATGCTGAGTATTAAATCAATGATGAGCAAAGAAAGCACATACACTTTTGATTCAGAATGTCAGAGTCTACAGCCATACCACGCCCACGATATGGCCAGAGTGTTGGAGACGAGGCTTGTGTCATATTTATGGTAACAGTTACTAAACAGGCACTCATAAGAAAAGACTTAATTCTAAAGTGACACTAAAAGTAATTTTAACTTGAAAAGGAAGGCAGTACTGCAGTGCTCAGTTCATATATTTAAGCAACATTATTTTAAACAAGCCAAGACTTCAAATACAAAAAGTATGAGATTGGCATGGGGTTGTATCAACTTACTCATATCCCAAAAACTGTTTGTTTTTACCAAATAGTAGCTATCAGCGCACAGTTCGTTGTAATCATTACACAGGAGCTTAAACATCCTGCTTGAGGACTGGGAACTATTAATTAAATGTGCAAACTTCTAGACATGGTGGCTGGGACCCGCTCTTTGCAGACAACACTTTAAAAGACAGGTGACTTCAGGCCCAGAGAAGAAATGGCAGGAGGCCATCTGGTGGAGGCATGATTAACAGAAAGGAACCTGTCGCTCACTGACCTAACACTAGTAGATCTCAAGACTGTGCGGGTGCAGGAGGGCGGTGGTCAGCCTGGAGCCAGGATACAGAGGACAGAAGAGGGGGTGCGGGTAACTGGAGGCCACTCTGTGGGATGGGCCTGAGGACTCTGATGACTGGGTACCCCCATGCCCACCCCGATTCAGTGCTCTCCGCCAGAGCTCCCAGGGGAGCGCCCTAAGAGCTGACTGCCCCATGGAGAACTGGGCCTCCTGGCAAACATGCCCACAGACCTCGGGGTCACGTCACCCCTGGACATCTAAATGAACAGCCATGTCTGTCTCAAAGAGTCTCTCAATCTTCAGGATCTGCTAACAAAAGCCAGGTCCAGCTCTGCGGGGTGATGCCCACTGCTGCTCCCCCGCAGACACACTGGAACCCAGCAGCATCTTTAGCCTGGCCCCCCAGGAAAGAACAGAAGGGGAGACCCCATACCTGAACTTTCTCATTTCGCTTTTGGATAAATGGGAACTGATTAACAAATACCTAAGAAAACTTCAAAGCACATACCCCTTTAAGAAATCAATCAACATGCACTAAGGCCCAACTGTGCTCCACAAGGTCCCTTCAATGTCACTGAGGCTAACTCAGAGAGCCCGGCTCTCCAGGCAGATGGACTTCTGGGTCTGCCAGCAAGCGCTGTGCCCAGATCACGAGGGCGGGGCCCACTCCAGGGCCGTTCCGGGGAACAGAAACACACACACACACACAAGCTCGGGTGCCTCCTCTCCTACCTTACCGAGGCTCGGGGTCAGCACAGCCAGGGAAGCAATCGTCCTGAGAGGTTCTCACCTTGAGGGCCTAAAAGCGAAAGGCACAAACACACGCAGGAAAAACACACGGGGACCAAACCCCTGCACATCAGGGGAGCTGACCACCGGGAATGAACTTTATTTCCCCGCGAACTGCATACTCCCCCACCTTCAGCAAACACCGAGGCCATGGCCCATTCGGGGCCTTTCTGAGCCGTGACTTCCCACTGCCTGATCGGGAGGCCCCGCAGATGGCTCACAAATGAACACACCCCAGGAAGGACCACAAAGCACTTCCACCTCCCCGCAGGCCCTCAGGAGCAGCTGAAGCTGGGCTCCTCCCGCCACGCGCCACGGAGCCAAGCAGCCCCCAGGCCTCTGCCCTCCCTCGGGATGCCAGGATCTGTCCTTCCCGGCACAGCAGTGCTGCCCGACCTCGTTCGCACTCTGGCTCCCTCCCATACCCGACAAACCCTGCACACCGGGCTCCCCTCCAGAACAGCCAGCCTCCTCTCCCTCCAGCACGACCTTAGGCTGTGACCAACGAAGCCAAACCCCAGGGCCACTGGCCAATCTTATTCCTTGTTTTTGTCTGCTTTAAGTTGTGGTAAAATATACATAAAATTCACATTTTAATCACTTGTAATATATGTTTATATTGATTTCAGAGAGAGAGAGGGAGAGGGAGAAACATCAATGATGAGAGAGAATCACTGATCAGCTGCCTCCTGCAAGCCCCCAACTGGGGATCCAGCCTGCAACCTGAGCATGTGCCCCGACCGGGAATTGAACCCTGACCTCCCGGTTCAGAGGTCAACGCTCAACCACTGAGCCATCCCGGCCAGGCCATTTTAATCATTTTTAAGTGCACAGCTCAGTGGCATTAAGCACAGTCACACTGTTGTACAACCATCCACATCATCCATCACCAGAACTTTCCACCTTCCCCAGCTGCAACCCTCTCCTCATTAAACACTAACTGCCCCTGCCCCAGCCGCTGGCACCCAGCATCCTACTTTCTGCCCCTATGGGTCTGACTGCTCTAAGCATCTCATATATGTGGAATCATAGCCTTCGACCTTTTGTGACTGGCTTATTTCACTCAGTATGATGTCCTCCAGGTTCATCCATGTCATAAGCATGTTTGTTTTTAAGGCTGAATAATATTCCATTTAAGTATACACCACATTTTTCTTCTATCAATCGTGTCGTTTTAGCTTCCACATTTAGGCTTATGACCCATTTCGAGTTGATTTTTTTACAATGGGAGGAAGCAGGACAAAGGTTCATTGTTTCTGCATATGGGTGTCCAATAATCCTGGTATCACTTGTTGAAAACGCTACCACTTCCTCATTGAATTACGCTGGTACTTTTTTGTTGGAAACTGATTGACTCTAAATGTGCGGGTTTGTTTCTGGAATCGTTCCACCCCACTGATCTTCATGCATACCTTTCCCACAATTAGTGAAGCAAGAGAGTCTTAAAACCAGGTCATCTTTCGTTTGTCTCTTCAAAATTATTCTGGCTGTTCTAGGTCTCTGAATTTCCATTAACTTTTAAAATGAGCTTGTAAATTTCTAAAAAAAAAAAATAAACAAACAAAAACCTTGCCAGGATTATGATTTTGATTGCACTGCATCTCCATGTCAGTTTTGGTAGAGCTGACATATTAGTGACATTGGGTTTCCTAGTTCATTGACATAGTGTATCTCCCCATTTATATAGGTCTTCTTTAATTTCTCTGGGTACATTTTTTGGTTACATTTATCCCTACAAATTTCATATTTTCCCTGCTGTTGTAAATGGTGTTTTATTACAAATTTTAATTGTCCAGTGCTAGTATATTGTCCAGTGTTATACTGACCTGTATCTTGTAAACTCACTGAACTCACCTATTAGTTCTAGTAGCTTATTGTAGATTCCGTAGGGTTTGCCTCACCTGTGAATAAAGATTTCCCTTCTCTTTCCCATCATGTATGTCTTTTATTTCCTTTTCTTCTCTTACTTTTCTAGTTTAAGGTTGGTTAAAAGCGGTGAGAAGGTGGGGGACATGCCAAGGTCACAGGGCCCTCTCTCAGGAGGCCACTCGGAACCTCACAGCCCTGTCCTGTGGGAGCTTGACGCGAGCCACAAAGGGAAGTGCTCCTCCAACTGTACATTTTCTAGCGCCATATGAAAAAGTGAAAAGAAACAGGCAAACATGATTTAATAGTACATTTGATTTGACCCAATATATCCAACTTCCAGTCCGTGTAAAAGCAGCTTAGGGAGGTGTCTTACGCTCCCTCTCACGCTCTTGGGAATCGTGTGCATGTCGCACTGACAGCACCTCCGAACCCTGGGCAGCCGCCACTCCTCCGGCTCCGCACAGTGCGGACAGAACACGCCTCTGAGGTCCTTGTCCTCCCATCTCCCTTTTCCACTTACAAGTTAAGAATTTTAGTTTCATGAACTCTTTGACTTCAAGTGATTTTACAGTGGTTAATTCTTCTACTGGATGGTAGGCATGGGGATTCAATATTCTGTTTTCATATTTCTTAATTTAAAAAAAATAAGCTAACCCATTCCTGGAAATAGGATATAATCACAAGTTATAAAATAAAAATGACAAAATTATCAAATACCCCCAATTTTCTATTTCTTCTGTAAACTTTGAAAGGAGAAGAAGAAACTGAACCCTTTCTGGAAATAAGTACTAATGACCAAGCATAAACTTTTAAACTTTCTCTTTTTTTCTAGAAAAAAGTTCTTATTTATAAGAAGCCCCTCTCTTATTTATATTCTCTGTCTCTCTATCAGACCATCTCTCACCCCCAGCGCCCCTAGCCCCAGTCCCAACAACAGGAAGGACCACCTCTGTCATCAAACCACCACCTGGTACAAATCTTTCTTGTTCTGTACAGTTGAAGTGCTCCATGTCACACAATTCAAGTTACGCGCCATGTCAAATAAAGCGCATCTGAAATGCTCCGGGCCGCTGCTGCTGACTCCATGCTGCGCTCGGGGATGGGCCAGGAGCCTCTCCCCACTTAGGTGCTTATGTCATTATTTGGCAGATGTATGTGAGTGGGAGCAAAAAGACTAATGGGTAAAATCATTGTTAAGCAAACCTGTCCTACTGTAAATGTGATGGCAAATGTTACCCTCATTTTCAAAACCGCCCTTCCCCCACACAAATGGCAGTAAACACAATCGCTGGGACCAGGGGAGGTACCCCAGCTGAGCCCATCACCCCCCCCAACCTGAAGTCGCCCTACAAAGTCCCTCATGCAGCTTTCTTCCAGGGGTTCCCAACGCAGCCCTCACTCCCAGAGGAGCCGAAGGACACAAGACCAGAAGGGCAGGCGGCCTCACCTGCCCCTGCCAATCAGCCACCCCAGTGCCACAGTGACCACAACAGCTAGCAGCCCCTGCTGCTCTCAGACTGGTGGCTTTCAGGGAAGGAGAGGTGCTACCATCAGATCTGCTGAGCCATGAAATGATTCAGCAACAAGGAAAACCCAAAGCTGGCACAGAAACACGGTGCTGTATGGTGAGACAGGCAGACACCAGTTTGGGTGCGGGTGGGTGGCACAGCTAATGCCAATGCACCTGCCTCTACCACGCTCAGAACCTGCGAGACACTGGGCTGCAATGCCGCCAGGCCTCTTCCAGACGGAGTAACAGGGATGGACAGAGCCCACGGTCTCCTTCATCGGCACCCACGGGAGGCAGGAGAGCCAACACTGGCAGGAGAAGCACGCGGGAGGGACCCTTGCCAGGTGTCCAAGGGCTCGTGGCCAGTTCGGGGACGAGTCCGTGCAAAGCTCAGCCCTTGTTTCTGTTCTTGCTTTTCTCCCTGTGGCGCTTGCCAATCGCAGCCCCCTCTTCCTACGTGCGGGCGTCCTGGGGGCAGGCCGGCCAGGACTCACACACACCACCACGTGGGACGTCACTTCTCAACCAGGCCTGAGGTGTGTGGTGTGTGCACACCTCTTTACAAAGCGCTTTCACACGTGGCCTTTCCCATCCTCACAGGCTCCCGGGGAAGGGGAACAGAGGCCATGCAGAGCCGCTGTCACCCATGCTCTCGGCCTGGAGCCTACGGTGCACCCTACACCTCCACAGAGGACAGACCAGTCACCTGCCACCCACTCTCACCGGGTGACTGCAACAGAACTGCCTAGGGCGCTGTTGCAGTTCACAGTGAGATCCCAGCATGTTGGATGTCAAAATGAGAAAATAACGGAAAATGAAAAAAGTTAGACGCCTGGAAGGGTGCCGTTCTTTCCAATACGATGGGGTGAGTGGAAACAGCGTGAGCCTTTCAGAGGGTAAGGGTGGCATCATCCCATACACCGAAAGGATGTGGGTTCGATTCCTGGTCAGGTACATAGAGTAGGCAACTGATCAATGTTTCTCTCACATTGATGTTTCTCTCTCTCCCTTCTCTCTCAAAAATCAAAAAACATTTCCTCAGGCAAGGATAAAAAAATTAATCAGCCTAAAATCCCCACACATTAGAAAATAAAAATGTCTTTTAGATAACTCATGAGTCACAGAAGAATAACACCAGAAATTGTTAAATGCTGAGACCTGAACAATGAAAATGCTACATACCAAAATATACAGGCTACCATAAAGCAGTTACAGCCTTAAATGCTTACGATAGAAAAAAAGTCTGAAAGTTAAGAAATGAAGCTTAGAAAAAAATAAACGATAATAATAAAGAAAAAAGTAAAAAATAAAGGATAAAAATATTAAACAAAATAAAAGCTTTCAATTCAATAACCTGGCAAAAGAACACCAGAATAAACTGAAGGAGCGTGGACAGCACTAATGACAATGAAAGCAGAAATTAATGACACAGAAAACAGAGACCATGGAGATGGTCCACAAAACTAAAAGCTGGCTCTGCAGTCAGTAATAAAATAGAGAAACCTCTGCTGAGATGACTCGAGAAAAAAAGAAAGGCAAGAGCAATTTTAGGAATGCAAAGGGAACTTAATATCAGACATAGTAGAGATTTTAAAATTAAGAAAATATAATGGCCTCTGTACCAAGGAAAAGGCCAGTTTCATGAAATGGATAGTACGGTAGGCAGCCCTGAGATGACCTCCCGGGTTCACACCCTCATGCAATCCCCTCCCCTTGAGGGTGGGTTAGACCTGGTGATGGGCTTCTAACAAGAAGAGTACAGCATCCCAGGCCAGTGTGGCTCAGTGGTTGAGCACTGACCTATGAACCAGGAGGTCACAGTTCAATTCCCAGTTAGGGCACATGTCCGGGGTTAAAGACACAATCCCTAGTGTGGGGTGTGTAGGAGGCAACCAATCAATGATTCTCTCATCACTGATGTTTCTATCTCTCTCCTTCTCCCTTCCTCTCTGAAAATAAAAACATTTTTTAAAAAAAGAGTACAGCACAAGTAATGGAAGGTCACCTCCGAGATGAGCTTTTGAAAGGCCGCAACTTTCTCTCACCTCACCTCCCTCCCCTCCCTCCCCTCCCTCCCTCCCTCACCTCCCTCCCCTCCCACCCCTCCCTCCCTCCCTCACCTCCCTCCCCTCCCACCCCTCCCTCACCTCCCTCCCTCTTCCTTCCTCTCTATCTTTTCATGTTTGCTTGCTCTTATGAGCAAATTGCCATGTTGGGGAGGCCCTCAGGATCCTGAGGACAAAACCCATGAGTGACCTTGAAAAGGGACCCTTCCCCATAGAGCCTTCAGGTAAGACCACAGCCTGGGTGACACCTTGATGGCAGCCCATGAAAGCTAAGCTGTACCCAGATTCTTGGACCGCAGAAACTGTGAGATGATAGTGTTGTTTTTAAAGCCAATAAACATTGGTGTCATTTGTCACAAGCACAGGTAACTAATGCAGATCCCTTCCTAGAAAAATAACTTCCCAAATCATATTCAAACAGGATTGGAAAACCTGAACAGATCTGCAGCTGCTAAACACACCCGAGTAACCAACTCCTGGATCAAGACAGAAAGCATTCCCAGTGCCCCTAGGAGGCCCTGCATGTTCCCTTCCTGTCCCCAGTGGCCCCTCAGTGGCCACACCCTGACTCCAGGCAGCACGGCCTGGTCTTGCCTGCTTTTGTGCTTCCTACCCTCTGTGCCTCACGCCCTTTGCTCCCACCTCTGTAAGAGCCACACACATCTGCCTGTGGTTGCAGCTACTTCATCTCTTTCCCATCGTGTGCATTTTATTTGAAGCAATATTCCGTTGTACATACACACCACATTTTTCTTCTCCAGGGTCTGCCCACTAAGTGGCTGTGGCCATCCTGTCCTGCCCGGGGTCCTGACACGCACACTGGGTCATGTGCCATGGCCTCGCCTGCAGATCTGGCCACGAGGTCTCTGAAGCGCTGCGCCATTTACAGCGCTGGGCCGAGGCCACCGTATATTTTAGCCACCCTGGTGGGCAGGCCGGCACCTCCCTGTGGCCGTATTTTTGCATGTTCCTGATGACCAATGGAGGTAAGTCTTTAATCTCTTTAGTGGCCTCTAATCCCGGGAGGCGCAATGGGACGATTCAGAACCAAACAGCCTGTGTCTGTACCAGCACGACAAGGGGAAACAATAGCATCCTTGACTTGAACACCCTGTCACGCTGCCATCCAACACCGCCCTGAGGCCCAGGCAGGAAAATGGGAAGGAAAGACAGTAAAGGCACAAGGATGAGACAAAGCCACCACCATTCCCAGATAATAGGGATGCCTGCGCAGGAAACCCCCAAGTCCACAAATCTAGAAATAGAGACCGGCAAGGTGACTGGCTATAAAATCGATACCCAAAATCAACTGCCTTTCCGTACAACATCCACAAGAAGTTAGAAACCAATTTAATTAAAAATAATTTTTTAAAACACCACTTACAAAAGCAACAAAAATTATAAGTGTCTGGGAATAAATTTAACTGCAGAGTCTAAGACAGTATGTGGAATATTACAGAACCTTATTGCAAGTCATTTAAAAAGATCTTCATTAATGGAGACACATACCATGTTTACATCAGGAAGACTTAATATTATAAAGATGAAAAATCCCCCCAAATGAATCAATAGAATTAATACAATTTCAATCAAAATCCTGACAAAGTTTCCATGAAACTTGACAAGCTGATTTTTAAAAAAATGTATTTTTATTGATTTCAGAGAGGAAAGGAGAGGGAAAGAGAGATAGAAACACCAATGATGAGAATCATTGATCAGCTGCCTCCTGCATGCCCCTCACTGGGGATGGAGCCCACAATCCAGGCATTTGCCCTTACTGGGAACCGAACCATGACCTCCTGGTTCATAAGTCAACACTCAACCACTGAGCCACGCAGGCCAGGCAACAAGCTGATTTGAACATTATACAGGAAAGCAAAGAACAAGAACAGCCAGGGGCCTCACAGACCCACAGGGAGGACGTCCGGACAGCAGGGCAGGTAGAGAGCCGAGCGACACGACGAAGCCCATGCAGACACACCGACCAGTGGGACAGACAACCAGACGGAGGGGACCTGGACACGGCAGGCCATCAGGGGAAAGGGACTCACTGAGGACCGGGGTGGGGCCACTGGCTCCCCACGTGGGGAGAGGAGAGAACCGCGCCCTACTTCCACCACCCAACTCCGGGGCATAAGGACTTCAGTGTGGAGAGCAAACTTTAAAACTTCTACAAGAAGATGCAGGAGACCCCAGGGTGGGAAGGACTTCTTATCAACCCTCAAAAGGCATTACCCATGAAAGGAAAGATGGGTAAAGTCCACATTAAATTAGGAATTTCTATTCATCAAAATAAAGTAAAAAGACAAGACTCAACTGGTATTGGGGTCCAGCCCCAGCAGGTCCAGGGGTTCCCAAAGGTGTGGACAGAGTCGGGAAGAAGGAAGGACACGGAGACAGCGTTCAGTTGATCAGCATAGCCAGGTTCTCCCTTTATTGTCCTGTTACATCTGTATTTATACCATTTGATCCTATAAGCATGCCTCTATAATCACATCATGATATGTTTTGGGTAACCTTCTACAGTTCCTTGTTTTATTTCCATAGTTTCTTATCTGACCTTTGCCAAAAATCCTGTCTCTATCTAGTTCTGTTGATTTTAATCTTGTCTAGGTTAATCTCTGTGTTCCATTATAAGGGCTATTCCAAGGTCACTGCTCTACTGCTAAGCTACAAGGAAGTGACTGAAGGAGATTCTCCTACCCAGTAAAGGTTATGTCCTCCCAGCCCCGCTGCTTGCCTTCCCTGGGGCTGCCCTGTGTCGGTGGGTCTCCAGGGGTATAGGCTTTGGTGCTTTCCCTGGTGGACAGACCCCTGGGGATGCGGGCCCAACAAGTCCCAAATTTATTGCCAACAGTCTTAGTCCAAGTTCTTCATAAGTAGTACACGGTATTTCTGTAACACTAGGGGGGCTTACTGATTTATTCTCTTCCTTAGTCCTGTTAATCCCTAACTCCAGGGGAAAAAATCCTCACCTGGGGAAACAACCTTTCTCGGGGAGGCGGTCCTGTTTAAAACACACAGCGCTAAGAGGGGGGCAAATATATGCCAAATACGCCAAGTCCCTTAAAACATAAGTTGTGCAGATGTTTCTTCCCTACAGCAACTGCGTCAAGCAGCAAGGGTGGACCGGCTTCCGGCAAACTGGGAAAAGGCATGTGATACACCCACTACGACACAGGGTTGGTATCGCGAATATGAGGAAACATGTCATATAGAACTTATGGTTTTCATCTGCAGATAAAGGCTTAGGTTTCTGTTATTCATTTCCTGCTTCTCTTGCATGCATTTGGGAAGTGCTCATTGTGTCTTCATTTAATTAGCTCAGTTACTTTATTTCAAAAATTAAACATATATTTGAGCCCAGAGGTTGCAAAAATAGGCTCTACTGACTGAATTTAAGCAGGAACATTTTCTATTTGCCTCCATGGTCTGTTAAAAATAACTGCATATAAAAATCCAGCTTCCGGGCTTGTCCCGGCAGACCAAAGATCAGTGACTCTGGTCCTGCTCCCACCTGGTCCTGCTGGCTGGGCGTCAGTGCTGGGTCAGGTGAGGGGGCCCCAGAAGAGGCGCTCGGGCATCACTCACGTTCACACGGCCATCATCATCGCTCCATCGCTGGCTTACCTTCCTCCCTGTCCCCTGTTGGAATCTGTGTCTACAACTTTCACATGTAGCTTTGTTCACCAAAATAAAGAAGTGTTTATACCCAATAACTCTAAAGTGTGAAGGAAAGTAGTGAGAGGCACAAAGTAGGTGAGGCTCCAGGAAGACAGGTGCTCGCCCTGAGCTGGAGCCGACCTGCAGGCCACCCGGCACGTTTGCAAGCGAATATCTAGAACTTCAGTTACAGCAGCAGGTGCCTCGGTTGAGAAAACCGAGAATACACGCTGACATGTGTGCTGATCTCTGTCATCCATCTGGAAGCACCTGCCGGGACCCTCAACCTCACAGGCGTTGCAGCGAAGGGGCCTGAGTGACAGCCTAAGGCAGTGATGGCGAACCTCTGACACGCGAACTCATTTTTTTGGTTGATTTTTCTTTGTTAAATGGATTTAAATATATAAAATAAATATCAAAAATATAAGTCTTTGTTTGACTATGGTTGCAAATATCAAAAAATGTCTATCTGTGACACGGCACCAGAGTTAAGTTAGGGTTTTTCAAAATGCTGACACGCTGAGCTCAAAAGGTTCGCCATCACTGGCCTAAGGAGACCTGCCAAAACCAAGGGCTTTTCTGAAACCTCCTGGCACTGCTCACCTTGACACTCACCTCCCGAATAACCCAAATGGAGGCCGTCTTCCCTTAACAATTTGACTGCTGTCTTATTTGGCAAAAATTGCTGATACTGAACTGTATTTTGCAAGGTCTATCAATTGAGTGACTTCTCTCTGAACTAAGAATTACGTGTATCTTCCTAATAAAAGTTACATCCCTGCACTCAGTCAATCAATCACTCCAATTAGACCAGGACAGTCATCTAGGTTAGAAATCAATCTATGGGGAGTTTCACGCAACCATCAGCACGTTCTTATGCAACAGGTCAATGGGCAGCTCTACAGTTCAGCCCTACCTAGCGTCCAGTGAAACGCTGAGCACAGTGAAGCTGCATAAACTGAATTTCTGTTCTTTCCGACGCAGCATCATATCTGCCTTGTGTCTGTTTCTATCATCCCAGAGAGGGATTTCTGACTCCCGTCAGGTGAGAAGTTTGTGAATGAGTACTTCTGGGAAGCCATTCACTCAGTCCTTGTTTCTAAAATGTAGGTTTTCATTTACTGAGTTCTCTGAGCATCACGGCGATGTGGATTTAATCAGACCTTTGTCTGAAATCTAGCGACCTGAGCGACCCTGGCCAAGCCTGCCCACCTCAGTTTCTCCATCTGTGTAATGGGGCAACACTACTGTCCTTACAGGGTTGTTTTGAGAATCCAACAAGAGAAGCACATAAAATGCCGGACAGGTGCAAGAATTGTAGCTGTTGCTATGAAAACAATACGCAGAGCCTAAAT
Organism: Myotis daubentonii; assembly: GCF_963259705.1. Lineage (NCBI taxonomy): Eukaryota > Metazoa > Chordata > Mammalia > Chiroptera > Vespertilionidae > Myotis > Myotis daubentonii. Next base: position 8,276,748 of record NC_081842.1, on the reverse strand, counting down.
TACACAGGAGGGGACACATTTAATGTCGGCATATGCTCACAAAGTTTTCAGGTCAGCAAACAACGTGATGAAGAGAGAAGCCGCCACTCCTGGCGCTCCAGAACCCAGCCCCTTCCTGTTGTGCAACCTTTAGGGAGCAGGTCCCTGTGAGCCACGGCTCTGGGCGAGGTCTTTCCTGGCAGCGGCTTTTACTACCGCTCCCGGCAGAATCCATCACTCTGCTCTTTATGACTGAGTTCACTCCCCACCGCTTTCCGAGGGGATCCCGAGGCTCCACGTGAACGGCACGGGGCCTCCCAATCACCCTGGGACGGGCCTCTCGCCGCTCCCACGGGAGCACCCAGCTTCAGCTTTTAGTCCTATGCCATGCAAAGCACGTGGCCAGGAGAATTTTGCCTGCCACATGTTCAAGAACACGTGCTCCTTTCGGTGTGGTGACACTAACATCTAACGTGTGTCTGCAACCCTTCTGGCTCCTGGGGAGAAGACAGGGCCCAGTGTGAGCACAGCCTCAGTCCCCCTCCACTCCGCTCCCACCTCCAGAGACCACACAGACGGCCCCACCGTGACGTGTCCCAGTCTCTCTCACACCCTGCTTGGTAAAGATAGTCAAACAGTACTAAGTAAGTAACTAGACACAAAAGACTGTCAGAGGATGAGCCACCGATGTGCTTGCCCAAGACGCAGCATTTTAAACTTAGTAACTTAGGATTCGTTTTAAAATGATCAGTGAGTGGTTTCAGGAATGAAAGATGAAGTCACAGCCCTTTCCCTTTAACACTTGAAACGACTCATTTAAAACTTCAAGCATTGTTTGACCAAAGAATGGTTTACCAAAGTAAAACCCATACAATTCCTGAGAGACTGTTTTTACAAAATTCAGTCAACCTGAGGTAATTTTCTCAATGAGAAGACTAAGTGATAAAGATCTCCGTTGTACAAACCGTTCAAAAGGAAACAGATAAATGTAACCCACCCGCCCAAGGCTTTGCTCTCTCAACATCAATCAGCCACAACCTGTAACCGTAAAATGTTATAGAGTTTTTGACAAGGCGAGAGGGGGGAGGCAAGGATGGGAGTGGGAGCCATCGCTCCTGCCACAGGTGCATCCTGATGGTGACAAGGGGGCGAGCGGCTAACGGTGAGGGGCCGGCCCCCTCTCAAGCCAGACTGAGTCAATGGCACGTGTGTGTTTCAGGGTCAAATGTGACTGGACAAATTAACCAGACCCTCCCAAGCCAAACCCCAGTCAATTTGGCTCTCCTCACACACAACATCTGTTTTTCATTTTCCCTGTGTGTGCAAGGGTTTCAACATTCCCTCCCACCCTGATTTAACCAGAGATAAAAGTTTACAGACTTCCAGTGGACGGATGGGTCTGAAAAGATGAGAGTCCGGGGAGCTTAATTTAAATTCTGGCCGTGCTGATCTGTGATCTGACCTTCAGCAGGTAACTGAACCCCACTGTTTTTCCACGACCACTGTTTACAAGGTCCAAGTCTGATCGGGGATAACACATGTCAAGGGTAACCCGGCGTATCCGGACCCACTGCTAGCCAACGGGGGGAGTGGAGTGAAAACCGTCACTTGGATGGATGCTCTTTTTCTAACTTCCAACATAAAGCAACTCCCAGTTTGCCTCCGCAGCCCTGACACACCAACGTGTGTACAGACACAGGGCACGTCTCTGCCAGCCAGTGGGCCAGCCCAGGGACAGGGGCCTCCCCCGCGGGGTGCAGCTTCCAGATTCAGGACTCCACAGTTCAAGGGCCCGGCTGCGTCTTCCTTCACACTGACATTAGGCCTGCTCTCACCAACTCTTCAGGCTGCTGCTCAGACACAGACTTTCTGGCAGAGATGCCCAAGTGGGGCCCCCTGCCCTGCAGGTGGGGTGAACAGAGGCTCCCCACGCGCAGAAAGTTTGGCCCAAAACGTTAAGGCGCCTTAGTGTCCAAGGCCAAGGAGAGGCCCCGTGCCTGCTGAATGTCAATCACATGTAGCTTCTTGAGGAAACACTGAATCAACACGATCTGAGAGTCACCAAGAAATGGATACAGCAGTGAACTGTAACAGCCTAACTATGAAACTTTAAGGCGGGTGGGGGGGGGGGGGCACAACAGGGGGCGGGGACAGAAAGGAAGTGATCACATTAGAGACCCTGGACCTCTCAGGAAGCTCTGAAAGGGGGAAAAGCCTGGTTAGCGATCCCTAAGTGAGGACCATCAGCCCGGGGCTGTGACTTCACTCGCAGGGAACCTCGGGCTGGGTGCGGCAGCGCGGCCCATCAGCACCAGCGCAGCCCATCAGCACCAGCCCGGCCCATCAGCGCCAGCGCGGCCCATCAGCACCAGCCCGGCCCATCAGCGCCAGCCCGGCCCATCTGCGCCAGCCCGGCCCATCAGCGCCAGCGCGGCCCATCAGCACCAGCCCGGCCCATCAGCGCCAGCGGCCCATCAGCACCAGCGCGGCCCATCAGCGCCAGCGCGGCCCATCAGCACCAGCGGCCCATCAGCACCAGCCCGGCCCATCAGCACCAGCCCGGCCCATCAGCACCTGCCCGGCCCATCAGCACCAGCGCGGCAGGCGCCGGTCTGGGGTGGTTCTCACGTTTTGCACAGGCGGCCACGCTCCCTCCAGGCCCGCAGCCCTCATGCTCCTTCTGGGAGATCCTATTTCCCAAGAAAAGGAGCCCAACCGCTCAAGTATTCTCTTAGGCAAGGCTGACAGTGTGCTTCAAAAGGAAAGGGCTGGGCAGCCATTTATAAAAGCGTTTCTCCTGTTTCACTGAACTTCTCTCAAAGTTGAAGGGGGAACCAGCGCAATTCTTCACGGCCAGGAGCCCCGCTGCCCTGGGGGCCATCGCCCAAAGGCTCGGTGTCCGCGGGCCCCAGGGGAGGTGGCTCCCCCGGGCTCCGGGCTGGGACCCATCACCTGACCGGGACATGGAAATTCACCGTCCGCCTCGGTCCAGACGCCAAAGTCAGGGCTGGGGACGGGGCGCCCCGCCCTGCGTCCACCTGCAGCCCCCGCTCCTCCGCGGCGCAGAGTGAGGCCGCGGCCGCGTGCACCGGAGGGGAGGGGAGGGGAGGGGAGGGGAGGGGAGGGGGGCGGAGGGGGGTGCCCGGCCGGTCACAGCGCCCCACACGCCGGGGAGGGGGCACAGGGGATCCCACAAAGTCCGGGGTGGGGATGGGGTGGGGTGGCGCCCCTCCGAGCAGCCGGGCCCTCCCGGGGCCCCTCCCGGGACCGGAGCCCCGGCTGCAGGGCGGCGGGCAGAGGACGGGGCCGGCCTCGGTGGACCAGGCCCGGGCGGGTGGGGCCGGCCGCGGACGCCCCTTCCCCAGGCCGCAGCCGGAGCCGCCACTGCGGCGGGGCCGGGCCGGGCCGGGCCGGGCGGGGCGGCGGGAGGGGGCCCGGGCGGCGCTGGGGGACGGGGGTGGGGGGGCGCTCACCTGCTCGTCCGCGCGGGGCCCCGGCGTCGCCTCCGCCTCCGGGCCGCTCCGGCTGCGCTCGGCCCCGGGCGCCCGGCCCTGCGTCGGGCCTCAGCGAGTGCGGCGCCCGCCGCCCCCGGCCCCCATCCCCCCGCGCCCGCCGCCGCCGCCCCGCCACTTCCTGTGCGCGCCGCTCCCACAGTTCCGCCGGCGCGGGGCGGGGGACACGCGGAGGGGGGGGCACGCCGTGGGGGGACGCGGGGAGAACACGTGTGGGGCGGGGGGACGCGGGACACGCAGGGTAACAGGGAGACGGGGACACGCGGGGGACACGCTGTGGGGGACACGGGACGTGGGGAAGGGGGCGTGGAGTGTTGGGGAGCACTTGGGGGGTAAGGGAGACATGGGGTGACACGGGGCACAGATGGGGGGGCGGCAGGGGCGGGACTGGGCCAGGCCTTTAGAACACACGGGCAGGAGGGGTTGGGGGGGGGGGAAGAGGGCACATGGAGGGGCCGGATTAGGGGTGAAGGGGGCAGGTCCCCCATGGAGGGGCCGGATTAGGGGTGAAGGGGGCCAGCTGGCAGAGGGCCCCGTGGGGAACTGGGTTAGGGCCAGGGCACAGCGTGGTGGGAGGGGTCCGAGCAGACGGTCCCGGAGACAGTGCCACGGCCCCTGGGTCCCCGCCTGGACTCCCCCACCTCGCCGGGGAACCCGTGAGGGCCCTGGGGGTGTTTCCAGGCGTGATCCCCGCCTGAATCCGGGCTGTGGTCTGAGGTTCACCGCGGGAGTGGGGTCACCGTGGGGAGCCTCCTGGGAGCCTTGACTCCACTGGCGGATCGTGTTTCAGGCCCACGTGCCGGGCTCTCAGGCTGATCCTCGGCTCTGGCTTGCAACGTTGTATTGGTGTCTGACCCTAGAGGAAGTTTCCCCCTGGGGTGGGGCAGCAACCCCCCTGGGCTGGCCTCACGAGCCCCGCCCCTCGCCGGTGGTCACTGACCCCTGTCTGCTCTGGCCTGCTGGACCCGCAGCCAAGGCCCCTGCATCTCCTGCATCTCCTGCATCTCCAGCATCTCCTGCATCTCCAGCATCTCCAGCATCTCCTGCATCTCCTGCATCTCCAGCTCTCCTGCATCTCCTGCATCTCCTGCATCTCCAGCTCTCCTGCATCTCCAGCATCTCCTGCATCTCCAGCATCTCCAGCATCTCCTGCATCTCCAGCATCTCCAGCTCTCCTGCCCTATGGCTGAGCCTACAGAGGGCGTGGCAGGCAGGACTGTACTGAGGCCGCCTTGTTAATTGATGGCCATGACAGAGGATCACCTCCACTCTGCTGTCTCCGCTGGATACCTGGGTGTGACCTGAAGCCCGTGCAGGTCCTCAGGTCCGCCTGTCCCCCCGGAGCTTGAACCAGTTTCACTGAAAGCTATTTAGACCGATGCTCTAGCCACTGAGCCAAACCAGCTACTGAAAGCTATTTAAAATACCAGGTGCTGCCCTGGCCGATTTTGTTCAGTGGATAGAGCATCAGCCTGCGGACTGAAGGGTCCCGGGTTCTATTCCAGTCAAGGGCACATACCTCGGTTGCAGGCTCCTCTCCAGCCCAGGCCCTGGTCAGGGCACGTGCAGGAGGCAACCAATTGATGTGTTTCTCTCACATCCATGTCTCTCTCTGTCTTTCCTTCTCTCTGTCACTCTTACTGAAAATCAATGGAAAAATATCCTCCAGTGAGGAGCAAAAAAAATAATAAAAAAATAAAATAAAATACCAGGTGCTGTTAGTGCTGGCTGTGCCTGTTTTTAAACCTCCTCAAATTATTTCAGAAAACACCTAGATTGGAATAAACATACCTGCACCTGCTCTATTTACGATTCCCTTATTCTTGGGGCGGGGGAGGGGGGGGAGGGGAGTTACAGTTTGCAATGTTGTAGAAATTAAATGTAAAATCTTTGATGCTGCACAGCCACTTCCAGGCATTCATCCCACAAATAAACCCCACCAGCACCAACGTTCTGACTTACACATAGAATCACAGAAAACCTGACCATAACCAACAGAGACCTGGTTAAATGCACTCCAGAATATCCATTTAATACTATTTTAAATTTAAAACACTATTTTAAATTTAAAACAGTTTCTGTTCAGTGGTTAGAACATTTACCTGCAGACCTAAGAGTTTCAGGTTCCATTCCCAGTCAAAGGCATGTACCTGGGTTGCAGGTTCAATCCACAGGCCCAGTGAGGGCAGGTGTGGGAGGCAACCAATTGATGTGTCTATCACATTGATGTTTCTCTCTCTCTCTCTCTCTCTCTCTCTCTCTCTCTCTCTCCCCCCCCCCCCCCAAAAAAAAATCAATGGAAAAAATATCTTCCCATGAGGATTAACAACAACAAAATTACTTTGAGCTTTTATATCAGCAAAAAAAATACTTCAGTGTTCTCAACAGCTTAAAGTGTCATCAGTATGAGCTAATCTACATTCAGTGAGAATCTATGGTCACTCATACCTGAGCGGAGCAGGAAAAGCTCCTATGAACAGAGTAAACAGTTAAATGGGACTTGGAAGTCTGCCAACCAGGCCTTGGCTGCTGGCTGGGCCCTGTGGTGTGCAGCTGATGGGAAGTGTGGTCATTGTTCAGGCTTGTTGAGAGCCTCTTCTATGAGAGCATTTCACCTACTTAGGAAAACAAGGCTTCCATTTTACATTTGTGGAAACTGAGGCACAGCAACGTTGCGCATCTTTCCCACCAGAATCCAGGCAACCGCAGAGCCCCCGGACTCGGCCACAGGGCTGGGGCCTCTCCTGACCCCATTAGCGGTTGATGCTTCCTTGTTAGGAGAGAACCTCGGACCCCAGTGCCTACGTTAAAATAGGGGGAGGATAATTCTCGCCTAGAGTGTCATGTGGCACAGATTTATAGAGAGAGGGCATCTCTGCCATGAATGAGAAGGAAAACGACATTTAAGTGCCCACCATGAGTGTGACTGGGCATTGGGGGCAGAGGGGGGACCCCTGGTTCATGACTTCTAATTCTTAGAACAAACTTGCTGGGATCCTATTTTACTAATAAGTAAATCAGAGCCCCAGAGGTGATCCCAAGGTCAAATGGCAGGCAGGTGCCCATCTCTGAGCACACGGTGGGTTTTCTAGACCTGAGACTCTCATTGGAGAACTTGCCCATCACGGCACATTTAGGTGCATGGCCAGTGGCATGGGCTATGGGCGGGTCCTGGGAGAGGACCACTGGCTGCTGGACACAGACATCAGTCCAGTGCCACTGCCCAGGGAACTTAGAGCCAACTGGCCTGTGACCTTGGACAAGGTCCTTACCCCTTTGGGTCTTGGTTTCCTTTTCTGTGAAACAAGGAAGTTCCCACCGGGGACTTCCCTGATCTCCAAGAATAGGCCAAGAAAGTCACAGCTCTGGGGCGACTTCAGGCATTTTTAACAATCTAAGGCGAACCTTACATTTATCCAAGATGTAAACATATCCCATAGCTAAAGAAAATAACTGTGCTGGGGATTTATAAGTCCAGCACGTTGCCACTAATCTCAAGTAGATAGATGTTATGTGCTTTTGACTAACACATAATAGGAAAACAGTGATAAATGCAATTTTCAGGAGACAAATTATTTTAAACGTGGGCTTCTACAAGGGCAAAAAGAAGAAGAGGGGTTTTTGCGGCAGAGACTGGAGGCCCCAGGACACACTGAGAGCCCGCCCTCAAGGTGGTTGTTGAGAAATCTCTTTCAGCGACATCAGCTGAAACTGCAAAAATGCCACGCAGAAGGGGCACTAGAGAGAAGCCTGGCCTGGTCAGCCTGGAGGTCAGAGTCCCAAGGACAGGAGAAGCCAGTGCCCCTCTGAGCACAGACGGTGGGCAGGAATCCAGGGCCTGGGAAGCAGGGGAAAGCCTGGTCTGAACCTGGGCCCCCGTGCGCGGCTGTGAGGGCAGGTGGTGAGTCGGCGTCAGGGCCCCTCTGCCGATGGTAACCGCTGTGTGCAGTTGTCATGTTGTAAGGACTGAGGACCTGCCCCTGAGCACAGGGCCTGCCTCAGCGAGAGCTGCTGAGCTGTTCGCAGCAGCCTGGACTATCAGAGCAGCCTTTCAAGTGAGTCCCACGAAGAACTGAGGATGCCCGAGAGCAGAGCAGCGGGGCCAGAGGACAGGCTGATGGCAGAGACAGGGAGGCCAGAACAGGGCTGTGGGGTGCAGCCTGAGGCCTCCCTTTCCAGGCAGCCTCAGCCAATAGGAGCAGGTGGGGTACTGGAACCAGACGCCCCTAACAGGCAACCTTTGCTCTGAGCCGGCCAGCTGCGTGGAGGTCTGAGGCTTCACCTACCCAGTCCTGCCCTAACCCTGCTCAGTATGTACTCTCTGGAGGCCCCCACCAGACACAGATACCTGAAAAAGAGACCTTACCCTGCCCCCACCCACTTAGAAATGCTGCTTGATCCGGCCCTCCCAGGACTGGGCAGACGACCCTCTGACCTGAAGGCCGTGGGTCTCTGCATCACTGCAGTGCTCCAGGCCCCTGGTAAAGGTGGGAGCTGCTGCCCTGGGCAGGCTCTGTCCACAGGGTCTGTGGGAGGGAAACTCACAGTAAGTGTGGCCTCAGTGTAACCTCTTGGATAGTCTCCCTCCCACCCCACCTCCCACACGCACACGCCCACGCAAGCGAGCATCATTTTTAATTTTTTTCTTCTCACAAATTCTGTTTCAAATATTCTCTGGGATTAAAAAAAACAACAACATGCTGTTTCTAAAAATTCACCTTTTTAGACTTGGTATTGCTAATGCCTGTGGGAAAAGGCCAGCCCATCCCGCAGGCCCACTGCACCATTCGATTCCCGAGAAATGGGAAAAGGAGTTACTCGGGGCTATTTCTACTGGGATCAAGGAAATGCTTCCAGAAAAAAAAAAAAAAAAACCCAGTGGGTTAGTGCGAAGGGGAGGAGTAGCTCAGAAGCTTCGGGGAGGCTATTAAATGCCCCAGGCATAGAGATGTGGGCATAGCCACAGGTCCTGCTTTGATTTGACTGGGAATAAAATATATAAAGTCCAAATACTCAGAATAACAGCACAAGAGTTGTTTCTGGGGGAAAAAAGAAGAGGTGTGGCTAAGTGCCCTTAGACCTCACAATGCTTGCTCTGGCCGTGGTGACAAACTGATCTACCCATCACCCAGGGCGTTGAACACAGCTCCGTGTCACTTCCTGGAAGCGCTGAGGAGAGGGGAACACCTGGGTCTTTCCTTTCGGTTTCAGTTCTCATCTGGCCAGTTTCCAAGCGTCATTGTTCACATCATTACACTAAAAAGCAACGAAAAGCACCCAGAAATTTGATCCCGCCATGGCCCGCATGGCTCAGCTGTTTGAGCGTTGTCCCGTGCACCAAAAGGTCGCTGGTTTGATTCCTGGTCAGGGCCCATGCCTGGGGCACATGCTGATGGTGGATGTTTCTCCCCCCACCCCCCCCCGTCTCTCCACACACACACACACACACACACACACACACACATCAATAAAAATATATTTAAAAACAAAACCAAACCTGATCCTTTAGCATCAGGATGGGCTGAAGACTGTGAACCTCGTAGTTGCGAAATAAATCCATCCTTCTTCTGCTTTTCCTCAGGGCTAGTTAGGGCTTGGGGTTCTGCCTCGGGACACAGAGTGGTGGGGGTTAAGGGCATGATCCGCCCAGGAGGACCCTGGGAGGCAACCAATCAATATGTCTCTCTCACATAGATGTTGCGCTCTCTCTCTCTCTCTCTCTCTCTCTCACACACACACACACACACACACACACACACACACTCACACTCTGTTCCACTCTCTCTAAAAATCAGTGGAAAAATATCCTCAGGTGAGGATTAACAAAACAAAAACAACAACAAAAAGTGTTCAAAATGATACATTTATGTTATATATGATTAAAACAAATGAATGGATTTTTAAAAGATGAATGGCTTTATAAAAGGTCTTGCCTAGGCTCGTTGCCTTGATGTTCTTGGCAAGACTGGGATCCCACCATAGGAACGGCCAGCTGGTGGATGCTAAGAGTAACACAGCCAGTCGCCCGTCACCCCGGCCAACCGCCAGTCGCGAGCGTGAGGCCGGTGACACCAGCTGACTTCAGGTGTTGGCAAACCCAGCCAAAACCAGCAGAAGAACCACTCGACTGAGCCCACTCTAACTGCCAGCCCCCAGCATCAAGAGCTAAATAAATGGTGACTTGAAGCCACGAGGTTCCTGGCGGCTGGTCACACAGCTACAGGTAACTGACACCCAGCTGAGGACCCTCTCTGCCACTCACGCCCAGACAGGCCTCAGCACGCCCTCCCTCCAAAATCCACGGGGAGGTTACAACGAACACCTTCGTTTCTGTGAATAGAGAAGCATCTTTGTTATTTTATAGCTGTGATGGGCTGTTTCGAACTGCTACAAGCTTCTGTGCTACCTTCGTGTTAATCTGAAAAGAAACGGAGCCAGTGGTGCTCCTTTGTCCTAATTCCAGCGGGAGGCTGCCCGAGTAGAATACTGTGGCCCAGACTCTGTTCCAGCCCACACTGCCCCCCCACCCGCCCGCCCCATTAGCTGTAGACACTCCTGCCGCCCGAGCTGATATTTAGTGTGAGACACTCGCGTACCACCCAGCCAGGAGCTGGGACAAGGAGGTCAACTCAAGGTGGCGGCCGGGGCACGTGTCCACTAATCCACACACAAAGTGTCGGACACCAGGATGGCTTGAGTAGCCCAGCTGGGAGCAGATCCCAGTTAATCACAGTCCTTGGTTCTGCTTCAGATAAAGTACAGGGCACCGCCCCTGGCATCTCCCTTCCCTGCCCCTCTGCCCCTCCTGCTGCCAGCACCCCAACCTCAGTTTCTGTGATGGCCACTTGGGTCCCCCTGCCCCTTCCACTGTGGCTGGAGTCACCGTCCTGAGGTGCAGCTGGCCAGGTCCCTGACGCCAGAAGCCTTCGGTGACCCCGTGCCTGGGGCAGGTGAACCCCGCGCCCTGCACCCACCCAGGGACGGGGCTGATCGGCTTCACGCACGCTCTTTGGTGCGGAGCTGCAGCTTACTGCAAATTACAGAGGGAATAAAATTGCGGAGGGGATGTTTAAAATACTCAAGGACCGTTTTCAAGCAATTTAGAAGCGATCTCCTCACAGAAATGGAAATGCTGACTATAAATAATCATGATCTATGTACTAAGATAATCAGCACTGTTACACTGGTCTGAGCTGTGTTGGTGTCTGAAACAAGAAGGCGCAGACAGCAGCCTAGGGGTGAGCTGGCCCCGGTCCCCCCTGACCCGCAGGTTTCGCTAACTCACTCGGGCTCCCCTGGGCTCCTCCCGGCACCAGTTTGAGGTCAGAGCTGCTCAGACGTCCTGGGCCACGTTGGTCCCACCTACGCTCCTTGGGGGTTGAGTTGCATATTCCACCTGGGGCTTTTTCAGGAAGGAAGAGGCCAGCATCCATCCACAGGCTCCAGACCCTCCATCGAGGGTGTCCCCTGGGCTGGGGCACGGTTCCTGGTGGAAGCGCCTGGTCTCTTGGGAGGCCTCCGAGGGGCCCACCCCACCTCCTTGGCCCCAGCCGTCCTCGCGGTAACGGACCCAGCAGCACGTTCACCTCAAGGCCGAGGACAGTTCCTGACAGGACAGAGGTGGCCCAGCCAGGCCCCAGCTCTGTGCTCCAGGGGCCAGGCCTGCCTGAGAAGTCCCGGGGCACAGGGGCAGTGGCCTGGCTTAGACGGGGCGCCAAGGACACCAAAGGAAAGTGGCAGCCCCCCATGTAGACAGAGGTGAGGCCTCAGGCAGGAGAGAGCTTGGTCCCCTCCCACTGGAGCTGGGAAGTGGGAGCTCTGGGCTGTAAGGAGATGCAAGGACAGCGCGGAGCCGAGTCCACGGGACCAGGCCCACCTGAGGCCCCAGAGGCACCCAGCAGGAGGCCTCCCGGGAGCCCGTTTGCCAAATCAAGAGGGAAGGCATCAACAGCGGGTTCTAGAAACGTCCTTGTGTCTATGCCACCGGCTTCCTATTTTCTTAGCTGCTTCAAGTTGACTCTGTTGTTTTCAGTTTTGTTTTAAATATGTTTTCATTGATTTCAGAGAGAGGAGGAAGAGGGAGAGAGAGAGGGAAACAAGCAATAATGAGAGATAATCATTGATTGGCTGACTCCTGCACACCCCCACTAGGGATCGAGCCCAAAACCTGGGCATGTGCCCTGACCGGAATCCAACTGCAACCTCCTGGTTCATAGGTCGACACTCAACCACTGAGCCACACCGGCTGGCCGGGCAGTTTACTGTTTTGGTTCTCGTGGCCTCGAGGTAAAGAGACAGGGTTACAGATCTGCTTATTCGGTGCTTCTCCGTTTCCAGGATGTCTGGGGCTGGGGGCGAGGTCAGGATATGCAGGGAAGTCACTTCATGAGATAAGTTACCTGCGGTCTGAGGGTCCTGGGGCGACCGTGACAGGCACCACACACTGGGCGGCTGAGAGCGCGCGAGCCGACCCTCACAGTTCTGGAGGCCGAAGCCGGGGAGCAGCTTCCTGAATGGGGTCCAGGAGAGGAGGGCCCTGCTCCTGGGGGGGTCCTTCCTGCCTCTTCGTTTCTGGTGTCTCCCAATGTCCCTGGCTGTGCCTCAGCCCGTCTCCGCCTCCGTCACCACGTGGCTGCTCCCTGGTCTGTACCATCCCGGGGCCTCCACATGAGGACACCAGTCTCCAGGTCAGGGCCTGCCCTGCCCCAGCGTGACCTCATCCTCCCCAGTTACGTGGGCAGCAGCCCCATTTCCAAACCAGGCCACAGGTCGGAGGCCCGGACTTCACATCTCTTTGGGGACACAATTCAATGCCTGACATGTCGAGGGGTGGCCTGATCTGGGCCCCGCCCCAGGCCTGGCTTGGTTACCCTGGCACAACCTCTGCCCGTAGGCGCCCGCAAACCCGAGGGACCCAGACTCCCAGGGCTGCGGGCCCGAGAGGCAGGGTTACTCACGGCTCCTCTGTTCTAGATTCCCGGCCAAGTGGCTGAAGCAATGCCCAGCAGGGGAGGGGCTGGCAGGGGCCCAGCTTACCAGACCCGCCCACAGCTCGCCCAGCAGACACCAAGTGAGCACCCACACGGGCCAGCAGCCTCTCAGGGCAGGTCCTTTTTTTGGAAATTCCCTGAAAATTGAGGACTCCACATCTGGCCCCCCTCCTCTCCTTCCCAGCTACCTCTCTGCTCTCAGCACCAGGCACTAGCACCAGTCCCACTGGGCGAGAGGCCTCCCTGCCCCCCTCCCCTGGTCCTGTGACCCTTGTCCGGCATTCTCAGAGCCACCCACTCCCCTCGAGTCCCTGACCCAGCCCCCCCCACCCCACCCCCGCTGTCCTGCCTGAGTGTCAGCTCTCTGAGTGCTGCCTGAGTACTCCTGCCCACACCCCCAGCGCGGGTTCAAGTCCTCAGGCACAGGTGGTTGAGCAGAGACTGCCAGAAGGCCTCGCCCTGTGACACGGGACTGGGGGCCCCTGGGGGACACAGCATGAGGCTGGATGGGCACCATCCTTCCTCAGGAACTGAGAGGCCCTTTGAGCGCCACCCTGAATTTAACTGTGTCACCTTGTTCCTGCAGCTTCGTGACAAGCGTTTCTTTCAGGCACACGGAGAGCTACTGGATTGGGGCAGAGTTCTGGTCCTCGGGGAGCTAAACCCCACAGGAGCACACACAGGGCAACGGGCAAAATAGGAACGCCAGCTGGACCCATCGCCCCCCAGAGACCATCACGTATGTCAACCGGTGGGCGGTCCCGGACTCTGGGTTAAGCCTGCTGGTATCGCTTCAAACATCATTTGTTACTTGACATTTCAAAAGATTTCCAAGGCATGGAGTTCGTATAAAAAGCAAGTATCCAAAGGACATGTGCCTGGTAATAGTGATGGGGGGAAAAGCTCAACCTGCACGACACGTATGTACTCCGGCTACATGCATCTCTATGTCAGCACATACGGAAGATGTGGACAGATGCCCCGAGGGCTCCCAGGCTGGAGGGAGGAGATGGGGCGGGGGCAGCCTGGTCTGTCTCTGTGGGGTCTTCTTGCTCGCGTCCCACTGTATCACAAAGGGTAAAAGGAACCTCAGATAGAAGCACACCGGCGAGGTCAGAGGGCCCTGACGGGGGGTTTCTGTTCCTGTGTGGGGGGGGGGAGCTGCCCCGCCCGCCCCCAGCACGTGATGCACTGGCCAACCCCCGAGCTCCCTGCTCTGTCACTGTTCATTGTTAAGTTTTTATAAAGAGAATAAGTTTCTGTGCCACTTGGGTAATTAAAAATTACAGTGGGGCCTTGACTTACGAGTGTCCCGACTAACGAGTTTTTTGAGATACCAGCTGTCTCTCAGCAGATTTTTTGCATTGAAGTTGATAGACTAATTTGAATTAACAAGCTCCTTAACGAGCTCCTTAACGAGCTGGGTCTCGGAACGAATTAAACTCGTAAGTCAAGGCCCCACTGTATTTTTAAAAACTGCAGCCTTTTTATTTTATTTATTTTTATATATTTTTATTGATTTCAGAGAGGAAGGGAGAGGGAGAGAGAGATAGAAACATCAATGATGAGAGAGAATCATCGATTGGCTGCCTCCTGCATGCCCCACACTGAGGACCGAGCCCCCAACCCAGGCATGTGCTCTGAATGGGAATTGAACCGTGACCTCCTGGTTCATAGGTTGAGCTTAACCACTGAGCCACACTGGCCGTGGCCGACGTGTTCTGGCAGCTAAGGCAGAAGCACCAGCAGCTGCACAGGTTTGGGTTTCCACCGACATAAGGGCAATGCATTTATCTAAAGGGAAAAACAGGTCTCTCCTGGAATGAAATCGGCAAGAATTCATCCTGCGGGTCCTTGGAGGAAAGACAGAGTGACCCTGGGTGTCAGTCCCGTCTGTAAGATGAGGGGCTGCCCCAGACTGAGGACCCCTCCCCACAGTGACTGGGACCATTTTCACCCCCAGGTCCCACCTGCGCCCTGTGACGGCAGGAGGCTTGGGAACCCCAAGACTGGAAGGAGCGGAGGTGTCTCAGACCCCAGGCCTCCCCCGTGTGAGGCAGGACCAGACACTAGATGCACCTACAGGGAGCTGGGGCTGCGAGCGTGGGCATGAGCACACCTCTCACACAGACTCTAAGAGTAGATCTTATTTCTTAAATATTACTGTCCTGCTCCCATTTTACAGGTGAGGAAACTGAGGCTCAGAAGTTGACATAACTTGTCTAAACTCTCAAGGACTGACAAAACCAGGACCATTTGAGCCAAGCCATGTGGCCAGGAATACACCTTCCATAACACACACTCACCGCTTTCTCCTCCTCCCTTAGGGCTCCGTTACCATGGAGCCATTGGGGGTTATTCCTCTGGGGGGCCTCTGCCTCTAGGGCACCCCGCAGACTGCAGATTCGGGAAGGCAGGACCTGTCTTGGCCTTGGCCACGGTGTCTACACCAGGGCCAGCTCATGAGAGATTCCCAAGCAACGCCCCTGGATTCACCCTGCCCTACACCCTGCGGGGAGAGGCCGTCTCCCACCCCAGACGGAAGACAGACCAGGGCCTGCTCCAGGGTCCCGACTGCAACGAGGAAGAGCCTGAGCCGCAAATCCACACCCACAGGGAGGGAGAGGGTGGCCGCTGGGGCAGCGCTGACATCTCAGTAGAGGGACCAAGAGGGGGCTCTTCCCCACCGGGGTGGGGGTACAGCCACATCTGTCAGCCTTGGGGTCCTGGTGAGAGAGTGGAGCAGCCTGCCCCCTTTCTCACCTCACCAATCACAGGGCCCACTGCCCACTGCCAGGAGTGGAGTGGAGATGCAGCAAAAGACACTTTAAAGCTCACAACTCAGCCCAGCCGGCGTGGCTCAGTGGTTGAGCATCGACCTATGAACAGGAGGTCATGGTTCAATTCCTGGTCAGGGCACATGCCTGGGTTGCGGGCTTGATCCCCAGTGGGGGCGGGGGGGCATGTAGGAGGCAACCAATCAATGATTCTCTCTCACCGTTGATGTTTCTATCTCTCCCTCTCCCTTCCTCTCTGAAATCAATAAAATATATTTAAAAAATAAAATAGTACAAAAGTCAGTGTATTAAGAGGTCCAGTGTGTGGGACCATCACCACCATCTGGTTCCAGAACTCTTTCATTAAGCAGCCACGCCCTCCTGACCCCCAGCCCCTGGCGACCACCCATCTGCTTCCCCTCGTGCAGATCTGCCTGTTCTGGGCATTTCCTAGGAGCGGAACCATTCGGTGTTTGTCCTTTTGAGTCGGGCGTCTTCCCCACACCACCATGTTTCAGGGTTTAACAAAGAAAAACGCAGGACACCTAGTTCAGTTGGAATTTCAGATAAACCACAAGCACATTTTTAGTACAAGTATATCTCAGACATTGCATGGGACAAACTTATACTGAGAAGTTGCATGGTTTGTCTGAAGCTCCCATTGCTCAGGGAACCCGCATTTCATCCTTCGACCGTCCCCGTCAGGTTTCTGTTACCTGCAGACCACACCGATGCCCTGACCCTCTTGTAAGCACCTGAGCTTCCCTCACCCCGTGGTCAGAGTGCGTCCCAAGCAGCACCTGGTCAGGAAACGCCACCTGAAGCCTCCAGCCCAACCTTGAGCTCCAGCTCAACCTTTTTCCTCCCCACGCCCACCCCCCAGCCCTGAGGCCCCAGACCCTGAGGGTTCCAGAGCAGAGGGCAGAGCAGGGGAGCCGCAATCCCAGCCGCGTCCACACGGGGCAGCTATCTGGAGGCAATCACACACACAGGGGAAGGGAGGGCCTGCTGCATGCACTCAGTGAGTCACCTTCAGAACAATCCCAAAAGATAAGCATTATTATTTTAAAGTACCATCTTCACTGGAGTGATGAGAACCTCTGGATAGACTGAATGAAAGAGCTGAAGACCCCTTACTACCTAAGCCAGGTGACACTCCAACCTGTTTCTTCATCCCTAGGGAGGGATGGTGACAGCCGCCTGGCCCTCTGCAGGTGCCAGGACTCAGAATGGGCATCCTCCTGAAGCCGGGCACGGGCGTGGCCTGCTGCTACTGTTCCTACTGCCACGCTCCAATCGCCCATTTAAACAATAATCTCCAGGACACAACTAAACACACTTACAACGCAAGGGCAAAAGACACGGAACGGGAAAGAACCTGTCTGATCACTCAGAAAGCTCGCTGGCTTCAGGGTCGGCTGCAGACAGTCCTCCTTGAACTTGGGACACACCGGATGGACTATCTGGTCGAGAGGGTGACGCTGGCTAAGCCAGGTTTCCTCAGCACCGGAGGCAGCCCGGTGGCTGGAAATAGGCCCTGTGGTGCGGACACCGAGGACGGAGACGCTGGCTGGGATGTGAGCCAATCTCAGCTCTGAATGCCAACACTTATAGAAACAGATATTCTGAGTCCCCCTGGAAAGCGGTTTCTAAAGAGGAGTTTGGCTGGGCGGCTACAGACACGGAGGGAGAGGAAAGACGCTGCGAGCCCGGCACTCAGGAGAAGGTGGGGACGGGGACCGGCCCTTCCTGCCACATCCTCAGGGCCAGTGCTCATCGGAGCAGGGGTCCCCGTGAGGATTGGGCTGTTCCGACGGGTGGACCCCTCCGTCGGATGCTCCTTGCTCAGCCCCCGCAGGACAGGGTGCTCTGTGTCTCATGATGGACTGGGAAAGGGTCCCGAGAGAGGAAGAACCTGACGGGAAGGACGACGTTTCTGAAGGTCTGCCCTCTGCTCAGGGGTCTCCTCGGCCTCTCAGCAGATCCCAGCGTGTCGTCCAAGGCGAAGCAGAGGCCAAGGTCACCGGGGACAGACAGAGCCAGGAGGCCTCAGAGAGCAGTGGATCCCCTAGGCCAGTGGTCCTCAGCCTTCCTAATGCCGCGACCCTTTAATACAGTTCCTCGTGTTGTGGTGATCCCCAATTTCATTGTCACAAATTAAACATAATTAAAGCATCGTGATCAATCACAAAAACAATATGTAACTATATATGTGTTTTCCAATGGTCTTAGGCAACCCCTGTGAAAGGGTCATTCGACCCCCAAAAGGGTCGCAACCCACAGGTTGAGAACCGCTGCCCTAGGCCCTGGTGGGTGGGAGACCCAGCCTGGAATCCTCGGGGAACACCCCCACCCCCCTCACAACCTGGAGGAGGAGAGCCGATCGAGCCTCTGATGACCTGAGGGACCTGGGACACATCCACACCTTCTCTGGTCACTTTCCCTGTTTGCTTAAAAGGGAGCAGAAATCGGAACTTTGGAGGATCCTAGAAGACCACCAAGACCCGTGTGAGAGCTAGGCCCTGGGGCTTCTGTTTGAGTCCTAATTGCTTAACCTCCTTATAATTAGGGAGCAATTCTTTTCCTTTGTGATTATACCCAGATAAAATTACACAGTGCCATTGATCAGACGCCTCCTGCACACCCCCCACTGGGGACCAAGCCCGCAACCCGGGCATGTGCCTGCTGTCCAGATAGCAAGAGAGTATATGCCACCCCAACCGCCTAAAACCAGAATAGCCAGAGCGGGGTCCCGGCAGGTGCTCCTTCAGGAGCCTGAAAGTGGGGAGCTTTCTCAGGCCCACCTGTTCTCAGGCCCACGTACAATACCACCCCTGTGGGCAGCCTCCTCCCCGCTGGTCTGAAGCCGGCAGGCCCCGGAGCATTGCGGGCAGACTGGGCCACGAGTTAGGCATGGGCTTCGGCACCCACGGGATGTCTTCACTTCCCTCCCGAGAGAGCCCAGGTGAGGTAGAAGCCTGTCCGCTCCCAGTGGGAATCAGCACTCTGCCAGTGATGGCATGTCCCTGTTTCTGATGCTCTCATCCCCGGAGCCCATCTAGATGCCCACCATGGGGGCTGGGGGGTTTCTGATGGCCAGAAGCCTGGGGCCATAGCAACTCAGCATGGGTGGAACTGGGGGCCCCATTCACTGGGACCCCTGCCATCACCAGGAGCCTCTGCCGGGGAAATGGGAACACTCCCATGTTGCCTGCTGGGGGTGCCAGGTTCCCCTAACTCCTGCTCGACCCTGTCCAGCTGGGTGTTCCCTGAGCCTCCCTTCTCGTCTTGCCCCCCAACCTCCTCCTCAGCCTCCCCCCCAGCAGCCGCATGCCCTGCAGACGGGTCTACATTCCTGGTCTGTACTCCTTCCATGCCCACAGCCAGCACGTAGCTGGCTACAAGCTCAGACAACAGTGGACAAATAAATGGGTGATTAAAGGAAAAACGAACAAGTCTATTAAAAAACAGTTGTGACTCTTGAGAACAGTCATGGCTTTTTAAATCAATAATCATGGGTTAATTTAATAATAGAAACTAAAAAACGAAGACCCTCCATGCTTTCCATTGACAGTATTTGAATTTAAATGAAATGAAATTTCTGGACTAATTTCAGGGCTGATGGATCCCCACTTTATTCCGGCCTCCTCCTTAACAGCTGTGACAACTTGGGCTACACAGTAATGCTGCCAAAGCGTGTGTTTGGTCAGAGGGTTTCGGTGAAGCCTCTCTCCTTCACCCTCATACCGTGGCCACAGAGATGTGACCCCAGTGGGAAGCGAGGCCCCAAGCAGGTGGGGGGGGGGGAGGCGGGGGAGGAGGTCCCTGAGTCGCTGCTGCAGGTCGCCACCCACCTGGCCCATGTGGCAGGCTCAGACTCACCCTCCAGCAAACACTGCACTGCTCTGTGGGCAACAGGGGCTGCAGCCAGGATTGGGGGAACAGATCAGCCCAGCCCCCATGCTCATGGAGCTTGCATTCTTAGGGGGAGGCAAACAAAAGCCATAGTTCTAATCTGTGGTTAGTGCCATAAACAAAACAAAGAGGGGCTAAAAAAACAAACAAACAAAACAGAGCAGGGGCGCCTCCTTCCCAGGGTTCGCCATCACCTGTCCGACATCCATTCCCCCTCCTCCCTGGAGCACAATCTCAGTGCTGGCGATGCAGCCACAAGCCCAGCTTTGAAAACGTTCCTCAGCGGCCCTCACAGTGGGGTTTGCCAACTCCCAGGCAGGGGAGGGGGGACGGGGGAGGGGGAGGTATAAATGATGGCCTGAGACTCTAGTGCCGGGCTGACCAGCAGGCCCTGCGCGAGGATGAACTGATTGCTCTCACACACGTTTCTGTGAACGAGGGGCTAAGGCACTACCTGGCTATCGCCGCCAAGCAGCCCCGTTCACCTGCCTCCTTTGGCTTTTATTGTCACAACAGCTTGAACTAAAATTAACTTCTAGATACAATTAGCAGGGTAAGTATCCTTGAGAAATACATGCTTCTACAAGGCCGGGTCTAAAGACTAAACAGAGAGATTCTAGCAAAACATCCCAGGAGATCGGACTTGTTTGGAAAAGTCAAGGTAGGGGCTGCCGCCTTGGGCAAGATTCCCCCAGAGGCGCCCCCCCCCCCCCCCGACCTTTCGGAGAATCCTCCTTACAGACCTTCCAACCCAGTCCCACGCTTCCCCACACTCTAGAAAGTTCCTTCACGAGGAAGTCGGCTGAGAGTGCCTCCCCTCCCTCCATTCTCCTTCTTCCCGCCTGGGACATGGTTATGATGGCGGGAGCTCCAGGGGCCATTTTGAGACGTCAAGTGACTTCCCAAACGGTGTTGGGGAAGCTCAAGTTTAAACAGCAGGTAAGTCCTAAAACAGAGCACTGGACTTTTAAACCTGCGTTCCTCACCCTCTCCCACTCTTCCCGCTCACACACACACAGCGGAGACGGCAAACAAGGGAAGCCTTCTCGTGTCAGGGGGGTTCCTAGGGACGGAGGCCCCGCGGGATGCAGGGAAGGTACCTGCCCAGGTGCGCTTGGCTCCAGACAGAGAGAGCAGATACACCAGATGACAGCAATGCCTGTTCTACTGACGGCTCTAAAATCACACCCTCACTTCTTCTCTGGGGCTGCAAGCAGATAAAATTACACAGTGCCAGCAACTTATAAATAGAAGAAAAATAAGTGAGGAGAAAGGAGCAGATGAAGCTGTAAGCCACCAGGAGACACCAGAGGGTGGAATTTGCTTTGCTGGCTTTTGCTTTGTTTTGTTTTCCGTTTGCCAACCCGGTGGCTGGAATTCTGTGTCCGGCATCTGCTGTGTGGTCCTGGGTGAGTCTCGGGCTCCATCGCTCTCTCATGCCGGCTAAACCCGAGGCGAAAACGCAGAGCCTCACGCTCTGGAATCTCACCTGCACTGTGACGTCTGCTGGGGACGCTGAGTCCAGACAGTGAGACACAAATCAGGAGACATCTGGTCGCCTGGATGGTCTGCATCTGGCAGACGCCACATTCCTGCGGAGGAGGAGGCAGGCGGGGCCCACAGAGAGAGGCCCCAGGAAGCTCCTCCCTGGGCGAGAGGGCAGTGGAACACCAGATCCCTCCAACGGCAGCAAAGGGGTGTGCCCCCCCCCCCCCCACGCGGCCTCTGTCGTGCTCCTACCAGGCTCGGAGCATCAGCGCTTCGGGTGCTCATGCTCCTTAGCAAGCACAGTCCACAGGAAACACTGGCAAAATGAAGAAAAGATGAAAAATGAGAGCCGCCCAGCCCATGAGGCTCAGTGGTTGAGCATTGACCTATGAACCAGGAAGTCATGGTTCCATCCCCAATCAGGGCACATGCCCGGGTTGTGGGCTCCATCCCCCAGGAGGGGGTGTGCAAGAGGCTGCCAATCAATGACTCTCATCGTTGATGTTTCTATCTCTCTCTCCCTCTCCCTTCCTCTCTGAAATCAAAAAACTGTGGCACATCTACACAATGGAATACCACGCTGCTGTAAAAAGGAAGGAACTCCTACCATTTGCAACAGCCTGGATGGATGCCGGAAGCTAATTCCAGCAGGTCAGCAGGGCTGAATCATCTGGAAATGGCTCAGGGCATTTCCCCAAACCTGAAAAGGATGCATAAATGATTGCTTGCTGCCAGTCAGCTGAGGGCATTTCAATCTACATGTTATTGCCTCCTGCTGGCCAAACACCTGAACAGCTGAAGGCAGTTCCCCCAAACTGACAAGGGATTCTGTATACCAAACCCGGGCCTTTGATATGCATATCTACCTTGCTTTAGGACAAGTTGTGTTAATAAAAAGCAAGGGGTCCAGAGAGACAGGGGAACTTGGTTTCTTTAGCTAAGTCTTCTCTGGCTCCCCAAAATGCCTCCCAAAGTTATGTTTCGTCTCTGGACTCTTGATTAATTTACACACAGCGCCTTCTCCAGATTCTTGAACCCCTTCTAGATGCTGGATTAAGACCTCCGGCGTTAAATGGACCTGGAGAGCATTATGCTAAGTGAAATAAGCCAGTAAGAGAACGATAAATACCCCATGATCTCACTCATTTGTGGAATATAATGAACAACATAAACTGATGAACAAAAACAGATCCAGAGACAGAGAAGCATCAATCAGACCGTCAAACCTCAGAAGGAAGGCGGGAGGGGGGGGGGGGTTGGGGGGGGGGGTTGGGGGGGGCGGGGGGGGTTGGGGGGGGCGGGGGGGGGAGATCAACCAAAGAACTTGTATGCATGCACATAAGCCCAACCAATGGACACAGACACTAGAGGGTTGAAGGCACAATGGGGGGAGGTGGGGCAATGGGGAGATAAGGATACATATGAAATACCTTAATCAATAAAGAATGAATAAATAAATAGGAAAAAATTTAAAAAGCAATAAAAATAAATAAAAGAGCCAGTGTACTGTCTCTGGAGCTGCCAGACTTCTCGAATGTGCAAGAAGCACAGCTGTCTTTGTTTCATTGTTAAACTTTTATCTTGAGATAATAGTCAATTCCCACGCAGCTGTAAGAAATAACACAGAGGTGGGGTGGGGCGGGGCGGGCTAGAGGAGGTCAATGGGGGAAAATGGGGACATATGTAATGCTTTCAACAATAAAGATTTTTTTAAAAAGAAAGAAATAACACAGAAAGATGCTTGACACAGTTTCCCTAATGGCAACACCTTGCAAAACAGCAGCAGTACAGCCTGGCCGTTATGGCTCAGTGGTTGAGCATCAACCTATGAATCAGGAAGTCATGGTTCAATTCCCAGTCAAGGCACATGCCCAGGTTGTGGGCTCCATCCCCAGTGGGAGGTACAGGGGAGGCAGCCGATTAATGATTCTCTCTCATCATTGATGTTTCTATCTCTCTCTTTCCCTTCCTCTCTGAAATCAATATATATATATAAAATATATATATTTAATATATAATATATATTTAATATATAATATATATAATATTTAATATATAATATATATAATATATAAAAATATATATATATATATATTTTGTTTTTTTAAAGAGCCCTTGCCGAAACCTGTTTGGTTCAGTGGATAGAGCATTAGCCTGCGGACTGAAAGGTCCCAGGTTCGATTCTGGTCAAGGGCATGTACATCGGCTGTGGGCACATCCCCAGTGGGGAGTGTGCAGGAGGCAGCTGATTGATGTTTTGCTCTCATCGATGTTTCCGACTCTCTATCTCTCTCCCTTCCTCTCTGTAAAAAATCATTAAAATATATTTAAAAAATAAAAGAGCCCTTGCTGTTTTGGCTCAGGCGATAGAGTGTCGGCCCACAGATTGAAGGCTCCCGGGTTCAATTCTAGTCAAGAGCATGGACCTGGGTGGCAGGCTCCATCCCTGGCCCAGGTCGGGGCGCGTGCTGGAGGAGATACACCAGTCAATGTGTCTCTCTCAAGTCGATGATTCTCTCTCTGTGTCTCTCCCTCTCCCTCCGCTCTCTCTAGCAATCAATGGGAACATGTGCTTGGGTGAGGATTAACAAACAAACCAACAGCATAACAGTAGTACCATAAGCCTGGTGTTGGCACTGACACAGATAAGACACCGGGCATCCCGTCCCCAAAGGTCCCAGCTGCCCTCCCACAGCCTCACCCCTCCAACCCCAGCAACCACCAATCTGCCCTCTGGCTCCATAATTTGCATTTTCAGGAAGTTCCCTAAATGGAGTCACACACACATAACCTGGAGGATTGGCCTTTTCAGTGCAGCCTGCTGTTGGGTCAACTCTGTCCCTTTTGGTGGCGCATGCCCGGAGAGGCCCGTCTGTATTGGGGGGAGTGTCCAGGTCATCAGCGTCGCCTGGGTCGGAGCCACAGCTCTGGTCCCCACCCCCTGCCACCAGGCTCAGGACCAGGCTCCAGCCTCCATTGGGGTGGGGAACTGGAGGGCCGGGCTCAGCACAAAACCTTTGTGTTTGTGGGTACAGCGGGCACAGGCTGCTTTTAGGGGCACAGTGTCCAGTGTCAGGGCAGGGACAGTGCAGGCAAGAACTTTCCTGGCTCAGAGCACAGCAGCAGGGGATGCTAGTGGGCCAGGTCACAGCAAGGTTGGGGTGCTGGCTGCTTCCGGAAGCATCTCTGGCCTCCCCATGGCCCTGCACTCCCTGACATCCCTTCAAACCGAATGAGCCAACTTCTACTGTTGTCAAGTAAGGACCCCACCTGGTGTACCCACTCCTCCAGAGCTCAGATGGAGTGTCAGGCCCTGCCACCCTGAATGCACCCACACAAGCCCCCAGGGTGGGGGTGAGGTGCGGAGGAGAGAGCACTGAGCCAGGAGTCCACCGGCTGTGAAGAGGGCACCCCCCCCCCCCATCTCTCAGGTCTCCGTGGCTGTGAGACAGCACACGGCACACCACAACCCATGCCCATCACGGCATCTCTTCTGTTCAGTGACACCTGGGACTCGGCTGCAGGGCTGTTACTAGAACTGAGAAACGTTCCCACGGAGACAACATCTCACTGCGGGTTCTCCTCTCAGCTGTCTTTCTCACACTCACACACTCACATGCTCACACACACACTCACACATTCACATGCTCACTCACACATACTCACACAGTGCTCACACACACACTCACATGCTCACACATTCACATGCTCACTCACACATACACAATGCTCACACACACACATGCTCACACACACATACACAATGCTCACACATACTCACACAGTGCTCACACACACACTCACATGCTCACACATTCACATGCTCACTCACACATACACAATGCTCACACACACACTCACATGCTCACTCACACATACACAATGTTCACACACACTCACACAGTGTTCACACACACACTCACATGCTCACGCACTCACACACTCACACATTCACATGCTCACTCACACATACACAATGCTCACACACACACTCACACACTCACATGCTCACTCACACACTCACACATTCACATGCTCACTCACACATACACAGTGCTCACACACACACTCACATGCTCACACATTCACATGCTCACTCACACATACACAATGCTCACACACACACATGCTCACACACACATACACAATGCTCAAACACACTCACACATTCACATGCTCACTCACACATACACAATGTTCACACACACTCACACAGTGCTCACACACACACTCACATGCTCACGCACTCACACACTCACACATTCACATGCTCACTCACACATGCTCACACACACACTCACACACTCACATGCTCACTCACACACTCACATGATCACTCACACATACACAGTGCTCACACACACACTCACATGCTCACACATACTCACACAGTGCTCACACACACACACACACAATGCTCACACTCATATGCTCATGAAGTATGGTAGCAATCATCTCAGGTAGAAACTGTAGTTTAACTCTAACCCTGCTGTTTGGTTTCTATACTTATTTGCTTGCTAAAATAATAGAAAAGTTATTTTGATTTTCTGAATTATATAAATCATCCCATTTGATTGAATACCCTATTGATTGTTATGTGAATATCCCATTGGTTGTGGCCATACTGGTCTTAGAAAGCACATTCCTCTGTACCTGGGAAGGACAGCACAGTTATCCCAAGGTCAGAGGGCTCCAGATAACGTGTCCCTGTTGACTCAGTGGTCCCAAGACCCGAGGGCTCTAGATAATGTGTTTCTGTCAATTCAGTGATCCGGAGACTCAAAACTATAATTTAGATAACATGCTTAAGTGAAACTGCTTCTGCTTCTGTAAACTGCTTTTTTGCAGGCCAGGTTCCTCATTCCAAACCTTGGGATGTAATCAATACCTTTGTGATCTTTGCCTATAAACCTGGTGTTGGGGCTGGGGCGGGCACTATGAGATCTGGGAGAGCGAAATGCCCCCTCATAGTCCCAGGTTTGCAATAAATGTGACTCTTTAATTCGACTTCTTGAGGCGTCCTTGTGTGATTCAAGGGGTACATTACAACACTCACACATACTCACACAATACACACACTCACATGCTCACACACATATGCTCCCATGCTCACTCACACTCACGTGCACACGCACATGCTCACATTTGCACACTCACACATGCACACTCAGGGTCCTCGCTCACCCTCTGGCCCTTTATGCTCCTTGGCTTTGATACTCAAAGATGAACTTGAGGCAGAAAAATAAAATAAAATAAAATAAAATAAAATAAAATAAAATAAAATAAAGTCTGTTCTCCACCTGCTGTTTAACTGCTCAATCTTTGCTGCTTCTGCTTGTCCCTGACAAGGCATTCATGCGGTTTTTGTTTTACTTCACCTCTTAGGAAATAGAACTGATTGACCCACCACTGAAGGGGCGGGGGAGGTGGGGTGCAGGAGGGCGTGTGAGGACAGCAGGAGTCATCACCCTTCGCCAGCGGGGTGGGGTGATTGCAGGGTCCAGCCCCATCCCCACTGCAGGGTCCTTTCTTCTTTTTTTAAAAAAGGATATATTTTTATTGATTTCAGAGAAGAAGGAAGAGGGAGAGAGAGATAGAAACATCAATGATGAGAATCATTGATCGGCTGCCTCCTGCACACCCTCTATTAGGGATCGAGCCCACAACCCGGGCATGTGCCCTTGACTAGAATTGAACCCGGGACACTTCAGTCTGCAGGCCTATGCTCTAGCTACTGAGCCAAACCAGCCAGGGCAGGGTCCTCTCTTCTTATCCCTCCCATCTCACTAAGCCCAAGGGTGTGACTGTGTCACCATCAAACTGTGTGTATAAAGGACCAAAACTCTCATGCTAGGGCCAATGCTCTACCCACTGAGCCAAACCAGCTAGGGCTTTAACACAATATTTTACCAAATCAAAACAACAGAAAAACGACAACAAACAAAATGTCAAAATTTTAAATAAATACAAAATCTGGTCCTGAGCTTGCCTGCTCGTCTCACTCACCCCCCCTAACCCCTGCCCAGCCCGCGGGCAGCTTGACCTCTTAAGAGGGGGGAAGAAGGGGTCAGGCTCCCCAGGTGGGTCAGGGCTCACCCCCTTTGCTGGGCATCGTCCCTGAGACGCCCCACCTTGTTGGGTGGACTGCGGTCTGCACAGAGCTTGGTCACCTGGCTCTTCAGGGCCATGGGGAGGGCAGGTGGGCTCTGGGGCCAGAGCTGCCCCCACCAGCCCTCGGGCAGGGACCATCTAGAGAGCAAAGGCAGCTCCATGGACCCGCCCCCACGGGGTCAGCCACTGCAGCCGCCTGGGCTGTGGGCAGGGACCATGGCCTTGTGCCCCCTTCTCCTCCAGCAGCATCAGTCACCCCGAACGCAGTTCACTCGGGTAATTGCTGTTCCCAGCACCTTTCCTCGCTCCTTGCTGCTTCCAACTCCATCTGTCCTATTTATAGGTGACTATTTAAGACACAAATTACTCCCGTAACGTGACCTTTATATTTCAAGAGAGCACTAAAGACAGGCCTGGAACAGGGGCTAATGGGCCGCCTGTCTGGCAGGTTAAGCAGTAAAACGGCCTCCTTTCTCTTAAGCAATGAGTGTATTTTATGTTGCAAGAGGCTTCTCCAAAAACATAACTTCCTTGAAGTAAACCGCAAATTGGGTTTCCCTGCGGGTGGGCGGGCGTGTGGCTCTGTCCTAGTCACCATCAGCCAAGCAGGCAAGGTCGCTCTCCACGCACAGGTTTAGTGTCCCGGCCTTTCCCACTTGCCCCAGAGTCTCCCATTCCCTGTCCACTCCCCGATGTCCTTCTGACACCTGGGGGGGGGGGGCCTTTGCCCAGCACAGGCAGGGTGGAAAACGGATAAAAAATCAGATGGTAGCGCTTACCCACAGCTGCTGTCCTGGCTCGCTTCCAAATACTCGACACACATTAATTTATTGAGTCTTCAACCTCTGCGGCAGGTACTGTGGCCCATCCCTGTGTGACAGAGGGGGAGGCTGAGGCACGGCTGTCTGGCTCCCTCCCACAGCCTGGAGCCCTACAGACAGCATGGGGCCAGCAGCCCTCAGCTGGGGCCTGGAGGGAAATGTGCTGAGGCCTGAACTCGGGCTCTTCCTCAAGCCAATTACATGAAGTAACGGGGTGTCTGGGTCCCCTAATGGGTACGTACATAGCTGTGTGGTTCTCCTCTCAAGGTCAAGGCCGAGGACTCGTGCTGGGGAGGGCAGGTGGCAGGAGGCAGCTTCGGGCCTAGGAGTTGGAGACTGGAGTCTTTAGAGTCGGGGTGGAGCTGGGGGTCCGAAGATGCCCAGCTGGGGCCTCTGAGAGGCGGGGAGGCTGACCCGTGAGCAGGACCAGCAGGAAGCAGCCAGTGAGGAGCCTGGGCATCCTGCCCAGCCCCCAGCCCAGTGAGCACAGCGCTGAGGGACACAGGGTTGCCCAGGCAGGGGAGGGGTGGGCAGAAACGCTGACCTTCGTGCCCAGAGCCTGGTGAGTCCCTCAGCACCCAGGTCCCCTGGCTACCCGAGCGGGATGTCACGCAGTGTGAGGGCATCAGGGAAGGGGTTGGGGTGAAAGGTGGCCACTGAGGCTGTGACCATGGTGCTTCTTAGTGTTAATACATGTCTCCACGTTGCCAGGAGTTTGACCCAAGAAAAGGTGAAGACTTGGGTTCCTGCTTGGTCAGGGCAGGTGGCCGCGTCCAGGTGAGCTTCTCAGAGGGGCTGATGGAGGGCATGGGAGCCCCAGAGCTGCTGCTCCGTAGGTGGAAAAGGGACTTGACCATTGGTGACTCACCTGAGGCTGGTGCTTCCAGAAGTCTTCAGGGCCGAGAGCCAGTGAATTCTGTCCTGTTTAGGCCAGTTTAGGCTGCTCACTGAAGCATTCAGATTCACACTGGCCCCATTTTTGAAAGTCAAGCACATCTTGGATTTGTATCAGGGCAGAACTTATAATAACTACTAGAGGCCCAGTGCAGGGATTCGTGCACCGGTGGGGTCCCACGGCCTGGCCTGCACCCTCTCGCAATCCGGGACCCCTTGGGGAATGTCAGACTGCCAGTTTCGGCCCGATCCCCACAGGCCAGACTGAGGGACCCCACTGGTGCACGAATCCATGCACCAGGCCTCTAGTATACATATAAGATCTTTGGTTAATCTCTTCCCGCCCTCCCCTCTGCCCATTTCCCTCTGAGATTCATCAGTCTGTTCCATGTTTCCATGCCTGTGTGTTGAACATCTGCCCCCTGGTGTTCAGTGCACATCATAGCTACCGGTTGAACAGTCACTTAGGCTTTTATATATACAGATTTTCATGAAAACAAACCAACAATTGTCCAACAAGAGGCTGTAGAGGTCTGGCTGCAAAGCAGAGGGTATGGCTGCTCCACCTCTCCCAGGCTGCCCGCCCGCCCTGGGAAAAAGGACACAAAGTCGTGACACCAGAAGCCTACCCCCGTCACCACTGAGAACCGCAGCCTGCTCCTTGGCCTCCAGGAAGGGAGAACTGGGGAGTGGAATCGCAGGGTTGGGCATGGGGTAGGGTCGGGAGTGGGGTTGTTGGTTTCAGGTAAATCTGAATGAAACAGCATTTTGATTGGCACAAAGTGAAGGGCTATGAGAAAGTTGTTGGCTTGGAAATAAGGAAGCTGAGAGAAGTGGAAGGGAAGGGTCCTGGCCCTGGCTAGTGGGTGGGAAACCTGTTCCCATGGGTGCCCTGGGATGGAGCTGTGGGGCGTACAGGCCTCAGGGGACAGGGGGACATTCTGTTCCCAGAGTGCAAGGGCTGCCAAGATGGCACTGACCAGACAGTCCACAGCCCCTTCCCACCCGGGGAGGAAACACCCAGAACAAGGCTCGGGCAGCTCAAGTGCCTCAAAGCAAATGGAGTGCGAGGCCCTGGGGCCACAGGGTGGAGCAGGGAGGGCTGAGGGTGCTGGGCACAGCCTTGTGTGTGGCCTGGCCCTCCGGCCTGGAGGCAGGATCCACCCCAGGAAGCTCAGGTCAGGGGCAGTGATGGAAGTGCTGGCACAGGGCCCACCTTGCACCCTCCCGGGAAAGGACAGGGCCGGCCACGCGCAGCGTGGTCACACGCTGTCCTCCTGGTGACGTGAGCCACACGCAGGAGACAGGGCTGCAGGGCCACGACCAAGTCAGGTGCCAAACCGGCCCCAGCATACTAGTCCTTCACTCCAGGAGCTCCAGTGCTGCCTGCTGGCCCCGCCAGGGCTGGATGCCCAACTGCTTTGTCGGCCCATCCCCCGACCCCAAGCTCTGGGGATGGCAGGCAGGCCAGGCGGGCAGGGCAGACCTGGGGGTGCTGCAGGCTGAAGGTGAGCAGCGAAGCTTGAGATGGTGGCTTTGGGGCTGTGGGTAAAGTGGGGTGACCTCGAATATCCCTCCCCATCCTGCCTCACTGCCCTGGCCCATGGCCACGGAAATCAGCAAGGCAGACCAGCGTGGGCACCCGAGGAGTTTGGGCCACTTTCTGGCTTAGTTGACCCCAATGCCGCCCCCCAACATTCCAGTGTTTTCTCCTCCTTTAACTCTCTGGCAAACCTCTTAGAGCCGGGAACTGTCCAGGGGCAGAGGAGGGAAGGGGCCCCCGGATCTTCGCTCTGGGTCAAGCTCTGAGGTGTAAGACAGGAGAGAGAAGGACTGTGTGGGCCAGACTCTCTGGGGGACCCAAGATGCCTACCCTGCTGCAGCCCCCGTGATCCCCGCCCCCAGGGGGGTGAGCCAGACCTAATCCGATAAGCTGCAGGAGAGCTGGAGCTCAGAGGCGAGACGGCAGGAGTAGAGGATTTCTCCTGCTGGCCTGGGCACGAGGCAGGGAACTGTGGGTGGCAGCCAGCAAGGACACAGGGACTTTGAGCCTACAGCTGCAAGGAACTGAACTCTGCCAATAACTGGGGAGCTGAGCAGGGGACCCTGAGCCTCACATGGCAGCCCAGCTGACACCTGGACTTTGGCCTGAGACCCTGACGGGGCCTGGTGTTCAGTCGCTGGTTACACAGCAGACATCTAACACGGGACTGAATAATCACTTAGGAAGGAAAGGAGAGGAGAGGAGGGAAGGAAACAGGAAGAAGGGTTGACTGCAGGGAGGGTGTGAGCTGGGCTGCCAGGGGCATGGGGCACGGAAGGCCCAGGGTGTAGCTGGGCACCGCGAACAACCGACTGTCATAATTCAGAATCCTCAGCCAGGCTCCTGGGGGAGACAGGAGGGTGTGCTGATGGGGACCCATGTCACTCCCTATGTGCCAGGCTCCTGGGAAGAGACAGGAGGGTGTGCTGACGGGGACCCATGTCTCCCTATGTGCCAGGCTCCTGGGGGAGACAGGAGGGTGTGCTGATGGGGACCCATGTCTCCCTATGTGCCAGGCTCCTGGGGAGAGACAGGAGGGTGTGCTGATGGGGACCCATGTCTCCCTATGTGCCAGGCTCCTGGGGGAGACAGGAGGGTGTGCTGACGGGGACCCATGTCACTGCCTATGTGCCAGGCCCTGGTGGGGACAGGGGCTTGTCTGCATGAGACCCTAGCACTGCAGCCCCTGGGGGTCCCCTGAACTGCACAGAGGAGCCCCAGGTCAGGGCAGTGGCTGAGGGGCCCGGGCAGCTGGGGCCGGGTCGGCCTGGCCTGAGGCCAGGGGTGCAGTATCTTCCTGGGTCCCACCTTCCTAGCAGCGGAAAATGAGGGACCTGGAGGGTGGGACACAGCTGCCTGGAACTTGCCCAGACTCCCCTGGTGTCCCTGGAGGGAGGGCCTGGACAGCTGGGGAGGGGGCCTTGAGACCCTGAGACCCCTCAGAAAGGAAGCCCCCAGTGAGCCTCACCCGTGAGCCAGCCAGGCTGGTGGTGAGAAGCCAAGTCCTCTGAGATAGCCATGTGACATGGGCTGCCCAACAGCTGAGCCTGGCTCCAAGGACCCTAGGCCTGTGCCAGGCTGGATGAGTGACCAAGCAGCCTGTGCCCACCACACACTCAGAGCCCTGGTCATCCGCGTGGGGCATAGGGATGGACAGCCCTGGGAGGGCCATGGCTGCAGGGTTCACACCCTGGGAGGTGCCTTCGGAGGCGGCTTCGCTTGAGGAAAAGAATAAGGCAGAGGTGTGGTGGAGTGTGGAGTTGGCCACTGGAAGGGGTGGGATGGCATTCTGACCCAGAAGAGAGGGAATGGAGGTGCCACGGGCGCCCCCCAGAGGCCAATGGTGGGACTGCGCCTGCTCCCTGGGGCCAGCCCCAGATGGAAGAGGAAGGTGACAAGGGGCGGGGTGGGGAGAGGCAACAACATCCCCAGGATCAGGGCCAGAGAGGGCTGGTCGCCCCCTGGACCTCCACCCTGCCCCCATCCACAGCAAGAGGGGAGGGCTCCCCCCAAATAAGGCAACTCCACAGAGGACGCCATTGTGGGGTCACCCGGAGACGGCACCCACGGGGGAATGACACTGTTGGGGGGATGGGGAATGACACTGTTGGGGGGATGGGCTACTTTGAAGATAGAGTTACCATGGTTCTCATTCAGTTACCTCTTCTCTAAGGTGAAGAAGAGAAGGCGGTGGGGGGGGGGGTGGACGGTGATAAGCAGGTAGGCAGAGATGATCGATGAATGACAGATAAGAAGAGAGGATAGGGGAGTAGGTGGGCAGCTAGAGAGGTGGACGAACAGGTAGACAGGCAGCGATGTCACTGTGTGTTCATTTGCAAACACGCCCACACGCGGTGCTGTGGGAACAGACAATCTGCAACACAACCTGAGTGGACACGTCTGGCTAGTCACCAACCAGCTCAAGGCAAAGAAACAGCTCAGGAGCCGGTGCCAAATGAAACCCGAGCGCCAGAGGCCGGATCTCAGGGAACCCTCCGAACTCCCCCGGACGCCGCTGCGGGAGGGGACGTGGCACTCCGGACACAGCTCTTCCAGCCAAGCCAGCGTGGGAACACAGCCACCCGGTCTACAGGCCAAGCGGCCATTACAATCTAGTCCCACGCCTGACCCAGCAGCTCAGCTGACTGGCCTGTTCTTCTCGAAGGATGAAAGTCCACTGGGCAAGGTTCCCATCGGAGATTTAACTGGTCCTTCCGGACTGCGGACTGGGACCTGAGGACTCAGATGGCACTGGGCCCCCTGCCTGGGTCCTCGCCCTCGGGCTGAAGCTGGCCACCTGACATGGATTCCCACGAGGGCACCTCCCCCTCCAGCTGGCGCAGGGCGCTGAATGGGGAGCGGTGTCTCTCCTTTATCTGCCCCTCCCCTGCTGCCTCCGCGGTCCAGGCCTCAACCCGGACCACCTGGAGGCTGGGTCTTGAGTCTTGCTGCCATTTACCTTCCAGCCAAGGATGAGGGGACAGTTTGTGAAAAAGTTGGCGCTCCCCAAAACATTGGTCTGAGTACCCCAGCTGGGGCTGCTGGCAGGACTGTCCCCAGTTCCACCCTCCAACCAGCTACTGAAGGGTTGGGTCCAAAACCACCTGGTTCACTCCCTTCCTGGCACACAGGACCTTCCCCACCTCCCCGCCCCTCTCCCCTATTGAAACCCCTCTCCCATGTAGCCGGGGTCCAGCTGTGGAATCAAAGTGGTCAGCCTGGCTCCAGGCCGGAGTCTAGATGGGCCTGAGCTTCTTACCCTAATAAAAGCAAGGAATGCTCAGGGTTTACAGAGAACAGAGCCAGCCTGAAGTCTCCCATGGCCAAACTGGTACAACCCGAGTAGTCAAGTAGTGACAGTAATGGATTGTAACCCAATGAATAAACAAGAAATCGCAGCCATGATGTAGGTCAATGACTAAACGAAAAGCTGATGAGAAACTACCCTAAACCACCACTCAACCACTTCCCCAAGACCCTCTGCAGGACGCAGCCCAGGCAGGACACGGGGCCCTCATCACTTTGTGGTGCTCCTGGCCAAGAGGAGTCCTTGAGTGCAGACAAGGGAACCTTCAGAGGCCCACAGCAGGGGGTGCTGCATCATGGCCTGAGATGGAACCGCTATCTGGTCTCAAATGTCAGACAGAGGAACTGGTCCCGATGGCGGGGACTAAAGACAGGAGACCCACTCCAGGAGAGAACGGATTGGCCGAAAAGGGCCCCTGAACAGGCCTGTGGGTGAAGCGTCAAGGAGGGGCTGTGCTATTCTGACCTGATGGCTGTTTTGTGGTTAACAATATGTCATCGTGGTAGGAAACACCCTAACGTCTTTGGGGTGATGCACATCAAGGCAGCACATACTCAAACAGTTGGGGGAGGGGTGGGAAGCTCTCTGTACTTGCAGCTTTCCTGTGAGTTTGAGATAGTTTCAAAAAGAAAAGCAACTCAACCCTCATCACAGCCCCATTATTCCCATTTTACTGGTAAGTGAAGACTCAGAGTGGTTGCAGGCCCAAGGTCACACACTTGGTTGAGCCAAGTCTCCTGAGAAGAGTCACCTCATGGGGTCCTAAGAGGGACCAGGTTGGGGGAGAGATGGGAGGAGCCAGGGGTGGGCCTCCTCAGTGTGCATCCCTACACAGGCAGGGGGCTCTGCTGGACCACCAGGGCTCTGGCCAGCTGTGTCCTGTGGCGGCCACACCACAGGCTTACAGGTTAAGGGGCACGAGCAAGTGCTCGCCTGAGGCTGCGCCCATGAGGTCACACCTGGAGAGGGATCCCCAACCCCAGAGTGGGAACATGAACTGGTGTGGCCATGTGACAGTCTGGCATTTCTTCACACTAAACATGGTCACCTCCTACCTCCTGGCCCAGCAACTCCACTCCTAGATACACAGCGAGACACGCAGCAAGGCCACGCAGAAACCTGTGTGCGAGCGCTCGCAGCGGCGTTATTCCCAGTAACCAGGGGCAGGGAAAGGACGAGGGGCAATCCCTGTGGACAAATGAATAAACAAACGTGTGGCCCATCTCCGCAACGGAATGTCATCCAGTCACTGGGGAAGTGAGATCTGACATATACAACGTGGACGAACGCTGAAAACGTGCTGAGTGAAGGAAGCCAGACACAGAACACCACACTGAACGACCCCAATTATTTCAAAGTCCAATCAGGGAATCTGTAGACAGAAAGCTCAGTGGTCGCCAGGGACTGGGAGGGTGACAGCTACAGATGTCCTTTGGGGGTGAAAATGTCCTAAAATTGACTGTGGTGACTCTGAATACACTGGAAATCACTGACCTGTCCATTGTGGGTGGGGGAACTGCATGGTATGTAAGTGATTTCTCAAGAAGGCATTTTTAAAAGAACAGGAAATAAAATCAATGCCAACTTCTGAACACAAGCTTTCCTGGGGGACAGTGGTTGGTGGTCACATTCAACTTCCTCTCGGGGTTTCACCACTTTGCCCAATGAGAACGTTTCCTGACGGGGACAAGGGCCCACTGTCCAGCAGCGGCCGCCGGCACTAACAGGGATGCCGTTATGTCAGCATAGTGTTGTAAGTTCTCGGGGGGACAGTAACCAACCATGGTGATGATGCAGCAAGGTAGCACCTGCAATCAGATATACCCCCAGAAATCTCTATAGTATGGCTGGTTCCCTTACTTTTTTCTCTTTTTTAAAAAATATATTTTATTGATTTTTTACAGAGAGGGAGGGAGAGAGATAGAGAGTTAGAAACATCGATGAGAGAGAAACATTGATCAGCTGCCTCCTGGACATCTCCAACTGGGGATGTGCCCGCAACCCAGGTACATGACCTTGATCGGAATCGAACCCGGGACCCTTCAGTCTGCAGGCCGACGCTCTATCCACTGACCCAAACCGGTTTCGGCCTTTTTTCTTTTTTAAATGTTTTTATTGATTTTTAGAGAGAGAGGGAGAGGGAGAAGGGAAGTAGAAATATCAATGATAGAGAAACAGAACAGCTGCCTCCTGCACGCCCCCTACTAGGGATCAAGCCTGTAACCTGGGCATGTGCACTGCCCGGAAATCCTCTTGGTGCCAGGGTGGACACTCAACCCTGAGCAACTCCAGCTGCACTATTCCTTTACTTTGACCAAAGGAACTTCAACAGAAACAACAACATTGTGAGTCTCTTTGGGGAAAGGGAACTGTGAACTGATGACTGCCTCGGCTGCCTCTTCCTGTCCCCTATACCTGTTCCCCTAGCCAGCCTCAGCTGCCCAGCAGCTAGAATGGAAGGGGATCCACATGGCCCTGGCTCCCCCTGGGTGGACAATGTGCTCATGCGGCAGGGCTTTGGAAATTGGGGTTCAGCTCAAGCCTCGGTGGGTCTTCCCCAAGGCGGTCCTCTTGCTGGGCTCACCCACACGCCTTGGCCCAGCAGTGGCCCAATTGGCCTGGATGCCGGTGGAACACAGGATGAGTAAACCCAGGAGAGTGCCCACCTGCCACGTCTGCGGCGATGGCTGCAGCACTGCCCGAGGCCACCGGGAGCCACGCAGCACTACTTCACATCCTTATTTCCCCTCTAATTGGTATTCAGGAGCCAGGGCTTGTCAAAGCACAAACCATCCCGGTACGTTCCCCTCACGGTACTCTGGTCAGGGTCCAGCAAACACAGCCGCTCAGACCTCCTGGATGGCCCTCTGGGACAATCTGAAGGCGCTGAAGGGAAGTATGGGGAGCGGCTCTGGCCAGTGTGTCTGTTGGTTGAATGTTGTCCCGCGCACCCAGAGGTTATCAGCTAGATTCCGGGTCAGGGCACATGCCTGGGTTGTGGACTCAATCCCCAGTAGGGGGTGTGCAGGAGGCAGGTGATTGATGGTTCTTTCTCATCGATGTTTCTCTCTCCCTCTACCTTCCCCTCTCTCAAATCAATAAAAATAAAAAAAATTAAAAAATGAAGGAAAGAAGGAAGGAAAGAAGGAAAAGAATGAAAGGAAGGAAGGAAGGAAGGAAGGAAGGAAGGAAGGAAGGAAGGAAGGAAGGAAAGGGAGGGAGGGAGAGAGGGAGGGAGGGAAGTGAGTATGGGGAACAGGCAGGTCTGCCCACTGGCTGCCTGATCAGGTTCTACCTCAGAGTCAGAGACGAAGGTGGGCAGAGGAACTGCTCTTCCTGCCTCAGGCACATCAACCCCAAGCACCAAACACAAGTCTATAACGTGGAGAGTAACAGCGTGTCCAGAAACCCACTGCCAGCACTTGGCATCCTCTTGCAGATTCTGAGAAATGTATAAACCGTCTTACCCACAAACATGGGTATCTATATATATAAAAGCCTAAGTGACCAAACAACCGAATGACCGGTCGCTGTGATGCGCACTGACTACCAGGGGACAGACACTCAACGCGGGAGCTGCCCCTGGTGGTCATTGCACTCCCACAGTGGGAGCGCCACTCAACTGACCAATGGATGCCAGACGCAGGGCTCACGGCTGGCTGCTGCAGCCCGGAGACCTCAGCAGAGCAGCAGCAAGCCTACCGAGCAATGGCGGTGGCAGGCCTAGCGGGGCCAAGATGAGCAGGAGCGCAGGCAGGAGTGGCAGGCGGCATTGGACTGCCGGTTTCGGCCCGATCCCCCCGATCCACCACAGGATACGCTGAGGGACCCCACCGGTTCACGAATCTGTGCACTGGGCCTCTAGTAAAATATAAACACTATTCAAGAGCCGGCACCTGTCATTTCACCCCACCAGAAACTTTCCAGCGTGAGCACACAGGGCAGGACTCCCATTTCTAAGAATGTGTAGCATTTTATTTACGGCCGCCCACTGCATGGCTAGTCCCCTGCCCTGCCAGGGAGGGTTGTTTGCAGGTCCTGCCTGACCGGGGTCAGCACAGCAGCAGCGCTCTCTGGGGCATGGCTGAGTGAGAGCCAACCTCAGTTAGTGCTGAACTTCAGACCATGTCCCGAGTCTTGGGAGCATGGCCCACCTGTCCTGTTCGCTCATTCAACACCGCGCAGACCGGGAGGAGTGGCGGAGACAGTGCTGTCCTGCCAGGGCTGGGCCTGGCCACGTCATTTCTTGCTCTTCCGTGTCCACTTCTTTTTCACGTCTGGCTCCTGGCACCCAGGCACCTTTGCTCTGGCCCCTGCCTGAGGCTGCCGCCGCCTCTTGCGCACACCTCTCCCACCACGGCCCCCGGGCTGTTCCTGGGGCGCAGTGGGGTCAGCCCCTGGGCCCTGACGCCGCCTCTTTCTCTCTAATCTGGAACTCAGGTCTGCACGTGGGTCCTCCTGTTCATTTCTCCCTGAAACAGCAAGGCCACATAATGAGGTGCGTGAAGGCCTGGGCTACCTCACTTCAGTGCTGACCGAAGGTGCCAGCCCAGGGCAGAGAGGACACGAGAGCACCTGGCACAGAAGCACCGACAGCCTCAGGAGCAGACATGCACCAGCAGCCGGGGCCCCGCACAAGTGCGGACATGCTGGCTCCTGATACCAGAGAGGCAGCCTCAGAAAGAGCAGTGAGCACAGGATCAAGGCAAAGACATGACAGAGGGGGCGGGCGGGCCCAGGCTCAGTGCACTGGGGCTGGCGGTGACGCTGGTCAGAAGGGACAGGCTCAGAAGCAGGGCCGGGAGCAGGGAATCAGCCTGGTGCACCAGAGCCATGAAATGGCATTTGGGGGCCGCTGGAGTAGGTGCTGGAGTGGGCCCTGTGCCTGCCGCAAGGCCCAGATGTGAAACATATGAACGGCGGGGCCCTGGCCAGAGCAGTGGTGAATGGAGACGCTTCAAATGGCCACAGCCCATTTCACTGCAGCAGGCAGCCCCATGCCTGCTGGTCTGCAGTGGGCGCGGGGCCTGGGTGACAATAGCAGAGTGGTCCTTGAGAGGCTGTCGCATTCTCACCACAATTGTGTGGACAGCTGAGGAGGAGGGAGGAGGCAGGGGAAGGAAAGCCTCTAGAATCAAGGAGAGCGGTGAGGCGAACTGGCCTCGGGCGGACACTGAGGATGAGGAGTGGATGGGTCAGAACCCACAGATGCACACAGCTCAAAGATGAAGGACCAGGAAGCAGCAGCACAGACTGAAACTGCAGACAAGGAGAGCGGGGCCGATGGCAAGTGGCCCGGAAGCCAGACAAGCCGAGTCCCGGCCGCACGGGCCGGGCAGCCTGCTGCTGCAGGGCATCTGGTCCAGGGCACTCATGGTGCTGGGGCAGCCAGGGCAGGCAGGAGGCGTCATGCCTGGAGGCCTCACCCAGGAGACATGGCAGGGTGCTCCCATTACAACAGGTGGGCAGGCCGCCACCGTCCGCGGGCACTAGTCCTACCTGTCTCGTTCTGCGGCTGGGAGGTGGGCAAACGCTTCTTGGCATTCCTCCCCTTCCTCCCTCCTTGCAGTCCCCTGTAGGCTTCTTCCGGGACGTCCTCCTCAGGGAAGAGGCCTGAGGACCAAGGCAGACAGAGGTCAGGGCTGAGGGCAGGCCTGTTCAGTCTGCTCCATATGGCCCAGCAAGCAGCCCCTCCCCAAGCTTGTGCCAGGGGGCCCTGCGCCACGCCCACCACAGCTCAGCCGGCCCGAAACTCTAGGCCCGAAACTCTAGTCGGCACCACGGGAAGAGCCCGTTCTCGGAGCACGTAGGGTGCCAGGCCTACTTCTTTAAAACGCTTATGCCGGGAGGGGCTCGGGAGAGCCTCCTGGGCAATGGCGTTCCCCAGCTGGATGAAAGGCTCTGCACCAGTCAAAGCCCACAGGTGCACAGTCTCCATGCTTTCACTGGATGTAAAGCTCACCTAAGAAACACTGGACTTTAATCATACCAGGCATGAGGTATTTAAGGGTGAGGGAGGGAGGGCTCAGTGGGCAGATTCGTGATAGGACAAGGACAGCGAAATGATGATAACAGAATCCAGGTGGTGGATATGCAGGCCTTCAGGATAAAATACTTTCAACTCAAAAAAAAAAAAAAAATCCTTTCAACTCTGCTATGCGTGTAAATATTTTTATAATGAAATGCTGGCGGGGAAAATGCTACATCTCCAATCATAAACCTTCCAGACAACTGTCTGCAGAATAAACCGTACCAGTTCCATCAGCCACACATCAGGACATGGAGAGGTCTGCTGCAGACCAGCAGCCTTAGCATGCTGGGAACTTACGAGAAATGCAAGTTCCTGGGCCCCACGCTGCCCCAGGCCCAGCACTGACCTAAGAGGAGCTGCAGAACCCCAGCCCCCTCTCTGCAGACTATTCATGCAGCGAGGGTGAACCTACGAGCTCCCACGCTCTCCTGAGAGAAGGGGACAGATGCCTTCTCCCCGGGGCTGGTCTCAGTGCTCACCTTCAGCGAGGTCCTGCAACCTGCAAGAACGAGAGACAGTCACTCCCCACGGCTGTGGCTCCCGGAGGAGGAAGGAGGCGGAACAGAGAAGGCACCCCACAACCTCCAGCCTCCTGCCTCCTGTGCGGGCAGCTCGGTGGCCCTCGGGGAGGCCCCTCGCTACCTGCACTCTGAAGAGGAGTCCTGCCCCCTTGCCCGCTAGCTGAGGCCGCCGGAGAGGGAAGGGGCAACCCCAGGGCAGCGGGAAGAACAGAAACACTTACTTGCGGATCACTTTGTACAGACGCTTCCTGTTCTGAGAAGGGGTACTCTGGTGACTGGCCATTTCAAACAGCTTGTTAGCAACAGCCTCGTAGTCAAACTGATTCACAAAGAGACACCATGGGACAGAGTCGGTCACTGCCAGGTGCTGCCAGAAGTGAGCAAGTAGAGAGAAGCACCTGGCCCACAGGACACACCTGCTGTCCCCTCAGCAAAGGTGACTGTGTACAGCTCACTCCAGGACAGTGCCCCCCAAAAAAAGAGGGAAGCCTCTCTCTAAATTTAAATCCTCTGGTAGCCACATGAAAACAAGGAAAATTAATTTTGATAAATTTTATTTAAATCAAGATATCTAAAATCTGACTAATTTCTCAAGTAATCAATACTGAAAAGTTGTAAGTATTCCACGTTCCCAATGCGCCTGGAATCATAGGTCCTCAGTGGCCCCAGCGCCCCAGGAGGCGGTGGGCAGTCCTGGGGCTGGGCAGCTGAGAACGGTGAAGCCTCTGAACCCCGTCTCCAGGTGCCCGGCCCCCAACCCCGTTTTCAAGGACTCGTGGTCTGGAAGACGCAGGGTCCCCCAAGTCTCAGCCAGTGGCTGCCCTCCCCGTCCCTGACGCCTCCTCCCCTCCAGCTCTGCCAGCTCCCAGAGTCGGCTATAAAGCCGAGGAGAGAGGCTGAGCTCAGCCCATGAGCCCAGGCCACCCACCTGAAGGACGGCGCCCGTGCTGTCCTCATCGTCCTCGCCCTGCTCCTCACCCAGGCCCGGGTGAGCCCCACAGGAGCCTAGGATGAAAGAGCTGCATCAACTCAAGCAACTGGGAACCAGCCCTCACTGCCAGCGCCCAGAGTGCAAGGTGTGGGCTGTGGGAGCCCACAGCACGAGATGGGGGGACCCCGACAGCCTCACGCTGAGGGAAGTGGGGCCACCGCAGCCTGGAAATAAGGGAGACGCCCCAGAGGACGTGAAGGCCTGACCGGTCCTCGAGGAGGGAAATTAAGAGGGAATTATGAGTGGCGTCTTAGGTGCATGTGGTGCCAGAGCTCTGGACGCGAGGGAGAAGGGCAGCTGGTCCAGCCACGGGCGGGCCTGTGGAGACGATGTTTCAGTCATTTGGGGCTTTCACGTCACTGCCTACAGAGAACACTGCTGGACCACAGGTGGCCATGAGGGCAGGTGTGTGTGGCAGATGAGGACAGCGAGCAGGCACAGGTGGGCAGGGGCAGGCCTGTCAGGAGACTCCTGGGTCTGCCTGGGCCAGGGCCACTCAGGTGCTTAGAGTGAGAGAGAAAGGGAGGGACAGGTGAGACGCAGGATGCCAGAGAACATGCTGGGGGCAGAAAGGGGGGGGGGGTGCTGACTAACAAGAAAGCCAAGGGGAGGGAGATGTTAACCCCCAATTTATGATCAAATGACCTTCCACAAGGGCGCCAGGACCCGTCAGCGGGAAAGGACAGTCTCTTCAGGGAATGGTGCCAGAAAGTTGGCCATCACAAGCGAAAGAGGGAGCCGGGTCTTCCCTAACACCACATACAAAAATTAGCTCTAATGACCCACGACCTGCATATAAACCCAAACTAACAAAACTCCTAGAAAAAAACAGGACAAAAGCTTCACAGCATTTGACGTGGCATTGAGTCTTGGATGTTACACAAAAGGCACAGGCAACAAGAGAAAATACAGACAAAATGGACTTAATGAAAATTTTTAAATGTTGTGCATCAAAAGGACTATCGATAGAGTAAAAACAACTCAGAATGGGAGAAGCTATCTCCAAGTCACACATCTGGTAAGGGGCTAGTATCCTGAATATATAG
Source organism: Myotis daubentonii (assembly GCF_963259705.1). Lineage (NCBI taxonomy): Eukaryota > Metazoa > Chordata > Mammalia > Chiroptera > Vespertilionidae > Myotis > Myotis daubentonii. Next base: position 8,234,822 of record NC_081842.1, on the reverse strand, counting down.
AGGACTCTTAAAATTCAACAAAGCAATCCAGTGAAGAGTGGATAAAGGACTTGAATAGACTCTTCTCCAAAGACATACAAATGGCCAACTAGCACATAAAACGATGCTCAACATCACTAATCATTAGGGAAATGCAACTCAAACCACAACCAGATACACCTCACACCCATGAGGACAGCTATCAAAAAAACCCCAGAAAATGACAAGTGTTGGCGAGGATGTGGAGAAATGTGAACCCGTGTGCACTGTTGGTGGGAATGTAAAATGGTGCAGCAACTGTGGAAAAAGTACAGTGGTTTCTCAAAAAATTAAAAGTAGAATTAGCATATGATCCAGTGATCCCACTTTTGGGTGTAAATCCAAAATAATTGAAAGCAGGGTCTGAAGGAAACACACTGTAGGCCCCACCCCAATCTGATGCTGGTGGGTGAATTCAGAGAAACGCGAATGGATAACGACAGAAAAGGGTACGGACACAATGGGAAACAGCCATTTTGTACGTGAAGCTTTGGGAAATGTTGTTTACTGCAGTCTGCCTGAAGTCAGGACAAAACTGAACAAGCAAATGAGTTTGTTCCTGGCCGGGAGCTCAGTTGGTTAGAGCATCATCCCGATAAGGTGGAGGGTTTGATCCCCAGTCAGGACACATACAAGAATCAACCAATGAATGTACGCATAAGTGAAACAACAAATCCATGTTTCTCTCACTCCCTTTCGCCGCCCCCCCCCCCCCAAATCAATACTTTATTTTAAAAATAAAGAAAATAAAAAGATGAGTGTGGTAATCTGGGAAATGTGAAAGCTGCTAGTGACCTCTATTCTCCTCCATCAGAAATAACTGAAATTAAAGAAGCTCTTGCAGCCGAAACCGGTTTGGCTCAGTGGATAGAGCGTCGGCCTGCAGACTGAAAGGTCCCAGGTTCGATTCCGGTCAAGGGCATGTGCCTGGGTTGCGGGCATATCCCCAGTGGGAGATGTGCAGGAGGCAGCTGATCGATGTTTCTCTGTCATCGATGTTTCTGACTCTCTATCTCTCTCCCTTCTTCCTCTCTGTAAAAAGTCAATAAAATATATTAAAAAAAAAAAAAAAAAAAAAGAAGCTCTTGCAGAAAATCCAGGACTTGTCAACAAATCTTGTTATGAAGATGGTTGGGTGATCAAGATAACACTGAGTAAGCCTTCAGAACTAGAGAACTAATGAGCGAAGAAGCATATGAGAAATGTATACATCTACTGAGGAGTGAAAATGGAAAGCCCGCTAAATAAAGTAGCATGAAACAACTTCAATTGACATAGTTGTCTTAAGTTAATGGTAGATAGATTTTTAATAGCAACTTTTAGTAATACCATGAAAAAAGAAACTACAGCAATACTATTGGAAGAAAATACCCCTAACTTTCTAATGCTTGCAGATAAACACAATGTGCATCTTTTCCCAGCACCCTGTGATTTTTAGACGAGGCTACAATTAAAATATCAAAAATAAACTTTAGTAACAAAACATTCAACTTCATTAGAAAAAAAAAAAGCTACACTGTACGCCCATGTTCACACAACAGATAAAACCTGGAAGGAATCAGTGTCCATCTACAGATGACTGGATAAGCAACATGTGGTCCATGCACACAATGGAACACCATTCGGCCTTAAAAAGGACCAAATCCTGGCACAGGCTACTACATCCATGATCAACAGAGCTCCCTGTCCTGGTGGAGTCGACATCAGTGGGAAAGATGGGCCGGGACAATCAACAGTGATTTATGTAACTAGAAGCGGGTTATGCCAGAAAGTGAGACAGCAAGGGAGGCAGGCGAGGGCTGGGAGGCTTCGCTTCAAGCAGGGTGGTGAGGGGAGGCCCCTGGAGTGACAGAGGGTGGAGACCAGTGACAGAGAGAGGGCCGGGGAGTCAGGATGGCGCACATGGAGCGAGGGCCAGGGGAGTGAGTGACATGGTGCCTGTTTTTCAAGGACACGTTGGCCATCGGGCCAAGAACAGACTTTGGGGGCAAAGGCAGAAACAAGGAGACCAGACAGGCCCAGGGCAGGTGGCACAGAGGGGACAGACATGTCATACTGAATACACAGTAAGCCTCACCTTCAGGTGGCTTCTTGGACGCCACGCCCTGTTCCTGCCCATCATCCTCTGACATCTCCCCCTCCTCCTCCTCCTCCTCCTCCTCCATTTCATTCATTAGGTCTTCAATGGCGAGCGGGGCCTGTTCCACAATCGTTTCAAAGATGCCTCGGTTGATGTTATGTAGAACCAGGGAGCTGAACGGGAGGCAGGCACAAAGGCAGGCATTAGGCGGGACCCGCAAGGAAATGACCTGCTGACTCCTGTGACCATCTCTCCCCAAACTGCCGGCCACCAGCCCCTCTGGTGAATTTGTCATGTGGACACAACGCGTACCCTCTTCCCCAAAGGGAACAGCAATCCCCAGACAGCACCCAGAAGAACTCAGTGCGAAAGAAGAACCAGCAGGAGGGAGCCCCTGCCACTTACTCCTTAGTCTGGGCAGCGATTCTGCAGAAGGGCTCGATGAACTTGAGGTTCTGGTCTGCCGTCAGCTGCAGGGGAAGTGAAGCGGAAGCTGCCTCAGAGCCTCGTTCACCAACACCCAGCTCAGCTGCCCACCCTGCCCAGCCCACCGCCCCCGCCCCCTCACCTCGCTGGCGCCCACTTTGGCCAGCTCCTCCAGGAAGATCTCGATGAAGTGACTCTTCACCCCGTTGGGGGCCTGGCTATCGGGGAGCAGGATCTCCGTCGTCAGCAGCTCCAACAGCTGCTCAGTCTGTCTGAAGAAAGAAAGGAGCACATACAGCAGCAGCCGGGACAGGCACCGGGCATGGCGTTCTCTCCCTCTGTCACGCAGACACCCGGCCCTCCAGCACGCCAACCTGCAGCCCCACGCGGTCCTCCAGGACAAAGGACCCTGTCAATCACCGATTCGTGTGACCTTCCCAGCATCACAACATGTGGCCTGACTGAACTCAGCTACAAAGTGCAAGATGTGTGAGCACTCACAGGCCCTCCCTGTCCCGAGTGCAGGGAGAGGCTTGGGGCGACAGGAGGCGAGCACCACCTGCTGTCTCGCACCCCTCCCTGCTGTCCTCGCTGGGAACTGCTCAGGAAGGCACAGCAGGACACAGCAAACGCCAAGGAAGGAGATGGAGGCCACAGACGGGGATGAGCTTGCTCCCAGGTGCTGCTTCACCAAGTACAGGGCCCGTAAGGTCACGACAGACCGCTCCCTGGCACGTTGGTTTCACTGACCACAGAGGCCTGGGCTCCCAGGTCAGAGAGCTCGGAGACCCATCTTCAGGGTCTACAGGCGTCTGAAATCCGGGGCACCTGATGACACACAGATCTCTACACCTGAGCTGGAAATGGGCATTCTTTAAGGGGCTGCCCGGATGACCTGGTTGTGTGGCAACAGGAGGGATTCACCAGTTGGGGAAGGAAACGTGGGAAAAAGGAGTCGAAGCCAGAGCAGGTGTAGGAGGCCTCCTCCCAGGGCTGCTGATCAGGCTAACGAACACTTACCCAAAACAAACTGGGCACAGACACTGTGTCAGGACAGGGAAGGGTAGAGGTCACACCAGCACTGGTCACCCAGGCAACGGGAGGCCAAGTGCTTCAGCGTGACCCCTGCACTGAACCACTAGTGACAGTGAGGACTAAACCACCTCCGTAATAACAAACCAATAAGAAGTTAACTGAAGTCAACCGTCCCTCTAACACTGGATTCCGCTTCGGTCACTAGCTACTTCGGGGGACCCACAGCCCAAGGTCCTGAAATGAGTGAGACCCCAGGCCTCAAGGTCCCCATGGGGGCTTAGGGATGACACCACTCAAAACCAAAGGACTCCTACCCCAACGTAAAGTCACCCACAAGGACGCTAACAAAAAAATATCAGCTAACTATAGTCCAACTCCTACTGACCTTTTTTCACATGAGGAATAAGTGGGCAGGGCCAAGGTTTTGCTAGCTGCTTTCCAAAGGTAAAAAGTCCTAGCATAGCTGGGGCTGTAAGCTGAAGGCGCTGGTTCAGTAGCTATTCTAACATCTGGGGACTGGTTTTAGTATCCACCTACTTGAAATTAACTCCTTTAATGTACACTTTTTAATTATAAATCAATTCAAAATACATTGTTTCTAAGCCCCTTTCCTCCTGTCTTCCCCCACCCCCGCCCTAAAATTGTGCAGGATGTTTCTGGTGCATCCTCCGTAAAATAAAAAGCAGTCTGCAAATGTCATGTGTGAATGCCACTTCTGTACCATGTGCACAAAACAATGCAGCATCTTAAAAAGTGTCTGTTGGAGTTAAAATCGCTTTTTAATCCTTCTAAATTCCGAGTTCCTTATACTGAACATGTATCACTCTCAAAATTAGAAAACAATTATAAAGAAACCAAATTTTACATTAATTTTAAAAGATTTTAATGTGAACATTCAGAAACCCACTTTGCGTGATGGCTCTGTTTCCCCCCCACCCCCGAGGTTAGAAACCAGCTCCCCATCAGCTGGACACACAGCTCCAGGCCAGGCGGCGGGACCCGCCCTGCCTGGTCCCAGGAGGGGCTGGGAAGAGCTGAGCCCCAGCAGAGCCCAGGCCGCCCACTGCAGCAGAGCAGCTCTGCCCGTGTCCGCAGGCATGGAGGCCCCTTGCAGGTTAGAGGACACAGACTACCCCTCCACAGCGCTACTGGCAAAGGGAGACGTCTGGACAAATTAAGTATTTCCAGAACCCGTACAATGGTCATTGACAAAAGAGCTAAACACAAACACACAATATTTTTTACGTGAGAACTCAATTCTAATTCACAACTTACCATCAAGGTTGAAAACAAACATTTACATGAACACACGCAAACTATAATTTTAAAAACACCTTCACCGTAAGTGCCATCGCATCACTCTCTAATGTGAAGGCTGACGTCTCCTTTACGGCAAATAATTAAAAGCACCCGTGAACCCAATCCCCCAGGGGCAGGAATCGGGACTGGCCCGCCAGCAGCAGACGCAGGACGTGCTGTGAGTACTGACCTTTCCTCCCATCCCCGCATTTTCAGGGCCGTCAAGGACTCCTTCAGGACCATCCGCATGAGCTGTGGCACACAAGGAGGCCCCGTTAGTGGTAGCGCAACCCAGACTTCCCCAGACAGCCCCTCTGCCCGTGGTCGTCGGCGAGTCCCAAACACACAGCAGGCCCCGGAGCTGTAGGTGGACAGAACACCAAGCCCTCAGAGCCCGGGGGAGGTGTTGCTGCCCAGGGCTGAGATGCCCCAACTTCCCAAGCGCACCAGGTGTCAGGCTCCTAGAGGAGACCTGGGCAGCAACTGAGGCACCACGAACAACAGCGGAGGGGGATGGGCCCTGCTTCAGGAGTGAGAACGGGAATGAAGCGCAGGTGCCCAGAGGCGGCAGAGGCCCTGTGAAAACTGGGTCCGACAACTGAGAACATCTCCCCCAACAGAGCAAAAGGTTTACTGTCTTTCTGATCTCCATGCAGTAAACTCTCCCCTTAAACCTCATCATTTAAATCGAGCCCCAATGCCTGCCCCACAACCCCGTTCCCCAGTGCATTGCTCACAGCATTTCTGGCCCAGTGTTCCTGCCTCCCGCATACTGACCCCACATCCCGCAGAGGGTGCAGTCGTGGTCAGAGGTGAGAGGACAGTACAGAGCACTCCCAGCACCAGGACGCCTGTCCCCAGGACAGTGGAGACCTGTCCTACCTCATTCCCTACCTGCAGTGCCATCAAAAGGGGGCTGTGCTGCTAGACATGGTCACAAGGGGACCTGGGAAATGGGCCTCAACAATCAACCGAATCCATCCTAGCAAAGAGACTGCACCTCAGGCCGCGTGTGCTGATCACAGAGCTCCTCCGCCTGATAAACCTGTATTTTGTAAAAGTGCAAAGCCTGGCCCCGCCCTGCTCCTCCGCCCGTTGCCTTCGTGTCCATCCTCTTTGCCTCCTCACCTCTCTGCCGGGCTCACACTTCAGTGTCTGCCATGCGGCGTCCACATGACCCTGAGCCAATCAGAGCTGATCTGAGTGACAGAATCACACGTGACCTGCTGCCCTGAGGGGACGCGTCCTCAGTGAGGCTCGGCCACTGCCCTGTACACTGTGCCCAGTGGGTCACCCGCTCTCAGACAGCAACACTGTCCCCTCATCTGGGGACTGTCCCAAGTCCCAGTGAACACCACTTAGTAACAACACTATAGTTCAACATGGGAGGGGGGTGGCGAGCTATTTCTAAAGGCAAATCAGTAACCTAAATTCACAGGAGGGGAAAAAGGGATCCTGCACACAACAACTGTATCGCTGCCCCCGGCTGGAAGAAGCCAACTTCAAGTGCTGGCACCCAGGCTCCCAAGGGCCTCCACTGAGGGCACGAGCCCCACAGCTCTGCTGGCATTCACGGCTCCGCCGGCATTCACAGCTTCCCCACAACCCTCCGAAGGGCAGCTGTGACCCTCCTCCTCTGAACTGAAAGCCTGTACGGTGTTTCAAGGACTGAATTCTGTGCCTACTTGCCAACCTTCAGAGACTGGTCAAGTGCTGCAAAATCCTAGGCATGTGCGCCCCGAACAAGACCTAGGCTCCTGAGCGACCACCAGGCGTATGGGTCAGTGGTCAGGGTGGCCGCACTGACCAGAAGCCTTTAGCTCTGCCCTGTTGGGGTGGGAGGCTCAAAGGCCAGACCACTCCATGCTGCACCCCCAGCCCTCCCTCCCCGACTCTCTGGGTGCTCACACCTGCTCCCCCCGCCACTCTGGCACCGCAGGGGACCGGCCGAGCGGCGCGCGCTGCTTCCTCACCATGTAGAACTTATCCAGGCGCAGTCTGTCTATGCCTGTCCACTCGCGACTCATGGTCTGCCAGAAGGTCTGAAGGAACAGGTGCTCTGGGGAGGAAAACAGGCCACAAGAGAATCAAGGAGGAACATGGAAGCCACTCTGGGAAGTGAAGTGACAGAATATGAAGACACCTGGTCAGGGCGTTGTGTGCAACCAGCCTCTGCCATTCTCAGTCTGAGTTTGCTGAGCTGTGAATCTGGCTTACAAATGGAGCTGTGAGGAACCTCAGAAAGAAAAGCAGAGCCGTAACTGGTTTGGCTCAGTGGATAGAGCGTCGGCCTGCGGACTGGAAGGTCCCAGGTTCGATTCCAGTCAAGGGCATGTACCTTGGTTGCGGGCACATCCCCAGTAGGGGGTGTGCAGGAGGCAGCTGATCGATGTTTCTCTTTCATCGATGTTTCTGGTTTTCTATCCCTCTCCCTTCCTCTCTGTAAAAAATCAATAAAATATATTAAAAACAAAAACAAAAAGAAAAGAAAAGCAGAGCTCACCCACAACTCTGAGTGGCAGCCACATTCTCCGAAGAACAGGTGCAAAGAGCACGCAAAGCCACCAGCAAGAAAGAAGGCTGCTCAGGCCACTTCCTCCCCAGATCCTCGGCCTCCCTGTGGCTGGGCTGAGGCTCTGCCTGACCCTTTGCAGGACCTCGCCACTTGCCCACTAGCCGTACTAACCAATCAAATGCAAAACCCTGCTGATAATGGCTACGCCAGAGTGCTAGGGGCTGGCCTGTACCCTTCAGACACCTGTGTTGAAGCTCTAACCCCATACCTAGAAACAGGACTTTATTTGAATACTAAAGGCCCAGTGCATAAAATTCGTGCAAGAGTAGGTCTTCCTTCCCCTGGCTGCTGGCACCGGATTCTCTTTGGCACCCGGGACCTGGGCTTCTCTCTGGCCGATGGCAGGCACCTGGGACCTGGGCTTCCCTGGCAGCCCTGGCTTGCTCGGGGCATCTGGTCTAATTAGCATATTACACTTGTATTATTATAGATATGGTCTTTAAAGAGGTAGTTAAGATACAATGAGGTCACTGTGTGGGACTTCATGCAATCAGACTGTGTCCTTACAAGATGCGATCAGGACACAGACACAGAGGGGCAATCACGTGAGGACACAGGGAGAAGACAGCATCTTCATGCCGAAGAAAGAGGCCTCCGGAGAAACCAGCCCTGCCCACACCCTGACATCAGGACACAAAGGGCATCTCTTTTCTCCCGTTAAGGCTTCCCCAGCAGCAAAGAGCCGGTCAAATGGTTCAGCAGTGGAGGGGCCTGCGTTTACTGACTCCTTCCAGTGTCACTAGGTGAACACTCCATACTTTGTGTTTCGCTGAACAGACGCTTCTGCAGGTTCTGAGGAGGTAAAAGTATAGAAGGTAGATATTCTCCTCCACTAACGACTCCAATGCAGTGAGACTCCGCCAAGTTGAGAAAGGAGTTTCTGTGATTTCTGTGCACGCCTGGCCCCTCCCCTCCCCCCCCCACAGCATATTTTGATCCTTTGCCTATTTAAGTCTGAACGAAACCACTAGCAATGGTCCTAGTGCCTATGCCAGTGATGCTCCCCGGCCCTGGCCCCCTTTAGGGCAGCGGAGGGAGACACAATGCTGGTGCCTAGGTGCTGGGGTCCAACCCCAGCAGGTCCAGGGGTCCCCAAAGGTGTGGACGGAGTCGGCGAAGAAGGAATGACACAGAGACAGCATTCAGTTGATCAGCAGCCTAGCCAGGATCTCTAGCCAAGTTCTGGTCAGGATCTCCAGCGAAGTTCTGGCTAGGATCTCCAGCCAGGTTCTGTGTCCATGTTCTCTCGCTAGGTTCTCCAGCCAGGTTCTGTAGCCATGCTCTGTCCAAGATCTTTTGCCATGTTCTCTCGCTAGGTTCTGTCTCTAGGTTGTGTGGCCAGTTTCTGTCCAGGATCTTTTGCCATGTTCTCTCCAGCGAAGTTCTTCTGTCTCTAGGTTCTGTGTAGGTTCTGTGTCTAGGTTCTGTGTCTAGGTTCTGTGTCCTGTTGTCTTGTTACATCTGTATTTATACCAGTTGATTCCAATCCTATCAATCTCTATTCCAAAGGTTAGGGCGTTTCTTATCTCCATTCCAGGGAGTAAAGATTATGTAGCTTAAGCATGATTGTTTGTAGTTAAAGTGATTAATTACCCTCCTGGCACTTAGTTAAGGGGTTTTATTCCCTCCCTAACTTCAGGGGAAAATCCCTACCTGGGGAAACAACCTTTCTCAGAGAGGTGACCTTGGTTAAAACACATAGTGCCAAGAAGGTGAGCAAACATATTAAGAACAGTATGTCATATATGCCAGGTCCCTTGAAACAGCAAGGATGAACCGGCTCCCGGCACCTAGGCCCCGCCCTCAGAACCCCACTTAAGGACAGCAGGGTCTGGTCATCAAGGCTCTAAAGACCCCCAGTGACCACATGGGCAAGCGGAAGTGTTGAGAACTGCTGATCGTGGTCAGAAGAGAAAAAGCTCACTGAGGAACTACACAACCATCAGACCTGAGTCAGTCCAGCAGCTTGGTAGCACCACACCAGCTTGCAACTTTCATTTTAAAATGTAGGGTATTAGCCCTTTAGACTTTTGAGCTGAGTGTATTTTAGGTAAAAGACTTAATACGAGTTGAAGTGTCTCACACATAAGCACCAGCAGACACCAGCTACCATGGGGACTTCTCTCTTGCTCTAGATCTTAGAACCCAGGCTTCTGTGTGTGGAAGCTACTGACTCGGTGGTTCAGGCCTTCCCAAGGGGTAAGGATACTCACGTGCCTCTGTGGTTTGAAAAGCATGGACCAGCTGGGAGATGGTCCTTCCTAGTTCCTCCTGTGCAGGAAACAGTAAAAAACTCCTTCAGCCCCTGAAGAAAGGCGGCCTCACAACAAGCAACACACTCAGCGGTCCACCCGGCATGAGACAGGCTTCACTGGCTGCTGCAGCCCAGTGTGTGTGAGGCCTGCAAGCTGCATCCCTGCTGCGAAGGGCTTCCCTCTACAGCTGGGGCCAGCAGAACCTTGCAACAGGGCAGTCACTGCCCTCATGATCCGGCTGAGCCCTGAGCACAGAGGTTGGCCATCGAAGGAGAGAGTAAGAGAAGGCAGGCCAGAGCTGAGCACCGCAGGACATGCATCCACCTGACCAGCACAAAGAGGGAGCCAACCAGACCCCTGCAACTTACTCACTGCCTGCCTGTGTCACTGGCCAGCAGCACTCCGTGCACTTGGCAAATGGGTAATTCCAGAGCCTTCCCTGAGACTCTAGTTTAGAGGCATGGAATACAGTGCAGGATTCTGCACTTTCAGTACTGCCCCCCCCCCCCCCCCAGGGTTCCTGAAGAAGAGTAAGCAGTTCATATTCTAATAAACACTGTTTTACAAAGGCTAGCATTTTAGGGCAATGAAACTACTCTGTAAGACACCATTGTGATGAATACATGTCATTATACATTTGTCCTAACCACAGACCATACACCAGGGGTGAGCCCTCAGGTGAATTATGGACTGAGGATAACGATGATGTGTCAAGTGTTAGTTCATTGATTATAACAAATGTACCATCTGGTGGGCGATGCTGATAACAAAGGCAGCTGTGCATGTGAGGGGGGCAGGAGAAAATGGGAAACTCCTGTACCTTCCTCTCAGGTTTTCTGTAAATTAAAACTGCTCTAAAAATAGTTTTCATTTTAAGGAAAGACAAGTTAAAAAGGCTGCAGGAGAAATCTGTGTCTCAGAGGACTTAGACCCTCTCCCTTGGTTTCCATCATTTAGGGCTGTTGGTGACCTCTCACAAACACCAGACAGAAAACCCAGGCTTCACCCGGGTGCTGACCTGCACTGATGAGCACCTGTGTGGCTATGGTGCTCAACTCAACAAATATAAGACCTCTCTGAACAAAGGCCCTCACCTTCCTTCTATTAATAAATCTATATATAGAAAAGCCTAAGTGACTCTTATGTGGGGATGATTGTCCAGTAGCTATGATGCACACTAACCACCAGGTGGGGTGGTCAGTGCACTCCCAAAGCCAACTTCCCTGGGCTGGCCAACCGTCCCCCACCCGCTCGCTGGCCTGATCTGGACTGGGAGAGAAGGCCCTGATCACCAGCCAGGCTGAGGGACCCCACTTGTGCACAAATTCCTGCACTGGGCCTCTAGTAAATAAATAAATAAAGCAAAAGGAAAAATGAAAAAAAGCTGTAAACTTCGCCCGGAGTCAACCACACGCCCATCTGGCCTCCTACTGACACACTGCTGCTCCAGCTCCTTCTAGCGTCCCATAAGCTCACCTGGAGGAGCGGCTTGTCCTGCATCCACATGCAATAAAACAGTCCTTTCCACACCTTCAGCAGCTCGTCATGAGTGAAACCACCTGCATCAAAACAGCAACACTCAGACTAAGTGGACCCCAGCCTTTTAGTACCAGGAACAAAGGGACCTTCCCCCTCTTCCCAAGACATCCTCCTAACCCAGAACCCTGTGGGCCTGGGCCCGCAGGGACTCCCCCAGGCAACTGCCATTTCATCCTTTCAATAAAAACTGAGCATCTCCAAGTAGCAGGCACTGTACGTTTTTGGAGATTCAAAACTGAGTGAGTCACTATGTCCTGAGTTGGATGGTGGCTGGCTATCTTCGGGGGATAATTCATCCAGCATCACACTTGGGGTTGGTGCACTTTTCTGCATTACACTCCAAATTTCAAAAGAAAAGGTTAAGTCATCGGGCCAGTACAGGACGAAGACACATAAAATCCCTCAAAATAGTGACTGAGTTCCTGTGTCTGGCACTGTGTTCAGTGAGCAGTGGTTCTCAGACCTGAGCACCAGTGTTAGGATCACTTGGGGGCTTGTAACACACGGATCGCGGACCCTACGGCCAGTTTCTGATCCATCAAGGCTGGGAAGAGACCAAGAAACTGCCTTTCCAACAAACGTCCGGTGATGCTGCCGTTGCCCCCGGGGTGCCACACTTTGAGAACCACGATTACACAGACCAGTTAACAAGCATGTTCTCTGCTCTCGCGGTGCGTACGCTACAGTGAAACTCAAATGACAACCCAACAATTACACAAGGACCATTACTGACAAGTGACCAAAGCCGCGGGGAGGGGCAGTGGAAATACCCCCGCAGGCGCGCCGGACCACGTGGTTCGGAGGCCACCCAGCCAGGATGGCCCCCGCCCCACTCACCCCCCCCCCGCAACCCCCCCTCCATTCCCGCAGGGCCACGCCGCGCCCCGACCCGGCAGGCCAAGTCCCCCAGGCGGCCCCGCAGGCCACGCGCCAACCTGCAGGCCGCTGAGTCCTGGCGACGATGTATTTCCGGAGCTTCCTCACCGCCCGGTCCCGGGTCACCTGCTCGTTCCCCGCCAGGCGCTGTGCCAGCTGGATCTCAGGGGAGAGCTGCACCCGCGAAACCATGGCGATCGCCTCTAAGAGACCCAGGTACCAGCAACCGCGCCGCAGCGCTTCGCCGGGTCGCGCGGTGTGACGTCACAGGACCGCGCCGGCCTGGCCCGGGCGCGCTCTCTGACGACCGGCGCCTGGGAGGGCCTCCACCCCGGCCGCACGCCATCGCCCCGTAGTGGCCGGACACCGCAATGACAGCTCTAGACAGTTGTAGTTAAAAGGTCACTAAACCTGTGCCCGCCTTTAGGGGGGCGGTAGTTTAACCTGGTTGATGACAGAGGTTCTTTAGCAAAGAAAGCCAGCGAGCACAGATAGAAGGAATGGAAGGATTGGAGAAAACTCTGTGCAGCCCCCAGTGAGTCTTTGATTCAGGGCGAAAGTCATCAGAAAATGGCACAAGGACTAAAGAAAGGTGGTCCAAGCTATCAGTCCCCGCCCCAAATGGCCCGCCACTGTGGGCGAGGGGAAGGGGGGGAGCCTCCCACGCAGCAGCCGCACCTGTGGGCAGTCAAACCTGACCCTCATCCAGCCTTCAGGGCTGCACCCCAGCTGTCAGGACATAGGATGGCTGAGCAGGGTGCACAGGAAGACAATCACAACCCTAGTCTGGGACAGTTCGCAAGACAACCGTCCTGATATCTTCACAGACTTAAAGTCATGGATGAAGGAATGAACGCCTGTATAAAGGAGGGAATGTACTCCTTCACATATTTGCACATACAAATCTTGATTGGATACTGGTTCAAAGAAAAAGCTCTATGTCATTTGTCAATTAGGAAAGTTTGCATATAGACTAGGTGTTCGATTATACTGCAGAATAATTGTTTATTTTCTTAGGTGTGACAGTGTAGTGCTTATGTTCATGCAGAATGGACTCAGCAGATTTTTTTCTGTGAAGGGCCACGTGTCAGGAGCCCCAAGCCTGTGGATCCACTGGGCTACGAGGATGGAGGGCTCCGATCTATTATGGCAAAGGGACACAAAGCAAATCAGCACAGGAAAAGGCCGTACAGAGGGAGTCCAGGGGACACCGGGGGGAGGCTTCCAGAATCCTCTCCAGGTGGAGACACACAGGGCACACTTACCGCCCAGCAAGGAGCTGGGACAACGCGTGGAAGAGGTCGACTACCAGGAAGCAAAATGGAGAAGCACCCACTTCCTTTACATTAGTGAGTACAGGGTAGTTAACATTTCCAGTAAGTAGAGATGGTATATGGGCATCAGCATTACTGGTGCCAATGTGGTTATGCCTCCAAGGGGTTTGGAAAAGAAATTGACCCGGACTTGTCAAAGGTATCTGATTCTAGATGCATAAGAACAATGGGCAGGACTGCTTATGGGAAAGATTGGCCTTTCACTAAGGAAGCTATAGGCCTAGGACAGGGGTGGGCAAACTTTTTGTGAGTGCGTGCCAAAACCAGCAAAATATCTGACTCAAAATTCTTCTGCGTGCCAACCCTAATTTTTTAAGAACATGTTACGCCTACTGCTGGGGTCCAGCCCCAGCAGGTCCAGGGGTCCCCAAAGGTGTAGACGGAGTCGGCGAAGAAGGAATGACACGGAGACAGCCTTCAGTTGATCAGCAGCCTAGCCAGGATCTCCAGCCAAGTTCTGGTCTCGATCTCCAGAGAGGCTCTGCTGTTTATTGTCTTGTTACATCCGTATTTATACCAGTTGATTTTAATCCTGTCAATTTCTATTACAAAGGTTAGGGCGTTTCTTATCTCCATTCCAGGGAGTAAAGATTATGTAGCTTAAGCATGATTGTTTGTAGTGATTAACTACCCGCCTGGCACTTAGTTGAGGGGTTTTATTCCCTCCCTAACTTCAGGGGAAAATCCCTACCTGGGGATTCAACCTTTCTCGGAGAGGTGACCTTGGTTAAAACACAGCGCCAAGAAGGTGAGCAAACATATTAAGAAAAGTATGCCATATATGCCAGGTCCCTTGAAACAGCAAGGATGGACCGGCTCCCGGCAGGCAAAGAAAAATACCCATTAAATTTTGGTCTCTATTGAGAGACAGTTGACAGTTAGCAACCTGTATACTGTCTTACAGGCCTGTGCGGCCATGCCCATGTCAGGGGTGGCACAAAACCTCAACTGTAGGAAACTGGGGAAGGCCTGCCTAGAACAGAGGGGGTTAATAAAGTGGTGAATACTAGCCCTCTGTTACAGGAATTACAGACCCTGTGAGGTCCTGTGACATGTAAGACCCTGTAAGGAAATAAAGCTCCTTTAGTACAGATTAAGGGCTGTGTTTCCCTCCAGGCAACCCAACTGGAACCCCAATAGTGACAGGGGAAAGGAGGCTCTCGATCAGTATCGCCAGACTCTATTAGGGGGCATCCGAGCTGCTGCTTGGAGACCCACAAACCTCTGTAAGGTGACAGAGACAGTCCAGGGGCCTAACCCTGATGCCCCGGAAAGTCGGAGGGCTGTCAATGTTGCATTTGTTTCCCAGTCGACCCCAAATATTAGGAAAAAATGACAGAAGTTAGAAGGCTTTGAGGGGAAATCAATCTCTAAGTTGGTTGAGGTGGCCCAGAAGGTTTTTGACAATCGGGAGGACCCGATGGCAGATTTAAACACCCGGATGGCCAAGGTCCTCCTGGCCCTGAGCGAGGAGGGAGGCCCAAGGGGCTGGAGAGACAACAAGGGCAAAGAAAAGCCTCGCGGAAGAAAAGGAGTCCAACCCAGGCTTGGGAAAAATCAATGTGCATTTTGCAGAAAGGAAGGACATTGGAAAAGGGAGTGCCCTGAACATGCGGGGGAACCGACTCCTTCCCATGCTGATGGAGGAGGTGGATTGGGGTTGTCGGGGCTCAGCTAGCCCCCAGGAGCCCAGAATGACCCTGACAATGGGGGGTCAAAGGTGGACTTCCTTGTGGAACTCATAGCACTCACTCAGGCACTCTGATGAGGAAAGGGAAAAAAAGTAAACAATTTAGGTTCCTGAAAACAGCTGCCTTGAACCCGGCCACACTCCTCCCTGATGAGAAGGCAGAGGCCCCTTTGCATGACTGCGAGGAGACACTGACTACCCTCACTTCCCTCCGTGAGGACCTTGTGGACCAGCCCCTGCAGAATCCGGATGAGACCCTCTACACGGTCGTAGAGGAAGGTACCCGGTATGCGGGGGCGGCAGTAGTGACATGAGGAGGAGCCAGGGGAGATGTAAGAAGCCCTGGTGAGTGCCCCGGCACTCGTCCTGCCAGACCTACGCAGGGACTGCAAGGATATATCTCCTCACACTGCCCTTACAGGAGGCCAAGGAAGTGGCTAAAAGACCAGTAGGGCCCCTAGAAGTTCTCGTAGCCCTGCCAGCAGGAAGGCTCCCAGAGAAGCCTACTCATCTGCCGGAGGAGCAGAGGCTAGCTGAGAAGCTAAGGGCCCGGGAAGGAGAGGCTGGATGGCTAATTCTGCCAGACGGGAGGCCTATAGTGCCAGAAGCCCTGGGGTGGACCATCGCTTCCCAGACCCACCAGAGCACCCACTTGGGGAGAACGAAGCTATCAGAACTACTGGGAAGAGAATTTTACATCCCAGAACTATCTCAAGAGTTGGCTAGTAGGTGCCAAGTGTGTGCCCGGGTAAACCAAGGGCCCCCTGTTGTGGCTGCGCCGGGACAGCGATTCTGAGGTCAGAACCCTGGAGGACACTGGGAAGTGGACTTCACCAAGATACCAGGAGGACAAGGAGGGTATAAATAATTGCTGGTTTTCATTAATACCTTCTCTGGCTGGCCTGAGGCATACCCAACCA
This sequence comes from Myotis daubentonii, assembly GCF_963259705.1. Taxonomy (NCBI): domain Eukaryota; kingdom Metazoa; phylum Chordata; class Mammalia; order Chiroptera; family Vespertilionidae; genus Myotis; species Myotis daubentonii. The sequence continues at coordinate 8,218,775 of NC_081842.1, read as the reverse complement.
AGGCAGAGACAGCATAGGTAGTAGTTAGAAAACTCCTCACTAAAATTGTCCCCCGGTTTAGCCTACCACTATATATGGGGTCCGACGATGGCCCGGCGTTTATCGCCAAAGTTACAATCCATAGTTAAGGCCCTGAGAGTTACTTGGAAATTGCACTGTGTTTATAGACCACAGAGTTCTGGACAGGTAGAGAGGATGAATCGGACCTTAAAGAAAACATTAACTAAATTAAAATTAGAGACTGGCGAAAACTGGATAAGTCTCCTTCCTTTTGCCCTCCTCAGAGCTAGGTGTATTCCGTATATAAAAGGACTCACCCCTTTTGAAATTATGTTTGGCAGGCCGCCACCTCTTCTTCCCCGCCTAAGGGAGGAAGAAATTGCCCGGCTGTCTACCCGAAATTTGCTTAAGTCCTTACAGGCTTTGCAGAGCAGCGCCACGTCAGCACAACGGGTGATGAAAGCCATACGAGAGGAGGACGTGCTGAGATCCAATCCAACACAGCCTGCTTTCTCCCTGGGTGATCTCGTCTGGGTGCAGTGCCACGACCCTAGCAGCCTGGAACCTAGATGGGATGGACCCTACCAGGTGGTGCTGAGCACTCCAACCGACATCAAAGTCGCAGGAAAGAGGCACTGGAAATTGTAACCCCGTCCTCCTCATGCCTCTCACCTGGTGAACTGACCAATGGGAAGGAGAAAGACATGGGAACTAAGACTCTATGTCAGCGGCCGAGCCAATTCTTCACCATCAAATGCCGAACTCTTCCCCGGTGGCTCGACCCCTACATTGCCAAATGCCTCCTCAATTTCATATTGTAGAGGAGGGCACTGAATCAAAGATTTGATTTGGGCATAAGGCCAGTAGGGAATGTGCTAGGGTGAGGGACTGCGGCATGGAAGGGTTACAGAATGTTACAGAATGTGCTGGGAGGAGGGACTGACGTATGGAGGATTGTGTCAGGGTTAGGAACCATAGAAGAAAAATTGCTAGATTGTCTTAGAAAAACAATGTGTTATGATACGCTCCAGCCAGGTGTGACTCTGTTTACCCCCCCTTTGTGCTTATGAACTTTCCATGAACTTCTAAGGTAACACTGTTGTGCTATAAAGGATCATACTGCACCCTTGATCTCTGCCACATGCTCCGAATCTCCCAGAGGGGGAGATAGGCGCTGTGGTCAGCTGGCCAGCTTAATAAAAGGCTCTTAAATTTAAATTCTGAGTCAGTGGTCTATCTCGTTGAGCCAACCCATAACAAGGGCCCCGGGGGATATGGAACCCGAAGTTGAACCCAGGACCCTTTGGTGCACAGGAGAAAGCTACAAAGGACTGACCTCCCCGGCCAGGGCCTTCCCTGAATGCCATGAGGGAGAGGTGGGAGTCCTCCCCACCCCATGGCTGGGTCTTGATCGCCCTCCGCTCAACATAATCAACAAGCGAAAGTGGCACATTTTGGAGGCGCGCTCCAATAAGACCAACACCAAACAGGGCACACGCACTTGCAGCGCACCCCAGCGGTCCCCAGGGGGCGCCCTCCGGGGAGACCTGATTGTGCAAGACTCAGGCCCCTCGCCCAGATCCCCCGGCCCTACCCCACTTGTTGTCCCACCCCACCCCACCCCACCCCGCCCCAACACCACCCCACCCCACCCCACCCGGAACCGGCGTTGGTGTTCCGCCCCTCCCGCCAGACCGCCCTTCCCGCCCCCGCGTGGTCCCGCCCCGCGTCACCTGACCGAGGACTTACGACAGAGAACTGAGCTCGCAGTTAAAACCCTCTCTCTGCCTTCACTGCGAATCTCACTCGCAGGCCATTGCTCTGTGCCCGCTGCTCTTCCCTTCTCTGCCCGCTGCTCCGCCATGAGCGCTAGACTGATTGGTGGGCCCTCCGAAACCCGGCCCGCCACGGCCGAGATCCAGGCCATCGCCGACAAGGTAGGCGGCCCGGTCCCCCCGAGCCCGGGTCGGGTCCCGCCCTGTCCGCACAGCGGCAGCGCCCGCCGGGACGCGGAGGGTATGGACGCTGGGACAGGCGTCTAGAGGGAAGGGCCTGGTGTGCTTGTCCTCGGGCGGTTCCCGTCAGTGAAGCTGGAGCAGGGTCTGCAGGGTCCTAACTTCCGCCCTGCCTTCTTCCAGTGCTCCTTGTGCAAGTAACACAAAAACAGACACCAGGCTGGGATGCAGAGGCAGAGCCTGGTTCAGACCCTGGGCAGCGCTTGACCTCTGTGCCTCAGTTTCCTCATCTGTAAAGTGGGCATCACTGGGGGCCTTCACCGACGGTTCTGGGGAAGGTGGGAGGGTGGGGCCACAGGAAGGCTCAGATTCTGAGAAGACACAAAGTCAAACAAACCTGCCGCTTCCCTAACCCCGTGGTCAGCAAACTGCGGCTTGTGAGCCACATTCGGCTCTTTGGCCCCTTCAGTGTGGCTCTTCCTCAGCCTTAGGAGGACCCTAATTAAGTTAATAACAATGTACCTACCTATATAGTTTAAGTTTAAAAAATTTGGCTCTCAAAAGAAATTTCAATCTTTGTACTGTTGATATTTGGCTCTGTTGACTAATGAGTTCCCCCACCACTGCCCTAACCCCATAGAACCCCACCCCCCACTCCACCCCTTGTGCTCAGGTGGTTTAGAGTCTAAACTTTAGACCATCTGACCACAGTAAAGGATGGTGACTCAGTCCCATGAGACTTTGAAAATGAGGAATCTGTCGGGACTGCGTGGTGAGCCAGTTGGGCGAGGTTCCTCTCCCAGGCGGCTCCGGAGCCCAGCCTCTCCTGGGGTTCCCGGATGCCAGGCCTAAGGAATTCCTCACTTGCTGCGTGAACTGTGAATGCGCATCAGCTCAGCAGAGAGGAGTGGCTGTCTCGGGCTCCCTGATGTGGTGCTGGTCACTTGAAAGTGACAAGTAAGAGGGCGGTCACCATGGCCTCGGGGAGGCAGTTCTGAGGGTGGGGCTTGCCTGTGGCTCCTAGAGGACAGGACAGGGACACCCTCTTGCTGCCTGGGGTTCTGACTCCTCCCCAAGCTCTCTGGGCTGCAGGTGTGGAGAACAGAGGTCAGAGAGGGAGCCCTGGCCAGAGGATGTCAAAGTCCCAAATTCTGGCTCAGCCTCCTCAAGTAGTGCCCACCAGTCCCGACCTTGGCCTTCCCTGGCCCTCTGCAGTCTCCTGGGCCCTTGAGGGTGGTAACTGGCAACTTCCTCACCATCCCCAGGCCTTTCCTGCTCCCCTTGGCTCTAGTACAGCCCGTCTTTCTCCCGGTCCACAGTACTAGCAGTGAACTGTCACCACGGGCAGGGCCTGGAGGCTGCCACATGCCCAGTCCCATCGCCTGCATTTGGGTCTTCTCACCATTCCTGCTTTCCTGCCTCCACTCCTGAAACAGGCCAAGAGGGAGGCCATTCCTTCCCAGACTCCCGTGTGCGTTTGTGTGTGTCACTCATCCCCGTAGGCTTGTCCACCGTCTGCAGGGTCAGATCCCTGTGGACCAAACATGGCACCTTGCATGACAGGTAAGCACTGAGACACAGGTAGGCCTGCAGTGAGAACCCTGCCGGCCGCATGCAGAGGCACAGGAGCGGCAGAAGGGGCCTGCCTTCTCCCTTCCTGACCCTCCCTCCTGTCAACTGCTGACTCCATTCTCCCTCCATTCTTATCCCTGGTTAGGGCCCCTCCCTGAAGGCGCAGGCAGTCCACATGCCTCATGCCATCCACAGCTTTGACAGGCTTGGTCCTGATTGCGAGGAATAATCTGTAAAGGGTGGCCTTAGAGGTCAGTTTGTAACATTTGACATGAGGCCGCAGCTCCAGTGTCAGACACTCTTGCAGGAAGGAAGACACAGAGTTCCCCTCTCTCCTGCCCCCTAGGTGAAGTCCCAGCTGGAGGAGAAGGAAAACAAGAAGTACCCCACTTTCAAGGCCACGGAGTACAAGAGCCAAGTGGTTGCGGGGACTAACTACTTCATCAAGGTGGAGTGTCCGCTACAGGGGTGCTCATGCAGATGTGGGGATGTGGGGGACTTACAGGGGTCAGGACAGGGGTGCTTAAGGGGGTTCCTGTAGCCTTGGCTAGTGTTGCTCAATGGATAGAGCATCAGCCTGCACACCAAAAGGCCTTGGGATTGATTCCTGGTCAAGGGCGGGTACGTGGGATGTAGGTTGGATCCCTGGCCTCAGTTAGGGTACATGAAGGAGGCAATCAGTCGAGTATCTTTCCCTCTCTCTTTCTCTCTAAAAAATCAATAAAAATGTTTTTAAAATAATAAAATAAAAGGAATGTGCATGCACTCCTGCAGGCCTCCATGGAGGAGAGGACTGAGCCTTTTGGGCAACTAAGGGCTCTGAGGAACGGATGTAGCGTGCCAGGGGTGCTGGTGGGAGTGATGGGCATCTGCTACGCCCGAAAGAGGAAGATGGGAATGTCACCACCCTAGTGGCTGATGCCCTGAAGGGACTCGGCCTCCAGGCTCTCAGGGCCTTTCTCACACAGTCCGCCAGGCACCGGGACTTGGGGTCAGAGGCAGCACCTGCCCCCCTCACTCGACTCTCTCTTTGCAGGTTCAAGTTGAAGATGATGACTTCGTGCACCTTCGTGTGTTTCAAAGTCTGCCTCATGAAAACAAGGCCTTGGCCTTGCACAATTATCAGACCAGCAAGACCAAGCAGGATGAGCTGGCCTATTTCTAGTTCTGGATTTTGAACTGAACCTTCACCATGTGGTTCTCAGTCACGTGTTCGCGTGTTGGGGTCATGAACGCCGTTTCTATGCTGTGCCGCTTTCGCTGGAGGGGCTGCTCTGCACCAATCTGGTGTCTCTGCATTGACTTTAATGGCGTGATTTTCCTCCCAATCAATGATCTTAACTAAATTGCTTTCCAAGAGGGCTGAAGTGATCCCTAAATAAATAGATTAAGTTTTTGCAAATTTCCTCCTTTGCTGTGGGTTTTTTTCTTCATCTGAAACCATAACCACCATATAGACGTGTTTACAAAGGTCTTTCACGGCCACACGCCGGGCTAGAGACCCTCCACCTGAGCAGGAGAGCCCCGCGGGGTTCCCCCAGGTCCCAGCCAGTGGGTGGTCGACCCGGAGCCCCTGGAGTCGTTCTATCGACAGCTCTGCACTCCGCTGCGTGGACTCTGCATCCTGTCTCCAGTCCTCAGTTGCCCCCGTAAGTAAAAGGATTCGAGTAAACCGCATTCTAGACCATGAGTTCCAGATGTGCTCAGTCACACTGTTTCCGTAGCAGCAATGACATGGCAGGGACCAAAGTGTTGCCCAAATCTGCTGCACAGCTGCTCAGAACTGGCGGCCTGGGAGGCGGTGCCGCTCATCCCTGGGCTGCGGCACCTGCTCAAAGCCTGAGCCTCTGGAAGGGCCTGTTTTAACAGGGTCCTGCCCGTCAGTGCGGTCAGTGCCTGGTTGGTTTGCCCCGTGTTTGTGTGAAATAGATTAAAAAGAGGGCCCCTGACATCACAGGAGTAATGACTGGTGAAATTTCTATCTGTGTGGCTCAGGGTCAAGGTAGAATATGTGTTCCTGAGGGTTAATGTCGGTCTGACATTCCTGAACCCCACTCGGCTCCCCTGGGCGTGTGGCATTTTGTCTGTGTCCTGAGGTCATGAGGAGCCTGGAGAGCGGCAGTGAGAAATCTCTGCACAGTGAGCTGTGTGCGTCCCGACCCTCCTTGAACTGGAAGAATAAAACTTTCATAACACCCTCTTCATGTCAAGCAACTCTGCACTGAACAGAAGATGGAACACAGTTCCCACCTGGGACTCTCAGGGACCGGCAGGGGAGATGGCATTGAGGGGGCTAAGCAGAGCTGACAGCCATGCCCTGCTCCGCCTGGTTAGAAATGGGTGATTACTTAATGGGTGTGGGTGGTGCCCAGGGTGATGAGGCATCTGTGACAGGAAAGGGGAGACAGTTACACATGGCTGGGAGGTACAAATGCCCTGGGCTGTGCAATTGAAGTGACTCAGGTGTACTTACTTCCTGTGAATTTCACCTCACTGAAAACATAGGACAAGACAGTCAACCAGAGCCAGTCTGGGGGACCCCTTGGCAGAGGATTTGGGGAACCGATGCTGGGCTTGCGCTCTTCCATCTGCCCAGCCTCTCCTCTGCCCACCCTGGACTCTGGGTGCTGACCTGTGGGTTCGCCCTCGCCATTCGTTCCCCAGCACTTGCTGCAGGGACCACCTCGGGGTCTCCTGGCAGCGACCTCTCTTCTACAGGATGCTTTTTGGGTCCTGGTACTTGGCTTGCCAGTGAGCCCTTCAGGCTCAGCTGGTAATGGCGCCCCTTCCCTCCATGTCCCCCGAGGGTGCTGACCACCCCACCCCTTTTACTAAGCACTCAAGTCACTGGTCAGTGCCATCTATTTCCCCAGCACCAAGAAGACAGCGACAAAGGGACCCGCCCGCCCTTGAGAGTCACAGGCCCTAATTCTCCAGCTGTCCAGGCAGGGACCGCTAAGCAGCACAGGGCGGTCAGCGTGGGTTTGAGAGGCAGAGTCAGGCGCTTCAGACACAAAGCAGATCCCGCGGCCTCCCGCCCTCTCCTTGCCTTTCTCACAGAGCCTGTTACTTGGGGATGACCTGAGGATTTATCTACAAAATGTGGGAGGGTGTACAGTACCTGCTGGGCTAGGAGGACCAGAGCTGTCACCACCCAGGTGTGAAGGAATTGAACCCAGAAGGGGCACTGACACCTGATCTATGACCAGAGCTTGTCCTCACAATCCAGCAGGGATGGGCCAGGAAAGGGAGCCCCATCCTCCTGATCCCAGGGAGGTTCTTGCAGGAACCCTGACTGGGTAGGGCACTAGAGTGTATTGGCGGGGTGGGGACTTGGGCCACGATGAGCAGGGCAGGGCAAGGCAGAGCAGGGCAAGCCCTTTCTTTAAGAGGGAGATATATTAAAAAAAAAAAGAAGAAGAAGAAAAAAAAGAGGGAGATATATGCCTGGCCAGCATGGTGCAATGGTTGAGCACCAACCTATGAACCAGGAGGCCAGTTTGATTCTCGGTCAGGGCACATGCCCAGGTTGCAGGCTGCATCCCCAGTGGGGGGACGTGTAGGAGGCAGCCAATCGATGATTCTCATCACTGATGTTTCTCTCTCTCTCTCTCCCTTTCTAAAATCAATTTTAAAATATATATATATATATATATATATATATATATATATATATGTATAAATATATAATGTATACTAGAGGCCCAATGCATGAAAGTTCGTATAAGAGTAGGCTTTCCTTCCCCTGGTTGCAGGCACCGGCTTCCCTCTGGCACCAAGGACCTGGGCTTCCCTCTGGCCGCCGGCAGGCACCTGGAACCTGGCAGCCCCGGCTTCATCTGGATGTCTGGTCTAATTAGCATATTAAGCTTTTATTATTATAGATTATTATTATAGATATGGTCTTTAAAGAGGTAGTTAAGATACAATAAGGTCACTGTGTGGGACTTCATCCAATCAGACTGTGTCCTTACAAGATGAGATCAGGACACAGACACGGAAGGGCAATCACGTGAGGACACAGGGAGAAGACAGTGTCTTCATGCCGAAGAAAGAGGCCTCCGGAGAAACCAGCCCTGCCCACACCCTGACATCAGGACACAAAGGGCATCTCTTTTCTCCCGTTAAGGCTTCCCCAGCAGCAAAGAGCCGATCAGATGGTTTAGCAGTGGAGGGGCCTGCGTTCACTGACTCCTTCCAGTGTCACTAGGTGAACACTCCATACTTTGCCTTTTGCTGAGCAGACTCTTCTGCAGGTTCTGAGGAGGTAAAAGTACAGAAGGTAGATATTCTCCTCCACTAATGACTCCAATGCAGTGAGACTCCGCCAAGTTGAGAAAGGAGTTTCTGTGATTTCTGTACACGCTCGGCCCCTCCCCTCCCCCCCCCCACAGCATATTTTGATCCTTTGCCTATTTAAGTCTGAACTAAACCACTAGCAATGGTCCTAGTGCCTATGCCAGTGATGCTCCCCGGCCCTGGCCCCCCTTAGGGCAGCGGAGGGAGGCACAATGCTGGTGCCTAGGCCCCGCCCTCAGAACCCGACTTAGGACAGCAGGGTCTGGTCATCAAGACTCTAAAGACCCCCAATGACCCCATGGGATAGGCTCAGTGTTGAGAACTGCTGATCGTGGTCAGAAGAGGAAAAGCTCACTGACGAACTTCACAACCATCAGACGAGAGTCAGTCCAGAAGCTTGGTAGCACCACACCAGCTTGCCACTTTAATTTTAAAATGTAGGGTATTGCCCTAGCAGGTTTGGCTCAGTGGATAGAGCATCGGCCTGTGGACTGAAGGGTCCCGGGTTCGATTCCAGTTAAGGGCACGTGCCTGGATTGCGGGCTCGATCCCCAGTAGGGGGCGTGCAGGAAGCAGCTGATCAATGATTCTCTCTCATGATTGATGTTTCTCTCTCTTTCCTTCTCCATTCCTCTCTGAAATCAATAAAAATATCTTTTAAATAAATAATAAAGAAAGAAATAAATAAAATGTAGGGTATTAGCCCTTTAGACTTTTGAGCTGAGTGTATTTTAGGTACATGAGTTAATACGAGTTGAAGTGTCTCACACATAAGCACCAGCAGACACCAGCTACCATGGGGACTTCTCTCTTGCTCTAGATCTTAGAACCCAGGCTTCTGTGTGTGGAAGCTACTGACTCGGTGGTTCTGGCCTTCCCAAGGGGTAAGGATACTCACGTGCCTCTGTGGTTTGAAAAGCATGGAGGAGCTGGGAGATGGTCCTTCCTAGTTCCTCCTGTGCAGGAAACAGTCAAAAAACTCCTTCAGCCCCTGAAGAAATGCGGCCTCACAACAACAAGCAACACACTCAGCGGTCCACCCGGCATGAGACAGGCTTCACTGGCTGCTGCAGCCCGGTGTGCGTGAGGCCTGCAAGCTGCATCCCTGCTGCGAAGGGCTTCCCTCTACAGCTGGGGCCAGCAGAACCTTGCAACAGGGCAGTCACTGCCCTCATGATCCAGCTGAGCCCTGAGCACAGAGGTTGGCCATCGAAGGAGAGAATAAGAGAAGGCAGGCCAGAGCAGAGGGCCGCAGGACATGTATCCACCTGACCAGCACAAAGAGGGAGCCAACCAGACCTAGCCTGTTTTGCTTAGTGGATAGAGCATTGGCCTGCGGACTGAAGGGTCCCAGGTTCGATTCTGATAAAGAGCACATGCCTGGGTTGCGTGCAGGAGGCAGCTGATCAATGATTCTCTCTGATCATTGTTTCTCTCTTCCTCTCTGAAATCAATAAAAATATTTTTAAAATAATAATAATAAAAAGAGGGAGCCAACCAGACCCCTGTAACTTACTCTCTGCCTGCCTGTGTCACTGGCCAATCAGGACTCCGTGCACTTGGCAAATGGGTAATTCCAGAGCCTTCCCTGAGGCTCTAGTTCAGAGGCATGGAATACAGTGCAGGAGTCTGCACTTTCAGTACTGCCCCCCCACCCAGGGTTCCTGAAGAAGAGTAACCAGTTCATATTCTAATAAACACTGTTTTACAAAGGCTAGCATTTTAGGGCAATGAAACTACTCTGTAAGACACCATCGTGATGAATACATGTCATTATACATTTGTCCTAACCACACACCATACAGCAGGGGTGAACCCTCAGGTGAATTATGGACTGAGGATAACGATGATGTGTCAAGTGTTAGTTCATTGATTATAACAAATGTACCATCTGGTGGGCGATGTTGGTAACAAAGGCAGCTGTGCATGTGAAGGGGGGGCAGGAGATAATGGGAAACTTCTGTACCTTCCTCTCAGGTTTTCTGTAAATTAAAACTGCTCTAAAAAATAGTTTTCATTTTAAGGAAAGACAAGTTAAAAAGGCTGCAGGAGAAATTTGTGCCTCAGAGGACTTAGACCCTCTCTCTTGGTTTCCATCATTTAGGGATGTTTGTGATCTCTCACAAACACCAGACAGATAACCCAGGCTTCACCCGGGCGCTAACATGCACTGATGAGCACCTGTGTGGCTATGGTGCTCAACTCAACAAATATAAGACCCTGTCTGAACAAAGGCCCTCACCTTCCTGCCATTAATGAAGAAAGAAAGAATGAAAGAAAGAAAGGAAGAAAGCCCAAAGGAGAAAAGAAAAAAGCTGCAAACCTCACCCAGAGTCAACCACACGCCCAGCTGGCCTCCCACTGACACTGCTGCTCCAGCTTCCTCTTCCTTCCCGTACGCTCACCTGGAGGAGCGGCTTGTCCTGCATCCACATGCAATAAAACAGTCCTTTCCACACCTTCAGCAGCTCGTCATGAGTGAAACCACCTGCATCAAAACAGCAACACTCATACTAAGTGGACCCCAGCCTTTTAGTACCAGGAACAAAGGGACCTTCCCCCTCTTCCCAAGACATCCTCCTAACCCAGAACCCTGTGGGCCTGGGCCCGCAGGGACTCCCCCAGGCAACTGCCATTTCATCCTTTCAATAAAAACTGAGCATCTCCAAGTAGCAGGCACTGTACGTTTTTGGAGATTCAAAACGGAGTGAGTCACTATGTCCTGAGTTGGATGGTGGCTGGCTATCTTCGGGGGATAATTCATCCAGCGTCACACTTGGGGTTGGTGCACTTTTCTGCATTACACTCCAAATTTCAAAAGAAAAGGTTAAGTCATCGGGCCAGTACAGGACGAAGACACATAAAATCCCTCAAAATAGTGACTGAGTTCCTGTGTCTGGCACTGTGTTCAGTGAGCAGTGGTTCTCAGACCTGAGCACCAGTGTTAGAATCACTTGGGGGCTTGTAACACGGATCGCGGACCCTACGGCCAGTTTCTGATCCATCAAGGCTGGGAAGAGACCAAGAAACTGCCTTTCCAACAAACATCCGGGTGATCCTGCAGTTGCTGATGGGGTGCCACACTTTGAGAACCTCTGTTACACAGACGAGCTAACAAGCATGTTCTCTGCTCTCGCGGTGCGTACGCTACAGTGAAACTCAAATGACAACCCAACAATTACACAAGGCGCGTTACTGACAAGTGAGAAATGCCGCGGGGAGGGGCTGTGGAAATACCCCCGCAGGGGCGCCGGACCACGTGGTTCGGAGGCCACCCTGCCGGGACCGCCCCCAGCTGCCCCGCTCTGTTCCGCTGGGCGGCGCAGCGCTCCCACCCGGCAGACCCAGGCCCCGAGGCGGCCCCGCAGGCCACGCGCCAACCTGCAGCCGGCTGTGTCCTGGCCTCGATGTATTTCCGGAGCTTCCTCACCGCCCGGTCCCGGGTCACCTGCTCCTTCCCCGCCAGGCGCTGCGCCAGCTGGATCTCAGGGGGGAGCTGCACCCGTGGAACCATGGCGATCGCCACTAAGATATCCAGGCACCAGGGACAGCGCCCCAGCGCTTCGCCGGGTCGCGCGGGGTGACGTCACACGGCCGTGCTGGCCTGGCCGGGGCGCGCTCTCTGACCACCGGCTCCTTGGAGGACCTCTCCCCCGCCGCACGCTATCGCCCCGTAGTGGCCGGACCCCGCAATGACAGCTCTAGACAGTCGTAATTAAAAGGTCACTAAACCTGTGCCCGCCTTTAAGGGGGGCGGTAGTTTAACTTGGTTGATGACAGAAGTTCTTTAGCAAAGAAAGCCAGCGAGCACAGATAGAAGGAAATGGAAGGATTGGAGAAAACTCTGTGCGGCCCCCAATGAATCTTTTTTTTTTTTTAAATATATTTTATTGATTTTTCACAGAGAGGAAGGGAGAGGGATAGAGAGTTAGAAACATCGATGAGAGAGAAACATCGATCAGCTGCCTCCTGCACACCTCCTACTGGGGATGTGCCCGCAACCAAGGTACATGCCCTTGGCCGGAATCGAACCTGGGACCTTTTTTTTTTTTTTTTATTGCTTAAAGTATTACAAAGGGTATTACATATGTATCCATTTCATCCCCCCGCCCTAGACAGTCCCCTAGCCTCCCCTATCACCCAGTGTCTTATGTCCATTGGTTATGCTTATATGCATGCATACAAGTCCTTTAGTTGATCTCTTACCCCCCTATCTCCTGCCCCCCAACCCTCCCCGGCCTTCCCGCTGCAGTTTGACAATCTGTTTGAGGCAGCTCTGCCTCTGTATCTATTATTGTTCAAAAGTTTATAATGGTCTCTATTGTCCATGAATGAGTGAGATCATGTGGTATTTTTCCTTTATTGACTGGCTTATTTCACTTAGCATAATGCTCTCCAGTTCCATCCATGACGTTGCAAATGGTAAGAGTTCCTTCCTTTTTACAGCAGCATAGTATTCCATCGTGTAGATATACCACAGTTTTCTAATCCATTCATCTACTGATGAACCTGGGACCTTTCAGTCGACAGGCCGACGCTCTATCCACTGAACCAAACCGGTTAGGGCCCCCAATGAATCTTTGATTCAGGGCGAAAATCATCACAAAATGGCACAAAGGCTAAAGAAAGGTGCTCCAAGCTATCAGTCCTCGCCCCAAGTTGCAGGCCACTGCAGGCGGGGAGGGGGCGGGCCTCCCATGCAGCTGCCTCACCTCTGGGCAGTCAAACCTGACCCTCATCCAGCCTTCAGGGCTGCACCCCAGCTGTCAGGACATAGGAAGGCTGAGCACGGTGCACAAGAAGACAATCACGACCCTAGTCTGGGAGAGTTCGCAAGACAACCGTCCTGATATCTTCACAGACTTAAAGTCATGGATGAAGGAAGGAAGGAATGCCTATACTGTATAAAGGAGGGGATGTACTCCTTTACATATTTGCATATACAAATCTTGATTGGATCCCGGTTCAAAGAAAAAGCTCTATGTCATTTGTGAATTAGGAAAGTTTCATATGGACTGGATGTTGGATTATAGTGCAGAATAATTGTTTATTTTCTTAGGTTTGACAATGTAGTGCTTATGTTCATGCAGAATGGACTCAGCAGATTTTTTTCTGTTATGGGCCAAGTGTCAGGAACCCCAAGCCTGTGGATCCACTGGGCTATGAGGATGGAGGGCTACGATCTATTATGGCAAAGGGACACAAAGCAAATCAGCACAGGGAAAGGCCATACAGAGGGAGTCCAGGGGACACCGGGGGGAGGCTTCCAGAATCCTCTCCAGGTGGAGACACACAGGCCACACTTACCGCCCAGCAAGGAGCTGGGACAACACGTGGAAGAGGTCGACTACCAGGAAGCAAAATGGAGAAGCACCCACTTCCTTTACATTAGTGAGTACAGGGTAGTTAACATTTCCAGTAAGTAGAGGTGGTATATGGGCATCAGCATAACTGGTGCCAATGTGGTGATGCCTCCAAGGGGTTTGGAAAAGAAATTCACCCTGACTTGTCAAAGGTATCTTTCTTATCCTAAATGCATAAGAACAATGGGCAGGGCTGCTTTCGGTAAAGATTGGCCTTTCACTAAGGAAGCTATAGGCCTAGGACAGGGGTGGGCAACCTTTCTGCGAGTGTGTGCCAAAACCAGCAAAATCTCTGGCTCAAATTCTCCTGCGTGCCAACCCTAATTTTTTGAGAACATGCTACACCTCCTTGGTATCTCTTAAGGTGTATGTATGTGAAGAACCTTGAAGAAATAATAAAATTCATTTGAGTGACAAAAACACAGTATATGATGATGAAAAATACATTTATTTTTTAATGTATATATGTACACTGATAGTCTGATAGAAAACTTTATGACTCCGTTTGATATTATCAGTGGGACTTTTGCTGCTGCATCACTGATGACAGAGATTTTACATCAGGTTTATATTTCGTGACCTTCAGAGATATGCATGAGCCACTACTTTCATCCATCAGGCTACTCCTATTATGAGACTTAACACAATTCATCACTGAGAACAAAGATTCACAAGCCTATGTGGATGAAAACATGTAGAGTGATGCTGTTTCAAAGTTTTTTAAACAGAAAAATTTTTCTGGAATCGCATTCCAAGTCCTCAGTAGTTTGTTTTCGATACTTCTCTCTGGTATTTCTGTCTGTAATCGCATTTTTCAATGTTTTCCAAGTCAACTCTAAGGTCAATAAATTTCTTCTTCCAAATTTAGCTACTCTGAAATTCAATCAACTGCATTTCAAAGTCAGCCATGTCTATCCATGAAAACATTTGTAAGTTTAGTTCCTCCAATTTCATGCTGTCTGGAAACCTCATGAATTTTGCTGTCTCTTCCAGTTCTCTGAATTTCACAAATCTTGAGAAGAACTGCTCAATAGTTGACTCGATGATGTTTAAAACAGCTTTTGGAGGCTTTGACAATCTGTTCTGTCATCTTTCGGGAGGTCTTTGATGTGCCTCTTGAGGTTTGTGAAATATCTAAATCTCTCACCATCCACATCCCTCTGAAAGACTTCCACTTTCTTTTCAAAAGCCTTTATGAAACCAAACATAACATCAAGTGTCTTGCCAGTTCTTTGTAATTGAACATTTAAGTCATTCAAATGTTCACAAAAATTGTGAATGGAAGATTATAAGAGAGGGTTTTGTGTGCCAGCAAAAGTTACTGGTGTGCCATGTTTGGCACGGGTGCCAGGGGTGGCCGACCCCTGGCCTAGGATGTGATTACCCGCAAGACCTGCCCAGCTAGGAATTTATGAAGGAATCACCTTTGTGGTTACTTTCAGGCTCACCAAGCAGCACCCAGAGCTTGTCAGGTCTGCAAATCATTCTGCTGATATTTTAGAACTGATATCAGGTTTTGCCAGGCAATTAAAAAATCCAAATGTGAAAATTTCACAGTAAACTCCACCCCAACTAATTAATGGTCCTAGCAAAACCTCTCATGTTACATGGTCACAACTCACAATTCTGTACAAAAGTTCGCGTTATAAAAGCTCTGATGTAAAAATCAAATCATCAAGCAGCGATATTTCAAGTGCAGCTCAGGGTCTTCCCTATCATTATTCACAAGGCTTGGATCGCTTTACATTATAACAAAATTTAATACGGATGACTTATAATTAAGTCAATTTTTAAAATCTGTTCTTCTACACAGTGACAGATTTCACTTTTTGGTCGTCTTTCTCCTTCTCCACCTTCTCCTGTTCCTTATCTTTATCTTTGCTCTTCTTTGATTTCTTTTTCTTGTGTTTTTGTTTCTGGCTTTTTTCCCATTCTGCTTCAGGGCCTGCATGTTTCTTATGCTTCTTATGTTTTTTATGTTTCTTGTGCTTTTTCTTTTCCTTCTTTTCCTTCTTCTTCTTGCCGTCCTGACTTTCTGCCGAGCTGGCACGGCGACGGTGGCTTCGAGTTTGGCTTCCAGAAGGGCTGTGACTTCTACTTGGACTAACACTGGGACTGCTCTGCCTCTGGCTCCTGGTGACACCTATCTGGCTGACTGCTGCTGTGTCTGGGCTCTCTTTTACTTTCTCTATGACTTTATCTTTCAGTTCCTTAGAAATTTTCCCCAAAGCATCTTTCTCTTTTATTCCTGATGCATTGCTTTCACTGTCATTTTCATTATAATCTGGTTCAAAAGCAGCTTCATCAGTTTCTCTAGTTAAGTTGGAGCAAAGTCGAGAGGAGTGACTTAACTGGGGTTTAGGCTTGGAAGCACTCTTATCAATTTGCCCAGCAACCTGCTCTTTTTCAGTCTGTGGGTCTGGTGGATTAAGTATATAAAGTAATTTATTGCCACTTGACTCTTTACTGGTCCTTGTTTCTAACATATGCTTCTCAGGATCCTTACAAGGATTTTTATCTACAGATTTTGTCTCTTCACTTAAGCGTTTAGTATCAGAAGTGGCTTTATGATCATGCGGGTTTTTATCTCTTGAGGGACTAGAATTACTTTTCTTGGAATCTCCTGTTCCTTTTTTAGGCAAACCTCTCTCCTCCCTTGGCTTAGTTTTCTGTCCAGATGCAGAATCTTTGCTCCGAGAAGGAGAGTCTTTTCTTCTTGTTAATTCATTCCGTTCATCTCTACGCTTGGAACTTGAATATTCTCTGCTGTCATAGTCCGTTTTTTGGTCTCTACTGGGAGTAAAGTCTCTATTTGAGGAACCGCAAGTGGAATCACGCGTATCTGAAGTTCTAGTCTCTTTGGAAGATTGAGACAAACTTTTAAAATTACCTTGTTCATTGAGACGGTCCAAATTACTATCTTTCTCTGGCTGAATGCTGCTCTTCCTCTTTTCAGGATTTTCCTTCTCCAACACTGAATGATCCATCTCTCTCTCTTTGGTTTTCCCTTTTTCACTAGATGTAGAGTTTTTTGAACCTTTGACCTCATGTTGTAGGATTTCATGGCTCCCTTCCTTGTCGAGTTTTGGAAGTTTCTCTGCTGGCTCGCTCTCTTTTTCAGTATACTTGACTATATTTGATGGTTTAGTGCTAACATTTTTTATAACACTGGCAGGTTTTCCTACACTTGATACAGGCTGTGTGGCTTTAACATCTTCTTCCTCCAATTCAAAGTCATCTTTATCCCATTTGGACTGAGGGACCTGAATCATAATAATGACATCTTCAGCAGGAGCTATATTATCATTATTATATTCTTCCATCATTTTAATGACAGTTCGCTTTGTATCTGTTTTTTCTTCAGATTTTCTCACAGGACTGCCTCCAGTTGAACTCTCACTGGTATAGTCCACAAGAGTAGAGCTGGATCCTTCGGTTCCAGTTACTTTTTGTCTGACCTTTCCTTTGACTTTTTCTTGTTTAACTGTGCTAGATGTTGACTCCAATGTTTCAGAGGTTTCTTTTGTATTAGACATATTTTCTGTACTTCCAGTTTTTTTACCAGTTTCTCTGTTGCGCTTAATTTTTTTGGCTGGGGCTGTGGATGATGAAGTTTTGTCCTTTTCAGGGGTCCTATCCATCTCTTCAATATCAGGTTCCATTTTGCGTTTTGGCGATGGCTTCCCTATTTCAGTTACTTCGAGTTTAGAGACTTTCATTGAAGATGATTCCAAGTCGTTCTCTACATCTTTCTCTTCAGTTTTTCTTTTTCTTTTTTCTCCTTTGCTGTCAAGAGGCTTCCTGTTCTCAGTAGGCTTCTTGGCCTTGTCTTCCTTACTAGTTAGTTTTTCTGATTTGACGTCTTTGGAATAGTCTGTCTTCACTCTTTCCTCTCTGATAGGTTCTGTCTCTTGGTGTTCTTCTGCTGACTGAGAGTGAGCTTTTCTGGGGGTGCCGATGGCCTTTTCATCTTTTTGAGAGGAAGATGATGACTTAGCACTGTCAGTCTTTGGCGTCTCCTCTTTGGCTCTTTTAAGTGGAGGTTCAGATGGAGATTTTTCACCCTCTCCCTCTAGTTTTTCCTGGGATCCCTTAGCAGGTTTGACGTTTTCTTTTTGGGACTCAGAAGATCCACCTTTTTTTCGTTTGGTCTTGTCTCCTTTTGCTTTGGGCTTCTCCTTTCCTCTCCTGTGTTTTTCAGACACTGATTTAAAAGGGACGGGTTCTGCGTCCATGGGTTCATCTCTACTCGGAAGAACAGATAATGAGTCTGTTGTACTTTCCTCGCCACTTGTGGTTCCTCTTGATTTTCTAGAAGGTTCTAACAACTCTGGGGTTAGAAAGCCGTCGCTTTCTTCCCCCTTTCTCCGCCTTCGATGTTTCTTATGTTTACTTCCTTTACCGTCTCCTGCAGCACTGTTGCTCTCCTTCTCTGTTGACTTTGTGCTATCCTTCTGATTGTGACTGTCTCTTGTTGAAAGCTTTTCTGGATAGTTGCTACCACTTATGTTTCGACTTCTATGACTTTGTCCACCCGAATAATCTTCTCTGGGGCCCCTTGTAATGGGAGAATTCCTGATATGAAGTGGTAAAAACCTCTCTGGAGAAAAGTTCTCTCTATTTGCTGATGGTCGAGGCTGTGCTCCAGCAGCGTAACCTTTGTAGTAATTTTCATACCACTCTGTGTATTTTCTCTCCCATTCTCGGTATTGCTCTTTTTCCAATGGGTCTCTAAAGTCAACACCTCTCCCATAATAAGCTTTTCTGTCATATGGTGGTGGAACTTCTCTGTATCTATTAAAATATTCACGTTCTGTTTCCCCTTGTGGTACAGTACATCTATTTGGAGACTGTCCCCTAAATGCTTGAGGGGACCTTGATCGTGAATGATATCGTCTATATAGTGTTGACCTTGACCTAGACCGATGATATGCATGAGATCTAGACCTTGAGCGGTAATTTCGACTCTTGCCTCTGCCTCTTCTGGGGTATGGAGGTGATCGAGAACAGGAACGAGAGTGCGAGCGGCTAAATGATCGAGAATAAGAACGTGACCGTGTTGAACCAGATCTTGATTTAGAGTAAGTATGAGAACTTCTGGAGTATGAGGAACCACTATAGGGAGATTTAGACTCTTCTCTTAGCCATCGCTGCACTCTATAGAATTCTTCCCTGGACAGTGGTGCTGCTTGTGTTGCTGGGATGGTATTTGGATGAGCAGTCTGCACTCCTGATGATACCCAAGGTGTTGATAAATTGGCTGGCGCTGGAGGGAACTTGGGGGGAAGGATGCTATACCCAGCAGGTGTTGGCAGGCCAGGAGGAAACTGAGGAAAAAACCGTGGTGGAGGAACAGCCGGAGGGAGAGGCAGTGTATGTAGAGGAGGTGGGTACAGAGGAGTGGGTGGAGCAGGCACAAAAACTGGAGTTGCTGGTAGTGACGGGCCTTGAGTTCTCTGTGATCTTTCGCTGTGGTGTCGTCCACGGTTTATACTTCTGTAGCCACTCCTCTCTCCCCTCCTACTTTGCTGTGGCAGAGAAGCCAGATATCCAGGCTTGTTGGAAAGCCCCCAACCTGGTCGACCACCACGTGGATGAGCAGCCTTTATTCTTACTGGACCAGTTGTAGGGATCAACTGTCCATGCGATAATGGCTGTCCAAGCAAAGATGGGCTTCCAAGCACAGGCACCTGGTAATCTTTCTCCTCCATAAGGGTAGTCATTGCTATTGAAGAGGTTCCCTTTGAATGTTCTGAGGCAAGGGCTGCAGCTGGCAATATTTCATGATCAGAATCCTGGAAAGGCCCATCTGATTTTTCTGAGTGGACTGATACGGAGACCTTTACAGTTACATCAGGTCCAGGCGCTGGGGTAGATGAATTTTCAGGCACAGCAGGGGCTAAGGAAGACTGATTAGAAGTCAATGAAGATATACAGGGAGCCGGGTGGCCTGATGAAGATGTCACTGGAATCATCAGAGGATCCTGTTGTCTTGATGTTGGAGATCTCGTCAGAGGTTGTAGATTCCGCTGAATGAGTGGTCTCGGTGGCGGTATTGGGGGTGCTTTGGGGGACAACTTTTTCCGTAGTCTTTTTGTATATCCAGTTTCATTTTTGAAGTTATTAACAGCCTGTCGCAAGAATATATTGGCAATTAAAGTATCCGGAGAGACATCATTTTTATGACACGTTGGGCATGTATGGTCCTCTGATTCCAAGAGTGCTGTTCTTACACACTCATCACAGTAGCTGTTTCCACAGCAGGGAATGACAGCGGCATCGGTCATGATGTCTTTGCAGATGAGACACAGCAACTCGTCTGGGATAGGGTCATCCTCTTCAGAAGACAAAGAGGGCTCCTCTGATAAGAAAGGTGGCTTTTCTTTCTTCCCAATTGCATATGCTTCTGCATCTATAGTTGGTATTGCGTATGCTCCAGTGTTGGTGAGCTTTGCACCTTTCATGTTGGGATCCTTCACTTCCATCATGAAACTTCTGGGGATTCCAGTGCTCTTTTTAATCCTAGGACCAGATTCGGAGTTCTTATCCCTGTTTGTTGGGCAATTCTTAATAAAATGGCCAGCTTGACCACAGCGGAAACAGGTATAAGATGGAGATAGTGGACCTAGAGGCTTCTTCATGTAATTGATGGGGTCGTATTCATGGCCAGATTGCGACATCATTGCTTTAATTTTATCTTCTTCAGAAGCATTGGCTTCAGCAAGATTGGCAGTCTTTGTAAGCCGGGCCAGAGAAATAGATGCAGAAGAGTCATCAATTACTTTTGAAGTTCCCATCACTAGTTCAGTTCGATGTATAAGGTGCGTCTTGCTTATAGATTTCACACCTCCAATAGGAATTCTTCTAACAATTACAGATGAATTCTTAGGAATCAGAGCGCTCTCATCAGTATATTCTTCCTCGGTCTGCGCGTTGGTGATCTGCAGGTCGCACTTGGCAGCTTTCAGCTTCTCTCTCCCCATAATCTGCTCCTTTAGGTCGCAGAGGGAGATGTGCAGCCCATCAAAGGTGACGCTGGCATAGTTGAGCTTGGAAGCGAATTTATAATGCACACAGGACATGGTGCCAAAGGACTCCTAAGGATCGGCGAGGAGGCGTGGACACGCTCAATATATGTGTACTTATCAACTTAAGAGCAGAATATGTACATACACAGAACACTCCCAAGACACCGAAGGACCGAAGGCCTCGGGTTAAACACCCGCTCCCCACAGCAGGGGCGCGAGAACCGCAATCCAGACCCGGACCGCGGAATCACTTCACGCACAGGAGGCGGCCGAGGGCGGGAGGGCCAGGGGCTCCTCGAACGGGCACCGCGTCACCCAGCCGGGTTCCCCTCGCTCGTGCTAAGGGCCGGCAGGCCGTGCAGTCAGTCGTGGTGAGCCCCCACGTTAAAAGTCCGAGTGACCCAGCGGGGTCAGGGCTCCAAGGCGCAGCCGTTAGGCTCACAGCCCGCCAGCAGCCACTCGCCTCCTCCCGGCTTGCTGACGACCGGACGACCAGCGTGGCTCCCAGGCTCAGGCACGTTTCCCCACGACCGGGCTCTCGCTCCCTGGAGGCCTCACCACCGGGCCCCAGGAGGGCCTTGGTGACTTGGCGCCTCCGAGGCTCCCGGGCGCTTCCCCACCCGAGTGCTCCGCGCTTCTCTCACCTTCCACTCGGGTCACCTCTAGGCCCAGGACAGCAAGAACACGCAGGAAAACTGCCAGGCAACGACAAGGGCTTCCTATCTGTTCTGTCCCGTGGGACTCCGGAGATGCTGGGGTCCAGCCCCAGCAGGTCCAGGGGTTCCCAAAGGTGTGGATGGAGTCAGCGAAGAAGGAATGACACTGAGGCAGCGTTCAGATCATCAGCATAGCCAGGTTCTCCAGCCAAGTTCTCCAGCTAGGTTCTGCCTCTAGTCTCCTGTTACATCTGTATTTATACCAGTTGATTTTAATCCTATCCATTCTATTCAAAGGTTAGGGCATTTGTTATCTCCATTCCAAGATCACTACTCTATTATTCTGCTAAGCTACAAGGAAGTAACAGAAGGAGATTATCCTAAGTAAAGATTATGTAGCTTAGGCGTGATCGTTGTTCGTAGTTAAGGTGATTAACTACCCACCTGGCACTTAAGAGGTTTTACTGATTTATTCCCTTCCTTAGTCCTGTTCATCCCTAACTCCAGAGAAAAATCCCCACCTGGGGAAACAACCTTTCTCGGGGAGGTGACCCTGGTAAAACACATAGCGATAAGAAGGGGAGCAAACATATTAAGAACAGTATGCCATATAAGCCAGGTGCCTTGAAACACATGCTGTGCAGGTGTTTCTTCCCTACAGCGACTGTGTCAAGCAGAAAGGATGGACCGGCTCCCGGCACCAACTCCCACTCATCTCTGGGCCTCTCCCACGTGGAACCTGCCCTGCAGGCTGTGTGGCAGCGGAGGTCGTAGCTTCCAGAGCTAAGGCCTGGGATGTGGGTTTGCAGCCTCAAAGGGGAGAAGGACAAATCACAGGAGGATGGGAAGAGCAGATGTTTGGTAACCAGTTGTCTGCCCTGCCATGCAGGTGAGTCTCAGCTTTAAAAAAAGTTATCTCTTGCCCTAGCCAGTTTGGCTCAGTGGATACAGCATCAGCCTTCGGACTGAAGGGTCCCAGGTTCGATTCTGGCCAAGGGCACATACCTGGGTTGTGGGCTCAATCCCTAGTAGGGGGTGTGCAGGAGGCAGCCAATCAATGATTCTCTCTCATCATTGATGTTTCTATCTCTTTATCCCTCTCCCTCCCTCTATAAAATCAATTTAAAAAATGTACATAAAAAAGTTATCTCCGATCTTTGCTTGCTTTCTGGACCAGGCTCCCTACCGAAATGATTTAATATAATCATTTTATTTTTTGTGCCCCCCTTTAGTTTAGACTCAGAGGTGGGCAAAGTTTTTGACTCGAGGGCCACAATGGGTTCTTAAACTGGACTCAGAAGAAGGAGCTGCGGCAGTGTTTCCCGACGTTGCCATGTTAACACTGCTGCTGGTGAAGGAGCGGAGGGGAGAGCAAGAGAACCCTCCGCTCTTTCGGCTCCCGGGCCGGATAGAACAGCCAAACGGCCAGATCCAGCCCGCGGGCCTTAGTTTGCCCACAGCTGCTTAGAGAGAGGAGGGGAGAGGGAGAGCAAGAGAGAAACATCAACGTGAGAGAGAAACATTGATCAGTTGTCTCCAGTTTCGGGCCCAGGGGGATATGGAAGCTGAAGTTGAACCCACCACCCTTTGGTGCACAGGAGAAAGCTGCAAAGGACTGACCACCCCGGCCAGGGCCTTCCCTGAATGCCATGAGGGAGAGGTGGGAGTTCTCCCCACCCCATGGCTGGGTCTTGATCGCCCTCTGCTCCACATAATCAACAAGCAAAAGTGGCACATTTTGGAGGCGCACAGAGCCGGATACCTCCCCCACGTGTCTCCCCAGCCAATAAGACCAACACCAAACAGGGCACACGCACTGCAGCGCACGCCAGCGGTCCCCAGGCGGCGCCCTCCGGGGGACCAGGTTGTGCAAGACACCGGTCCCTCTCCCAGCGCCCACCCACCCCAGCCCTACCTCACTCTTTGCTCCACCCACCCCACCCCTAAACCGCGTTGGCGCCCCTCCCACCGGACCGCCCTCCTCCCCGCCCTGCATGGTTCCGCCCCGCACCAACTGAGCCCAGGACTTATCACAGAGCCAGGGCCCTGCTCCCAGTTAAAACCCGCTCTCTGCCTTCCCTGCTAATCTCACTCGCAGGCCATTGCTCTGTGTCCACTGCTCATCCCTTCTGTGCTCGCTGCGCCGAGCCCACTTATCCGCCATGAGCTCTTCCGAGGAAGATGTGGCTGGTGGTGCGCCCTCCGAAACCCCGCCCGCCACGGCCGAGATCCAGGCCATCGCCGACAAGATAGGCGGCCCGGTCCTCCCGAGCCCGGGTCGGGTCCCGCCCTGTCCGCACAGGGGCAGCGCCCGCCGGGACGCGGAGGGTGTGGACGCTGGGACAGGGGTCTAGAGGGAAGGGCCTGGTGTGCTTGTCCTCGGGCGGTTCCGGTCAGTGAAGCTGGGGCAGGGTCTGCAGGGTCCTAACTTCCGCCCTGCCTTCTTCCAGTGCTCCTTGTGCAAGTAACACAAAAAGACACCAGGCTGGGATGCAGAGGCAGAGCCTGGTTCAGACCTGGGCAGCGCTTGACCTCTGTGCCTCAGTTTCCTCTTCTGTAAAGTGGGCATCACTGGGGGCCTTCACCGAAGGTTCTGGGGAAGGTGGGAGGGTGGGGCCACAGGAAGGCTCAGGTTCTGAGAGGACACAAAGTCAAACAAACCTGCCGCTTCCCTAACCCCGTGGTCAGCAAACTGCGGCTTGAGAGGCACATTCGGCTCTTTGGCCCCTTGAGTGTGGCTCTTCCTAAGCCTTAGGAGAACCCTAATTAAGTTAATAACAATGTACCTACCTATATAGTTTAAGTTTAAAAAATTTGGCTCTCAAAAGAAATTTCAATCTTTGTACTGTTGATATTTGGCTCTGTTGACTAATGAGATGGTCTAAACTGTAGACAATCTGACCACAGTAAAGGACGGTGAGTCCGTCTCATGAGACTTGGAAAATGAGGGATCTGTAGGGACTGATGGTGAGCCAGGTTTGGTGAGGTTCCTCTCCCAGGCGGCTCCGGAGCCCAGCCTCTCCGGAGGTTCCCGGGTCCCAGGCCTAAGGAATTCCTCACTTGCTCCGTGAACTGTGAATGCGCATCAGCTCAGCAGAGAGGAGTGGCTGTCTTGGGCTTTCTGATGTGGTGCTAGTCACTTGAAAGTGACAAGTAAGAGGGCGGTCACCATGGCCACTGGGAGGCAGTTCTGAGGGCAGGGCTTTGCCTGAGGCTCCTAGAGGACAGGGCAGGGACACCCTCATGCTGCCTGGGGTTCTGACTCCCCCAGCTCTCTGGGCTGCAGGTGTGGAGAACAGAGGTCAGAGAGGGAGCCCTGGCCAGAGGATGTCAAAGTCCCAAATTCTGGCTCAGCCTCCTCAAGTAGTGCCCACCAGTCCCGACCTTGGCCTTCCCTGGCCCTCTGCAGTCTCCGGGCCCCTTGAGGGTGGTAACTGGCAACTTCCTCACCATCCCCAGGCATTTTCTGCTCCCCTTGGCTCTAGTACAGCCCGTCTTTCTCCCGGTCCACAGTACTAGCAGTGAACTGTCACCACGGGCAGGGCCTGGAGGCTGCCACATGCCCAGTCCCATCGCCTGCATTTGGGTCTTCTCACCATTCCTGCTTTCCTGCCTCCACTCCTGAAACAGGCCAAGAGGGAGGCCATTCCTTCCCAGACTCCCGTGTGCGTTTGTGTGTGTCACTCATCCCCATAGGCTTGTACACCGTCCGCAGGGTCAGATCCCTGTGGACCAAACATGGCACCTTGCATGACAGGTAAGCACTGAGACACAGGTAGGCCTGCAGTGAGAACCCTGCCGGCCCCATGCCGTGGGCAGAGGAGCGGCAGGAGGGGCCTTCTTTCTCCCTTCCTGACCCTCCCTCCTGTCAACTGCTGACTCCATTCTCCCTCCATTCTTATCCCTGGTTAGGGCCCCTCCCTGAAGGCGCAGGCAGGCCACGGGCCTTGTGCTGGCCACGGGTTTGACAAGCTTGGTCCTGATTGCGAGGAATAATCTGTAAAGGGTGGGCCTTAGAGGTCAGTTTGTAACATTTGACATGAGGCCGCAGCTCCCCTGTCAGTTGCTCTTGCAGGAAGGAAGACACTGAGTTCCCCTCTCTCCTGTCCCCTAGGTGAAGTCCCAGCTGGAGGAGAAGGAAAACAAGAGGTACCCCACTTTCAAGGCCACGGAGTACAAGAGCCAAGTGGTCGCGGGGACTAACTACTTCATCAAGGTGGAGTCCGCTACAGGGGTGCTCATGCAGATGTGGGGATGTGGGGGACTTACAGGGGTCAGGACAGGGTTCCTTAAGGGGGTTCCTGTAGTCCTGGCTGGTGTGGCTCAATGGATAGAGCGTCAGCCTGCACACCAAAGGGCCTCGGGTTTGATTCCTGGTTAAGGGCAGGTACCTGGGTTGCAGGTTGGATCCCTGGCCTCAGTTGGGGCGCATTCAGTCGATGTACCTCTCCCTCTCTCTTTCTCTCTAAAAAATCAATAAAAGTTTTTAAAATAATAAAATAAAATGAGTGTGCATGCACTCCTGCAGGCCTCCATGGAGGAGAGGACTGAGCTTTCTGGGCAACTAAGGGCTCTGAGGAGCGGATGTAGCGTGCCAGGGGTGCTGGCTGGGGTGCTGGGCATCTGTTAAGCCCGAAAGAGGAAGATGGGAATGTCACCACCCTAGTGGCTGATGCCCTGAAGGGACTGGCCTCCAGGCTCTCAGCGCCTTTCTCACACACTCCGCCAGGCACCGGGACTTGGGGTCAGAGGCAGCACCTGCCCCCCTCACTCGACTCTCTCTTTGCAGGTCAAGTTGCAGATGATGACTTCGTGCACCTTCGAGTGTTTGAAAGTCTCCCTCAGGAAAACAAGGCCTTGGCCTTGCACAATTATCAGACCAGCAAGACCAAGCAGGACCAGCTGGCCTATTTCTAGTTCTGGATTTTGAACTGGACCTTCACCATGTGGTTCTCTGTCACGTGTTCGCGTGCCGGGGTCATGAACGCCGTCTCTATGCTGTGCCACTTTCTCTGGAGGGGCTGCTCTGCACCAATCTGATGTCTCTGCCTCTGACTTTAACAGCGTGGTTTTCCTCCCAACCAATGATCTTAACTAAATTGCTTTCCAAGAGGGCTGAAGTGATCTCTAAATAAATACATTTTCAAGTTTCTGCAAATTTCCTCCTTTGCTGTGGGTTTTTTCTTCATCTGAAACCATAACCACCATATAGACGTGTTTACAAAGGTCTTTCACGGCCACGCGCCGGGTCTGAGACCCTCCACCTGAGCAGGAGAGCCCAGCGGGGCTGCCCCAGGTCCCAGCCAGTGGGTGGTCGACCCGGGGTCCCAGGAGTCTCTGCAACTACAGCTCTGGACTCTGCGTCCTGTCTCCAGGCCTCGGTTGTCCTCCGTAAGTAAAAGGATTCAAGTAAACCCGGGTCTAGACCATGAGTTCCAGATGTGCTCAGTCACACTGTTTCCGTAGCAGCGATGACACGGCAGGGACCAAAGTGTTGCGCAATCCTGCTGCACAGCTGCTCAGAACTGGCGGCCTGTGGGGCTGTGCTGCTCATCCCCTGGGCTGCGAGCACCTGCTCAAAGCCTGAGCCTCTGGAAGGGCCCGCCTGTTTCAACAGGGTCCTGCCCGTCAGTGCGGTCAGTGCCCGGTTTGTTTGCCCCGTGTTTGTGTGAAACAGATTAAAAGGAGGGCCCCTACATCATAGGAGTAATGACTATTGGGTGAAATTTCTATCTGTGTGGCTCAGGGTCAAGGTAGAATATGTGTTCCTGAGGGTTAATGTCGGTCTGACATTCCTGAACCCCACTCAGCTCTCCTGGGGCTTGTGGTGTTTTGTCTGTGTCCTGAGGTCATGAGGAGTGTGGAAGTGTGGGCGGTGAGCATGCGGAGCCTGGAGAGCAGCAGTGAGAAATCTCTGCACTTAGCTGTGTGCGTCCACATCCCTCCATGAGCCCCTCACCCAGGTAGGCCAGGCACCGCAGTGGGGACCCCCACCTGAAGTGGGTGTGACCAGCTACAAACACCCATCAGACCCTCACCTAAGCTGGCCAGGCACCCCAGTGGGGACCCCCACCCTGAAGGGGGTGTGACCAGCTACAAACACCCATCAGACCCTCACCTAAGCTGGCCAGGCACCCCAGTGGGACCCCTACCCTGATCCGAGACACCCTTAAGGGTAAACCAGCCTCCGCTCCCCCCTCTCCCCCCACAACCCGTGCACCAGGTCTCTATCCTATATAATAAAAGGGTAATATGCAAACTGACCCTAACTGCAAAAAGATTGGGAATGACTGGTCACTATGACACACACTGACCACCAGGGGGCAGACGCTCAATGCAGGAGATGCCCCCTGGTGGTCAGTGGCCTCCCACAGGGGGAGATCTGCTTAGCCACAAGCCAGGCTGATGGCTGCCAGTACAGTGGTGGTGGTGGGAGCCTCTCCCGACTCCTCAGCAGCGCTAAGGATATCCGACTACAGCTTAGGCCTGGTCCCAGCTGGCAAGTGGACATCCCCCGAGGGCTGCTGTGCTGCCAGAGGGATGTCTGACTGCCAGCTTGGGCCCGATCCCCCAGGGAGCAGGCCTAAGCCAGCAGGTGGACATCACCCAAGGGTTCCCAGACTAAGAGAGGGCACAGGCTGGGCTGAGGGACCCCCCACGAAGTGCACAAATTTTTTTGCACCGGGCCTCTAGTCTATATATATAAAAGCCTAAGTGACCAAACAACCAAATGACCGGTCGCTGTGATGCGCACTGACTACCAGGGGACAGACACTCAACGCGGGAGCTGCCCCCTGGTGGTCAGTGCACTCCCACAGTGGGAGCACCACTCAGCTGACCAATGGATGCCAGACGCAGGGCTCACGGCTGGCTGCTGCAGCCCGGAGACCTCAGCAGAGCAGCAGCAAGCCTACCGAACAATGGCGGTGGCAGGCCTAGCGGGGCCAAGATGAGCAGGAGCGCAGGCAGGAGTGGCAGGCGGCATTGGACTGCCGGTTTCGGCCCGATTCCCCCGATCCCCACAGGCTACACCAAGGGACCCCACCGGTTCATGAATCTGTGCACTGGGCCTCTAGTAAAATATAAACACTATTCAAGAGCCGGCACCTGTCATTTCACCCCACCAGAAACTTTCCAGCGTGAGCACACAGGGCAGGACTCCCATTTCTAAGAATGTGTACCATTTTATTTACAGCCGCCCGCTGCGTGGCTAGTCCCCTGCCCTGCCAGGGAGGGTTGTTTGCGGGTCCTGCCTGACCGGGGTCAGCACAGCAGCAGCGCTCTCTGGGGCATGGCTGAGTGAGAGCCAACCTCAGTTAGTGCTGAACTTCAGACCATGACCCGAGTCTTGGGAGCATGGCCCACCTGTCCTGTTCGCTCATTCAACACAGCGCAGACCGGGAGGAGTGGCGGAGACAGTGCTGTCCTGCCAGGGCTGGGCCTGGCCACGTCATTTCTTGCTCTTCTGTGTCCACTTCTTTTTCACGTCTGGCTCCTGGCACCCAGGCACCTTTGCTCTGGCCCCTGCCTGAGGCTGCCTCCGCTTCTTGTGCGCACCTCTTCTGCCATGGCCTCTGGGCTGTTCCTGGGGCGCAGTGGGGTCAGCCCCTGGGCCCTGACGCCACCTCTTTCTCTCTAATCTGGAACTCAGGTCTGCACGTGGGTCCTCCTGTTCATTTTTCCCTGAAACAGCAAGGCCACATAATGAGGTGCGTGAAGGCCTGGGCTACCTCACTTCAGTGCTGACCGAAGGTGCCAGCCCAGGGCAGAGAGGACATGAGAGCACCTGGCACAGAAGCACCGACAGCCTCAGGAGCAGACACGCACCAGCAGCCGGGGCCCCGCACAAGTGCGGACATGCTGGCTCCTGATACCAGAGAGGCAGCCTCAGAAAGAGCAGTGAGCACAGGATCAAGGCAAAGACATGACAGAGGGGGCGGGCGGGCCCAGGCTCAGTGCACTGGGGCTGGAGGTGACGCTGGTCAGAAGGGACAGGCTCAGAAGCAGGGCCGGGAGCAGGGAATCAGCCTGGTGCACCAGAGCCATGAGATGGCATTTGGGGGCCGCTGGAGTAGGTTAGGTGCTGGAGTGGGCCCTGTGCCTGCCTCGAGGCCCAGATGTGAAACATATGAATGGCGGGGCCCTGGCCAGAGCAGTGGTGAATGGAGACGCTTCAAATGGTCACAGCCCATTTCACTGCAGCAGGCAGCCCCATGCCTGCTGGTCTGCAGTGGGTGCGGGGCCTGGGTGACAATAGCAGAGTGGTCCTTAGTGAGGCTGTCGCATTCTCACCACAATTGTGTGGACAGCTGCGGAGGAGGGAGGATGGACAGGAAGAAAAGCCTCTAGAACAGCGGTTCTCAAACTGTGGGTCGCGACCCCTTTGGCGGTCGAACGACCCTTTCACAGGGGTCGCCTAAGACCATCCTGCATATCAGATATTTACATGACGATTCATACCAGTAGCAACATGACAGTTATGAAGTAGCAACGGAAATAATTTTATGGTTGGGTCCCAACATGAGGAACTGTATTTAAAGGGCCAGAAGGTTGAGAACCCCTGCTCTAGAATCAAGGAGAGCGGTGAGGCGAACTGGTCTCACGCGAACACTGACGATGAGGAGTAGATGGCTCAGAACCCACAGATGCACAGAGGTTGGCCATCGAAGGAGAGAATAAGAGAGGGCAGGCCAGAGCAGGAAGCTTCCTCGCCGCCCGGGCCCGGGTCACCTGCTTGTTCCCCGCCAGGCGCTGCGACAGCTGCTTCTCAGGGGAAAGCTGCACCCGCAGAACCATGGCGATCGCCACTGAGAAACCCAGGTACCAGGGACAGCGCCGCTGAACTTCGCCTGGTCGGGCGGGGTGACGTCACACGACCGCGCCGGCCTGGCCCGGGCGCAATCTCTGACCACCAGCGCCTGGGAGGACCTCTCCCCGGCCGCACGCCATCGCCCCGTAGTGGCCGGACACCGCAATGACAGCTCTAGACAGTTGTAATTCAAAGGTCACTAACGAGTGCCCGCCTTTAGGGGGCGATAGTTTAAGCTGGTTGAGGACAGAAGGTTCTTTAGCAAAGAAAGCCAGTGAGCACAGATAGAAGGAAATGGAATTGGAGAAAACTCTGTGCGGCCCCCAGTGAATTTTTGATTCAGGGCTAAAGTCATCAGAAAATGGAACAAAGGCTAAAGGACGGTGGTCCAAGTTATCAGTTTCCGCCCTAAGGGACGGCCACTGTGGGCAGAAAGGGGGGCCTCCCATGCAACAGCCGCACCTGTGGGCAGTCAAACCTGACCCTCATCCAGCCTTCAGGGCTGCACCCCAGCTGTCAGACACAGGAAGGCTGAGCACGGTGCACAGGAAGACAATCACGACCCTAGTCTGGGACAGTTCACAAGACAATCATCCAGATATCTTCACAGATTTAAAGTCATGGATGAAGGAAGGAAAGAACGCGTGTATAAAGGAGAGGATATACTCCTTTACATATTTGCATATACAAATCTTGATTGGATCCCAGTTCAAAAAAAAGCTCTATAAGTAATTTGGGGGTCAACTGGGAAAACTTGTATATGGACTAGATGTTGGATTATAGTGCAGAATAATTGTTTATTTTCTTAGGTGTGACAATGTAGTGTTTATGTTCATGCAGAATGGACTCAGCAGATTTTTTTCTGTGAAGGGCCACGTGTCAGGGAACCCCAAGCCTGTGGATCCACTGGGCTACGAGGATGGAGGGCTCCGATCTATTATGGCAAAGGGACACAAAGCAAATCAGCACAGGGAAAGGCCATACAGAGGGAGTCCAGGGGACACCGGGAGGAGGCTTCCAGAATCCTCTCCAGGTGGAGTCACACAGGCCACACTTACCGCCCAGCAAGGAGCTGGGACAACACGTGTGAGAGGTCGACTACCAGGAAGCAAAATGGAGAAGCACCCACTTCCTTTACATTAGTGAGTACAGGGTAGTTAACATTTCCAGTAAGTAGAGATGGTATATGGGCATCAGCATTACTGGTGCCAATGTGGTTATGCCTCCAAGGGGTTTGGAAAAGAAATTCGTCCTGACTTGTCAAAGGTATCTGATCCTAGATGCATAAGAACAATGGGCAGGATGCTTATGGGAAAGATTGGTCTTTCAATAAGGAAGCTATAGGCCAGGGGTGGGCAAACTTTTTGTAAGAGGGTGCCAAAACCAGCAAAATCTCTGACTCAAATTCTCCTGCGTGCCAGCCCTAATTTTTTGAGAACATGCTACACTTCCTTGATATCTCTTAAGGTGTATGTATGTGAAGAACCTTAAAGAAATAATAAAATTCATTTGAGCGACACAAACACAGTATATGATGATGAAAAATACATTTTTTTAATGGATACATGTACACTGATTGTCTGACAGAAGACGTTATGACTCCGTTTGATATTATCAGTGGGACTTTTGCTAATGCATCACTGATGACAGAGATTTTATATCAGGTTTATATTTCATGACCTTCAGAGATATGCACAAGCTACTACTTTCATCCATCCGGCTACTCCTATTATGAGACTTAACAAAATTCATCACTGAGAACAAAGTTTCACAAGCATATGTGGATGAAACCAAAACACTGGTCAGACTTAGGAAGCAGGGAGAGTTAAGGCAGAGGCATGAATTTACTCTTCCCTTCTCTTGGCAATCCATGTCTATGGTCTTTAAGATAACTTTTTATGTAAAATTATTTATTTATCTACACTGAATTTATCTGAAAAATAAAAAAGTCCATATTAAGAAAAAAATTGTTAGTGGAAGATTATAAGTCAGGGTTTCGAATGCCAGCAATAGTTACTGGTGTGCCATGTTTGGCACACGTGCCTGGGGTTGCCCACCCCTGCTATAGGCCTAGGATGTGATTACCTGCATGACCTGCCCAGCTAGGTATTTATGATCGAATCACCTTTGCAGTTACTTTCAGGCTCACCAAGCAGCGCCCAGAGCTTGTCAGGTCTGCTATGTAGCCCCTTTTTCACTCACACATTCATTCAATTATGACTGAATTGTAGGGGTCTCTAGTTCCCCTCCACACCTGGCCTCCCACCCTTCCTTGAATTACAAACTAGGCTCTTCCCTGGCATGTACCGGAAAAGCTGGCCTCTCCCACTAACCTGCTCATGGGCCACTCCCATTGGGGTTCTGCACGGAGCCTACAGAAGGCAAGGCTGGGCCTGCTCCTGCAGTCACCACCCAGTGGTGGGAGATGCCCAGCATCCCCTGAGGTGCAGCCCTGGAGTGCGGGAGGGGTGCAGCTGGAATGCCACTCCCACCCCAACCTGAGGCCCTGGGAGGCATCTCATCACTGGACTCCCTTGTGCCTCCTCTGCTCACACACGTCAGCCCTTCACTCTGTCACTGGGTCACACGCTGGTGCAAGGTGGGTGCTGGACCAGGACTTGCAGATGAGAAGTCCACAGCAGTCCAATGCACTGGGAGTGAGGCCAGGCAGGCCTGGTCCTGGACTCCAAGATGCCCTGGAAGTCTCTGTCCCCGGCTACTTCTGGAGCCCAGTGGGCACAGACTTCTCTCCCTCCTGCTCTTGGGGACTCTCAGGTCCAGCTCCCACTCATCTCTGGGTCTCTCCCACCTGGAACCTGCCCTGCAGGGGGTGTGGCAGCGGAGGTCGTAGCTTCCAGAGCTAAGGCCCGGGGTGTGGGTTTGCAGATCACAGGGGAGGAGGACAACTCACAGGAAGATGGAAGAGCAGATGTTTGGTAACCAGCTGTCTGCCCTGCCATGCAGGTGAGTCTCAGATTTAAAAAAAGTTATCTCTGATCTTTGCTCTCTTTCTGGACCAGGATCCCTACCTACATGATTTTAATATAATCATTTTATTTTTTGTCCCCCCCCCCCCCCGTATTTTAGAAAGAGGCGGGGAGAGGGAGAGCAAGAGAGAAACATAATGTGAGAGAGAAACATTGATCAGTTGTCTCCAGTTTAGAGCCCAGGGGGATATGGAACACGAAGTTGATCCCAGGACCCTTTGGTGCACAGGAGAAAGCTGCAAAGGACTGAGCCACCCCGGCCAGGGCCTTCCCTGAATGCCATGAGGGAGAGGTGGGAGTTCTCCCCACCCCATGGCTGGGTCTTGATCGCCCTCCGCTCAACATAATCAACAAGCGAAAGTGGCACCTTTTGGAGGCGCGCAGAGCCGGATAGCTACCCCGCCTGTCTCCCAGGCCAATAAGACCAACACCAAACAGGGCAGATGCACTGCAGCGCACGCCAGTGGTCCCCAGGCGGCGCCCTCCGGGGGACCAGGTTGTGCAAGACGCATTCCCTCACCCAGCTCCCCTCGGCCTATCCCACTTGTTGCCCCACCCCACCCATCCCACTCCCAACCAGCGTTAGCGCCGGGTCCCTCCCACCGGACCGCCCTTCCCTCCCCGCCCCCTCGTGGTTCCGCCCCGCTTCACCTGAGCCCAAGACTTATGACAGAGGGAGGGCCAAGCTCGCAGTTAAAACCCTCGCTCTGCCTTCGCTGCTAATCTCACTCGCAGGCTATTGCTCTGTGCCACTGCTCTTCCCATCTGTGCCCGCTGCTCCCTGCCCGCTGCTCCGCCATGAGCTCTCCCATTCACATGCTTGGTGCGCCCTCCGAAGTCGAGCCCGCCACGGCCGAGATCCAGGCCATCGCGGACAAGGTAGGCGGCCGGGTCCCCCCGAGCCCGGGTCGGGTCCCGCCCTGTCCGCACAGGGGCAGCGCCCGCCGGGACGCGGAGGGTATGGACGCTGGGACAGGGACGCTGGGACAGGCGTCTAGAGGGAAGGGCCTGGTGTGCTTGTCCTGGGGCGGTTCCGGTCAGTGAAGCTGGGGCAGGGTCTGCAGGGTCCTAACTTCCGCCCTGCCTTCTTCCAGTGCTCCTTGTGCAAGTAACACAAAAACAGACACCAGGCTGGGATGCAGAGGCAGAGCCTGGTTCAGACCCTGGGCAGCGCTTGACCTCTGTGCCTCAGTTTCCTCTTCTGTAAAGTGGGCATCACTGGGGGCCTTCACCGAAGGTTCTGGGGAAGGTGGGAGGGTGGGGCCACAGGAAGGCTCAGATTCTGAGAAGACACAAAGTCAAACAAACCTGCCGCTTCCCTAACCCCGTGGTCAGCAAACTGCGGCTTGTGAGCCACATTCGGCTCTTTGGCCCCTTGAGTGTGGCTCTTCCTCAGCCTTAGGAGAACCCTAATTAAGTTAATAACAATGTACCTACCTATATAGTTTAAGTTTAAAAAATTTGGCTCTCAAAAGAAATTTCAATCGTTGTCCTGTTGATATTTGGCTCTGTTGACTAATGAGAGGGTCTAAACTTTAGACCATCTGACCACAGTAAAGGATGGTGACTCAGTCCCATGAGACTTTGAAAATGAGGAATGTGTAGGGACTGCGTGGTGAGCCAGGTTTGGTGAGGTTCCTCTCCCAGGCGGCTCCGGAGCCCAGCCTCTCCGGAGGTTCCCGGGTCCCAGGCATAAGGAATTCCTCACTTGCTGCGTGAACTGTGAATGCGCATCAGCTCAGCAGAGAGGAGTGGCTTTCTTGGGCTCCCTGATGTGGTGCTGGTCACTTGAAAGTGACAAGTAAGAGGGCGGTCACCATGGCCACTGGGAGGCAGTTCTGAAGGCGGGGCTTTGCCTGTGGCTCCTAGAGGACAGGGCAGGGACACCCTCATGCAGCCTGGGGTTCTGACTCCTCCCCAAGCTCTCTGGGCTGCAGGTGTGGAGAACAGAGGTCAGAGAGGGAGCCCTGGCCAGAGGATGTCAAAGTCCCAAATTCTGGCTCAGCCTCCTCAAGTGGTGCCCACCAGTCCTGACCTTGGCCTTCCCTAGCCCTCTGCAGTCTCCTGGCCTCTTGAGGGTGGTAACTGGCAACTTCCTCACCATCCCCAGGCCTTTCCTGCTCCCCTTGGCTCTAGTACAGCCCGTCTTTCTCCGGGTCCACAGTACTAGCAGTGAACTGTCACCACGGGCAGGGCCTGGAGGCTGCCACATGCCCAGTCCCATCGCCTGCATTTGGGTCTTCTCACCATTCCTGCTTTCCTGCCTCCACTCCTGAAACAGGCCAAGAGGGAGGCCATTCCTTCCCAGACTCCCATGTGCGTTTGTGTGTGTCACTCATCCCCGTAGGCTTGTACACCGTCCGTAGGGTCGGATCCCTGTGGACCAAACATGGCACCTTGCATGACAGGTAATCACTGAGACACAGGTAGGCCTGCAGTGAGAACCCTGCCGGCCACATGCCGAGGGCAGCAGAGGGGCAGGAGGGACCTTCCTTCTCCCTTCTTGACCCTCCCTCCTGTCAGCTGCTGACTCCATTCTCCCTCCATTCTTATCCCTGGTTAGGGCCCCTCCCTGAAGGCGCAGGCAGGCCACAGGCCTCATGCCAGCCACAAGTTTGACAGGCTTGGTCCTGCATTGTGAGGAATAATCTGTAAAGGGTGGCCTTACAGGTCAGTTTGTAACATTTGACATGAGGCCGCAGCTCCCGTGTCAGTCACTCTTGCAGGAAGGAAGACACTGAGTTCCCCTCTCTCCTGCCCCCTAGGTGAAGTCCCAGCTGGAGGAGAAGGAAAAGAAGAAGTACCCCACTTTCAAGGCCACGGAGTACATGAGCCAGCTGGTTCAGGGGACAAACTACTTCATCAAGGTGGAGTGTCCGCTACAGGGGTGCTCATGCAGATGTGGGGATGTGGGGGACTTACAGGGGCCAGGACAGGGGTTCGAAGAGGGTTCCTGTAGCCTTGGCTGGTGTGGCTCAATGGATAGAGTGTCAGCCTGCACACCAAAGGGCCTCGGGTTTGATTCCCGGTCAAGGGCAGGTACCTGGGTTGCAGGTTGGATCCCTGGCCTCAGTTGGGCCCATGCAGGAGGCAATCAGTCAATGTACCTCTCCCTCTCTCTTTCTCTCTAAAAAATCAATAAAAATGTTTTTAAAATAATAAAATAAAATGAGTGTGCATGCACTCCTGCAGGCCTCCATGGAGGAGAGGACTGAGCCTTTTGGGCAACTAAGGGCACTGAGGAGCAGATGTAGCATGCCAGGGGTGCTGGCTGGGGTGCTGGGCATCTGCTACACCCGAAAGAGGAAGATGGGAATGTCACCACCCTAGTAGCTGTTGCCCTAAAGCAGTGGTTCTCAATCTTCTGGCCCTTTAAATACAGTTCCTCATGTTTTGACCCAACCATAAAATTATTTTCCTTGCTACTTCATAACTGTAATGTTGCTACTGTTATGAATCATAATGTAAACATCTGATATGCAGGATGGTCTTAGGCGACCCCTCTGAAAGGGTCGTTGACCACCAAAGGGGTCGCGACCCACAGGTTGAGAACCGCTGCCCTGAAGGGACTGGCCTCCAGGCTCTCAGGGCCTTTCTCACACAGTCCGCCAGGCACAGGGACTTGGGGTCAGAGGCAGCACCTGCCCCCCTCACTCGACTCTCTCTTTGCAGGTTCAAGTTGGAGATAATGACTTCGTGCACCTTCGAGTGTTTGAAAGTTTCCCTTATGAAAACAAGGCCTTGGCCTTGCACAATTATCAGACCAACAAGACCAAGCAGGACCAGCTGGACTATTTCTAGTTCTGGATTTTGAACCCACGTGGTTCTCTGTCACGTGTTCGCGTGCCGGGGTCATGAACGCCGTCTCTATCCTGTGCCACTTCGCTGGAGGGGCTGCTCTGCACCAATCTGGTGTCTCTGCCTTTGACTTTAACAGTGTGTCTTTCCTCCCAATCAATGATCTTAACTAAATTGCTTTCCAAGAGGACTGAAGTGATCTCTAAATAAATACATTTTTAAGGTTTTACAAATTTCCTCCTTTGCTGTGGGTTCTTTTCTTCATCTGAAACCATAACCACCATACAGATGTGTTTACAAAGGTCTCTCACAGCCACGCGCCGGGCCTGAAACCCTCCCCCTGAGGAGGAGAGCCCCCCGGGGCTGCCCCAGGTCCCAGCCAGTGGGTGGTCAACCTGGGACCCCAGGAGCCTGTTCCAACTACAGCTCTGGACTCCGCTGCCTGGACTCTGCATCCTGTCTCCAGGCCTCACAGAGGATGCGAGTAAACCCCATTCTAGACCATGAGTTCCAGATGTGCTCAGTCACACTGTTTCCGTAGCAGCGATGACACGGCAGGGACCAAAGTGTTGTGCAAACCTGCTGCACAGCTGCTCAGAACCGGCGGCCTGGGAGGCGGTGCCGCTCATCCCCTGGGCTGCGGCACCTGCTCAAAGCCTGAGCCTCTGGAAGGGCCCGTTTCAACAGGGTCCTGCCCATCAGTGGGGTCAGTGCCTGGTTGGTTTGCCATGTGTTTGTTCGAAACAGATTGAAAAGAGTGCCCCTGACATCACAGGAGTAATGACTATTTGGTGAAATTTCTGAGTGGCTCAGGGTCAAGGTAGAACATGTGTTCCTGAGGGTTAAAGTCGGTCTGACATTCCTGAACCCCACTCGGCTCCCCTGGGGCGTGTGGCCTTGTGTCTGGGTCTGGATGTCATGAGGAGCGTGGAAGGGTGGGGCGGTGAGCATGCGGAGCCTGGAGAGCAGCACTGAGAAATCTCTGCACAGTGAGCTGTGTGCGTCCCCGTCCCTCCATGAACTGGAAGAATAAAACTTTCATAACACCCTCTTCATGTCAAGCAACTCTGCACTGAACAGAAGATGGAACACAGTTCCCACCTGGGACTCTCAGGGACCGGCAGGGGAGACGGCATTGAGGGGGCTAAGCAGAGCTGACAGCCATGCCCTGCTCCGCCTGGTTAGAAATGGGTGATTGCATAACGGGTGTGGGTTGGGCCCAGGGTGATGAGGCATCTGTGACAGGAAAGGGGAGACAGTTACACAAGGCTGGGAGGTACAAATGCCCTGGGCTGTGCAATTGAAGTGACTCAGGTGTACTTACTTCCTGTGAATTTCACCTCACTGAAAACATAGCACAAGACAGTAAACCAGAGCCAGTCTGGGGGACCCCTTGGCAGAGGATTTGGGGAACAAAGGCTGTGCTTGTGATCTTCCATCCGCCCAGCCTCTCCTCTGCCCACCCTGGACTCTGGGTGCTGACGTGTGGGTTCGCCCTCTCCATTCGTTCCCCAGCACTTGCTGCAGGGACCACCTCGGGGTCTCCTGGCAGCGACCCCTCTTCTACAGGATGCTTTTTGGGTCCTGGTACTTGGCCTGCCAGTGAGCCCTTCAGGCTCAGCTGGTAATGGCGCCCCTTCCCTCCATGTCCCCCGAGGGTGCTGACCACCCCACCCCTTTTACTAAGCACTCAAGTCACTGGTCAGTGCCATCTATTTCCCCAGCACCAAGAAGACAGCGATAAAGGGACCCGCCCGCCCTTGAGAGTCACAGGCCCTAACTCTCCAGCTGTCCAGGCAGGGACCGCTAAGCAGCACAGGGCGGTCAGCGTGGGTTTGAGAGGCAGAGTCAGGCGCTTCAGACACAAAGCAGATCCCGCAGCCTCCCGCCCTCTCCTTGCCTTTCTCACAAAGCCTGTTACTTGGGGATGACCTGAGGATTTATCTACAAAATGTGGGAGGGTGTACAGTACCCGCCGGGCTAGGAGGACCAGAGCTGTCACCACCCAGGTGTGAAGGAATTGGAATAGAAGGGGCAGTGACACGTGATCAATGACCAGAGCTTGTCCTCACAATCTAGCAGGGATGGGCCAGGAAAGGGAGCCGCACCCTCTTGATCCCAGGGAGGGTCTTGCAGGAACCCTGATTGGTTAGTGCACCAGAGTGGGTTGGGGGGGAGGGGACTTGGGCCATGATGAGCAGGGCAGGGCAGACCCTTTCTTTAAGAGGGAGATATTTGCCTGGCCAGCATGGCTCAATGGTTGAGCATTGACCTATGAACCAGGAGGTCAGTTTGATTCTCGGTCAGGGCACATGCCCAGGTTGCAGGCTGCATCCCAAGTGCGGGGGCGTGTAGTAGGCAGCCAATTGATGAGTGTCATCATTGATGTTTCTCTCTCTCTCTCCTTCTCTGAAACCTATACAAAAATATATAAATATAAATATATATATATATTATGTATGCATATATATACACATACATATGTAAAATATATGTATATAATGTATACTAGAGGCCCAATGCATGAAAATTCGTGTAAGAGTAGGCCTTCCTTCCCCTGGCTGCTGGCAGCAGCAGCCCTCTGGCACCCAGGAGCAGGGCTTCCCTCTGGCCGTTGGCAGGCTCCTGGGACCTGGGCTTCCCTGGCAGCACTGGCTTCGTCCATTTGTCTGGTCGAATTAGCATATTAAGCTTTTATTATTATAGATTATTATTATAGATATGGTCTTTAAAGAGGTAGTTAAGATACAATGAGGTCACTGTGTGGGACTTCATCCAATCAGACTGTGTCCTTACAAGATGCGATCAGGACACAGACACAGAGGGGCAATCACGTGAGGACACAGGGAGAAGACAGCATCTTCATGCCGAAGAAAGAGGCCTCCGGAGAAACCAGCCCTGCCCACACCCTGACATTAGGACACAAAGGGCATCTCTTTTCTCCCGTTAAGGCTTCCCCAACAGCAAAGAGCCGATCAGATGGTTCAGCAGTGGAGGGGCCTGCGTTCACTGACTCCTTCCAGTGTCACTAGGTGAACACTCCATACTTTGCCTTTTGCTGAGCAGACTCTTCTGCAGGTTCTGAGGAGGTAAAAGTACAGAAGGTAGATATTCTCCTCCACTAATGACTCCAATGCAGTGAGACTCTGCCAAGTTGAGAAAGGAGTTTCTGTGATTTCTGTGCACGCCCGGCCCCTCCCCTCCCCCCCACAGCATATTTTGATCCTTTGCCTATTTAAGTCTGAACGAAACCACTAGCAATGGTCCTAGTGCCTATGCCAGTGATGCTCCCTGGCCCTGGCCCCCCTTAGGGCAGCAGAGGGAGGCACATTGCTGGTGCCTAGGCCCCGCCCTCAGAACCCGACTTAGGACAGCAGCATCTGGACATAAAGACTCTAAAGACCCCCAATTCCCCCATGGGCAAGCGGCGGTGTTGAGAACTGCTGATCGTGGTCAGAAGAGAAAAAGCTCACTGACGAACTTCACAACCATCAGAGGAGAGTCAGTCCAGCAGCTTTATAACACCACACCTACTTGCCACTTTCATTTTAAAATGTAGAATATTGCCCTCGTGGGTTTGGCTCAATGGATAGAGCGTCGGCCTGTGACTGAAAGGTCCCGGGTTCGATTCCGGTCAAGGGCACATGCTCAGGTTGCGGGCTTCATCCCCAATAGGGGGTGTGCTGGAGGCAGCTGATCAGTGATTCTCTCTCATCATTCATCTTTCTCTCTCTCTCTGTCCATCTCCCTTCCTCTCTGAAATCAATAAAAAGATATCCTATCTAATAATAGACAAAGATGCAAATTGACCATACCTTTGCTATGACCACCATTGGCTAATCAGAGCGATATGCAAATTAACCACCAACAAAGATGCGTCTAACTTTCATATACCCGTTGGAAACGAAGACTGAAGACACCATAGAAGGAAGCCAAGCAACGGAGCGGAGGTAGCGGAGACAGGCGGGAGAGAAGCGGCAGAGAAGGGCAGGGGTGGAACATCAGAGAGGAGAGCCAAGCCATATTCTTGCAGGAATCTTTCTGCAATGAGCTTCTAGTTTTAAATAAATAAATAAATAAATAAATAAATAAATAAATAAATAAAATGTAGGGTATTACCTCTTTAGGCTTTTGAGCTGAGTGTATTTTAGGTAAATGAGTTAATACGAGTTGAAGTGTTTCACACATAAGCACCAATAGACACCAGCTACAATGGGGACTTCTCTCTTGGTCTAGATCAGGGGTCCTTAAACTACGGCCCACAGGCCACATGCAAATACAAATATTGTATTTGTTCCCGTTTTGTATTTTTACTTCAGAATAAGATATGTGCAGTGTGCATAGGAATTTGTTCATAGTATTGTTTTTAAACTATTGTCCGGTCCTCCAAGAGTCTGAGGGACAGTGAACTGGCCCCCTGTTTATAACGTTTGATGACCCATGCTCTAGATTGTAAAACCCAGGCTTCTGTGTGTGGAAGCTACTGACTCGGTGGTTCTGGCCTTCCCAAGGGGTAAGCATACTCACGTGCCTCTGTGGTTTGAAAAGCATGGACAAGCTGGGAGATGGTCCTTCCTAGTTCCTCCTGTGCAAGAAACAGTCAAAAAACTCCTTCAGCCCCTGAAGAAAGGCGGCCTCACAACAACAAGGAACACACTCAGCGGTCCACCCGGCATGAGACAGGCTTCACTGGCTGCTTCAGCCCAGAGTGCGTGAGGCCTGCAAGCTGCATCCCTGCTGCGAAGGGCTTCCCTCTACAGCTGGGGCCAGCAGAACCTTGCAACAGGGCAGTCACTGCCCTCATGAACCGGCTGAGCCCTGAGCACAGACGTTGGCCATCGAAGGAGAGAATAAGAGAAGGCAGGCCAGAGCAGAGCAGGGAGCTGCAGGACATGCATCCACCTGACCAGCACAAAGAGGGAGCCAACCAGACCCAGCTGGTTTGGCTCAGTGGATAGAGCGTTGGCCTGCAGAGTGAAGGGTCCCAGGTTGATTCTGATAAAGGGCAGATGCCTGGGTTGCGGGCTTGTCCCCCCAGTAGGGAGCATGCAGGAGGCAGCTGATCAATGATTCTCTCTGATCATTAATGTTTCTATCTCTCTTCCTCTCTGAAATCAATAAAAATATTTAAAAAATAATAATTGTTATTATAATAAAAAGAGGGAGCCAACCACACCCCTGTAACTTGCTCACTGCCTGCCTGTATCACTGGCCAGCAGCACTCCGTGAACTTGGCAAATGGGTAATTCCAGAGCCTTCCCTGAGGCTCTAGTTCAGAGGCATGGAATACAGTGCAGGATTCTGCACTTTCAGTACTGCCCCCCACCCAGGGTTCCTGAAGAAGAGTAAGCAGTTCATATTCTAATAAACACTGTTTTACAGAGGCTAGCATTTTAGGGCAATGAAACTATCCTGTAAGACACCATCGTGATGAATACATGTCATTATACATTTGTCCTAACCACAGACCATACACCAGGGGTGAGCCCTCAGGTGAATTATGGACTGAGGATAACGATCATGTGTCAAGTGTTAGTTCATTGATTATAACAAATGTACCATCTGGTGGGCGATGCTGATAACAAAGGCAGCTGTGCATGTGAAGGGGGCAGGAGAAAATGGGAAACTCCTGTACCTTCCTCTCAGGTTTTCTGTAAATTAAAACTGCTCTAAACAATAGTTTTCTTTTTATGGAAAAACAAGTTGAAAAGGCTGCAGGAGAAATCTGTGTCTCAGAGGACTTAGACCCTCTCCCTTGGTTTCCATCATTTAGGGCTGTTGGTGATCTCTCACAAACACCAGACAGAAAACCCAGGCTTCACCCGGGTGCTGACGTGCACTGATGAGCACCTGTGTGGCTATGGTGCTCAACTCAACAAATATAAGACCCTTTCTGAACAAAGGCCCTCACCTTCCTGCTATTAATAAATCTATATATAGAAAAGCCTAAGTGACTATTATGAGCGGACAACTGGCCGGTAGCTATGATGCACACTGACCACCAGGGGGGTGGTCAATGTGATCCCAAGCCAACTTCCCACAGCCAGCCAACCTTCTCAGTCCCTCCCCGTGTCAGTCGGTCTGATCGGGACTGGGTAAGACCGCCGATCTTCCACCAGGCCGAGGGATCCCACCCGTGCACAAATTCCTGCAGCGGGCCTCTAGCAAATCAATCAATCAATCAATCAATTATCAAAAGAAAAAAGCTGCAAACCTCGCCCAGAGTCAACCACACGCCCAGCTGGCCTCCCACTGACACTGCTGCTCCAGCTTCCTCTTCCTTCCCGTACGCTCACCTGGAGGAGCGGCTTGTCCTGCATCCACATGCAATAAAACAGTCCTTTCCACACCTGCAGCAGCTCGTCATGAGTGAAACCACCTGCACAAAACGGCAACACTCAGACTAAGTGGGCCCCAGCCTTTTAGTATCAGGGACTTATACTTCCCTCTCCTCCCAAGACATCCTTCTAACCCAGAACCCTGTGCGCCTGGGCCCCCAGGGACTCCCCCGGGCAACTGCCATTTCATTCTTTCAATAAAAACAGAATCTCCAAGTAGCAGGCACTGTACGTTTTTGGAGATTCAAAACTGAGTGAGTCACTATGTCCTGAGTTGGATGGTGGCTGGCTATCTTCGGGGGATAATTCATCCAGCGTCACACTTGGGGTTGGTGCACTTTTCTGCATTAAACTCCAAATTTCAAAAGAAAAGGTTAAGTCACCGGGCCAGTACAGGACGAAGACGCATAAAATCCCTCAAAATAGTGACTGAGTTCCTGTGTCTGGCACTGTGTTCAGTGAGCAGTGGTTCTCAGACCTGAGCACCAGTGTTAGAATCACTTGGGGGCTTGTAACACGGATCGCGGACCCTACGGCCAGTTTCTGATCCATCAAGGCTGGGAAGAGACCAAGAAACTGCCTTTCCAACAAATGTCTCGGTGATGCTGCAGTTGCCGATGGGGTGCCACACTTTGAGAACCTCTGTTACACAGACCAGTTAACAAGCATGTTCTCTGCTCTCGCGGGGCGTATGCTACAGTGAAACTCAAATGACATCCCAACAATTACACAAGGACCATTACTGACAAGTGACCAAAGCCGCGGGGAGGGGCTGTGGAAATACCCCCGCAGGGGCGCCGGACCACGTGGTTCGGAGGCCACCCATCCGGGATCCCCCCCGTGCCCCACCCCCGTCCCCCCCGCCCACCAGCAGGCCCAGTCCCGGAGGCGGCCCCGCAGGCCACGCGCCAACCTGCAGCCCGCTGAGTCCTGGCAAGGATGTATTTCCGGAGCTTCCTCACCGCCCGGTCCCGAGTCACCTGCTTGTTCCCCGCCAGGTTCTGCGCCAGCTGGATCTCAGGGGGGAGCTGCACCCGCGGAACCATGGTGATCACCACTGAGAGACCCAGGTACCAGGGACAGCGCCGCTGCGCTTTGCCTGGGTGCGCTCTCTGAGGTCCAGCGCCAGGGAGGGCCACTCCCCGGCCGCACGCCATCGCCCCGTAGTGGCCGGACACCGCAATGACAGCACTGGACAGTTGTAATTCAAAGGTCACTAAACGTGTGCCCGCCTTTAGGGGGGCGGTAGTTTAACCTGGTTGAGGACAGAAGTTCTTTAGCAAAGAAAGCCAGCGAGCACAGATAGAAGGAAATGGAAGGATTGGAGAAAACTCTGTGCAGCCCCCAGTGAGTCTTTGATTCAGGGCGATAATCATCAGAAAATGGCACAAGGGCTAAAGAAAGGTGGTCCAAGCTATCAGTCCCCGCCCCAAATGGCCGGCCACTGTGGGCGCGGGGGGCGGCTTGGGGGGGGGGGGGCTACAATGCAGCAGCAGCACCTGTGGACAGTCAAACCTGACCCTCATCCAGCCTTCAGGGGACATAGGAAGGCTGAGCAGGGTGCACAAGAAGACAATCACGACCCTAGTTTGGGACAGTTTGCAAGACAACAGTCCTGATATCTTCAGAGTTAAAGTCATGGATGAAGGAAGGAATTGTGGACAAAAGGGGCCACATGCTGACCTGACAAGCTCAGGAGAGGACTGCATGGCAGTTTTGCAAACTTGGAGACCTAAAGTAACCACAAAGGATGGTCTGAAATTAAACTTTAACTAAAAGCAGTTATGGTGGGCAGTTACGTCCTAGTCCAGTATCTTCACTGACAAGGTCAACCTTTACCTTAACTGAGCCTATCTGTCTTTTTGCATCTATGGTAACATACCCTTGAAATGTCTGGGTAACTTGTGATTTCCCTGTATCTGGAGCCCCTGGGGTACAATCAGGTGTGCTGGGTCCCAGGACAGACACCACAAATTCCTTCATCATCATGTTAATTGTTCCTGCACCCACCTAAGTATGTGTCCATCATTTTACTTTTTATCGAATCCCAGGGGTTTCCCTGCTTTGCTTTATCCCTCCTCCTTAATCTATCACCAATGAATTTCATGTAACTCACCTATGTCCCTCCTTTGATTGCAATGTATAAATACGAATGTAATCCCGCCATTCTCCGGAGC
This sequence comes from Myotis daubentonii, assembly GCF_963259705.1. NCBI lineage: Eukaryota > Metazoa > Chordata > Mammalia > Chiroptera > Vespertilionidae > Myotis > Myotis daubentonii. The sequence goes on along the minus strand of NC_081842.1, from coordinate 8,173,793 downwards.
ACTATCTCAATTCGTTGAGGCTCTGCTTCCTGGCATATGTCGACAGTTGGGCTCAAATAAACTCACAAAAATTCTTTACAGGTTTCAGTGGTTTTTTACGTTAACAGCATGAACACCTATATAAAGGAGAGGATATACCCCTTTACATATTTGCATATACAAATCTTGATTGGATCCTGGTGCAAAGAAAAAGCTCTATGTCATTTGGGGGTCAATTGGGAAAGCTTGCATATGGACTGGATGTTGGATTATAGTGTAGAATAATTGTTTATTTTCTTAGGTGTGACAATGTAGTGTTTATGTTCATGCAGAATGGGCTCAGCAGATTTTTTTAAGGGCCACGTATCAGGAACCCCAAGCCTGTGGATCCACTGGGCTACGAGGATGGAGGGCTATGATCTATTATGGCAAAGGGACACTAAGAAAATCAGCACAGGGAAAGGCCATACAGAGGGAGTCCAGGAGACACCGGGAGGAGGCTTCCAGAATCCTCTCCAGGTGGAGTCACACAGGCCACACTTACCGCCCAGCAAGGAGCTGGGACAACACGTGTACGATGTCGACTACCAGGAAGCAAAATGGAGAAGCACCCACTTCCTTTACATTAGTGAGTACAGGGTAGTTAACATTTCCAGTAAGTAGAGATGGTATGTGGGCAGCAGCATAACTGGTGCCAATGTGGTGATGCCTCCAAGGGGTTTGGAAAAGAAATTCACCCTGACTTATCAAAGGTATCTGATCCTAGATGCATAAGAACAATGGGCAGGGCTGCCTACGGGAAAGATTGTCCTTTCACTAAGGAAGCTAAAGACCTAGGATGTGATTACCTGCATGACCTGCCCAGCTAGGAATTTATGAAGGAATCACCTTTGTGGTTACTTTCAGGCTCACCAAGCAGCGCCCAGAGCTTGTCAGGTCTGCTATGTAGCCCCTTTTTCACTCACACATTCATTCATTCATTCATTCATTCATTCATTCAGTTATGACTGAATTGTAGAGGTCTCTCCTTCCCCTCCACACCTGGCCTCCCACCCTTCCTTGAATTACAAACTAGGCTCTTCCCTGGCATGTACCGGAAAAGCTGGCCTCTCGCACTTTCCTGTTCATGGGCCACTCCCATTGGTGTTCTGCACGGAGCCCTACAGAAGGCAAGGCTGGGCCTGCTCCTGCAGTCACCACCCAGTGGTGGGAGAGGCCCAGCCTCCCATGAGGTGCAGCCCTGGAGTGCGGGAGGGGTGCAGCTGGAATGCCACTCCCACCCCAACCTGAGGCTCTGGGAGGCATCTCATCACTGGACTCCTTTGTGCCTCCTCTGCTCACACACGTTAGCCCTTCACTATGTCCCTGGGTCACACGCTGGTGCAAGCTGGGTGCAGGACCAGGTCTTGCAGATGAGAAGTGCAAAGCAGTCCCATGCACTGGGGAGTGAGGCCAGGCAGGTCTGGTCCTGGACTCCAAGATGCCCTGGCAGTCTCTGTCCCCAGCTACTTCTGGAGCCCAGTGGGCACAGACTTCTCTCCCTCCTGCTCTTGGGGACTCTCAGGTCCAGCTCCCACTCATCTCTGGGTCTCCCCCACCTGGAACCTGCCCTGCACGGGGTGTGGCAGCGGAGGTCGTAGCTTCCAGAGCTAAGGCCTGGGACGTGGGTTTACAGATCACAGGGGAGGAGGACAACTCACAGGAAGATGGGAAGAGCAGATGTTTGGTAACCAGCTGTCTGCCCTGCCATGCAGGTGAGTCTCAGATTTTAAAAAGTTATCTCTGATCTTTGCTCTCTTTCTGGACCAGGCTCCCTACCTAAATGATTTTAATATAATCATTTTATTTTTGCTCCCCCCTTTATTTTAGAGAGAGGAGGGGAGAGGGAGAGCAAGAGAGAAACATCAACATGAGAGAGAAACATTGATCAGTTGTCTCCAGTTTAGGGCCCAGGGGGATATGGAACCCAAAGTTGAACCCAGGACCCTTTAGTGCGCAGGAGAAAGCTACAAAGGATTGAGCCACACCAGCCAGGGCCTTCCCTGAATGCATGAGGGAGAGGTGGAAGTCCTCCCCACCCCATGGCTGGGTCTTGATTGCCCTCCGCTCAATATAATCAACATGCGAAAGTGGCACCTTTTGGAGGCACACAGAGCTGGATACCTCCCCTGCATGTCTCAGGGGCCAATAAGACCAACATCAAAAGGGCACAAGCACTGCAGCTCTCGCCAGTGGTCTCTAGGCGGCGCCCTCCGGGGGACCAGGTTGTGCAAGACGCCCGTCCCTCGCCCAGCTCCCCCCGCCAAACCCAACTTTTTGCCCCACCCCCACACCACCCCGCCACCCCGCCTAATCCGAGTTGGCGCCCCGCCCCTCCCACCGGATCGCCCTCCCCGCCCCCGCGTGGTTTCTGCCCCATGTCACCTGAGCCCTGGACTTACGACAGAGGGCAGTGCTTGCAGTTAAAACCCTCGCTCTGCCTTCGCTGCTAATCTCACTCGCAGGCTATTGCTCTGTGCCGCTGCTCTTCCCTTCTGTGCCCGCTGCTCTCTGCCCGCTGCTCTGCCATGAGCGCTCCCATACCTACGCTTGGTGGGACCTCCAAAAGCCGTCCTGCCACAGCCAAGATCCAGGCCATCGCCGACAAGGTAGGCGGCCCGGTCCCCCCGAGCCCGGGTCGGGTCCCGCCCTGTCCGCACAGGGGCAGCGCCCCCCGGGACGCGGAGGGTATGGACGCTGGGACAGGGACGCTGGGACAGGGACGCTGGGACAGGCCTCTAGAGGGAAGGGCCTGGTGTGCTTGTCCTCGGGCGGTTCCCGTCAGTGAAGCTGGGGCAGGGTCTGCAGGGTCCTAACTTCCGCCCTGCCTTCTTCCAGTGCTCCTTGTGCAAGTAACACAAAAACAGACACCAGGCTGGGATGCAGAGGCAGAGCCTGGTTCAGACCTGGGCAGCGCTTGACCTCTGTGCCTCAGTTTCCTCTTCTGTAAAGTGGGCATCACTGGGGGCGTTCACCGAAGGTTCTGGGGAAGGTGGGAGGGTGGGGCCACAGGAAGGCTCAGATTCTGAGAGGACACAAAGTCAAACAAACCTGCCGCTTCCTGTCCTAACCGGTTTGGCTCAGTGGATAGAGCATCAGCCTGTGCACTGAAGGGTTCCAGGTTGGATTCCGTCTGGTCAGGGCATGTACCTTGGTTGTGGGCACATGCCCAGTAGGGGGCGTGCAGGAGGCAGCTGATCAATGTTTTTTCTCTCATTGGTGTTTCTAACTCTCTATTCCTCTCCCTTCCAAAAATCAATAACATATATTTAAAAAACAAGGAAACAAAAAAAACCCTGCCACTTCCCTAACCGGATAGAACCACACCGGCCCACTCCACCCCCTGGGATCAGGTGGTTTAGACGATCTGACCACAGTAAAGGACAGTGAGTCCGTCCCATGAGACTTTGAAAATGAGGAATGTGTAGGGACTGCATGGTGAGCCAGTGGGGGATGTTCCTCTCCCAGGCAGCTCCGGAGCCCAGCCTCTCCTGGGGTTCCCGGGCCCCAGGCCTAAGGAATTCCTCACTTGCTGCGTGAACTGTGAATGCGCATCAGCTCAGGAGAGAGGAGTTGCTGTCTCCGGGCTCCCTGATGTGGTGCTGGTCACTTGAAAGTGACAAGTAAGAGGGCGGTCACCATGGCCACTGGGAGGCAGTTCTGAGGGCAGGGCTTTGCCTGAGGCTCCTAGAGGACAGGGCAGGGACACCCTCATGCTGCCTGGGGTTCTGACTCCCCCAGCTCTCTGGGCTGCAGGTGTGGAGAACAGAGGTCAGAGAGGGAGCCCTGGCCAGAGGATGTCAAAGTCCCAAATTCTGGCTCAGCCTCCTCAAGTAGTGCCCACCAGTCCTGACCTTGGATTCCCTGGCCTTCTGCAGTCTCCTGGGCCCTTGAGGGTGGTAACTGGCAACTTCCTCACCATCCACAGGCCTTTCCTGCTCCCCTTGGCTCTAGTACAGCCCGTCTTTCTCCCGGTCCACAGTACTAGCAGTGAACTGTCACCACGGGCAGGGCCTGGAGGCTGCCACATGCCCAGTCCCATCGCCTGCATTTGGGTCTTCTCACCATTCCTGCTTTCCTGCCCCCACTCCTGAAACAGGCCAAGAGGGAGGCCATTCCTTCCCAGACTCCCGTGTGCGTTTGTGTGTGTCACTCATCCCCGTAGGCTTGTCCACCGTCTGCAGGGTCAGATCCCTGTGGACCAAACATGGCACCTTGCATGACAGGTAAGCACTGAGACACAGGTAGGCCTGCAGTGAGAACCTGCCGGCCGCATGCAGTGGGCACAGGAGCGGCAGGAGGGGCCTGCCTTCTCCCTTCCTGACCCTCCCTCCTGTCAGCTGCTGACTCCATTCTCCCTCCATTCTTATCCCTGGTTAGGGTCCCTCCCTGAAGGCGCAGGCAGCCACAGGCCTTGTGCCGGACACGAATTTGACAGGCTTGGTCCTGCATTGCGAGGAATAATCCGTAAAGGGTGGCCTTAGAGGTCAGTTTGTAACATTTGACATGAGGCCGCAGCTCCCGTGTCAGACACTCTAGCAGGAAGAAAGACACTGACTTCCCCTCTCTCCTGTCCCCTAGGTGAAGTCCCAGCTGGAGGAGAAGGAAAAGAAGAAGTACCCCACTTTCAAGGCCACGGAGTACAAGAGCCAGGTGGTCGCGGGGACTAACTACTTCATCAAGGTGGAGTGTCCGCTACAGGGGTGCTCATGCAGATGTGGGGAGATCTGGGACTTACAGGGGCCAGGACAGGGGTGCTTAAAGGGGTTCCTGTAGCCCTAGCTGGTGTGGCTGATTGGATAGAGCGTCAGCCTGCACACCAAAGGGCCTCGGGTTTGATTCCCGGTCAAGGGCGGGTACCTGGGTTGCAGGTTGGATCCCTGGCCTCAGTTGGGGCGCATGCAGAAGGCAATCAGTCGATGTACCTCTCCCTCTCTCTTTCTCTCTAAAAAATCAATAAAAGTTTTAAAAATAATAAAATAAAAGGAGTGTGCATGCACTCCTGCAGGCCTCCATGGAGGAGAGGACTGAGCCTTTCTGGCAACTAAGGACTCTGAGGAGCGGATGTAGCGTGCCAGGGGTGCTGGCTGGGGTGCTGGGCATCTGCTTAGCCCGAAAGAGGAAGATGGGAATGTCACCACCCTAGTGGCTGATGCCCTGAAGGGACTGGTCTCCAGGCTTTCAGGGCCTTTCTCACACAGTCCGCCAGGCACAGGGACTTGGGGTCAGAGGCAGCACCTGCCCCCCTCACTCGACCCTCTCTTTGCAGGTTCAAGTTGAAGATGATGACTTCGTGCACCTTCGAGTGTTTGAAAGTCTCCCTCATGAAAACAAGGCCTTGGCCTTGCACAATTATCAGACCAACAAGACCAAGCAGGACGAGCTGGACTATTTCTAGTTCTGGATTTTGAACTGAACCTTCACCATGTGGTTCTCTGTCACGTGTTCGCTTGTCGGAGTCATGAACGCCGTCTCTATGCTGTGCCACTTTCGCTGGAGGGGCTGCTCTGCACCAATCTGGTGTCTCTGCCTCTGACTTTAACAGCGTGATTTTTCTCCCAACCAATGATCTTAACTAAATTGCTTTCCAAGAGGGCTTAGATGATCCCTAAATAAATGCATTTTTAAGTTTTTGCAAATTTCCTCCTTTGCTGTGGGTTTTTTCTTCATCTGAAACCATAACCACCATATAGATGTGTTTACAAAGGTCTTTCACAGCCCCGCCCTGGGCCTGAGACCCTCCACCTGAGGAGGAGAGCCCAGCTGGGTTGCCCCTGGTCTGAGCAAGTGGGTGGTCGACCCAGGGCCCCAGGAGTCGCTCCAACTACAGCTCTGGACTCTGCGTCCTGTCACCAGGCCTCGGTTGCCCCCGTAAGTAAAAGGATTCAAGTAAACCCGGGTCTAGACCATGCGTTCCAGGTGTGCTCAGTCACACTGTTTCCGTAGCAGCAATGACACGGCAGAGACCAAAGTGTTGCGCAATCATGCTGCACAGCTGCTCAGAACCAGCGGCCTGGGAGGCGGTGCCTCTCATCCCCTTGGCTGTGGGCACCTGCTCAAAGCCTGAGCCTCTGGCAGGGCCCGTTTCAACAGGGTCCTGCCCGTCAGTGCCGTCACTGCCTCGTTGGTTTGCCCCCTGTTTGTGTGAAACAGATTAAAAAGAGGGCCCCTACATCATAGGAGTAATGACTATTTTGTGAAATTTCTATCTTTGTGGCTCAGAGTCAAGGTAGAATATGTGTTCCTGAGGGTTACTGTCCGTCTGACATTCCTGAACCCCACTTGGGTCCCCTGGGGCGTGTGGCATTTTGTCTGTGACCTGAGGTCATGAGGAGCCTGGAGAGCAGAGGTGAGAAATCTCTGCACAGTGAGCTGTGTGCGTCCACGTCCCTCCATGAACTAGAAGAATAAAACGTTCATAACACCCTCTTCGTGTCAAGTGACTCTGCACTGAACAGAAGATGGAACACAGTTCCCACCTGGGACTCTCAGGGACCGGCAGGGGAGACGGCATTGAGGGGGCTAAGCAGAGCTGACAGCCATGCCCTGCTCCGCCTGGTTAGAAATGGGTGATTGCTTAACGGGTGTGGGTGGTGCCCAGGGTGATGAGGCATCTGTGACAGGAAAGGGGAGACAGTTACACAAGGCTGGGAGGTACAAATGCCCTGGGCTGTATAATTGAAGTGACTCAGGTGTACTTACTTCCTGTGAATTTCACCTCACTAAAAACATAGCACAAGACAGTCAACCAGAGCCAGTCTGGGGGACCCCTTGGCAGAGGATTTGGGGAACCAATGCTGGGCTTGCGCTCTTCCATCTGCCCAGCCTCTCCTCTGCCCACCCTGGGCTCTGGGTGCTGACCTGTGGGTTCGCCCTCGCCATTCGTTCTCCAGCACTTGCTGCAGGGACCACCTCGGGGTCTCCTGGCAGCGACCCCTCTTCTACAGGATGCTTTTTGGGTCCTGGTACTTGGCCTGCCAGTGAGCCCTTCAGGCTCAGCTGGTAATGGCGCCCCTTCTCTCTGTCGTCCTGGGGTGCTGACCACCCCACCCCTTTTACTAAGCACTCAAGTCACTGGTCAGTGCCATCTATTTCCCCAGCACCAAGAAGACAGCGACAAAGGGACCCGCCCGCCCTTGAGAGTCACAGGCCCTAATTCTCCAGCTGTCCAGGCAGGGACCGCTAAGCAGCACAGGGCGGTCAGTGTGGGTTTGTGAGGCAGAGTCAGGCGCTTCAGACACAAAGCAGATCCCGCAGCCTCCCGCCCTCTCCTTGCCTTTCTCACAGAGCCTGTTACTTGGGGATGACCTGAGGATTTATCTACAAAAATGTGGGAGGGTGTACAGTACCTGCTGGGCTAGGAGGACCAGAGCTGTCACCACCCAGGTGTGCAGGAATTTTAACCCAGAAGGGGCAGTGACACCTACTCAATGACCAGAGCTTGTCCTCACAATCCAGCAGAGATGGTCCAGGAAAGGGAGCCTCACACTCCTGATCCCAGGGAAGGTCTTGCAGGAACCCTGAGTGGGTAGGGCACCAGAGTTGGTTAGGGAGGGCACTTGGGCCACGATGAGCAGGGCAGGTCAGGCCCTTTCTTTAAGAGGGAGATATTTGCCCGGCCATCATGGTTCAATGGTTGAGCATCGACCTATGAACCAGGAGGTCAGTTTGATTCTACTGGATATAGAGTTCAAAACCACACTTTTTAGGTTTTTCAAGAATTTTCTAGAAACCGCCAATAAATGTAGTGAGATCCTCAAGAAATCTAGTGAGACCCTCGATGTTGTGATAAAGGACCAACTAGAAATTAAGCATACACTGACTGAAATAAAGAATATTATACAGACCCCCAACAGCAGATCAGAGGATCGCAAGAATCAAGTCAAAGATTTGAAATACGAAGAAGCAAAAAACGACCCACCCGGAAAAGCAAAATGAAAAAAGAATCCAAAAATACGAAGACAGTGTAAGGAGCCTCTGGAACACCTTCAAGTGTACCAACATCCAAATTATAGGGGTGCCAGAAGAAGAAAGAGAGCAAGATATTGAAAAACCTATTTGAAGAAATAATGACAGAAAACTTCCCCCACCTGGTGAAAGAAATAGACTTACAAGTCCAGGAAGCACAGAGAACCCCAAACAAAAGGAATCCAAAGAGGACCACACCAAGACACATCATAATTAAAATGCCAAGAGCAAAAGACAAAGAGAGAATCTTAAAAGCAGCAAGAGAAAGAAAGTCAGTTACCTACAAGGGACTACCCATACAACTGTCAGCTGATTTCTCAACAGAAACTTTGCAGGCCAGAAGGGAATGGCAAGAAATATTCAAAGTGATGAATACCAAGAACCTACAACCAAGATTACTTTACCCAGCAAGCTATCATTCAGAATTGAAGGTCAGATAAAGAGCTTCACAGATAAGAACAAGCTAAAGGAGTTCATCACCACCAAACCAGTATTATATGAAATGCTGAAAGGTATCCTTTAAGAAGAGGAAAAAGAAGAAAAAGGTAAAGATACAAATATGAACAACAAATACACATCTATCAAGGAGTGAATCTAAAAATCAAGTGAATAAATAATCAGATGAAGAGAAAAAACTGGTGAATAAAATAGAGTCAGGGGCATAGAAAGGGAGTGGACTCACTATTCTCGGGGGGAAAAGGGGTGTGGGTGTTGCGGGAAGAGACTGGACAAAAATCGTACACCTATGGATTAGGACAGTGGGTGGGGTAAGGGCAGAGGATGGGGTGGGAACCAGGCAGAGGGGAGCTATGGGTGGAAAAAGAGGAACAACTGTAATAATCTAAACAATAAAGATTTAATTAAAAAAAAAGACTCTAAAGACCCCCAAGTGACCCCATTGGCTATCAGCAGCATTGAGAACTGCTGATCATGGTCAGAAGAGAAAAAGCTCACTGACAAACTTCACAACGATCAGATGAGAGTCAGTCCAGCAGCTTGGCAACACCACTCCGCTTGCCACTTTAATTTTAACATGTAGGGTATTGCCCTAGCGGGTTTGGCTCAGTGGATAGAGCATCAGCCTGTGGACTGAAGAGTCCTGGGTTCGATTCTGGTCAAGAGCACATGCCCGGGTTTGGGCTCGATCCCCAGTAGGGGGCGTGCAGGAGGCAGCTGATCACTGATTCTCTCTCATCATTGATGTTTCTCTCTCTCTCTCTCTCTCTCTCTCTCTCTCTCTCTCTCTCCTCCCCCTTCCTATCTGAAATCAATAAAAATATATTTTAAATAAATAAATAAATAAAATGTAGGGTGTTAGCCCTTTAGACTTTTTAAATATATTTTATTGATTTTTTTACAGAGAGGAAGGGAGAGGGTTAGAGAGTTAGAAACATCGATGAGAGAGAAACACCAATCAGCCTCCTCCTGCACACCCCACACTGGGGATGTGCCTGCAACAAAGGTACATGCCCTTGACCGGAATCGAACCTGGGAACCTTCAGTCCGCAGGCCGAAGCTCTATCCACTGAGTCAAACTGGTAGGGAAGCCTTTTAGACTTTGGAGCTGAGTGTATTTTAGGTACATGTGTTAATACGAGTTGAAGTGTCTCACACATAAGCACCAGCAGACACCAGCTACCATAGGGACTTCTCTCTTGCTCTAGATCTTAGAACCCAGGCTTCTGTGTGTGGAAGCTACTGACTCAGTGGTTGAGGCCTTCCCAAGGGGTAAGGATACTCACGTGCCTCTGTGGTTTGAAAAGCATAGTTCCTCCCGAACAGGAAAGTGTAAAATAATCTCCTTCAGCCCCTGAAGAAATGAGGCCTCACAACAACAAGCAACACGCTCAGGGGTCCACCCGGCATGAGACAGGCTTCACTGGCTGCTGCAGCCCGGTGTGCGTGAGGCCTGCAAGCTGCATCCCTGCTGCGAAGGGCTTCCCTCTACAGCTGGGGCCAGCAGAACCTTGCAACAGGGCAGTCACTGCCCTCATGATCCCGCTGAGCCCTGAGCAACAGAGGTTGGCCATCAAAGGAGAGAATAAGAGAGGGCAGGCCAGAGCAGGGTGCTTCCTCACCGCCCGGACCCGGGTCACCTGCTCCTTCCCCGCCAGGCGCTGGGCCAGCTGGATCTCAGCGGGGAGCTGCACCCGCGGAACCATGGCGATCGCCACTGAGAGACCCAGGTACCAGGGACAGCGCCGCAGCGCTTCCGCTCGTTGCGCGGTGTGACGTCACAGGACCACTCCGGCCTGGCCCGGGCGCGCTCTCTGACCACCAGCGCCTGGGAGCACCGCTCCCCGGCCGCACGTCATCGCCCCGTAGTGGCCGGACACCGCAATGACAGCTCTAGACAGTGGTAAATAAAAGGTCACTAAACCTGTGCCGCCTTTTAGGGGGGCGATAGTTTAACCTGGTTGATGACAGAGGTTCTTTAGCAAAGAAAGCCAGCGAGCAAAGATAGAAGGAAATGGAAGAATTGGAGAAAACTCTGTGCAGCCCCCAGTGAGTCTTTGATTCAGGGCGAAAGTCATCAGAAAATGGCACAAGGACTAAAGAAAGGTGGTCCAAGCTATCAGTCCTCGCCCCAAATGGCCGGCCACTCGGGGGGGAGGGGTCCTCCCACGCAGCAGCCGCACCTGTGGGCAGTCAAACCTGACCCTCATCCAGCCTTCAGGGCTGCACCCCAGCTGTCAGGACACAGGAAGTCTGAGCAGGGTGCACAGGAAGACAATCACGACCCTAGTCTGGGACAGTTCGCAAGACAACCTGTTGGGGGCCAGATGTAAGCTGTCAAGGTCCTTGCACCTGAAGGGGCTAGCAAGGCTGGGACCCTTACCCACACAGTTTTCCCAGACTTGTTTGGATGGCGATTATCAGTAGAATGAGAACAGCCTTTCATGGCTAACCAAGAAGTCTGTAACTATTTACTGAGATATGCTGTACTGAGAACTTGTCTTTCTGCTGTGTCCCTCCCTTAGAGATCAAGAGGAACAAAGAACACATTCCTCTTGACAGACCTCCTATCAGTGTGTTGTGTATAAATAAGATTGTGTGGCTAATAAACTTCACTTCAGTTCCTCGAGAACTGGGGTCCTCCAGATCCCGCTTTCCTGTCTGTCTTTCTTTTCTCAATTCCCACCTCCCTGCCTCAGCCCGGCTCAACCTTGTCAGGCTGGCTCTGACAACAACCATCCTGATAGCTTCACAGAGTTAAAGTCATGGATGAAGGAAGGAATGAACGCCTGTATAAAGGAGGGGATATACTCCTTCACATATTTGCATATGCAAATCTTGAATGGATCCCGGTTCAAAGAAAAAGCTCAATGTCACTTGGGGGTCAATTGGGAGAGCTTGCATATGGACTGGATGTTGGATTATAGTGCAGAATAATTGTTTATTTTCTTAGGTGTGACAATGTAGTGCTTATGTTCATGCAGAATGGACTCAGCAGATTTTTTTCTGTGAAGGGCCACGTGTCAGGAGCCCCAAGCCTGTGGATCTACTGGGCTACGAGGATGGAGGGCTACGATCTATTATGGCAAAGGGACACAAAGCAAATCAGCACAGGGAAAGGCCATACAGAGGGAGTCCAGGGGACACCGGGAGGAGGCTTCCAGAATCCTCTCCAGGTGGAGACACACAGGGCACACTTACCGCCCAGCAAGGAGCTGGGACAACACGTGTACGATGTCGACTACCAGGAAGCAAAATGGAGAAGCACCCACTTCCTTTACATTAGTGAGTACAGGGTAGTTAACATTTCCAGTAAGTAGAGGTGGTATATGGGCATCAGCATTACTGGTGCCAATGTGGTTATGCCTCCAAGGGGTTTGGAAAAGAAATTGACCCGGACTTGTCAAAGGTATCTGATCCTAGATACATAAGAACAATGGGCAGGGCTGCCTACGGGAAAGATTTGCTTTTCACTAAGGAAGCTATAGGCCTAGGACAGGGGTAGACAAACTTTCTGTGAGTGTGTGCCAAAACCAGCAAAATGTCTGACTCAAAATTCTCCTGCGTGCCAACCCTAATTTTTTGAGAACATGCTACACCTCCTTGGTATCTCTTAAGGTGTGTGTATGTGAAGAACCTTGAAGAAATAATAAAATTCATTCGAGCAACACAAGCACAGGATATGATGATGAAAAATACATTTATTTTTGAGTGTATACATGTACACTGATAGTCCGACAGAAAACTTTATGACTCCATTTAATATTATCAGTGGGACTTTTGCTGCTGCATCACTGATGACAGAGATTTTACATCAGGTTTATATTTCATGACATTCAGAGGAATAAATGAGCTACTACTTTCATTCGTCAGGCTACTCCTATTATGAGACTTAACCAAATTCATCACTGAGAACAAAGATTCACAAGCATATGTGGATGAAACGAAAACACTGGTCAAATCTAGGAAGGCAGGGGGAGTTAAGGCAGAAGCATAGAAATTACTCTTCCCCTCTCTTCTCAATCCATGTCTATGGTCTTTAAGATAACTTGTTATGTAAAATTATTCATTTATCTAAGATGCACCTACACTGAATTTGTCTGAAAAAATAAAAAAGTCCATATTAAGAAAAAATTGTTAGTGGAAGATTATAAGAGAGGGTTTTGCATGCCAGCAAGAGTTACTGGTGTGCCATGTTTGGCACACGTGCCTGGGGTTGCCCACTCCTGCTATAGGCCTAGGATGTGATTACCTGCATGACCTGCCCAGCTAGGTATTTATGATCGAATCACCTTTGCGGTTACTTTCAGGCTCACCAAGCAGCACCCAGAGCTTGTCAGGTCTGCTATGTAGCCCCTTATTCACTCATTCAGTCATTCAGTTATGACTGAATTGTAGGGGTCTCTCCTTCCCCTCCACTCCTGGCCTCCCACCCTTCCTTGAATTACAAACCTGGCACTTCCCTGGCAGGTACAGGAAAAGTGGGCCTCTCCCACTTACCTGCTCATGGGCCACTCCCATTGGGGTTCTGCACGGAGCCTACAGAAGGCAAGGCTGGGCCTGCTCCTGCAGTCACCACCCAGTGGTGGGAGAGGCCCAGCATCCCCTGAGGTACAGCCCTGGTTCGGGGAGGGGGTGCAGCTGGAATGCCACTGCCACCCCAACCTGAGGCCCTGGGAGGCATCTCATCACTGGACTCCTTTGTGCCTCCTCTGCTCACACACGTTAGCCCTTCACTCTGTCCCTGGGTCACACGCTGGTGCAAGGTGGGTGCTGGACCAGGTCTTGCAATGAGAAGTGCAAAGCAGTCCAATGCACTGGGTGTGAGGCCAGGCAGGCCTGGTCCTGGACTCCAAGATGCCCTGGCAGTCTCTGTCCCCAGCTACTTCTGGAGCCCAGTGGGCACAGACTTCTCTCCCTCCTGCTCTTGGGGACTCTCAGGTCCAGCTCCCACTCATCTCTGGGTCTGCCCCACCTGGATCCTGCCCTGCAGGGGGTGTGGCAGCGGAGGTCGTAGCTTCCAGAGCTAAGGCCCGGGGTGTGGGTTTGCAGATCACAGGGAAGGAGGACAAATCACAGGAAGATGGAAGAGCAGATGTTTGGTAACCAGCTGTCTGCCCTGCCATGCAGGTGAGTCTCAGATTTTAAAAAGTTATCTCTGATCTTTGCTCTATTTCTGGACCAGGCTCCCTACGTAAATAATTTTAATAAAATCATTTGATTTTTGTTCCCCCCATTATTTTAGAGAGAGGAGGGGAGAGGAAGAGCAAGAGAGAAACATCAATGTGAGAGAGAAACATTGATCAGTTGTCTCCAGTTTAGGGCCCAGGGGGATATGGAACCCGAAGTTGAACTCAGGACCCTTTGGTGCACAGGAGAAAGCTGCAAAGGACTGAGCCACACCAGCCAGGGCCTTCCCTGAATGCCATGAGGGAGAGGTGGAAGTCCTCCCCACCCCATGGCTGGGTCTTGATCGCCCTCCGCTCAACATAATCAACAAGCAAAAGTGGCACCTTTTGGAGGCGCGCAGAGCTGGATACCTCCCCCGCGTGTCTCCATGGCCAATAAGACCAACACCAAACAGGGCACACGCACTGCAGCGCACGCCAGTGGTCCCCAGGCGGCGCCCTCCCGGGGGACCTGATTGTGCAAGAAGCAGGTCCCTTGCCCAGCTCCCCCGCCCTACATCACTCCTATGCCCCACCTCACCCCACCCCACCCCTAACTGGCGGTGCCCCCAGCCCCTCCCACTTTCACAACCCTTCTTCCCGCCCCCGGGTGCTTCCGCCCCGCGTCACCTGAGCCCAGGATTTATGACAAAGGGAGGGACATGTTAGCAGTTAAAACCCTCTCTCTGCCTTCCCTGCTAATCTCACTGGCAGGCTATTGCTCTGTACCCACTGCTCTTCCTTTCTGTGCCCGCTGCTCGGTGCCCGCTGCTCCGCCATGAGCCTTACGATGAGGGGTGCGCCCTCTGAAACCCGGCCCGCCACGGCCGAGATCCAGGCCATCGCCGACAAGGTAGGCGGCCCGGTCCCCCCCGAGCCCGGGTCGGGTCCCGCCCTGTCCGCACAGGGGCAGCGCCCCCCGGGACGCGGAGGGTGTGGACGCTGGGACAGGGGTCTAGAGGGAAGGGCCTGGTGTGCTTGTCCTCGGGCGGTTCCGGTCAGTGAAGCTGGGGCAGGGTCTGCAGGGTCCTAACTTCCGCCCTGCCTTCTTCCAGTGCTCCTTGTGCAAGTAACACAAAAACAGACACCAGGCTGGGATGCAGAGGCAGAGCCTGGTTCAGACCCTGGGCAGCGCTTGACTTCTGTGCCTCAGTTTCCTCTTCTGTAAAGTGGGCATCACTGGGGGCCTTCACGGAAGGTTCTGGGGAAGGTGGGAGGGTGGGGCCAAGGAAAGCTCAGGTTCTGAGAAGACCCAGAGTTCAACAAACCTGCTGCTTCCCTAACCGGATAGAACCCCACCCCCACTCCACCCCCTGTGATCAGTGGTTTAGATCGGTGGTGGGCAAACTGCGGCTTGCGAGCCACATGCAGCTCTTTGGCCCCTTGAGTGGGGCTCTTCCTAAGCCTTAGGAGAACCCTATTTAATTAATAACAATGTACCTACCTATATAGTTTAAGTTTAAAAAATTTGGTCTCAAAAGAAATTTCAATTGTTGTCCTATTGATATTTGGCTCTGTCGACTAATGAGTATGCAATCACTGCCCTAACCTGATAGAACCCCCCCCCCCCAACCCACCCACCCTCCCATTTGCTCAGGAGTTTTAAAACATCTGACCACAGTAAAGGACGGTGACTCAGTCCCATGAGACTTTGAAAATGAGGAATCTGTGGGGACTGCGTGGTGAGCCAGTTGGGCAAAGTTCCTCTCCCACGCGGCTCCAGATCCCAGCCTCTCCTGAGGTTCCCGGGTCCCAGGCCTAAGGAATTCCTCACTTGCTGGGTGAACTGTGAATGGGCATCAGCTCAGGAGAGAGGAGTGGCTGTCTTGGGCTCCTTGACGTGGTGCTGGTCTCACTTGAAAGTGACAAGTAAGAGGGCGGTCACCATTGCCACTGGGAGGCAGTTCTGAAGGCGGGGCTTGCCTGTGGCTCCTAGAGGCCAGGGCAGGGACACCCTCTTGCTGCCTGGGGTTCTGACTCCTCCCCAAGCTCTCTGGGCTGCAGGTGTGGAGAACAGAGGCCAGAGAGGGAGCCCTGGCCAGAGGATGTCAAAGTCCCAAATTCTGGCTCAGCCTCCTCAAGTAGTGCCCACCAGTCCCGACCTTGGATTCCCTGGCCCTCTGCAGTCTCCTGGCCCCTTGAGGGTGGTAACTGGCAACTTCCTCACCATCCCCGGGCCTTTCCTGCTCCCCTTGGTCTAGTACAGCCCGTCTTTCTCCCGGTCCACAGTACTAGCAGTGAACTGTCACCACGGGCAGGGCCTGGAGGCTGCCACATGCCCAGTCCCATTGCCTGCATTTGGGTCTTCTCACCATTCCTGCTTTCCTGCCTCCACTCCTGAAACAGGCCAAGAGGGAGGCCATTCCTTCCCAGACTCCCGTGTGTGTCACTCATCCCCATAGGCTTGTCCACTGTCTGCAGGGTCAGATCCCTGCAGACCAAACATGGCACCTTGCATGACAGGTAAGCACTGAGACACAGGTAGGCCTGCAGTGAGAACCTGCCGGCCGCATGCAGAGGGCACAGGAGCGGCAGGAGGGGCCTGCCTTCTCCCTTCCTAACCCGCCCTCCTGTCAGCTGCAGACTCCATTCTCCCTCCATTCTTATCCCTGCTTAGGGCCCCTCCCTAAAGGTGCAGGCAGGCCACAGGCCTCATGCCAGCCACGAGTTTGACAGGCTTGGTCCTGCATTGTGAGGAATAATCTGTAAAGGGTGGCCTTACAGGTCAGTTTGTAACATTTGACATGAGGTCACAGCTCCTATGTCAGTCACTCTTGCAGGAAGAAAGACACTGAGTTCCCCTCTCTCCTGCCCCCTAGGTGAAGTCCCAGCTGGAGGAGAAGGAAAAGAAGAAGTACCCCACTTTCAAGGCCACGGAGTACAAGAGCCAAGTGGTCTCGGGGACTAACTACTTCATCAAGGTGGAGTGTCTGCTACAGGGGTGCTCATGCAGAAGTGGGGAGATGGGGGACTTACAGGGGTGCTAAAGGAGGTTCCTGTAGCCCTGGCTGGTGTGGCTCAACGGATAGAGTGTCAGCCTACTCACCAAAGGGCCTCGGGTTTGATTCCCAGTCAAGGGTGGGTACCTGGGTTGCTGTTGGATTCCTGGCCTCAGTTGGGGCGCATGCAGAAGGCAATCAGTCAAAGTATCTCTCCCTCTCTCTTTCTCTCTAAAAAATCAATAAAGATATTTTTGAAATAATTAAATGAGTGTGCATGCACTCCTGCAGGCCTCCATAGAGGAGAGGACTGAGCCTTCAGGGCAACTAAAGGCTCTGAGGAGGGAATGTAGTGTGCCAGGGGTGCTGGCTGGGGTGCTGGGCATCTGCTACACCCGAAAGAGGAAGATGGGAATGTCACCACCCTAGTTGCTGATGCCCTGAAGCAGTGTTTCTCAACGTTCTGGCCCTTAAATTCAGGTCCTCATGTTGTGACCCAACCATAAAATTATTGTCGTTCCTACTTCATAACTGTAATGTTGCTACTGTTATGAATCATAATGTAAATATCGATATACAGGATGGTCTTAGGCGACCCCTGTGAAAGGGTCATTCGACCAACAAAGGGGTCGCGACCCACAGGTTGATAACCGCTGCCCTGAAGGGACTGGGCCTCCAGCTCTCAGGGCCTTTCTCACACAGTCCGCCAGGCACAGGGACTTGGGGTCAGAGGCAGCACCTGCCCCCCTCACTGGACTCTCTCTTTGCAGGTTCAAGTTGCAGATAATGACTTCGTGCACCTTCGAGTGTTTGAAAGTCTCCCTCAGGAAAACAAGGCCTTGGCCTTGGACAGTTATCAGACCAACAAGACCAAGCATGATGAGCTGGACTATTTCTAGTTGTAGATTTGAAGTGAACCTTCGCCACGTGGCTCTCTGTCATGTGTTCATGCACCTGTGTCATTAATCAACACCTCTCTATGCTGTGCCACTTTCGCTGGAGGGGCTGCTCTGCACCAATCTGGTGTCTCTGCCTCTGACTTTAACAGCGTGATTTTCCTCCCAATCAATGATCTTAACTAAATTGCTTTCCAAGAGGGCTTAGATGATCCCTAAATAAATACATTTTAAGTTTTTGCAAATTTCTTCCTTTGCTGTGGGTTTTTTCTTCATCTGAAACCATAACCACCATATAGACGTGTTTACAAAGGTCTTTAACGGCCACGCGCCGGGTCTGAGACCCTACACCTGAGGAGGAGAGCCCAGCGAGGCTGCCCCAGATCGCAGCCAGTTGGTGGTCGACCCTGAGCTGAAGGAGTTGCTCCAACTACAGCTCTGGACTCTGCATCCTGTCTCCAGGCCTCACAGAGGATGCGAGTAAACCCCATTCTAGACGATGAGTTCAAAATGTGCTCAGTCACCCTGTATCCATAGCAGCGATGACACAACAGGGACCAAAGTGTTGTGCAAACCTGTTGGACAGCTGCTCAGAACAGGCGGCCTGAGAGGCAGTGCCGCTCATCCCCTGGGCTGCGGCACCTGCTCAAAGCCTGAGCCTCTGGAAGGGTCTGCCCATTTCAACAGGGTCCTGCCCGTCAGTGCGGTCAGTGCCTGGTTGGTTTGCCATGTGTTTGTTCAAAACAGATTGAAAAGAGTGCCCCTGACATCACAGGAGTAATGACTGTTTGGTGAAATTTCTATCTGAGTGGCTCAGGGTCAAGGTAGAATATGTGTTCCTGAGGGTTAATGTCGGTCTGACATTCCTGAGCCCCACTCGGCTCACCTGGGGCGTGTGGCGTTTTGTCTGTGTCCTGAGGTCATGAGGAACGTGGAAGGGCGGGCAGTGAGCATGCGGAGCCTGGAGAGCAGCACTGAGAAATCTCTGCACAGTGAGCTGTGTGCGTCCACGTCCCTCCATGAACTGGAAGAATAAAACGTTCATAACACCCCCTTCATGTCAAGCAACTCTGCACTGAACAGAAGATGGAACACAGTTCCCACCTGGGACTCTCAGGGACCGGCAGGGGAGACGGCATTGAGGGGGCTAAGCAGAGCTGACAGCCATGCCCTGCTCCGCCTGGTTAGAAATGGGTGATTGCTTAACGGGTGTGGGTTGGGCCCAGGGTGATGAGGCATCTGTGACAGGAAAGGGGAGACAGTTACACAAAGCTGGGAGGTACAAATGCCCTGGGCTGTGCAATTGAAGTGACTCAGGTGTACTTACTTCCTGTGAATTTCACCTCACTGAAAACATAGGACAAGACAGTCAACCAGAGCCAGTCTGGGGGACCCCTTGGCAGAGGATTTGGGGAACCAATGCTGGGCTTGCGCTCTTCCATCTGCCCAGCCTCTCCTCTGCCCACCCTGGACTCTGGGTGCTGACCTGTGGGTTCGCCCTCGCCATTCGTTCCCCAGCACTTGCTGCAGGGACCACCTCGGGGTCTCCTGGCAGCGACCTCTCTTCTACAGGATGCTTTTTGGGTCCTGGTACTTGGCCTGCCAGTGAGCCCTTCAGGCTAAGCTGGTAATGGCGCCCCTTCCCTCTGTGTCGTCCTGGGGTGCTGACCACCCCACCCCTTTTACTAAGCACTCAAGTCACTGGTCAGTGCCATCTATTTCCCCAGCACCAAGAAGACAGCGATAAAGGGACCCGCCCGCCCTTGAGAGTCACAGGCCCTAATTCTCCAGCTGTCCAGGCAGGGACCACTAAGGAGCACAGGGCGGTCAGCGTGGGTTTGTGAGGCAGAGTCAGGCGCTTCAGACACAAAGCAGATCCCGCAGCCTCCCGCCCTCTCCTTGCCTTTCTCACAGAGCCTGTTACTTGGGGATGACCTGAGGATTTATCTACAAAAATGTGGGAGGGTGTATAGTACCTGCTGGGCTAGGAGGACCAGAGCTGTCACCACCCAGGTGTGAAGGAATTGGAACCCAGAAGGGGCAGTGACACCTGATGGATGACCAGAGCTTGTCCTCACAATCTAGCAGGGATGGGCCAGGAAAGGGAGCCGCACCCTCCTGATCCCAGGGAGGGTCTTGCAGGAACACTGAGTGGGTAGGGCAACAGAGTGGGTATGGGGGAGGGGACTTGGGGCATGATGAGCAGGGCAGGTCAGGCCCTTTCTTTAAGAGGGAGATATTTGCCCGGCCATCATGGCTCAATGGTTGAGCATTGACCTATGAACCAGGAGGTCAGTTTGATTCTCGGTCAGGGCACATGCCCAGGTTGCAGGCTGCATCCCCAGTGCGGGGGCGTGTAGTAGGCAGCCAATTGATGAGTGTCATCATTGATGTTTCTCTCTATGTCTCTGAAATCATTAAATATATATGTATGGCCGAAACCGGTTTGGCTCAGTGGATAGAGTGTCGGCCTGCAGACTGAAAGGTCCCAGGTTCGATTCCGGTCGGGGGCATGTACCTGGGTTGCAGGCATATCCCCAGTAGGAGATGTTTAGGAGGCAGCTGATAGATGTTTCTCTCTCATCGATGTTTCTAACTGTCTATCTCTCTCCCTTCCTCTCTGTAAAAAATCAATAAAATATATTTAAAAAAATATATATATATATATGTATGTATGTATGCATATATATAAATTATATATATTATATATAAATATGTATATGTAAAATATATGTATATAATATATACTAGAGGCCCAATGCATGAAAATTCGTGTAAGAGTAGGCCTTCCTTCCCCTGGCTGCTGGCACTGGCTTCCCTCTGGCACCCACGAGCTGGGCTTCCCTTGGGCCACTGCAGGCACCTGGGACCTGGGCTTCCCTGGCAGCACTGGCTTCGTCCATATGTCTGGTCTAATTAGCATATTAAGCTTTTATTATTATAGATTATTATTATAGATGTGGTCTTTAAAGAGGTAGTTAAGATACAACAAGGTCACTGTGTGGGACTTCATCCAATCAGACTGTGTCCTTACAAGATGCGATCAGGACACAGACACAGAGGGGCAATCACGTGAGGACACAGGGAGAAGACAGCGTCTTCATGCCGAAGAAAGAGGCCTCCGGAGAAACCAGCCCTGCCCACACCCTGACATCAGGACACAAAGGGCATCTCTTTTCTCCCGTTAAGGCTTCCCCAACAGCAAAGAGCCGATCAGATGGTTCAGCAGTGGAGGGGCCTGCGTTCACTGACTCCTTCCAGCGTCACTAGGTGAACACTCCATACTTTGCCTTTTGCTGAGCAGACTCTTCTGCAGGTTCTGAGGAGGTAAAAGTACAGAAGGTAGATATTCTCCTCCACTAATGACTCCAATGCAGTGAGACTCTGCCAAGTTGAGAAAGGAGTTTCTGTGATTTCTGTGCACGCCCGGCCCTTCCCCTCCCCCCCACAGCATATTTTGATCCTTTGCCTATTTAAGTCTGAATTAAACCACTAGCAATGGTCCTAGTGCCTATGCCAGTGATGCTCCCTGGCCCTGGCCCCCCTTAGGGCAGCAGAGGGAGGCACAATGCTGGTGCCTAGGCCCCGCCCTCAGAACCCGACTTAGGACAGCAGCTTCTGGACATCAAGACTCTAAAGACCCCCAATGACCCCATGGGCAAGCGGCAGTGTTGAGAACTGCTGATCGTGGTCAGAAGAGAAAAAGCTCACTGACGAACTTCACAACCATCAGAGGAGAGTCAGTCCAGCAGCTTTATAACACCACACCTACTTGCCACTTTCATTTTAAAATGTAGAATATTGCCCTCGTGGGTTTGGCTCAATGGATAGAGCGTCGGCCTGTGACTGAAAGGTCCTGGGTTCGATTCCGGTCAAGGGCACATGCTCAGGTTGCAGGCTTCATCCCCAATAGGGGGTGTGCTGGAGGCAGCTGATCAGTGATTCTCTCTCATCATTGATCTTTCTCTCTCTCTGTTTCCCTCTCCCTTCCTCTCTGAAATCAATAAAAAGATATCCCCCCCATCTAATAATAGACAAAGATGCAAATTGACTGTACCTTCACTATGCCCACCATCTGCTAATCAGAGTGATATGCAAATTAACCACCAACAAAGATGTGGCTAACTTGCATATACCCGTTGGAAACGAAGACTGAAGACACCATCGAAGGAAGCCAAGCAACGGAGCGGAGGTAGCGGAGACGGGCGGGAGAGAAGTGGCAGAGAAGGGCAGGGGTGGAACGTCAGAGACGTGAGCCAAGCCCTATTCTTGCAGGAATCTTCCTGCAATGGGCTTCTAGTTTAAAATAAATAAATAAATAAATACATAAATAAATAAATAAATACAATGTAGGGTATTAGCCCTTTAGACTTTTGAGCTGAGTGTATTTTAGGTAAAAGAGTTAATACAAATTGAAGTGTTTCACAAATAAGTACCAATAGACACCAGCTACAATGGGGACTTCTCTCTTGGTCTAGATCAGGGGTCCTCAAACTACGGCCCACAGGCCACATTTAAATACAAATATTGAATTTGTTCCCGTTTTGTTTTTCTACTTCTAAATAAGATATGTGCAGTGTGCATAGGAATTTGTTCATAGTTTTTTTTTTTTAAACTATACTCCGGCCCTCCAACAGCCCGAGGGACAGTGAACTGGCCTCCTGTTTAAAAGGTTTGATGACCCCTGCTCTAGATTGTAGAACCCAGGCTTCTGTGTGTGGAAGCTACTGACTCGGTGGTTCTGGCCTTCCCAAGGGGTAAGCATACTCACGTGCCTCTGTGGTTTGAAAAGCATGGACAAGCTGGGAGATGGTCCTTCCTAGTTCCTCCTGTGCAGGAAACAGTAAAAAAAAAAAACTGCCTTCAGACCCTAAAGAAAGGCGGCTTCACAACCACAAGCAACACACTCAGCGGTCCACCCGGCATGAGACAGGCTTCACTGGCTGCTGCAGCCCGGTGTGCGTGAGGCCTGCAAGCTACATCCCTGCTGCGAAGGGCTTCCCTCTACAGCTGGGGCCAGCAGAACCTTGCAACAGGGCAGTTACTGCCCTCAAGATCCAGCTGAGCCCTGAGCACAGAGGTTGGCCATCGAAGGAGAAAATAAGAGAAGGCAGGCCAGAGCAGAGCGCTGCAGGACATGCATCCACCTGACCAGCACAAAGAGGGAGCCAACCAGACCTAGCTGGTTTGGCTTAGTGTAGTGGATAGAGCGTTGGCCTGCAGAGTGAAGGGTCCCAGGTTGATTCTGATAAAGGGCACATGCCTGGGTTGCGGGCTTGACCCCCCAGTAGGGAGCGTGCAGGAAGCAGCTGATCAATGATCCTCTCTGATCATTAATGTTTCTATCTCTCAATAAAATATTATTATTAATAATAATAAAAAGAGGGAGCCAACCAGACCCCTGTAACTTACTCTCTGCCTGCCCGTGTCACTGGCCAACAGCACTCCGTGCACTTGCTAAATGGGTAATTCCAGAGCCTTCCCTGAGGCTCTAGTTCAGAGGCATGGAATACAGTGCAGGATTCTGCACTTTCAATACTGCCCCCCCACCCAGGGGATCCTAAAGAAGAGTAAGCAGTTCATACTCTAGTAAACACTGTTTTACAAAGGCTAGCATTTTAGGGCAATGAAACTACTCTGTAAGACACCATCGTGATGAATACATGTCATTATACATTTGTCCAAACCACAGACCATACACCAGGGGTGAGCCCTCAGGTGAATTATGGACTGAGGATAATGATGATGTGTCAAGTGTTAGTGCATCGATTATAACAAATGTACCATCTGGTGGGCGATGTTGGTAACAAAGGCAGCTGTGCATGTGAGGGGGGGCGGCAGGAGATAAGGGTGTACTGGGCTGCATATCGGGGTGTGCTGTACTGTCTGTTCCTGGAACAGACAGATAGGAAGGTACTGACATCAGGTTGGGCCTTGAGATATGGTCTCATGGTCCCTCCTCAATATACTGTGCTCTCTGTTCCTGGAAAACATAGATAGGAAGGTGATAATGCTATACTGTGTTGGGAACAAATTGCGTAAACAAGGCTTTGTAACTTTGTAGTTTTTGCCAATAAATAGGCTGTAATGCTTGCAGTCATTGCTGCAGTTCCGCCTTTGCTTAGGCGGGTGCTGGAACTGCAGATAGCTGGCCAGCTTAATAAGGGTTCCTAAATTTAAATTCTGAGTCGGTGGTCTATCTTGCTGAGTCAACCCATAACATTGGGAAACTTCTGTACCTTCCTCTCAGTTTTTCTGTAAATTAAAACTGCTCTAAAAAATAGTTTTGTTTTTAAGGAAAGACACGTTTAAACGGCTGCAGCAGAAATTTGTGCCTCAGAGGACTTAGATGCTCTTCCTTGGTTTCCATCATTTAGGGCTGTTGGTGATCTCTCACAAACACCAGACAGATAACCCAGGCTTCACCCGGGCGCTGACTTGCACTGATGAGCACTTGTGGGGCTATTGTGCTCAACTCAAATATAAGACCCTCTCTGAACAAAGGCCCTCACCTTCCTGATATTAATAAATCTATATATATGAAAGCCCAAGTGACTGTTATGCGTGGAGGACTGGCCGGTAGCTATGATGGGCACTGACCACCACAGGGGGTGGTCCATGTGCTCCCACAGCCACCTTCCCACAGCCAGCCAACCTCCTGCATTCCCTCCCCATGTCAGTCGGTCTGATCGGGACTGGGTGAGACGGCCCAATTGCCCGCCAGGCCGAGGGATCCCACCAGTGCACAAATTCCTGCAGCGGACCTCTAATAAATAAATAAATAAATAAATAAAGAAATAAATAAATAAAGCGGAAGGAAAAAGCTGTAAACTTCGCCCAGAGTCAACCGCACGCCCCGCTGGCCTCCCACTGACGCTGCTGCTCAAGCTTCCTCTTCCTTTGCCGGGGTCCCACCCCAGCGGGTCCAGGGGTCCCCAAAGGTGTGGACAGAGTCGGTGAAGAGGGAATGACACGGAGACAGAGTTCAGTTGATCAGCAGCCTAGCCAGGATATCTAGCAAGGATCTCCAGCCAAGTTCTGTGTAGGATCTCCAGCCAGGTTCTGTAGCCATGTTCTAGTCAGGTTCTCTTGCCATGTTCTATCCAGGTTCTGTAGCCAGGTTCTGTCTCTAGGTTCTGTGGCCAGTTTCTGTCCAGGATCTTTTGCCATGTTCTCTCACTAAGTTCTGTCTCTAGGTTCTGTGTCTAGGTTCTGTGTCCTGTTGTCTTGTTGCATCTGTATTTATACCAGTTGATTCCAATCCTATCAATCTCTATTCCAAAGGTTAGGGCGTTTCTTATCTCCATTCCAGGGAGTAAAGATTATGTAGCTTAAGCATGATTGTTCATAGTTAAAGTGATTAATTCCCTGCCTGGCACTTAGTTAAGGGGTTTTATCCCCTCCCTAACTTCAGAGGAAAATCCCTACCTGGAGAAACAACCTTTCTCAGAGAGGGGACCTTGGTTAAAACACATAGTGCCAAGAAGGTGAGCAAACATATTAAGAACAGTATGCCATATATGCCAGGTCCCTTGAAACAGCAAGGATGGACCAGCTCCCGGCAAATTCCCCCTTTTTTATTTTTTAAAAGCAGGCATTAAAAAGAAAACCCCAAATGCTCTCTTGTATCCATTTTAAGAGTAGGATTGGCGCTTTCCGCTATTACCTGAGTCCTGATCTATCACCCCAGGGAGAGCTTGCCAATCCTGCACTTTCCTGGGGTGGAAAGGCTGCAGTGAGGTTAAGGATAAGGCTCCTTGGGCCTACCTCCTCCCATGCCTTTACATTTACCTTTCCTTCCTCAAAAAAGCATGGACATACTTGTGGAAAACGTTCTGTCTGACTGGGAGTAACCTTAATTCCTCTGCTAGCAAGCATATGTGTTAAAAGATCAATACAGAGTCTTATTTCTTTAGACTCAGTATGGCACATCTTCTTAATCTAAAGATCAATACAGAGTCTTCTTTCTTTGGACTCAGTATGGCACATCTTCTCAATCTAAGTTCTGTACTATCCACCTTCTTACCCTACTTATCCTCTATAGGGGGGTCTGCAGTACCCTGGTGGAGTCCTATCCGTCCCGAGTGTGGGGTTCTCAATGGGGGGGGGGGAGCTTACCTAGGGGAATCCTGTTCCAGGGGTTCCCAAAGGTGTGGACGGAGTCAGCGAAGACTATCCACCCTCTTCCTACGGTGGAGTCCTATCCATCCCGAGAGTGGGGCTTACCTAGGGGTCCCTGTTTGGGCGCCAGATGCTGGGGTCCAACCCCAGCAGGTCCAGGGATCCCCAAAGGTGTGGACGGAGTCGGCGAAGACTATCCACCCTCTTTCTATGGTGGAGTCCTATCCATCCCGAGTGCGGGGCGGCTTACCTAAGGGGTCCCTGTTCGGGCGCCAGATGCTGGGGTCCAACCCCAGCAGGTCCAGGGGTCCCCAAAGGTGTGGACGGAGTCGGCGAAGAAGGAATGACACGGAGACAGGGTTCAGTTGATCAGCAGACTAGCCAGGATCTCTAGCCAGGATCTCCAGCCAAGTTCTGTTCAGGTTCTCTAGTGAAGTTCTGGTGTTTATTGTTTTGTTACATCTGTATTTATACTAGTTGATTTTAATCCTGTCAATTTCTATTGCAAAGGTTAGGGCGTTTCTTAACTCCATTCCAGGGAGTAAAGATTATGTAGCTTAACCATGATTGTTCGTAGTTAAAGTGATTAATTCCCCGCCTGGCACTTAGTTAAGGGGTTTTATCCCCTCCCTAACTTCAGGGGAAAATCCCTACCTGGGGAAACAACCTTTCTCAGAGAGGTGACCTTGATTAAAACACATAGTGCTAAGAAGGTGAGCAAACTTATTAAGAACAGTATGCCATATATGCCAGGTCCCTTGAAACAGCAAGGATGGACCGGCTCCCGGCATTCCTTCCCATACGCTCACCTGGAGGAGCGGCTTGTCCTGCATCCACATGCAATAAAACAGTCCTTTCCACACCTGCAGCAGCTCGTCATGAGTGAAACCACCTGCATCAAAACAGCAACACTCATACTAAGTGGACCCCAGCCTTTTAGTACCAGGAACAAAGGGACCTTCCCTCTCCTCTCAAGACATCCTTCTAACTCGGAACCCACTGGACCTGGGCCCGCAGGGACTCCCCCAGGCAACTGCCATTTCATCCTTTCAATAAAAACTGAGCATCTCCAAGTAGCAGGCACTGTACGTTTTTGGAGATTCAAAACTGAGTGAGTCACTATGTCCTGAGTTGGATGGTGGCTGGCTATCTTCGGGGGATAATTCATCCAGCGTCACACTTGGGGTTGGTGCACTTTTCTGCATTACACTCCAAATTTCAAAAGAAAAGGTTAAGTCATCGGGCCAGTACAGGACGAAGACACATAAAATCCCTCAAAATAGTGACTGAGTTCCTGTGTCTGGCACTGTGTTCAGTGAGCAGTGGTTCTCAGACCTGAGCACCAGTGTTAGAATCACTTGGGGGCTTGTAACACACGGATCGCGGACCCTACGGCCAGTTTCTGACCCATCAAGGCTGGGAAGAGACCAAGAAACTGCCTTTCCAACAAACGTCTCGGCGATGCTGCAGTTGCCGATGGGGTGCCACACTTTGAGAACCTCTGTTACACAGACCAGTTAGCAAGCATGTTCTCTGCTCTCGCGGGGCGTACGCTACAGTGAAACTCAAATGACAACCCAACAATTACACAAGGACCATTACTGACAAGTGACAAATGCCTCGGGGAGGGGCAGTGGAAATACCACCATAGGCGCGCCGGACCACGTGGTTCGGAGGCCACCCAGCCTGGATCACCACCGGCCCCCACCTGGCAGGCCCAGTCCCCAAGGCGGCCCCGCAGGCCACGCGCCAACCTGCAGGCCACTGAGTCCTGATGACGATGTATTTCCGGAGCCTCCTCACCGCCTGGTCCCGAGTCACCTGCTCGTTCCCCGCCAGACTCTGCACAAGCTGGATCTCAGCGGGGAGCTGCACCCACGGAACCATGGCTATCACCACTGAGATACCCAGGTACCAGGGACAGCGCCGCTGCTCTTCACCTGGACGCTCTGTCTGAGGTCCAGCACTAGGGAGGGCCACTCCACGGCCGTATACCATCGCCCCGTAGTGGCCGGAGACCGCAATGACAGCTCTAGACAGCTGTAAATAAAAGGTCACTAAACCTGTGCCTGCCTTTTAAGGGGGCGGTAGTTTAACCTGGTTGATGACAGAAAGCCGGCGAGCACAGATAGAAGGAATGGAAGAATTGGAGAAAACTCTGTGCAGCCCCCAGTGAATCATTGATTCAGGGTGAAAGTCATCAGAAAATGGCACAAGGGCTAAAGAAAGGTGGTCCAAGCTATCAGTCCCCGCCCCAAATGGCCGGCCACTGTGGGCGTGGGGTGGGGGGTCTCCCACGCAGCAGCCGCACCTGTGGGCATTCAAACCTGACCCTCATCCAGCCTTCAGGGCTGCACCTAGCTGTCAGGACACAGGAAGGCTGAGCACGGTGCACAGGAAGACAATCACGACCCTAGTCTGGGACAGTTTGCAAGACAACCGTCCTGAAATTTTCATAGAGTTGAAGTCATGGATGAAGGAAGGAATGAATGCCTAGATAAAGGAGGGGATGTACTCTTTTACATATTTGCATATACAAATATTTTTAAAAAAATTTTTTTTATTGCTTACAGTATTACAAAGGGTATTACATATGTGTCCCTTTTTTCCCCCCGCCCTTGACAATCACCTGGCGTCCCCTACCCCCCAGTGTCTTATGTCCATTGGTTATGCTTATATGCATGCATACAAGTCCTTTGGTTGATCTCTTGCCCCCCTCCCTTCTGCCCCCCATGCATATACAAATCTTGATTGGATCCCTGTTCAAAGAAAAAGCTCTATGTCATTTGGGGGTCAATTGGGAGAGCTTGCATATGGACTGGATGTTGGATTATAGTGCAGAATAATTGTGTATTTTCTTAGGTGTGACAATGTAGTGTTTATGTTCATGCAGAATGGACTCAGCAGATTTTTTTCTGTGAAGGGCCACGTGTCAGGAACCCCAAGCCTGTGGATCCACTGGGCTACGAGGATGGAGGGCTACGATCTATTATGGCAAAGGGACACAAAGCAAATCAGCACAGGGAAAGGCCGTACAGAGGGAGTCCAGGGGACACCGGGAGGAGGCTTCCAGAATCCTCTCCAGGTGGAGACACACAGGCCACACTTACCGCCCAGCAAGGAGCTGGGACAACACGTGGAAGAGGTCGACTACCAGGAAGCAAAATGGAGAAGCACCCACTTCCTTTACATTAGTGAGTATAGGGTAGTTAACATTTCCAGTAAGTAGAGATGGTATGTGGGCAGCAGCATAACTGGTGCCAATGTGGCTATGCCTCCAAGGGGTTTGGGAAAGAAATTGACCCGGACTTGTCAAAGGTATCTGATTCTAGATGCATAAGAACAATGGGCAGGGCTGCTTACGGGAAAGATTGTCCTTTCATTAAGGAAGCTACAGGCCACGGGCAACCTTTTTGTGAATGCATGCCAAAACCGGCAAAATCTCTGACTCAAAATTCTCTTGCATGCCAACCCTAATTTTTTGAGAACATGATACGCCTACTTGATATCTCTTAAGCTATACATATGTGAAGAAGCTTGAAGAAATAATAAAATGCATTCAAGTGACACAAACACAGTATATGATGATGAAAAATACATTTATTTTTTAATGTATACACGTACACTGATACTCTGACAGAAAACTTTATGACTCCGTTTGATATTATCAGTGGGACTTTTGCTGCTGCATCACTGATGACAGAGATTTTACATCAGGTTTATATTTCATGATCTTCAGAGATATGCACAAGCTACTACTTTCATCCATCAGGCTATTCCTATTACGAGACTTAACACAATTAATCACTGAGAACAAAGATTCACAAATGTATGTGGATGAAAACATGGAGAGTTACGCTGTTGCCAAGTTTTTGAAACAGAAAAAATTTTCTGGAATCGCATTCCAAGTCCTCAATAGTTCATTTTCAACACTTCTCTCTGGTACTCCTGTCTCTAATCCCTTTCTTTCAATGTTTTCCAAGTCAACTTTAAGGTCAATAAATTTCTGCTTCCAAATTGAGCTACTCTGAAATTCAATCAATTGCATTTCAAAGTCAGCTATGTCTATCCATGAAAACATTTGTAAGTTTAGTTCCTCCAGTTTCATGCTATCTGGAAACCTCATGAATTTTGCTGTCTCTTCCATTTCTCCGAATTTCGCAAATCTTGAGAAGTACTGCTCAATAGTTGACTCGATGATGTTTAAAAAGAGCTTTTGAAGGCTTTGACAGAAGGTCTTTGGGAGGTCTTTGATGTGCCTCTTGAGTTTTGGGAAATATCTAAATCTCTCACCATCCACATCCCTCTGAAAGACGTCCAGTTTCTTTTCAAAAGCCTTTATGAAACCAAATGTAACATCAAGTGTCTTGCCAGTTACTTGTAATTGAACATTTAAGTCATTCATCTGTTCACAAAAATTTTAAATGGAAGATTATGAGAGGGTTTAGTGTGCCAGCAAATGTTACTGGCATGCCATGTTTGGCATGGGTGCAAGGGGTTGCCCACAGCTAGCCTAGGATGTGATTACCCCCAAGACCTGCCCAACTAGGAATTTATGAAGGAATCACCTTTGTGGTCACTTTCAGGCTTACCAACCAGTGCCCAGAGCTTATCAGGTCTGCTATGTAGCCCCTTTTTCATTCACACATTCATTCATTCATTCAATTATAACTGAATTGTAGGGGTCTCTCCTTCCATTCCACACCTGGCCTCCCACCCTTCCCTGAATTACAAACCAGGCTCTTCCCTTGTCAGGTACAGGAAAAGCTGGCCTCTCCCACTTACCTGCTCATGGGCCACTCCTACTGGGTTCTGCAAGGAGCCTACAGAAGGCCTGATCCTGCAGTCAGCACCCAGTGGTGGGAGAGGCCCAGAATCCCCTGAGGTGCAGCACTGGATGGGGGAGGGGGTGCAGCTGGAATGCCACTCTCACCCCAACCTGAGGCCCTGGTAGGCATCTCATCACCGGACTCCCTTGTGCCTCCTCTGTTCACACACATCAGCCCTTCACTCTGTCCCTGGATTACACGCTGGTGCAAGGTGGGTGCTGGACCAGGTCTTGCAGATGAGAAGTGCAAAGCAGTCCCATGCACTGGGAGTGAGGCCAGGCAGGTCTGGTCCTGGACTCCAAGATGCCCTGGCAGTCTCTGTCCCCAGCTACTTCTGGAGCCCAGTGGGCACAGACTTCTCTCCCTCCTGCTCTTGGGGACTCTCAGGTCCAGCTCCCACTCATCTCTGGGTCTCTCCCACCTGGAACCTGCCCTGCAGGCCATGTGGCAGCGGAGGTCATAGCTTCCAGAGCTAAGGCTCGGGGTGTGGGTTTGCAGATCACAGGGGAGGAGGACAAATCACAGGAAGATGGAAGAGCAGATGTTTGGTAACCAGCTGTCTGCCCTGCCACGCAGGTGAGTCTCAGATTTTAAAAAGTTATCTCTGATCTTTGCTCTCTTTCTGGACCAGGCTCCCCACCTACATGATTTTAATATAATCATTTTATTTTTTGTTCCCCCCTTTATTTTAGAGAGAGGTGGGGAGAGGGAGAGCAAGAGAGAAACATAATGTGAGAGAGAAACATTGATCAGTTGTCTCCAGTTAAGGGCCCCAGGGGATATGGAACCCGAAGTTGATCCCAGGACCCTTTGGTGCACAGGAGAAAGCTACAAAGGACTGAGCCACCCCGGCCAGGGCCTTTCCTGAATGCCATGAGGGAGAGGTGGAAGTCCTCCCCACCCCATGGCTGGGTCTTGATCGCCCTCTGCTCAACATTATCCACAAGCGAAAGTGGCACCTTTTGGAGGCGCGCAGAGCCGGATACCTCCGCAGCGTGTCTCCGCGGCCAATAAGACCAACACCAAACAGGGCACACGCACTGCAGCGCACGCCGGCGGGCCCAGGCTAGTCCTCCGCAAGGACCAGGTTGTGCAAGATGCCCGTCCCTCGCCCAGTTCCCTCAGCCCTACCCCACTTGTTGCCCCCACCCCACCCCACCCCACCCCACCCCGCCTCAACCCCACCCCACCCCACCCCGAACCGGTGTTAGCGTCCCGCCCCTCCCACCCGACCGCCCTCCCGGCACACCTGAGCCCTGGACTTGCGACAGAGGGCGGTGCTCACAGTTAAAACCCTTGCTCTGCCTTCACTGCTAATCACACTGACAGGCCACTGCTCTGTGCCTGCTGCTCTTCCCTTCTGTGCCTGGTGCTCTGTGCCCGCTGCTCCGCCATGAGCGCTCCCGTGCCTACGCTTGGTGGGACCTCCGAAACCCGGCCTGCCACAGCCAAGATCCAGGCCATCGCCGACAAGGTAGGCGGCCCGGTACCCCCTAGTCCGGGTCGGGTCCCGCCCTGTCCGCACAGGAGCAGCGCCCGCCAGGACGCGGAGGGTATGGACGCTGGGACAGGCGTCTAGAGGGAAGGGCCTGGTGTGCTTGTCCTCGGGCGGTTCCCGTCAGTGAAGCTGGGGCAGGGTCTGCAGGGTCCTAACTTCCGCTCTGCCTTCTTCCAGTGCTCCTTGTGCAAGTAACACAAAAACAGACACCAGGCTGGGATGCAGAGGCAGAGCCTGGTTCAGACCCTGGGCAGCGCTTGACCTCTGTGCCTCAGTTTCCTCTTCTGTAAAGTGGGCATCACTGGGGGCCTTCACCGAAGGTTCTGGGGAAGGTGGGAGGGTGGGGCCACAGGAAGGCTCAGGTTCTGAGAGGACACAAAGTCAAACAAACCTGCAGCTTCCCTAACCCCGTGGTCAGCAAACTGCGGCTCGAGAGGCACATGCAGCTCTTTGGCCCCTTGAGTGTGGCTCTTCCTCAGCCTTAGGAGGACCCTAATTAAGTTAATAACAATGTACCTACCTATATAGTTTAAGTTTAAAAAAATTTGGCTCTCAAAAGAAATTTCAATTGTTGTCCTGTTGATATTTGGCTCTGTCGACTAATGAGATGGTCTAAACTTTAGACCATCTGACCACAGTCAAGGATGGTGAGTCAGTCTTTGAAAATGATGAATTTGTAGGGACTGCGTGGTCAGCCAGGTTTGGTGAGGTTCCTCTCCCAGGCGGCTCCGGAGCCCAGCCTCTCCTGGGGTTCCCGGGTCCCAGGCCTAAGGAATTCCTCACTTGCTCCGTGAACTGTGAACGCGCATCAGCTCAGGAGAGAGGAGTGGCTGTCTCCGGGCTCCCTGATGAGGTGCTGTCACTTGAAAGTGACAAGTAAGAGGGCGGTCACCATGGCCGCTGGGAGGCAGTTCTGAGGGCAGGGCTTTGCCTGTGGCTCCTAGAGGACAGGGCAGGGACACCCTCTTGCTGCCTCAGGTACTGATCCTCCCCTAGCTCTCTGGGCTGCAGGTGTGGAGAACAGAGGTCAGAGAGGGAGCCCTGGCCAGAGGATGTCAAAGTCCCAAATTCTGGCTCAGCCGCCTCAAGTAGTGCCCACCAGTCCCGACCTTGGATTCCCTGGCCCTCTGCAGTCTCCTGGCCCCTTGAGGGTGGTAACTGGCAACTTCCTCGCCATCCCCAGGCCTTTCCTGCTCCCCTTGGCTCTAGTACAGCCCGTCTTTCTCCCGGTCCACAGTACTAGCAGTGAACTGTCACCACGGGCAGGGCCTGGAGGCTGCCACATGCCCAGTCCCATCGCCTGCATTTGGGTCTTCTCACCATTCCTGCTTTCCTGCCTCCACTCCTGAAACAGGCCAAGAGGGAGGCCATTCCTTCCCAGACTCCCCTGTGCGTTTGTGTGTGTCACTCATCCCCGTAGGCTTGTCCACCGTACACAGGGTCAGATCCCTGTGGACCAGACATGGCACCTTGCATGACAGGTAAGCACTGAGACACAAGTAGGCCTGCAGTGAGAACCCTGCCGGCCCCATGCAGAGGGCACAGGAGCGGCAGGAGGGGCCTGCCTTCTCCCTTCCTGACCCTCCCTCCTGTCAGCTGCTGACTCCATTCTCCCTCCATTCTTATCCCTGGTTAGGGCCCCTCCCTGAAGGTGCAGGCAGGCCACAGGCCTCATGCCAGCCACAGCTTTGACAGGCTTGGTCCTGCATTGCGAGGAATAATCCGTAAAGGGTGGCCTTAGAGGTCAGTTTGTAACATTTGACATGAGGCCGCAGCTCCCGTGTCAGTCACTCTTGCAGGAAGGAAGACACTGAGTTCCCCTCTCTCCTGTCCCCTAGGTGAAGTCCCAGCTGGAGGAGAAGGAAAACAAGAAGTACCCCACTTTCAAGGCCACAGAGTACATGAGCCAGGTGGTCGCGGGGACTAACTACTTCATCAAGGTGGAGTGTCCGCTACAGGGGTGCTCATGCAGATGTGGGGAAATGGGGGACTTACAGGGGCCAGGACAGGGGTGCGTAGGGGGTTCCTGTAGCCCTAGCTGGTGTGGCTGATTGGATAGAGCGTCAGCCTGCACACCAAAGGGCCTCGGGTTTGATTCCTGGTCAAGGGGAGGTACCTGGGTTGCAGGTTGGATCCCTGGCCTCAGTTGGGGCGCATGCAGAAGGCAATCAGTCGATGTACCTCTCCCTCTCTCTAAAAAATCAATAAAAATGTTTTTAAAATAATAAAATAAAAGGAGTGTGCATGCACTCCTGCAGGCCTCCATGGAGGAGAGGACTGAGCCTTGCAGGCAACTAAGGGCTGTGTGGAGGGAATGTAGCGTGCCAGGGGTGCTGGCTGGGGTGATGGGCACCTGCTACACCCAAAAGAGGAAGATGGGAATGCCCCGAAGCAGTGGTTCTCAACCTCTGGCCCTTTAAATACAGTTCCTCTTGTTGTGTCCCAACCATAAAATTATTTTCGTTGCTACTTCATAACTGTCATGTTGATACTGTTATGAATCGTAATGTAAATATATGATATGCAGGATGGTCTTAGGCGACGCCTGTGAAAGGGTCGTTCGACCACCAAAGGGGTTGCGACCCACAGGTTGAGAACCGCTGCCCTGAAGGGACTGGCCTCCAGGCTCTCAGGGCCTTTCTCACACAGTCCGCCAGGCACAGGGACATGGGGTTAGAGGCAGCACCTGCCCCCCTCACTCGACTCTCTCTTTGCAGGTTCAAGTTGCAGATAATGACTTCGTGCACCTTCGAGTGTTTGAAAGTCTCCCTCAGGAAAACAAGGCCTTGGCCTTGGACAGTTATCAGACCAACAAGACCAAGCATGATGAGCTGGACTATTTCTAGTTCTGGATTTTGAACTGAACCTTCACCACGTGGTTCTCTGTCACGTGTTCTCATGTTGGAGTCAGAAATGTACGAAGTCTCTAATCTGTGCACTTTCGCTGGGGCTGCTCTGCACCAATCTGGTGTCTCTGCTTCTGACTTTAACAGCGTGATTTTCCTCCCAATCAATGATCTTAACTAAATTGCTTTCCAAGAGGGCTTAGATGATCCCTAAATAAATACATTTTGAAGTTTTTGCAAATTTCTTCCTTTGCTGTGGGTTTTTTTCTTCATCTGAAACCATAACCACCATATAGACGTGTTTACAAAGGTCTTTCATGGCCACGCCCTGGGCCTGAAGCCCTCCACCTGAGCAGGAGAGCCCAGCGGGGCTGCCCCAGGTCCGAGCAAGTGGGTGGTCGACCTAGGACCCCAGGAGTCGCTCCAACTACAGCTCTGGACTCCGCTGCGTGGACTCTGCGTCCTGTCTCCAGGCCTCGGTTGCCCCCTTAAGTAAAAGGATGTGAGTAAACCCGGGTCTAGACCATGCGTTCTAGGTGTGCTCAGTCACACTGTTTCCGTAGCAGCAATGACACGGCAGGGTCCAAATTGTTGCGCAATCCTGCTGCACAGCTGCTCAGAACCAGAGGCCTGGGAGGCGGTGCCGCTCATCCCTGAGCTGCGGCACCTGCTCAAAGCCTGAGCCTCTGGAAGGGCCCGTTTCAACAGGGTCCTGCCCGTCAGTGCTGTCAGTGCCTGGTTGGTTTGCCCCGTGTTTGTGTGAAATAGATTAAAAAGAGGGCCCCTGACATCATAGGAGTAATGACTGGTGAAATTTCTATCTGTGTGGCTCAGGGTCAAGGTAGAATATGTGTTCCTGAGGGTTAAAGTCGGTCTGACATTCCTGAAACCCACTCGGCTCCCCTGGGGCATGTGGCATTTTGTCTGTGACCTGAGGTCATGAGGAGCCTGGAGAGCAGAGGTGAGAAATCTCTGCACAGTGAGCTGTGTGCGTCCACATCCCTCCATGAACTGGAAGAATAAAACGTTCATAACACCCTCTTCATGTCAAGCGACTCTGCACTGAACAGAAGATGGAACACAGTTCCCACCTGGGACTTTCAGGGACCGGCAGGGGAGACGGCA
Source organism: Myotis daubentonii (assembly GCF_963259705.1). Lineage (NCBI taxonomy): Eukaryota > Metazoa > Chordata > Mammalia > Chiroptera > Vespertilionidae > Myotis > Myotis daubentonii. Next base: position 8,137,929 of record NC_081842.1, on the reverse strand, counting down.
TTGAGGGGGCTAAGCAGAGCTGACAGCCATGCCCTGCTCCGCCTGGTTAGAAATGGGTGATTGCTTAACAGGTGTGGGTTGGGCCCAGGGTGATGAGGCATCTGTGACAGGAAAGGGGAGACAGTTACACAAAGCTGGGAGGTACAAATGCCCTGGGCTGTGCAATTGAAGTGACTCAGGTGTACTTACTTCCTGTGAATTTCACCTCACTGAAAACATAGCACAAGACAGTCAAACAGAGCCAGTCTGGGGAACCCCTTGGCAGAGGATTTGGGGAACCAGTGCTGGGCTTGCGCTCTTCCATCTGCCCAGCCTCTCCTCTGCCCACCCTGGACTCTGGGTGCTGACCTGTGGGTTCGCCCTCGCCATTCGTTCTCCAGCACTTGCTGCAGGGACCACCTCGGGGTCTCCTGGCAGCGACCTCTCTTCTACAGGATGCTTTTTGGGTCCTGGTACTTGGCCTGCCAGTGAGCCCTTCAGGCTAAGCTAGTAATGGCGCCCCTTCTCTCTGTGTCGTCCTGGGGTGCTGACCACCCCACCCCTTTTACTAAGCACTCAAGTCACTGGTCAGTGCCATCTATTTCCCCAGCACCAAGAAGACAGCGATAAAGGGACCCGCCCGCCCTTGAGAGTCACAGGCCCTAACTCTCCAGCTGTCCAGGCAGGGACCGCTAAGCAGCACAGGGCGGTCAGCGTGGGTTTGAAAGGCAGAGTCAGGCGCTTCAGACACAAAGCAGATCTCGCAGCCTCCCGCCCTCTCCTTGCCTTTCTCACAAAGCCTGTTACTTGGGGATGACCTGAGGATTTATCTACAAAATGTGGGAGGGTGTATAGTACCTGCTGGGCTAGTAGGACCAGAGCTGTCACCACCCAGGTGTGAAGGAATTAGAACCCAGAAGGGGCAGTGACACCTGATGGATGACCAGAGCTTGTCCTCACAATCTAGCAGGGATGGGCCAGGAAAGAGAGCCCCTCCCTCCTGATCCCACGGCAGGTCTTGCAGGAACCCGGAGTGGGTATGGCACTAGAGTGGGTTGGTGGGCAGAGGACTTGGGGCATGATGGGCAGGGCAAGGCAGGCCCTTTCTTTAAGAGGGAGATATTTGCCTGGCCAGCATGGTTCAATGGTTGAGCATTGACCTATGAACCAGGTCAGCCTGATTCTAGGACAGGGCACATGCCAAGATTGCAGGCTGCATCCCCAGTGAGGGTGTTTGTAGGAGGCAGACAATCGATGTTTATCATCATTGATGTTTCTCTCCCTCTCTCTCTCTCTGAAATCAATATATATATATATATATATATATATATATATATATATATATATATATATATATATATATATAAAATATATGTATATAATGTATACTAGAGGCCCAATGCATGAAAATTCATGTAAGAGTAGGCTTTTCTTCCCCTGACTGCCAGCACCAGCTTCCCTCTGGCACCCAGGACCTGGGCTTCCCTGGCAGCCCCAGCTTCGTCCAGACCTCTGGTCTACTTAGCATATTACGTTTTTATTATTATAGACTAGAAGACCGTTGCACAAAAAGTTGTGTACTTGGTGGTGTCCCTCAGCCCAGCCTTTGCCCTCTTGCAGTCCGGGACCCCTCAGAGGATGTCCACCTGCTGGCTTAGGCCCGCTCCCTAGGGGATCGGTCCCAAGCTGGCAGTCAGACATCCCTCTGGCAGACCAGCAGTCCTCGGTGGATGTCTTCTTGCCAGCAGGGAGCAGGCCTAAGCTGCAGTTGGACATCCTTAGTGCTGCTGAGAAGGCGGGAAAGGTTCCCACCACCACTACTGGCAGCCATCATCCTGGCTTGTGGCTAAGCAGAGTTCCCCCTGTGGTAGCACACTGACTACTAGGGGGCAGCTCCTGCATTGAGCGTCTGCCCCCTGGTGGTCATTGTGTGTCATAGTGACCAGTCATTCACAGTCATTCTGCTGTTAGGGTCAGTTTTCATATTACCCTTTCATTATATAGGATAGAGGCCTGGCTCATGGTGGGGGCCGGGGGTTTGACCTGAAGGGTGTCCCGGATCAGGGTGGGGGTCCCGCTGGGGTGCCTGGCCAGCCTGAGTGAGGGGCTGATGGGAGTTTGCAGGCTGGTCATGCCCCCTTCAGGGTGGGGGTCCCCACTAGGGTCCCAGCCAGCCTGGATGAGGGGCTGATGGCTATTTGCAGCTGGTCACACCCCTTTCAGGGTGGGGTTCCCCACTGGGGTGCCTGGCCAGCCTGGGTGAGGGGCTGATGGCTGTTTTCACACTGGCCACACCCCCTTTAGGGTGGGGGGGTCCCACTGGGGTTCCTGGCCAGTCTGGGAGAGGGGCTGAGGGCCGTTTTCAGGCAGGCCAAGCCCCGCAACGGAAGCTCCCAGCCTCTGCTTTTTTTCTTTTTTTTTTTACTCTGGGATTTATTTACCTTCTATAATTGAAACTTTGTAGCTTTGAGAGGAGCTCAGAGCCGGCCAGGGCGGCCAGGAGGGAAGACTACTGCTCACTCAAGCTCCGTGGCCACGGCCAGCTGAAAGCAGGTATCTGGGGTTTATTGACCTTCTATAATTGAAACGTTGTTGCTTTGAGTGGAGCTCAGAGCTGGCCGCTGCAGAGGGGAAGCTTGGCTTCCTCCATCATTGTGGCAACCAAGCCTCCTGCTTGCTCCAGCTCCATGGATGCTGGCCGCCATCTTGATTGGGTTAATTTGCATACAGTCACTCTGCTTGGATGGTGGGCGTTGCTTAAGGTGTAGCAAAGGTACTATCAATTAGCATATTTGTATTTTAATAGTGTGGATTATTATTATAGATATGGTCTTTAAAGAGGTAGTTAAGACACAACAAGGTCACCTTGTGGGACTTCATCCAATCAGACTGTGTCCTTATAAGATGCGATCAGGACACAGACACGGAGGGGCAATCACGTGAGGACACAGGGAGAAGACAGCGTCTTCATGCCGAAGAAAGAGGCCTCCGGAGAAACCAGCCCTGCCCACACCCTGACATCAGGACACAAAGGGCATCTCTTTTCTCCCGTTAAGGCTTCCCCAACAGCAAAGAGCCGATCAGATGGTTCAGCACTGGAGGGGCCTGCGTTCACTGACTCCTTCCAGTGTCACTAGGTGAACACTCCATACTTTGCCTTTTGCTGAGCAGACGCTTCTGCAGGTTCTGAGGAGGTGAAAGTACAGAAGGTAGATATTCTCCTCCACTAATGACTCGAATGCAGTGAGACTCTGCCAAGTTGAGAAAGGAGTTTCTGTGATTTCTGTGCATGCCCCCCAGTAAATTTTGATCCTTTGCCTATTTAAGTCTGAACTAAACCACTAGCAATGGTCCTAGTGCCTATGCCAGTGATGCTCCTCGGCGCTGGCTACCCTTAGAGCAACAGAGGGAGGCAAATGCTGGTGCCTAGGCCGCGCCCTCAGAGTCCATTTAAGGACAGGAGGGTCTGGACATCAAGACTCTAAAGAGCAGATTAAGATGCCCGAGATGAGGGGAACCAAGATGGCGGCATAGGTTAACACAGGAGTTTGCTGCCTCGAACAACCACTTCAAAAATACAACTAAAAGACGGAACGGACATCACCCAGAACCACAGGAACGCTGGCTGAGTGGAAGTCCTACAACTAGGAGGAAACAGAAACGCATACCGAAACTCAGAGGAGGTGCAGTGCTGAAGTCAAATACTAAGGTGCGGAGTGCATGCAGAGCAGACTGGTGGCTGAGGGCGCGGTTGGCGTTTTCAATCGGGAGGGAGTTGAAAACTCTGAGCTCCAGATCCGGGCGAGTCTTTAGGGACCCAGACTCAAACAGGAGAAGAGGGGCTGTCTGGCTTCGGTCGGAACTTGAAGGCAGCTTTCTCTCCAAGGTTTGCAGCAGTTGCTGGGACTCAGAGAGGCAGAGCCCCTGGGGACGGGACTGAGAGCAGCCATAACTGCTCGCTCCGGCCCACCCTGTTGATCCCGTGCGACCCGCCCCACCCAAGCCCTGCACATAGCCATTTGCCGGATAGCCTCAGGCAAAGGCTAGATTAGCACCTCCCTAGGGGACAGAAGTTCTCTCACTGCAGACACAGCTGATTCTCACAGCCAGTTGGCCTGGAGGTCAAATCCCCGCCAGTATTACCTACAACAATCTAAGCTTAACTACAACAACACTGCGCATAGAGACCACTAGGAGTTGCACCAAGAAAGCATAAAAAATGCAAAGACAAAGAAACAGGAAGCAGATGTCAGAAATGGAAGATATAGAGCTCAAAACCACACTTTTAAGGTCTTTCAATAAATTTCTAAAAACTACCGATAAATGTAGTGAGATCCTCAAGAAATCTAATGAGACCCTCGATGTTGTGATAAAGAACCAACTAGAAATTAAGCATACACTGACTGAAATAAAGACTATTATACAGACACCCAACAGCAGACCAGAGGATCGCAAGAATCAAGTCAAAGATCTGAAATAGGAAGAAGCAAAAAACATCCAACCGGAAAAGCAAAATGAAAAAAGAATCCGAAAATACGAAGATAGTGTAAGGAGCCTCTGGGACAGCTTCAAGCACACCAACATCAGAATTATAGAGGTGCCAGAAGATGAGAGAGAGCAAGATATTGAAAACCTATTTGAAGAAATAATGACAGAAAACTTCCCCTACCTGGTGAAAGAAATAGACTTACAGGTCCAGGAAGCGCAGAGAACCCCAAACAAAAGGAATCCAAAGAGGACCACACCAAGACACATCATAATTAAAATGCCAAGAGCAAAAGACAAAGAGAGAATCTTAAAAGCAGCAAGAGAAAGAAAGTCAGTTACATACAAGGGAATACCCATACGACTGTCAGCGGATTTCTCAACAGAAACTTTGCAGGCCAGAAGGGAGTGGCAAGAAATATTCAAAGTGATGAATGCCAAGAACCTACAACCAAGATTACTTTATCCAGCAAAGTTATCATTCAGAATTGAAGGTCAGATAAAGAGCTTCACAGATAAGAAAAAGCTAAAGGAGTTCATCACCACCAAACCAGTATTATATGAAATGCTGAAAGGTATCCTTTAAGAAGAGGAAGAGAAAGAAAAAGGTAAAGATACAAATTATGAACAACAAATATGCATCTATCAACAAGTGAATCTAAGAATCAAGTGAATAAATAATCTGATGAACAGAATGAACTGGTGATTATAATAGAATCAGGGACATAAAAAGGGAATGGACTCCTATTCTTGGGGGGGAAAGGGGTGTGGGAGATGTGGTAAGAGACTGGAAAAAAATCGTGCACCTATGGATGAGGACAGTGGGTGGGGAGTGAGTGCAGAGGGTGGGGCGGGAACTGGGAGGAGGGGAGTTATGGGGGGAAAAAAGAGGAACAAATGTAATAATCTGAACAATAAAGATTTAATTTAAAAAATGGGGGGAAAAAAAGACTCTAAAGAGACTAAACCCAGATGGCCACATAGGTAAACACTGGAAATTGCTGCCTTGCACACCACTTCAAAAATACAACTAAAAGACAAAACGGACATCATCCAGAACCACAGGAAGGCTGGCTGAGTGGAAATTCTACAACTAGAAGAGAAGAGAAAAGCACACTGAGACTCAGAGGAGGTGCGGAAGTAAAGTGCAGAGGTACAGAGGCGAACATGGAAAGGGCTGGCAACAGAGGACGTGGTTGTCTTTTTCAATCGGGAGGGAGTCTGAAGCTCCTGACTGCTCTGAATTCCAGTTCCAGGTGAGTCTCTGGGGACCCAGACTCAGAGGGGAGAAACTGGACTGTCTGGCATCGGTCGTAACTCGAGGGCGGCTTTCTCGAGGTGTTTGCAGCGATTACCAGGACACTGAGACGTGGGGCCTCTTAGGGTAGGCCTGAGGAGCAGTCATAGTTGTTTGCTCCGCCCTGTTGATCCCCTGAGACCCCGCCCCACCCAAGCTGTGCACAGAGGCTTTTGCATATGAAACGCATGGCCCTTTGCAATCTGAAAATCACCTAACAAACTGCAGCTGGGTCAGAGAGACCCAGAACTTCCAAAAGAAGGCCCAAGGACCCACAGAAGCTTGCATTGCTTCACAGGTGGGCCTCATCTGGGCACCTCCAAACCCCAAGCAAAGAAGAGGAATCTGCAGATCTCTCCTGCTGGGTAGCCTCAGGCAGAGGCTAAATTAGCACCTCCTTAGAGATCTAAGAGCCAGTGTACCCAGTGTTCAGAGTGGGACCATCCAGATTACAACTCCTCAGATCCATAAGGGACACACTCAGGGGGCAGACTCAGTGAGCACCAAAGCCCCACTGAAGTAAGTCTTGCCCCAGAAGGGTGTCTCCAACACCGAAGTTCTCCCACCGCAGACACAGCTGATTCTCACAGACAATTGGCCTGGAGGTCAGTTCCTCTCAGTGATACCTACAACAAACAAGGCTTAACTACAACAAGACTGAGCACAAAGCCCACAAAGGGGTGCACCAAGAGTGTCCACCTCAGGTAATTGGAGAGGCTGAGCAACTGGGCCCTATAGGACACCTAGCACAGAAATCCACTCTATCATCACAGGGAAGCATAAAAAAATGCGGAGACAAAGAAACAGGCCACAAATGACAGAAATGGAGGAAAGCAAACTACTGGATATAGAGTTCAAAACCACACTTATAAGTTATTCAAGATTTTCTAGAAACCGCCAATAAATTTAGTGAGATCCTCAAGAAATCTCGTGAGACCCTTGAGGTTATGAAAAAGGACCAACTAGAAATTAAGCATATGCTGACTGAAATAAAGAATATTATACAGAGTTCCAACAGCAGACTAGAGGATCGCAAGAATCAAGTCAAAGATCTGAAATAGGAAGAAGCAAAAAACACCCAACCAGAAAAACAAAAAGAAAAAAGAATCCAAAAATATGAAGATAGTGTAAGGAGCCTCTGGGACAACTTCAAGTGTACCCACATCCGAATTATGGGGGTGCCAGAAGAAGAGAGAGAGCAAGATATTGAAAATCTATTTGAAGAATTAATGACAGAAAACTTCCCCTACCTGGTGAAAGAAATAGACTTACAAGTCCAGGAAGTGCAGAGAACTCCAAACAAAAGGAATCCAAAAGAGGACCACAGGAAGACACATCATAATTAAAATGCCAAGAGCAAAAGACAAAGAGAGAATCTTAAAAGCAGCAAGAGAAAAATAGTTAGTTACCTACAAGGGAGTACCCATTTGACTGTAAGCTGATTTCTCAACAGACACTATAAGGCCAGAAGAGAGTAGCAAGAAATATTCAAAGTGATGAATACCAAGAACCTACAACCAAGATTACTTTATCCAGCAAAGCTATCATTCAGAATTGAAGGTCAAATAAAGAGCTTCACAGATAAGAAAAAGCTAAAGGAGTTCATCACAACCAAACCAGTATTATATGAAATGCTGAAAGGTATCCTTTTAGAAGAGGAAGAAGAAGAAAAAGGGAAAGATACAAATTATGAACAACAAATACAAATCTATCAACAAGTGAATCTAAAAATCAAGTGAATAAATAATCAAACAGAATAAACTGATGAATATAATAGAATCAGGGCATAGAAAGAAAGTGGACTGACTATTCTCATGGGGGAAAGGGGTGCGGGGGTGCGGGAAGAGACTGGACAAAAATCATACGCATATGGATAAGGACAGTGGGGGGGGGGTAAGGGCAGAGGGTGGTGGGAACCGGGTGGAGGGGAGCTATGGGGGGAAAAAAGAGGAACAAGTGTAATAAAGTAAACAATAAAGATTTAATTTAAAAAAAGACTCTAAAGACCCCCAAGTGACCCCATGGGCTAGCGGCAGTGTTGAGAACTGCTGATCGTGGTCAGAAGAGGAAAAGCTCACTGACAAACTTCACAACCAACAGATGAGAGTCAGTGCAGCAGCTTGGTAACACCACACCAGCTTGCCACTTTAATTTTAAAATGTAGGGTATTGCCCCATCAGGTTTGGCTCAGTGGATAGAGAATCGGCCTGTGGTTTGATTCTGGTCAAGAGCACATGCCTGGGTTTGGGCTTGATCCCCAGGAGGGGGTGAGCAGGAGGCAGTTGACCAGTGATTCTCTCTATCATTGATGTTTCTCTCTATTTCCCTCTCCCTTCCTGTCTGAAATCAATAAAAATATATTTTATATAAGTAAATAAATAAACAAACAAATAAATAAATAAAATGTAGAGTATTAGCCCTTTGGACTTTTGAGCTGAGTGTATTTTAGGTACATGTGTTAACACGAGTTGAACTGTCTCACACATAAGCACCAGCAGACACCAGCTGCAATGGGGACTTCTCTCTTGCTCTAGATCTTAGAACCCAGGCTTCTGTGTGTGGAAGCTACTGACTCGGTGGTTCTGGCCTTCCCAAGGGGTAAGGATACTCACGTGCTCTGTGGTTTGAAAAGCATGGAGGAGCTGGGAGATGGTCCTTCCTAGTTCCTCCTGTGCAGGAAAGGCGGCCTCACAACAAGCAACACACTCAGCGGTCCACCCGGCATGAGACAGGCTTCACTGGCTGCTGCAGCCCGGTGTGCGTGAGGCCTGCAAGCTGCATCCCTGCTGCGAAGGGCTTCCCTCTACAGCTGGGGCCAGCAGAACCTTGCAACAGGGCAGTCACTGCCCTCATGATCCCGCTGAGCCCTGAGCACAGAGGTTGGCCATCAAAGGAGAGAATAAGAGAGGGCAGGCCAGAGCAGGGAGCTTCCTCACCGCCCGGACCCGGGTCACCTGCTCGTTCCCCGCCAGGCGCTGGGCCAGCTGGATCTCAGCGGGGAGCTGCACCCGCGGAACCGGGGCGATCGCCACTGAGAGACCCTGGTACCAGGGACAACTCTGCTGAGCATCGCATGGTCGCGCGATGTGACGTCACACGACCGCGCCGGCCTAGCCCGGGAGCGCTTTCAGGCTACAGTTGCCTCAGAGGACGTCTCCCCGGCCGCACGTCATCGCCCCGTAGTGGCCGGACACCGCAATGACAGCTCTAGACAGTTGTAGTTAAAAGGTCACTAAACCTGTGCCGCCTTTAGGGGGGGGGGTAGTTTAACCTGGTTGATGACAGAGGTTCTTTAGCAAAGAAAGCCAGCGAGCACAGATAGAAGGAATGAAAGGATTGGAGAAAACTCTGTGCAGCCCCCAGTGAATCTTTGATTCAGGGCGAAAGTCATCAGAAAATGGCACAAGGACTAAAGAAAGGTGGTCCAAGCTATCAGTTCCCGCCCCAAGAGACGGCCACTACGGGAGGGCGAGGGCGTGGGGCCTCCCACGCAGCAGCCCCACCTGTGGACAGTCAAACCTGACCCTCATCCAGCCTTCAGGGCTGCACCCAGCTGTCAGGACACAGGAAGTCTGAGCACAGTGCACAGAAGACAGTCACGACCCTAGTCTGGGACAGTTCGCAAGACAATCATCCAGATATCTTCACAGACTTAAAGTCATGGATGAAGGAAGGAATAAACGCCTGTATAAAGGAGGGGATATACTCCTTCACATATTTGCATATACAAATCTTGATTGGATCCTGGTTCAAAGAAAAAGCTCTATGTCATTTGGGGGTCAATTGGAAAAGCTTGCATATGGACTGTCTGTTGGATTATAGTGCAGAATATTGTTTATTTTCTTAGGTGTGACAATGTAGTGCTTATGTTCATGCAGAATGGGCTCAGCAGATTTTTTCTGTGAAGGGCCACGTGTCAGGAACCCCAAGCCTGTGGATCCACTGGGCTACGAGGATGGAGGGCTATGATCTATTATGGCAAAGGGACACAAAGCAAATCAGCACAGGGAAAGGCCATACAGAGGGAGTCCAGGGGACACCGGGAGGAGGCTTCTAGAATCCTCTCCAGGTGGAGACACATAGGCCACACTTACCGCCCAGCAAGGAGCTGGGACAACACGTGGAAGAGGTCGACTACCAGGAAGCACAATGGAGAAGCACCCACTTCCTTTACATTAGTGAGTACAGGGTAGTTAACATTTCCAGTAAGTAGAGATGGTATATGGGCATCAGCATAACTGGTGCCAATGTGGTTATGCCTCCAAGGGGTTTGGAAAAGAAATTCACCCTGACTTATCAAAGGTATCTGATCCTAGATGCATAAGAACAATGGGCAGGGCTGCTTTCGGGAAAGATTGGCTTTTCACTAAGGAAGCTATAGGCCTAGAACAGGGGTGGGCAACCTTTTTGTGAGTGCGTGCCAAAACTGGCAAAATCTCTGACTCAAAATGCTTCTGCTTGCCAACCCTAATTTTTTGAGAACATGCTACACCTCCTTGGTATCTCTTGGTATGTATGTGAAGAACCTTGAAGAAATACTAAAATTCATTCGAGCGACATAAAATTCATGATTAAAAATATATTTATTTTTGAATGTATACATGTACACTGATACTCCGACAGAAAACTTTATGACTCCATTTGATATTATCAGTGGGACTTTTGCTGCTGCATCGCTGATGACAGAGATTTTACATCAGGTTTATATTTCGTGACATTCTGAGGAGTGCATGAGCTACTACTTTCATCCATCAGGCTACTCCAATTATGAGACTTAACACAATTCATCACTGGGAACAAAGATTCACAAGCATATGTGGATGAAACGAAAACACTGGTCAAATCTAGGAAGGCAGGGAGAGGTAAGGCAGAGGCATAGAAATTACTCTTCCCCTCTCTCCTCAATCCATGTCTATGGTCTTTAAGATAACTTGTTATGTAAAATTATTTATTTATCTAAGATGCACCTACACTGAATTTATCTGAAAAATAAAAAAAAGTCCATATTGAGAAAAAAATTGTTAATGGAAAAGTATAAGAGAGGGTTTCGCATGCCAGCAAAAGTTACTGGTGTGCCATGTTTGGCACATGTGCCTGGGGTTGCCCACTCCTGCTATAGGCCTAGGATGTGATTACCTGCATGACCTGCCCAGCTAGGTATTTATGATCGAATCACCTTTGCGGTTACTTTCAGGCTCACCAAGTAGCGCCCAGAGCTTGTCAGGTCTGCTATGTAGCCCCTTTTTCACTCACTCAGTCATTCAATTATGACTGAATTGTAGGGGTCTCTCCCCCTCCACTCCTGGCCTCCAACCCTTCCTTGAATTACAAACCAGGCTCTTCCCTGGCAGGTACCGGAAAAGTGGGCCTCTCCCACTTACCTGCTCATGGGCCACTCCCATTGGGGTTCTGCACGGAGCCTACAGAAGGCAAGGCTGGGCCTGCTCCTGCAGTCACCACCCAGTGGTGGGAGAGGCCCAGCATCCCCTGAGGTCCAGCCCTGGAGTGCGGGAGGGGTGCAGCTGGAATGCCACTCCCACCCCAACCTGAGGCCCTGGTAGACATCTCATCACTGGACTCCTTTGTGCCTCCTCTGCTCACACACGTTATCCCTTCACTATGTCCCTGGGTCACACGCTGATGCAAGGTGGGTGCTGGACCAGGTCTTGCAATGAGAAGTGCAAAGCAGTCCCATGCACTGGGGTGTGAGGCCAGGCAGGTCTGGTCCTGGACTCCAAGATGCCCTGGCAGTCTCTGTCCCCCAGATACTTCTGGAGCCCAGTGGGCACAGACTTCTCTCCCTCCTGCTCTTGGGGACTCTCAGGTTCAGCTCCCACTCATCTCTGGGTCTCTCCCACCTGGAACCTGCCCTGCAGGGGGTGTGGCAGCAGAGGTCATAGCTTCCAGAGCTAAGGCCTGGGATGTGGGTTTGCAGATCACAGGGGAGGAGGACAAATCACAGGAAGATGGAAGAGCAGATGTTTGGTAACCAGCTGTCTGCCCTGCCATGCAGGTGAGTCTCAGATTTAAAAAAAGTTATCTCTGATCTTTGCTCTATTTCTGGACCAGGCTCCCCACCTAAATGATTTTAATATAATCATTTTATTTTTGTTCCCTCCTTTATTTTAGAGAGAGGAGGGGAGAGGGAGAGCAAGAGAGAAACATAACATGAGAGAGAAACATTGATCAGTTGTCTCCAGTTTCGGGCCCAGGGGGATATGGAACCCGAAGTTGAACTCAGGACCCTTTGGTGCACAGGAGAAAGCTGCAAAGGACTGACCACCCCGGCCAGGGCCTTCCCTGAATGCCATGAGGGAGAGGTGGGAGTTCTCCCCACCCCATGGCTGGGTCTTGATTGCCCTCCGCTCAACATAATCAACAAGTGAAAGTAGCACCTTTTGGAGGCGTGCAGAGTGGGATACCTCCGCAGCGTGTTTCCGCGGCCAATAAGACCAACACCAAACAGGGCACACGCCTTGCAGCTCTCGCCAGTGGTCCCCAGGCGGCGCCCTCCGCGGGACCAAGTTGTGCAAGAAGCCCGGCCTCGCCCAGATCCCCCCCGCCCTACCGGACTCGTGGCCCGCACCCCGCCCCGCCCCACCCCACCCCAACCCTAACCAGCGTTGGCGCCCGGGCCCTCCAACCGGACCGCCCTCCCCGCCCCCCGTGTTTCCGCCCTGTGTCACCTGAGCCCAGGACTTAGGACAGAGGGAGGGCCCTGCTCACAGTCAAAACCCCTCGCTCTGCCTTCGCTGCTAATCTCACTCTGTGTCCACTGCTCTGTGCCCGCTGCTCTTCCCTTCTGTGTCTGCAGCTCCCTGCCTGCTGCTCCGCCATGAGCGCTCCCGTGGTGCTGTGTGGTGGGACCTCCGAAACCCGCGCTGCCACGGCCGAGATCCAGGCCATCGCCGACAAGGTAGGCGGCCCGGTCCCCCCGAGCCCGGGTAGGTCCCGCCCTGTCCGCACAGGGGCAGCGCCCGCCAGGAAGCGGAGGGTATGGACGCTGGGACAGGCGTCTAGAGGGAAGGGCCTGGTGTGCTTGTCCTCGGGCGGTTCGGGTCAGTGAAGCTGGGGCAGGGTCTGCAGGGTCCTAACTTCCGCCCTGCCTTCTTCCAGTGCTCCTTGTGCAAGTAACACAAAAACAGACACCAGGCTGGGATGCAGAGGCAGAGCCTGGTTCAGACCTGGGCAGCGCTTGACCTCTGTGCCTCAGTTTCCTCCTCTGTAAAGTGGGCATCACTGGGGGCCTTCACCGAAGGTTCTGGGGAAGGTGGGAGGGTGGGGCCACAGGAAGGCTCAGGTTCTGAGAGGACACAAAGTCCAACAAACCTGCTGCTTCCTTAACCCCATAGAACCCCATCCCGCAACTGCACCCCATTTGCTCAGGTGGTTTAGACCATCTGACCACAGTAAAGGACGGTGACTCAGTCCCATGAGACTTTGAAAATGAGGAATGTGTAGGGACTGGGTGGTGAGCCAGTTGGGCAAAGTTCCTCTCCCACGCGGCTCCGGATCCCAGCCTCTCCTGAGGTTCCCGGGTCCCAGGCCTAAGGAATTCCTCACTTGCTGGGTGAACTGTGAATGCGCATCAGCTCAGCAGAGAGGAGTGGCTGTCTCAGGGCTCCCTGATGTGGTGCTGGTCACTTGAAAGTGACAAGTAAGAGGGCGGGCACCATGGCCACTGGGAGGCAGTTCTGAGGGCGGGGCTTGCCTGTGGCTCCTAGAGGACAGGGCAGGGACACCCTCATGCTGCCTCGGGTACTGACTCCCCCAGCTCTCTGGGCTGCAGGTGTGGAGAACAGAGGTCAGAGAGGGAGCCCTGGCCAGAGGATGTCAAAGTCCCAAATTCTGGCTCAGCCTCCTCAAGTAGTGCCCACCAGTCCCGACCTTGGCCTTCCCTAGCCCTCTGCAGTCTCCTGGGCCCTTGAGGGTGGTAACTGGCAACTTCCTCACCATCCCCAGGCCTTTCCTGCTCCCCTTGGCTCTAGTACAGCCCGTCTTTCTCCCGGTCCACAGTACTATCAGTGAACTGTCACCACGGGCAGGGCCTGGAGGCTGCCACATGCCCAGTCCCATCGCCTGCATTTGGGTCTTCTCACCATTCCTGCTTTCCTGCCCCCACTCCTGAAACAGGCCAAGAGGGAGGCCATTCCTTCCCAGACTCCCGTGTGCGTTTGTGTGTGTCACTCATCCCCGTAGGCTTGTCCACCGTCCGCAGGGTCAGATCCCTGTGGATCAGACATGGCACCTTGTATGACAGGTAAGCACTGAGACACAGGTAGGCCTGCAGTGAGAACACTGCCAGCCGCATGCAGAGGGCAGAGGAGTGGCAGGAAGGGCCTGCCTTCTCCCTTCCTGACCCTCCCTCCAGTCAGCTGCTGACTCCATTCTCCCTCCATTCTTATCCCTGGTTAGGGCCCCTCCCTGAAGGCGCAGGCAGGCCACAGGCCTTGTGCCGGCCACGAGTTTGACATGCTTGGTCCTGATTGTGAGGAATAATCCATAAAGGGTGGCCTTAGAGGTCAGTTTGTAACATTTGACATGAGGCCTCAGCTCCCGTGTCAGCCACTCTTGCAGGAAGAAAGACACTGAGTTCCCCTCTCTCCTGTCCCCTAGGTGAAGTCCCAGCTGGAGGAGAAGGAAAACAAGAAGTACCCAAATTTCAAGGCCACAGAGTACAAGAGCCAAGTGGTCGCGGGGACTAACTACTTCATTAAGGTGGAGTTCGCTACAGGGGTGCTCATGCAGATGTGGGGAGATGGGGGACTTACAGGGGCCAGGACAGGGGTGCTTAAGGAGGTTCATGTAGCCCTGGCTGGTGTGGCTCAACGGATAGAGCATCAGCCTGCACACCAAAGGGCCTCGGTATTGATTCCCGGTCAAGGGCGGGTACCTGGGTTGCAGGTTGGATCCCTGGCCTCAGTTGGGGAGCATACAGGAGGCAATCAGTCGATGTACCTCTCCCTCTCTCTTTCTCTCTAAAAAATCAACGAAAATGTTTTTAAAATAATAAAAATAAAATGAGTGTGCATGCACTCCTGCAGGCCTCCATGGAGGAGAGGACTGAGCCTTTCTGGCAACTAAGGGCTCTGAGGAGCGGATGAGGCATGCCAGAGGTGCTGGCTGGGGTGCTGGGCATCTGCTTAGCCCGAAAGAGGAAGATGGGAATGTCACCACCCTAGTGGCTGATGCCCTGAAGGGACTGGCCTCCAGGCTCTCAGCGCCTTTCTCACACAGTCCGCCAGGCACAGGGACTTGGGGTCAGAGGCAGCACCTGCCCCCCTCACTCGACTCTCTCTTTGCAGGTTCAAGTTGCAGATAATGACTTCGTGCACCTTCGAGTGTTTCAAAGTCTCCCTCATGAAAACAAGGCCTTGGCCTTGGACAGTTATCAGACCAGCAAGACCAAGCAGGACGAGCTGGCCTATTTCTAGTTCTGGATTTTGAACTGAACCTTCACCATGTGGTTCTCGGTCACGTGTTCGCGTGTCGGGGTCATGAATGCCGTCTCTATGCTGTGCCACGTTCGCTGGAGGGGCTGCTCTGCACCAATCTGGTGTCTCTGCCTCTGACTTTAACAGCATGATTTTCCTCCCAATCAATGATCTTAACTAAATTGCTTTCCAAGAGGGCTGAAGTGATCCCTACATAAATACATTTTTAAGTTTTTGCAATTTCCTCCTTTGCTGTGTGTTTTGTTCTTCATCTGAAACCATAACCACCATATAGACGTGTTTTCAAAGGTCTTTCACGGCCACGCGCCAGGCCTGAGGCCCTCCACCTGAGCAGGAGAGCCCAGTGGGGTTCCCCCAGGTCCCAGCCAGTGGGTGGTAAATCCCGGGCCCCAGGAATCTGCTCCAACTACAGGTCTGGACTCTGCGTCCTATCTCCAGGCCTTGGTTGCCCCGGTAAGTAAAAGGATTCGAGTAAACCCAAATCTAGACCATGAGTTCCAGATGTGCTCAGTCACACTGTTTCTGTAGCAGCAATGACACAGCAGGGACCAAAGTGTTGCTGAGACCAGCTGCACAGCTGCTCAGAACTGGCGGCCTGGGAGGCGGTGCCTCTCATCCCCTTGGCTGTGGGCACCTGCTCAAAGCCTGAGCCTCTGGAAGGGCCCGTTTCAACAGGGTCCTGCCCATCAGTGCGGTCAGTGCCTGGTTGGTTTGCCCCGTGTTTGTGTGAAATAGATTAAAAAGAGGGCCCCTGACATCATAGGAGTAATGACTGTTTGGTGAAATTTCTATCTGTGTGGCTCAGGGTCAAGGTAGAATATGTGTTCCTGAGGGTTAATGTCCGTCTGACATTCCTGAGCCCCACTCGGGTCCCCTGGGGCATGTGGCGTTTTGTGCCAGGGTCAGGCTGTCTGCATCCTGAGGTCTTGAGGAGAGTGGAAGGGTGGGCGGTGAGCATGCGGAGCCTGGAGAGTGGCAGTGAGAAATCTCTGCACAGTGAGCTGTGTGCGTCCCCGTCCCTCCATGAACTGGAAGAATAAAACGTACATAACAGAGTCAAGCAACTGTGCACTGAACAGAAGACCGAACACAGTTTCTGATAGATCCTCCCTTCCCCCAACTGGTGGGCGGGGTATGATGTAACCTGCAGCCCAGAAATACCTGAGTGCCTAACCAGGTACCTTATATGGACTATACATTGGACCACCAATCCACACCTGCCAAATACCCTAAGCCCTGTCCTATATGGACAATGCAGTAAGCCACCAATCAGTGTGTGCCGAGTACACTAAGCCCCCCACCCCTTCCCATTCCGCCCCAAAGGCGTGCCCACCCCTGCACGTGTTGCTGTCTTCCCCTTGTGTTGCTGTCTTCCCCTTGTGAGGCAGCCTGGCAGGTGCTTCTCCTCCAATAAAGCCTGTAGTCCTGGTTTTAGGCCTCCGTCTGATCTTTCAGTTTCCACCTGGGACTTTCAGGGACCGGCAGGGGGAGACGGCATTGAGAGCGCTAAGCAGAGCTGACAGCCATGCCCTGCTCCGCCTGGTTAGTAATGGGTGATTGCTTAATGGGTGTGGGTTGTGCCCAGGGTGATGAGGCATCTGTGACAGGAAAGGGGAGACAGTTACACATGGCTGGGAGGTACAAATGCCCTGGGCTGTGCAATTGAAGTGACTCAGGTGTACTTACTTCCTGTGAATTTCACCTCACTGAAAACATAGCACAAGACAGTCAATCAGAGCCAGTCTGGGTGAGCCCTTGGCAGAGGATTTGGGGAACAAATGCTGGGCTTGCACTCTTCCATCTGCCCACCAGGCCGCTGTGGGAAGCTGCCTGTTGTCTTCACTAGCAGAGAGCTGTGGACAAGGAACCCGGAAGGCTGGTGACCCTTGAAGCCCTGGCAAGGGTCAGGGCTGTGCACCCACTGTTAGTCCAGACAATGGGCGCTGAAGCAACTTCCCCATTTATTATTATGTAAATCCTTGCTGATGGGCTAGTCCAGCTGTGAGCAAACTATGGCCTGCGGGCAGGATCCGGCCGGTTTGGCTGTTCTATCCGGCCCACGGAGCCAAAAGAGCGGAGGGTTCTCTTGCTCTCTCCTCCGCTCCTTCACCAGCAGCAGTGTTCACATGGCAACGTCGGAAACAAGGCCGAAGCTCCTTCTTCTGAGTGGGCGGATTTATATCCACCCATTCAGTAGAAGGAACAACCTCTCAATCTTCCAGAGGCTCCTTGTAATGCCTGCGGACGCATCTCCGGACATCACCCTGGGAATGCGTAGACACATTATCGTGGAGATGTAGGGAGACACGCCCCTGGAGAGCACAGTATCAGAGCCTTTCCGAGGTAAGATTAAGTGTTTACATTCTTCTTCTTCTTTTTTTTTTTAAAATATATTTTATTGATTTTTTTACAGAGAGGAAGGGAGAGGGATAGAGAGTTAGAAACATCGATCAGCTGCCTCCTGCACACTCCCCACTGGGGATGTGCCCACAACCAAGGTACATGCCCTTGACCGGAATCGAACCTGGGACCCTTGAGTCCACAGGCCGATGCTCTATCCACTGAGCCAAACCTGTCAGGACTACATTCTTCTTGTTAAAATGTTTGAAATGAATAAAACTATTGAAATAAAAAAAAAAAGACCGTACCCTTTTATGTAATGATGTTTACTTTGAATTTATATTAGTCCACACAAACACTCCATCCATGCTTTTGTTCCGGCCCTCCGGTCCAGTTTAAGAACCCATTGTGGCCCTCGAGTCAAAAAGTTTGCCCACCCCTGGGCCAGTCTGCCTGTTACTGGAAATTGTCTGCCTAAGGGCTATGGGTGTATCCCAAACCAATAAAAGGTGGGTGAGGCCTGAGCACCAGTGGAAGTCCTTCCCCTTGAGTTGGACTTGCCCACCTGGCTCCCCAATATTTCCAAATAATTTCTTTTTTCTTGACAGGGCAGTTATAACTTTATTGAGGTTCTTTGTAATTAAATGCTTCAGAGTAGAGACCACAGTCTGCAGGGAAAGCAGCCTCCTCATGTTTCCTCCCAACCACCCATAAATAGAAGTAGAATTTGGTTGATTCCTCATCTCCAGCTTCAGTGGCTAAGGGGTAATGGATGGAAATGGAGAGAATGACTAAGAGGCAAGGATGAGGGTCGGTCTTAAAACAGGAAAATCCTGAAGGGCTTCGACTTAAACCAGCCGAAGTTTGTTTTACAGCTGTTCTCCACCCAGTTCCAGCCAACCAGGAGTAAGTTAAATATCCTTTTGCCACCTCAGCTAATGACAACAGTAGCAGCTTTCCAGAACTTGAGCCTAGTTTGCACCAGTTGCCAACACCACAGCTGCCAACATTACAAGAGATTTTAGAACAGCTCTTCTACCCTCTCACTCTTTTCCACGGGAGGGCTGGCTTCACCCCAGGGATCAGTCCATCTGGCAGCCTTCATTTCCGCTTCTTCTCCTGTGTGCTGGCGAACCGAGAGTCTAGGAGCTTCTTGCTGTAGTGTAACGGCCAGGCATGCACTTGAACCGCCAGCACCAACACCAGGTACATGACGGAGACGGCAGAAAACCCAAAGAGGAAGCGGTAGGCCTTGCCGTGGCGATAGAGCTGCTGGGCGGCAGGGAACATCTCCATGCTGCCGTAAATGAGGGGGGCGATGGAAAAGAGCCCCATGCTGATCATGGAGAGCACCAGGTAGCTAATGTTGTTGCGGGGGAAGGAGAGGAGACCCAAGAGGGAGGGCACAATACTCAGCAAATATGGGTACTCCCACTGATAGAGCATGGCCACCTGATCATGTGATAACAGCCTCAGGTGTCCCACACTCATCTTGGCAACCAGCAGCAGCCATAGGACCAGATGCACGTAGATCAGCTTCTCTGCCAGGCCCCTGCCCCTAGCACACTATACACCCTCCCACATTTTGTAGATAACTCCTCAGGTCATCCCCAAGTAACAGGCTTTGTGAGAAAGGCAAGGAGAGCGCGGGAGGCCGCGGGATCTGCTTTGTGTCTGAAGCACCTGATTCTGCCTCTCAAACCCACGCTGACCGCCCTGTGCTGCTTAGCTGTCCCTGCCTGGACAGCTGGAGAATTAGGGTCGGCACTGCAAGCTGTGGTACTCCTACGGGAGGGATGTGGCTGTAGTCAGCTGGCCAGCTTAATAAAGGCTCTTAAAATTTAAATTTTGAGTCGGTGGCCAAGGTGAGCAGGGCAGGGCAGGGCAGGCCCTTTCTTTAAGAGGGAGCTATTTGCCCGGCCAGCATGGTTCAGTGATTGAGCATCGACCTATGAACCAGGAGGTCAGTCTGATTCTCGGTCAGGACACATGCCCAGGTTTCAGGCTGCATCCCCAGTCGGGGGGTGGGGGGTAAGGGGGGGTGTAGGAGGCAGCCAATCGATGATTCTCATCATTGATGTTTCTCTCTCTCCCTCTCTGAAATCAATAAAAAAAATATATGTATGTATATATATAAAATATATGTATATAATGTATACTAGAGGCCCAATGCATGAAAATTCCTGTAAGAGTAGGCCTTCCTTCCCCTGCTGCCGGCACTAGCTTCCCTCCAGCACCTGGGACCCAGGCTGGCTTCCCTCTGGCCCCGGCTTCGTCAGGAAGGACATCTGGAATGATGTCCAGTCTAATTACCATATTACCTTTTATTATATTTTTTTATTTTTTTAAAGAGGGAGATGTTGAAGGGAGAGCAGTGACCACGGCTTGGTTAATGCAGTGTAGGCACTGCACAGATGATTAACAAAAGGGAATCCTGTGGAGAAAGAATTCCTCACGCTTCACCATGATTGCCATGAAAATATTTATTTGTGGAGAATCATAAGTCAACAGGAGCAGCACACAGACAGGCCTCTACAATGGTGAGCTGCGTTTTACATTTACAAACACGTTCCCACTCACAGTGGGCAGGGCTGGTCACCGCGGGGCCAATGCAACCATTGTCTGAATCTCACAGAGATCGTCCCCTCACAGCTTTGTTCCCAGGCTGACACCCCCCCTGAGAAGCCTCCAGATCCCAGCTCCTTTCCTGGAAGGCCTAGGGCAGCTTCGGCTGGGCTCCCAGTCAGTAGCTCTGTCCTGCTGGGCCAGTTTTGCAATTGATTGAAATGCCAACTACAACTCTACATTAGCAGGTGCACAGCTATAAGGTTAAAACATTCAAAACACCACCCGGTCTACATGGAGACCGGGAATTCCTTTCCAGTTCCCTGAATAGTAGCATCTACACCTCCCATCACCAGGACAGGGGTTGCAGTGCGGGCTCGGGTGGTGCCATGGGGAAGGGCTGGTCCTCGCTCTCCAGCGCTGACCTGCAGGCCACGATGTCCCAGCCACAGCGAGCGCCCCACAGCCTCGGAAAGGAGCCTCCTGCAGAATGGGCTTCCTGTCACAGGAAGATGAGAACTTGCCCATCGTGGTGGTGGGCTGGGGCGGAGGGGAGCCCCCTCTGAAGCGGGGTTGGAGGTGGGCAGGAAGTCTGGCTGTAGTACAGGCTCCGCTTGGCTTGGACAGCGAAAACGCTTTTAAAAGACCTGTTTACTCTGCCAGCATTTAAAAAGAAAATTCTAGGAAGAGCCCCCCACTAACAGAGCTTTAAAATATCCCCCAGGTCAGACCTAACAGTATTCACAGAGCTCTGTCTTACAAACAGAACGAACACATTGTGTGATGAGCTCAAATCTCGAATGAAAGGCAGGAATGTGGTTGGCAAGACATTGTTTTTTAATCATTTAGAGAAAACACTTTGCACCGAGAATCAAGTGCAGACGTCCACAAGAAGACACATGCGCTACGAGCACCCCGGGTGGGGCCTTCCAGACTGGGTGCTGGGTGGTGCTGGGAGGAGCCGCTGAGCACAGTGGGGGATGGGACACACACAGGGCCGCCCTCCCGTGCATCACCACAGAACGCAAAGCCTGGTTCCCGTCACCGGACAGAGATTCATACACCGAAGGAACATTCCCCAGAAGCGGGGCTGATGTTTGCCATCTACCAAGGTGGGCCAAGACCCCGCCCAGCCCATCTGCCCTCGCTGTGTCCCCCTGCTGGCAGAGACTGGAAGTGCGTGGCTGGATTCTGAAACCAGAATCTACGCCTCCCATCACAGGACAGGGGTCTCTGTAAAAACACAGGCTCTCATGATGTTCTTCTCACCGACACACCTGCCGGCTACCGGATTCTGCACCTGTCACAAAGCGGCCGGCCGCACACACACCAACGCTGCCACAGGCCAAGGCGCACATGTGCCGGCCCTCGGCCACTGCTCAGGGGGGGAACTGCAGGCAGGAGGAGGTCTCCTGGGGAAATGACGTCCATCCAGACCAACTGGGCCACAGTTTACGGCTTCCCTGGCTTCGGGCAATGGGCCTGGCCTCCCAGAGCCACCCTCTCCAGGGCTTGGGGTCCTTCTGAGGGGCCACTCAGCTTGGACACCTGACACGCTGCCTCCGGGGACACAGGAGCTGGCTCTCCAGGGAGCCCTAACACAGAGCCTCAGAGGATGATGAGAAGGGAACCCCAATGTGGCATAAAAACAGGTGGGCTCCATCCCACTGCTCTGCTGGTGGGCAAAATTGAGTCCAGGGCCACCTGGCTCCCACCCAGACTCAGAGAGCCAGACCACACTCACAGTGTCCCCATCTGCTCAGTCACCAACTCCCCTCCCCTCCTTCTAGCCCAGGTAGGGACTGGCGGCGGGGCCCAGGGGGAGAGGTGGGTGAAGGATAGGTGGGCGGCAGAGAAGGAAGACAGGGCTTCCTGGCTATGCTCCCGAGTACAGTACAGTCACATGGTGTCCCTGACTCACACAGGTGTGGACCTGACGCCCTAGGCAGGTAGGTGATCCCATCCAAGGGCAGAAGGACAAGGAGAGGGCGGCGTGCAGTGGCGGTCCAGTGGTTAGAACAGGCTTCCCTCCTCTTGTGCACATGTCACCGGAGGAGTGAACATGAGGTTCAAGCAGGGACAAGAGTGGTCCCTGGACATCCCGTAATCCCCGCCTGCCCCACCCTCTGGCCTGGGCTCAACACTACAACACCCTCCTCTTACGCAGAGCAGGTGGGCCAGGCCAGGCACAGGCCATTGGAAAATTAAACATTTTAAAAATTGGTTCTAACAAGTGTAAGAAGAGGACGACAAACAAAGCATCGTTTTACAATCACGGACGTATATTGCAAAAGTAACACAGACTAACACAGTCACCTCAGCAGGACTTGGCAATGACTGAAGACTGATTCGAAAAGGGAATCATCGTTTGGAATTCATCTTTAAGGTCTACAGGAGAGGGTTTGAAACACCGGAAAGTCTTGAAACCTGCACTCCGACAACCATCTTCCACGTTAACATAAATTACCATCCTGGTGCATGTTGCTAAGCTATGTAAGGTAAGAACAAAGATCAGTTCTAATTTGGACCCAACTTGTATCAAAAAACTACTGTCAGGAACCAAGGTTGGGAAATTCTGCTGTTGGCGCGCCATGGAGCGTGTGCGTGTGGAGACGAGCCCAGACAGCACAGGCGCGGCAACACGGGCCTGGGAATGTGGGGCTCGGCCTCCCACGAGAGCTCACGTTTCCACAGGAGCCCACACTCCGCAGAGGCTCTCGGGGTCCCCCAGTTCCTTCTCTCAGCAGAGAGAGCTCAGCCCGTCTCCGTCTCCTCGTGGTCGGGGCTCCCTGCCTGCTCGGGGTCAGGGCCTTCCAGCTGAAGCGCAGGGAAGAGAAAGCCTCAGGTGGCACCTGAGTCCATGGTTCCACAGAAGCTTCAAGGAGAAATAAACCCCATCATGCTCTGTAGAACGCAGGGGAGTAAGAGAGCGAGACCTAGCGTGGGGCCAGGCCTCTGAAATAAAACCAGGAGCCAAGGACCGAACAGCGTTTGCGGAGCGTGAGCTTCCCTTCACGTTCGCGGTGCTCAGGGAATAGCCCGGCACCCACACCGTGCCTTCCCGGTGGGTTTCACCACCTCCTGGAGGACAGACACGCCTGGTTCCTTGTCCAGCCCTATACTGGCTCTCAATATTGAAATAAAAAAACTTCTCGTTGGCCCTCTCCCCAGCTCTACTTGGCAGTGGCAGTATTTTCCATTAAATGTGCTACACGCACCCAGGGCCCCGGGTGACGTGGCTGGTCCCTGTGAGCACCCTGTTGGGGAGGCTGCCCCCCGCCAGGCTGCGGGCCCTCCTTCCTCCTCCTGGTCCTTCGGGCCCTGCAGGGACCAGGAGGCCGGGCTCCTCCGCGGGGCTCAGAGGAGCCTGGTGCTTGGAACCAGGAACCAGGGACACAGCGCCCTGACCCTGTGCACAGGCCACCGCCAGCACGACAGCGTGAGAGTTAGACATTCAGAGGTACAGTGGGGAAGAAAGACCGTGCCATGGTGCCGGGAGCTCAATGGAGAGGGGCCCCTCTTCCTTTTCAGGCATTTTCTACAAACAGAGAATGTGCTACTGAGGAGCTGTGTGGGCCCTACCTGTGGGCACGGAACCAAGGGCACAAGGGCTGGCCTCGGAGAGTTTGCTTTCCCAGGAGCCACGTGGGCCCCATGTCCTGTCTCCCCTCCAGGCTGTGGGCTCCCAGACTAGAGGGCAGGGGGCAGAGATCCAGGCAGGCTGAGTCTTCAAGATGGGCACCCCTGCCTGTAGCCAAGCCTAAGGTACCCCAAAACTCTGGACAAGTGGAGCCAAGGAGGTCTCGCTGGCAGTGGACAACTGGACTGGTGGCAGGGCCTGGGGCTGAAACGTGTCAGCTGTGGAGCAGGAGCCAGCTCTGCCCCCCGCACCTGTCTGCACGCTCACTCCCTGGCGCGGACCCTCGTCACCAGCAGCCGGTGGCACACACGCGGTGCTTACGCTGTTGTGTCACCAATTCGGTGAGTTTTCCCAAAGGAGCCAATGTGGCATCGCCCCGCCCCCTCAGCCCCGCACCAGCCTTCCCTTTCCTGGCATCTCTGCGCCTCGTGCAGCTGGTCCCTAAAGACACTGTGGGTTAAAGGGCGGTCCCGCTGATACTGGTGAGATCTGTGGACTTGCATTTTCGGGGTCTTGGAAGGTCCCCGCCAAAGTGACTGTGCACACCTGTGTGTGTCTGGCCACGGGCACTGACCTGTCCATATGATCAAACAGAGCGGACGTTGGAAGTGCCCAGGGACCGACCGAGCAGCAACGTCACAAACAAACTCCTGAGGCAGGAGCCAAGAGGGAGCGGTCAGAACGACAAGAAAGGTACTTGGCGAAACCCGTCCTCAGAGACACACAGACACAGCCACGGCCCGGCCCTGCCACAGGGGGCACCTCATGGTGGGAGCCCACCCGACCCTCTGGGGCAGCAGCCCCTCCCACCATGCCCCCTGCCCCCAGCTGGGGAGGACGCCCCCCAGGGGGTGACCACAGAGCTGGTTTTCAGGGAGGCCCAGGAGCCTTCGTGGGGAAGGGGGGCTGGGTCTCCAAGTCACATATTTCTGCGATCACTGTGTTATTTTTAAAAAGCACGACTGGCACATTTTCACAATTAAGACCAGTGGATGCTGGACACTCACAAAAGGAAAAAAATACCAAGTTTCGGTCACAGCTCTAAGGCAGACGTTACGTTTTTCACAGGGATGACGACGGAGACACCGGCGCTGCGTGAGCAGGTGGGCGCAGCAGCCCTCACAGCACCGTGGCCTGGACGACAATCTCTGGGTTCTCGATGTCCCTTTTGCTCTGGACCATCCTCAGCTCCAGCAGCGCCGGGCTGGGCTTCTGTCCTTCCCCGGCCTGGGCTACAGAACAGACAGTGCATGAGCCTCGGGCAGAGCAGGGAGATCGCCTTGGCGTTCCCAGTCGGAAGGGAGCTCCGGGCTGCAGCCCGCTGCCCCCATTCCTACCCGCCAGGCCACGGGGACAGCGGGAGCCCCGGGGACCCCATTCCTAAAGGCCAGGCCAGGGGGACAGCGGGAGCCCTGGGGACCCCATTCCTACAGGCCAGGCCAGCGGGACAGTGGGAGCCCCAGGGACCGCATTCCTACAGGCCAGGCCAGGGGGACAGTGGGAGCCCCAGGGACCCCATTCCTACAGGCCAGGCCAGGGGGACAGTGGGAGCCCCAGGGACCCCATTCCTATAGGCCAGGCCAGGGGGACAGTGGGAGCCCCAGGGACCCCATTCCTACAGGCCAGGCCAGGGGGACAGTGGGAGCCCCAGGGACCCCATTCCTACAGGCCAGGCCAGGGGGACAGCGGGAGCCCCGGGGATCCCATTCACAGTCACGCAGGTGCCACCTCTCCCCTGCCCACCGCTCTGCCCGAGGCCCCAAAGCAGGAGGCTCTTGGGATCGCGAAGGCGCCCACAGGCCTGCGGTGGTACCTTTCGCACACTTGATGGTCCGCTGCAGAACGTGGTGCATGGCTGACACGGTCTTCTCACAGGCCACCTGCGGGGAGGAGGGACCACTGTGCCCGGCCACCTCGAGACTGTCCGCTCACCATGCTGCCCACAGCTGCCTGCGTGGGCACTGTCTCCACCCAGAGTCACCGGGGCGCTGGCTTGGCCAGCACATGCTCCCCCAACCAGCTGGGCCTTCCCCCCGGAGACTAACAGAGCTGAGCGGGTGCCTGCACCACTAACCTGCCCTCCTCTGGGCCAGACAGCTCTGGGAGGGGCTGTGACACAGGACCATCTGCATTGCCTGGCACGTCGTAGATGCTTAGTGTTTCTGGGATGAATTAAGTATAAAGAATCTACACGGGAAAGAACTTGTGCCCCAAGGTCGGCCAAAGTCATTGCTCACAGTCAGTCTCACAGTCAAACTGAACTGCCTCCCCGACTCTGGGACCCAGAGCCCCTCCTAAACCAACTCGGCCTTCAGAGACACAGCAGCGAGCCCTCCTCTGGGCACCATGATGCCACCACCTGGACAGATGGCGCTCCCGCTGCTGCCAATTAGACTGGCAGATTTGCACTCTCGGCAGGTTGGCCTTCAGGGTGGGCAGGAGGGTGTGAAACCAGCCAGGGGAGGCACATTTTGGCTTCGATGGGTAGGTGAGAGGGGAGGAACCCCAGAGCAAGTCTGCATTGCACAAACACAGAACCCAGATGTGTTGGGGAGGCCTGGGCCCCGGGGGAGATGGGGTCCCTCCAGGGGCTCTGCCGACAGCTTTAGAGGAATCCATTTCCAGATCCTGAGCTCCGAAGTCTGCCTTCCCACACTCAGGGGGCAGCAGGCCTCACCCACCTGACGAAGTTTCTCTAACGCTGATGGAGGACAGGCCTGGCTGTCAGCTGATGGGGCATCAGACAGAACAATATGACAAGATGCCCCGAGGCTGACAGCAGGAGGTCAAAGAACACCCCTGGGAGTCCTGAGCAGGACCACAAAGCACACAGAAAACCCCCGCACCCCAGTTTACCCAACCAGCCCAGTGGCTACATTTGAGGACACACTCGCACTGACTGCTCTGTGACAGAGGCTCCCCGGTGCCGAGGCTGCACACCTGTCCTGAGCCAGAGCCCTCAGATTTCTGCTGACACAGGCCTCCCGGGGCTGGGCCTGGCACCCTACTTGGGAACGAGACACTGAGCAGGGGTGGGGCTGGGACTCAGACAGATGTGGGGCATGAGGTGGCAGCCAAAGCTAGGGAACCCTCACACCCTCCAGCTCTTTAGAGGGACATGACAACCACTCCCCACAGAGATGACGGGATCAACGGGGGCAGGAGGGGCACGCCCTGCTGACCTTGAGGTTATTGGGGTGCTTGTGTGTCCACGCCAGGAGCATGGCAGCAAACAGGTCCCCGGTGCCCACAAAGACGGCGTCCACCTTGTGAATGTCCATGCGGATGCGCTCTATTGCCACGGAGCCATCAGGATGCCCTGGGGGACAGCATGGCCCGCTGGGACCCCAGACCCTCACCAGCAGAGGCCCAGCCCAGGGCCCCAGCCTGCCCTCCTGCCCGCTCAGCCCCTGCACCCCATGCGGAAGGGTCATGGCACCCACGGAGGCTCAGTCCGGCTGACCCCTGGGCTCAGGGCCCACCCGGTGCCCCCAATACCCCACTGCGGAGAAAGTGAAAGATGGGAGCCCCAGCTGACCACCGACAGGACGGCGTGGGGTGACTGAGCAGCTGATGAGGGGCCGGACCGTGTGATCTGTGGAGGGAGCCTGAGTCACCATGGCGCCTAGAGCTGTAGGGACTATGTGAACTTACTGAAGTGTGTGAGCATGTGTGCAAGCCTGAGTGTGAGTTTGTGAATGAGCGTGTGCAAGTGTGTGAATGCATGTGTGAGTGCATGTGCTCTGCACACAGATGCAGAGGGAGCCGGGAGAAGCTGCTCTCTGGGGCAGTGGGAGTGACCCAGCCCCATGCCATTTTAACGCTGTGCGGAGCCACCAACCCGGTGGCACTCACAGGATGAAACAATGAACAAGCAGAGCACGACGTGAGCTCAGCCCAGCCCCGGCTCTGCGGAAGGTCAGGCGTGTGGACCCCTGGTTCCCCGAGAGCCTGGCTCCAGCAGGGCTGTTCCCGGTGACCCCAGAGGTAAGTCGGGACGTTATCCTCAAGCTGCCGGCCCCATCTGGATGTCGAGGGCTGCTTGGCGGCCATGGGGGAGGTGGCAGCTCCCCATGCTCCACTGCACCTGATTCATGGAATCCTTCCTCATTCTGATTTAGTCTCATCTTTCTCAGGATTGGGGTTGGGGGTGACAGGACTTCAGGAAATTGCAAATCTTCTCAGAGGCCTCAAGGGGCATGTGGAGTAAAGGTGTGGAAGGGAGCTCAGTGCTGGGGTGGGGCGGGGTGGGGCAGGCATGGACTCAGGGCTGCACAATCAGGTAGTCACTGCCCCTCGGGTAAGGGAGCTCAGTGCTGGGGTGGGTGGGGTAAGGCGGGGTGGGGTGGGGTGGGCACAAAGGACTCAGGGCAGCACAATCAGATAGTCACTGCCCCTCGGGGAAGGGGTGCACAATCAGGTAGTCACTGCCCCTCAGGAAGGGAGCTCAGTGCTGGGGCGGGGCAGGGCGGGGCGTGTGGGACTCACGGATCCTCTGGCTTCCCAGCACAATCAGGTAGTCACTGCCCCTTGGGGAAGAGAGGTCGGAGCTGGTGATGACCACGGTGTCGGGGCCCATCGAGTGCAGCACGTCCATCACCTGCCAGGCACGGGGAGCACGTCAGCCAGGGAGCTCCCGAAAGCCGTCACTCCTGCCCCTCAGCCCTGAGCCCCAACAGCCACACACAGCGGCCCGCACCCCCCCACACACTCTGGCGGGGTTTGGCTTAAGGGTAGGAAGATGGGAGACAACAGAAGCTGAGAACCGGAACCCACCCTGACCGGCCCCTGCCCGTCCAGTGACAGCTTTGCCAGGTTAGAGCTACCGACTCCTTTCACTCAGCTTAAAGTCTGAGGGCACGTGCCTGCCGGCCCCCATCTGCACCCTATAGGTGCCCACCTTCTGGAGGAAGGTGCCCACCAGCTGGGCCAGCTGTCCTTCCTCATCTGGGCTCCACACACAGCACACACCAAGCAATGCTGGGCTCCCCGCACCTGTCCGCTCTGGGAAGCCACCCACTCACTCGCTTATGTTTTCAACCAACATCTACTGTGTGTGTGTCCAGCAACATGCTGGGGGCTGGAGGCTCCCTGCCCTCGAGGGCACAGGCCTTGTGACAAAATATCCACCGAGGTCCACTCGGGCCTCAGGAGAGCGAGCCAGCTGAACCAAGCAGGGCCCGGCCTGGAGAGACCTGGGCGGAGGCAGAGGGCCTCATCGCAGGCAGGAGGCGCATCACCTGCCTCCCGTGGGCGGCGCCGGCCAGCGGAGCCACACCATCTCATGGGGTCACGCGGAGGGCCTGGGAAGGCTCCTGTGACCGTGAATCGTGCACACACCTTCGGGACTTCTCGTGCTGGGGACTGGTGTGGACTCCAAGTCACGGACCCTTGGGCTAGGGTTCAGCTCTCCCTGTCACAGCCCGGCAGCCGTGTCCCTCCTCTCAGCCCAGGGCCCCGGGCTTGGGGTCACAGAGCCACAAGGAGCGGCCACTCTCTAACTTGGCTTTTCTGGAGGAGCTGTAGGAGGCCCTGCCTTCCTGTGCAACTGCCTCAGAGCAGTGCCTGTGATCGTGTGAGCGGGCACTCCCTGCTCTAGAGCTGAGTGTGAGTTGTGGGAGATGCGTCCCGCACCTCTCGTGCACACACACACACACACACACATGCACACAGGGGACAGGGCGGGGGGGGGGTGTGGAGGGCAGAAAGGAAACTGACAATGCAGCCCCCTGGCCCTCGGGCTAGGTGACAGGCAGCCGGATGCTGGCCCCTGGGGCGTCTGTCTCCCATCTCCCAGGTGTGCAGCGTCCCCTCCCCAGGGAGCAGGCCGCCTGTCCCACGCCAGGACCTGGAAGGCCTCCTTACCGCTAAGGCTTCTTCCTGGCTGTGGATCTTCCTGCCAGTCAGTAACCTGAAAGACAGGCGGGCACAGGTGAGACGCTGCTTGCTGGGTCCTGCCTAGAATGTTCCCAAAGCGACAGCGGCACTGGTACCCTCGCCTACCCACCCCCCCACCCCGCCCCAACCCCCACAGGGAACTAACTCAGAGCCTGCTGGCCATCACGGACCAAGTGGCCATCATGATGTGTCTGGGGACCGGTCAAGAGTAAACTTTAGGCCGAGCTGGGGTGGTTCAGTGGTTGGGCGTCAACCTATGAACCAGGAGGTCATGGTCAGGGCGCATGCCTATGTTGTGGGCTCAGTCCCCATTAGGGGGCGTGCAGGAGGCAGCAGATCAAGGATTCTCTCTCAATCATGGATGTTTCTAACTTTTTCTCCTTCTGCCTTCCTCTCTGAAATCAATAAAAATGTATATTTTTAAAAAGAGTCAACTTTAGTTTTAAACGGGAACTAGCTGCACACCCCTGGCACCGGGAAACGCCCCTCACTCCCTCAGTGCCTGGTTCTTCAATGTGTGAGTGAAAGGACAGAGCAGGACTGATGGCTGTGTCCTTAACCCCTCTTCCAAGAAAAAGCCGCAGGGTGTATCCGTTACTCAGCCTGCCCTTATCTCGGCCAATGGGAAAGCGGGGGGGGGGGGGGGGGGAACTAGCCCAAGGCCAAAAGTATGCTGGCCACCCCCCCTGTCTTTGTGTAACCAGACCCTAGCTGCACCCTGCCCCAAGCCCCGACCCCAAGCCCTATAAATTCTTTGTTCTCTTGGGATTCGGGGCTCTCTCTTGCACCCAGTAATGGAGGCAAGGGGGGGACCAAGCGAGCTTGTATAAGAGACCCTCTGCTTTTGCATCGGACTGGCTCCCTGGTGTGGTTTTTTGGGGATCTTGAAATCTGGGCATAACATTTTGGGGGCTCGTCTGGGATCCCCGACACCATCGAGGGACCCCCAGTCCAGAGGGCCTGACTGACCGCGGTACGTGTTTGTGTGTCGTTGTATGTTTTGTATCTATCCTATGTGAGCTCACTTCTGAAATCTGTAATCGTAATTGCCCGCATGATCTAGGGGATCAAGGGCGGGAGGAGTTGGGGGACACCTCGATCCTCCGTCTGGAGGGGTATAGCTTTGCTTCCGCGGAGTCGGAAGATCTGTAGAAACCCCCTCAATCTGGGACGGGCGGAGGAGTTGGGGGACGCCTCGATACTCCATCTGAAGAGGGGAAATTTTGCTTCCGCGGAGTCGGAAGGTCTGTAGAAACCCCCTCAATCTGAGAAAAGGCGGGTCGCTCTGCTGGTTGGCGCGCAGCCATCGTCTAGCTTTTGGTTTTTGCTTCCATGGAGTTGGAAGGCTGTACTTTTTTGGGCCCTTTAGTTGTTTGTGTTTCCGTTTTGTTTTGTGGACTTGCTGGATGGACATTATGGTGGACTCAGACTGCTCCCTTGGGTATTGTGATGAATCATTTCAAGAAGATTGGGGGAGGCTTTAGAGCTCCCTCAGGAATGGGGAAGTTGTTAGGAATTGAATGGATTGTTTAAACTCTGAATGAATGTCTGGTGAACGTGTATGAATGTGGAGGGAGGGGGACTGCTCTCACCCCTCCTTTGTGTGGCGGTCGGGCGGCTGCCTGAGTGAGGGTCTGTGGAAACAGGTCACCCCCTCCCCAAGTATTCTAAAATTAAAATCCTTCTTGTAATTGAAAAGCTTTTACAAATTTATAAATGCATCCGGGATTTCTGTGCACATGTAAAGGGAAAAGGCCAGTTTAAAAACGAGTGCGCATAGTTTTGAGCTGAACTTGACTTTTTGCTGCGTACAGAATAAAAACCCGAGACTGTTTTGGCCTTAAAAATGGCAAAGTTAAACCTGAGAAAGAAATACAGGCTGGTTTCCCAAGGCCATTTAAAGTAGCCCTTTTGAAATTTCCCGCCCTGAGGCAAGTACCACCAGGAAGTTGATAGTCAAGTTTACATGTGAATAGCTATGGTTTTGCTTCTTGACTTCCCCAGAAGGAAAATTGTGACCATTTTGAAATTTAGCAGCTATGCCAGGCTTATTGGCTGGAACCTTAAAACTTTTAAGTTCAAATCATCTAAAAGTATTGAGATTTACAATACTGAAATGTTGATCTGAGTATGCCTAGTATGAAGTCTAGAAGATAGAAGTTAATCTATTCATTGAAAATGCCTTATATTTTATTTGAAATGTATCCTTAAATGCAAAAGTATTGATTTGAAAAATGCTAAGTATTTAATTTGCTACTTAAGATTTAAAGCTCTGAAAGTTTAAAGTGCAAATTGAATCAGGAGAAATTAATTAAATATCTAATGTATAACTTGCTTTTGAAAAAATAGAATGTGTTTTCTCTTAAATGATTAGGAATTCAAAATATGTTACTTCTTGGTCTGATTTTAAAAAGAGAATTAATTTTTAAGATCTCAACTGAAATTTTTAATACAATAACCAGTTTAAATTTGATTAATATTCTTTAAGATAATTATAAAAGGTATAAACAGCTAATATATGCCTAAGTTTAACCTACGTTCTAGATAATGTGTTTACCCAAAGCTGTGGTTTAAATTGCATGCTGTCTCTGCTTAACTAGTGAAATTTCTGTGTCTCTTAAAATGTATTCCTAATCAACTAAGAATTAAGGCTAAGAGTTCTAGCTACCTGGAAAGCATGGCCTTGGTGTGATAGGAGGAAAAAAAGAAATGTTAAATGGATAATATACCAGTGAGCTGGGACTGGTCACTAATGATGGATTGTGAGAAGGGCTGAACATGGCCTAACTTCTCCTTCCTTGGTACCCCTGAAACATCAGAGGATCCAATGTGTTTAATCCTCTTGAAGGACATTTAATGGTTCTTTCCTTCCTCTTTAACTTCTAGGGGATTGTATAAATGGATTACTGATGTAGATTATCAAGAATCTCTAAGGGACTTGTCCCGTATCTGGAGGAATGGCTTCTAGATGGTATTCACCGTCTCTGGGACTTCCGGAGGGAAGTCGAAACTCGGATTGGCTAAGGGTTCGAGTCTGGCCTATCTTTTAGAAAGACAGAAAAGAAGCATTCCTAGGCAGTTTTCTACCGCCTCTGTTCAGGGACTTGTTCTGCATCTTGACACAACTGAAATTGATTTGTTGGTATTTTGTGGTATAAATGTGGCATGCACCTCTAAGTTCTTAATGGGGAATGTATCTAGTTATCATGTCTACTTAGTCTTGATTTCCTTGTTCAATATGAGTACCGTTTCTATCTGGATGAGACATAGGTCAAGAATCCTGTCCTGGGACGTGGGAAAGGGAGGCCCCCACATCTGTTCCTGTCAGGCCCCCATCAGGGGACTTGGGCGGTGTTCCTGTTACCTGCTCAAGATCCCAAGACTGTATTTGTTCATGTAAGTGTGGAAATATATTCTGTGCTAGGTTGGGATTTTGGAATTCTGGGGTAGATTTAAAAGATATTTGTGACTTTTCTAGTCTGATTGGGACATTTAAGGGTGGGGCTCACAGTTCCTCAGGGCAGAGATTCCATGGGCCCTTCCCCCTGCCTGTGCTGAATTAAATAATACAGGCCAGTGTCATTTAGCTTGCTGGTTAAAGGAAAACAATGGGCCTTAGACTCTGTAAAGGTGGGTGGGAATGAAGCTGGTCAAATGTACTGAAAGAGTTTGGTACCTGTTGCTGCTAGCTAAGGAGGGGCTAATACCCACTTCTAGCGCACTCCCTTGAAAGAGGCCTGGTTGCTGCTCTGCCACAAAGAGAACTGGTAGAAAGACGAAAAAGCAGAGCGCTGTAACTGATAAACAGGGTTACCTAGAAGCCATCAGGACTTTGAAGTTCTCCAAGAGAGGAGGAATCTGACTCAGAGACTGGCGAGGACTGGGTGGCTTTTCTTTAACAATCTCTTTCCTTGAGAGGGCTCCAGAGGGCACACGAGGACATTTGGCCGTGCCTCCGCGCCATCTATGGGACCAGCCCAACCCCAACTCCTCATCAGCACAGACCAGGAGATTGGGTCTACATCAGAAGGCACTGCTGGGAGACCCTAGAGCCACGTTGGAAGGGTCCCTACACTGTGGTGCTGAAGACCCCCACCGCTCTCAAGGTAGACGGCGTCACGACCTGGGTCCATCCAGAAAGACTTCATCACCAAATGGAGTATCGATCGATTGATCGAGATCAACGCAACCCGCTCAAGCTCAAGCTACGGAGTGCTTGACCTGCCTGATGCCGGTAACATGACTCGCGATCGCTCCTGTCACCAGGAGCCCCCACAATACTGTGTAATACACTTAGATAATGCCTGCATCTTCATGGACATGGCTCCAAAGAGACAAGGACCATTTATAGGATCACATGTTTAGTAGAAGATTTGGCTACCTGAAGCGGCCATGATGCCAATATTATGTTTCATTGTATTGATATGTTATATTTGATTCTTTTGCAGGTTTGAATGTATGTTGGCTGTCCTGGAAGGGAGCTGTGTGGGGTGACCCCCAAAAGTAAAGGGTGCCTAGCTGCCAAGAGGGCAAGTGCCCAACTGGGCAGGGGAGGGTGCCCATCAGGTTTTGGTCTCTGTTGAGAGACAGCTAACAGTTGACAGCCTGTAATACTGTCTTGCAGGCCTGTCACCATGCCCATGTCAGGGGTAGTAAAGCTGGAAAAAGCCTGTTTAAACTAGAAAGTCTGAGGCATGGTTATGCATAGAAAGAAGGTTTTATACCAACAATTATTGTTTTGTTTTAAATCCATGAAAAGGAATTAGCAAGGAAAGTCAGAAAATCTTAGAGTAGATCAGTATGTTTTTCTCCTTATGTAATTCCTCCGAAATCTGGCAATGCTAAATAAATACGTTTCTTTGCATAGATCCAATAAGACTGATTCCTAATAGTGGTTTTATTAATGGAAAACTTTGACTGGAATATCATGTTTTAAAGAGCCCTGTCTGAACTCTAAAGACTTGAAGCCACTAAGACCACGAAGAAAGCCTGGTATCCTGCTTGGGAGCCCTGAAGATGGCTGGCGCTGGAGCGTCAGGCCCATGCCCTACCATCACTGGCGGTTGGTAAGAGTAGAAGGGGAGCAGTAAAGATGCCTCTGCATCCCTGCGGAACCCCCACACACTCTGGGCCGCAACAAGTAGGAGGGCTACTGAGATGGGCCTTAAAGCCTGGAGCGTGGGCTCAGGTGGAGTTGCTACAGGTGAGGGATTCACCTAACTCAGCAGATACTGCAGGCAGGCTTGATGGCTTGGCTTCCTGGCCCTACGGGGCACATTAAGGTTCAACCATGAAATTCCAGCAAAGGTAGTCAGTTACCATTCTTGTTGTGTTTATGCAAACATCAGGACAATAAATAAATTAATCTTGATTTGGCTTTTTAATAGCCATGGAGGAATTTTAAGAAGAAAAATCCTATTTCAATAGAAGTTGTTAAAGCTAAAATGATTTCTTTCCCTTCCACCGGACCATTTGTTAAGCTTATAAGAATAGTTCAATTGATAGTTCTGTGTGCCCAGTACGGGCCTCTAGCAACGGTGGAATAGAAATAGTCCGTCTCATGATTGAGCCGGAAGTTCCAAGACAAGGGGGGAATGAAAGGACAGAGCAGGACTGATGGCTGTGTCCTTAACCCCTCTTCCAAGAAAAAGCCGCAGGGTGTATCAGTTACTCAGCCTGCCCTTATCTCGGCCAATGGGAAAGCGGGGGAAACTAGCCCAAGGCCAAAAGTATGCTGGCCACCTCCCCTGTCTTTGTGTAACCAGACCCTAGCTGCACCCTGCCCCAACCCCCGACCCCAAGCCCTGTAAATTCTTTGTTCTCTTGGGATTCGGGGCTCTCTCTTGCACCCAGTAATGGAGGCAAGGGGGGGGGCCAAGCGAGCTTGTATAAGAGACCCTCTGCTTTTGCATCGGACTGGCTCCCTGGTGTGGTTTTTTGGGGATCTTGAAATCTGGGCATAACATGAGGTGGGGCCGTGCAGCCCAAGGAAGGCCCTTTGATACTGGGCAGAGGGCTGCACATGCCTTTCCACCTCACAAACAGATCTGGGAAGTGGGTTTCAGAGCTCAGGGTGACCGCCCGTGTCAGCTGCATGGACTCCCTTCCTTGTGGCAGCACATGCCAGAGCACCTCTTCCCTCTCTCTGTCCCCAAGACTCTTGCTGTTCAGGAGTAAAATAACCAACACGCGCCCTGACCGGTTTGGCTCAGTGGATAGAGCATCGGCCTGCGGACTGAAGGGTCCCAGGTTTGATTCCGGTCAAGGACATGTACCTTGGTTGCGGGCACATCCCCAGTAGCGGGTGTGCAGGAGGCAGCTGATCGATGTTTCTCTCTCATTGATGTTTCTAACTCTCTATCCCTCTCCCTTCCTCTCTGTAAAAAAATCAATAAAATACGTATTTTTTAAAAAATTTAAAAATAAAATAAAATAACCACACGCCACTGCTGACGGCTAGAAAGAAGCCAGATCGGCCCTGGGCGCCTCGTCACCCTGGCACGCAGGGGGCAGGGGGCTCCGACTCGGGGAGGGCCTGCCCCCACCCTGGTGCCAGATCCACTCCCCTGGGGCAGGACCTTCCGGGAAGCCGAACCCACAGAAGGGATGTGGGGGACACGTCCTGCACTGTGTCTGTCACTGTCCTGTGGGGAGGTCTGAAAGCTTTGGCCATTTCTAGTCACTTACTCAGCCTCGAACTGGTTGGGAGTTATAATGTCTGCAACCGGCACCACCTTTTCTTTATAGACAGGAAGGAGATCCTCTGGAACGTACTGAAGGAAAATGAGAGAGGGACAGGCTGATGCACACAGAGGAGGAGACGAAACCAGAACATTCGAGTCCAGCTCGGGGGCCCCACGTGACACCGGGCTTCCCGGCCCCCCGTGGAGACAGGCAACGCGTGGTGACCCAAAGGGCTCCACACGGGGACAGTGAGCCGCGGCCGGTCCCACTGCCTGTCTGTGTCCGGCTCAGGGGCCGACAGCAATTTTAACATTTTTTTTAATGTTGGGGGGAAAAGCCACAAGAAGAATAACACTTTGTGACACATGGAAAGACAGAAAATTCAAGTCTGTGTCTCTACATGAAATTTTACTAGAAAACAGCCATGTCCGTTGGTCTGCAAATTGGCTGCTTTGGCTACAACAGGGATGCGTGGCCCTAAGATACTGACTCTCTGGCCCTTTTATGGGAAACCTCTCTGCCAGCCCTGCCTCCTCCCACCGAGGGCCCCGCCTCCCCCAGAGCAGCGCCCCGTCCATCAGAGGTCCTGTCCTGCTTTCGGATGAGCAATAGGTGTGCTCACTGCACTCACACGGGCGTGACATTACTCACCATGGAGCCTTCGCCTTCCCACTTGTCACCCATCACCGGGTCACACACTGCAGAGACACAAAGGGCATCGTATCAGCAAGGGCTGCAGCCGGGGAACAAAGAGCCTTTCACAGGATTTTTTTATTTTTTTAATCCTCACTTGAGGATATTTTTCCATTGATTTTTAACGAGAATGTTGGGGGTGGGAGGTGGGGGAGAGACAGAGAGAGAAACATTGATGTGAGACACACAGATTGATTGCCTCTCACACATGCCCCGACCGGGGTCAGGGATCGAGACTGCAACCCAGGTATGTGCTCTTGGCCAGAATCAAACCTGGGGCCCTTCAGTCCGCGGGACAACGCTCTATCCATTGAGCCAAACCGGCCAAGGCCTTTCACATGATATTTGTTGTTAAACGTCACCTGCACCTAAAAGCTTGGGGAAGCATGGCTCCATTCTCATTTACGCATTATCTGGAATTCCCCACTTTGTCATCCGGGCCACCTGGGGTGACACAAACCTCAAATGCAGTGACCTTTGCACACTGACACTGATGAAGCCAGTTTACAGCCTGTTTGCCTCCCCACAAAGATACCAGGTTCGCGGTGAAGGTGTGTCTACCCCCTGAGTTCAGTGCGTACAGGCTGGGAGGTGGACCATGAAGTTGGGATGAAAAGAGGGAGGCTTCCACCCAGGCACAGGCCCCAGGGGCCCCCACTCCCGCAGGTGACAGCCCAGCGCCTACCATACACCAGCCGGGAGTTCTGCTGCTTCAGCTCCCGCACGATGTCCACCACCATGGCCAGGAAGGACTTGTCCCTCGTGTACCCTGTGGGAGGGAGAGCAGGCCACCCGCATAAAACAGAAGGCTCACAGCGACCGACCGCGGCCAAGGGAAACCATCCCGCGGCCAGGGTGAAGACCAAGTGTCCCCCAACAAACGCAGCCCGCGAGGGTCGCCGGGCACTTCCCAAAAGGAAGCCTCGGTGATGGGTGTGCAGGGGATGTTCTGTTCTGTCCATTTCAACAAACACACTCACTTTTAACCACGTATATAAACACAGACAGGTACTCTTTTTTTAACCAAAAATGGGTAAATATGAGACCAACGAACCAGGCGGCAGCGTGTTGCCTACTTGGGTGTTTCACCCCATTCTCTTCCCAACACCCCGCTTGGCCCCACCCCATGTGCACTGCAACCCCGATGTGGGCCCAGAAGTGTGACTTGGCCTGGACAGGACCAAGCGCTCGGGGGCATGCGCCACCCCTCCTTGAAGGAGGCAGGGGCCAGGGACCAGCCGGGTGTGGGGTGCTCTGGGACTTCGAGAGTCCATCCCAGCTGGAGCAAGGCTCGCAGGTACCAGCGCCTGCTCCCGCAGGGCCCTTACCCGTGAGCACGTAGTCATATTTATTCACGTTGTTCAGCTTCAGACCTTCGTACACCTCGTGGAGCTCGTCTGCGTTCAGCACCTGACCCTTCCAGTGTGCGTAGCCTGGGGAGAGCAGAGCCGTCAGGGCCTGCGCACACGGCACACGGTGAGACGGCTTCCCCTGATGGCCCAGCACAGCCCCGACAACCCCGATGACGCTGGTGGGTGAATGGTGCCCTCCCCAGGGGCTGACGCGGGGACT
The DNA here is from genome assembly GCF_963259705.1 of Myotis daubentonii. Taxonomy (NCBI): domain Eukaryota; kingdom Metazoa; phylum Chordata; class Mammalia; order Chiroptera; family Vespertilionidae; genus Myotis; species Myotis daubentonii. The sequence goes on along the minus strand of NC_081842.1, from coordinate 8,099,321 downwards.
GACTGAGACCTCCCAGGCATGGTGTCTGAGGGGGCTGATCCCTGTGGCTGCCCAGCAGCCTCAAAGCGCCCCTGACGGCAGCACCCTGGCTGGCACTGTCTGTGGTTGTAATTCCTGGCATCAGGGGTCACACCACCCACCGCCAGTTCCCTCTGAATGAATCCAAGGCAGGGAGGGCATCAGCTCTCCAGGCTGGCCCACGGACACATGTGGAACCTGCGTCACACTGACAGGATGGGGAGGGACACTCCAAAGAGGACACGCCAGGCTCACACAACTGGTCACTTCTCCCTGTCTTTCGAGGGGGCCCTGGGGATGTGTTCCCAGATGTCACAGTCACTTCCTTTGCCAGCTTCTACTGTGCATGTTTCCCCATCCAGGCTGAGCTGCTTGATCGCTGTCATCTGGGCACCCTGGCAGGTAAGGGCTTGTCATAACCCAGCTCCCCTCCCCACCTCCACATAAGGTTGAAATGCAGCCAAAGCAAGTCTTGGATCAAATCATGACCAAGAGCCAAACGTGAATCAGAAATGGGCCCAGATGCTCATCCTGCTCTCGTCCCTGACAGACACGCAGGTGCAGACAGACACGTGAGCATCCTGAGGGGACCCGCCTGGCATGTGGAGCCCCTGCCCACAGAGGCTCAGGTGGGGACAGGCCAAGGGCTCCCAGTTCACCAGGGGCAAGGCCACACCATGGACACCCCACACTTCACCCATGGGAACGCCTCCTGGTGTCCTTTATGGCAATGGGAGGCCCTTAAAGTATGTGCTTCAGTAAAAACCACGGGAGCGTTATCCCTACAACCCTCCACATGGACCACCGGTGGTGATCTGCACTAACTCAGACCGCCCAGAGCCAGGCTGCTCAGCCTGGAGGAGGAGAAGGGCAATGGCGCCCTCTGCTGGCAGCCTGAGTGCATGAGCAGGAGTCAACCTGATTCTGGAACAACTCCAACTGTCAACACGATTCTGCAGGCAGCGTGGCCCCGGGGCACCAGCTGCAGCAAATCATGTGTATGTCCCTTGAGAGACACCAGCGTGAACTGACATGGGAGGGTGAGTCTTAGTAGAAGAACCTGACTGACCCCATTCATCAGATACCCTCGGGGTCAGCAGGGTCAGGAGGGCGAAGCAGGGAGAGTCCAAGAGCTCTCCAGTGCAGGACTGCCCCCACCGGCTCTCGCGTTCACCAAATGCTGGCAGCCTCTGGCTGTGTCCCGGCAGGTGTTTGCTCAAGGAAGGCTGGGCGGCCACAAAAATGCTGTATGCCCAGAGTGGGAAGAACAGTGGTCCTTCCTGCCCCTCCGTTTCCCAAACCTCCTTCCGACCAGGGTTGGTTTATTCCCATTGCCCGTGTAGCATAGTCGAGTCCTGGAGCACCACAGACTGGGCGGCTCCAACACAGCCCTGGAGGCCGAGGTCCAGGTGTGGGCAGGGCTGGGCCCTCCCAAGGCCTCTCTCCTGGGATTAGATGACCCCTTTTCCCTGTGTCCAAACATGGTTGTCCCTCTATGCCTGTCTGTGCCCTGATCTCTTCGTATGGGGACGACCATCATGTTGGATTAGGACCCATCCCAATGACCTCATTTAAGCTTATCACCTCAGAGTCCGTCTCCAAATACAGTCATTCTCTGAGGTGCTGGGGGTCAGGGCTTCAACACGTGAATTGGAGGGGACACGATTCAGCCCATCAGAGCAGCGGTGAGGGTGAGACACACAGCCCCCCACCAGGCCTCGGACACCGGGCACCACGGCAGAGCACAACCTCTGTGAGACCAGCTTCCTAACCAGCCTGTGGCCGAAGCACTAGCTCCGCGGCCTCGGGTGCCAGGTGGCACATGCCACACTACCATAGGGCACTGGTCTGAGAAACAGACCAGCCTCATTTCTGAGCAGCAGGGCGTGGGCAGGGGTGAGGGGAAGAGAGATGGGCTCGGGGCACAGCGAGGCATCACCTGGCTACTCCAGGTCGAGGGGTTGGCACCTGAGCCACAGAGGTGGCCTTGGGGAGACCTCCCCCTGTAGGTCCTCGGATTAGGCTGCAGAGACAGGGTGCTCAAAGTCACCCCCAGGGGGAGCTGCCTGAGGGATCCTCTCGCCAGGCGGGCCCCACACGGCATCTAAGGCTGGACTGGAGCAGGAGGCTCTTCTCCGTGGGGGAGGAGGCCCATCCGGAACCAGAGGTGCCTCCCTGGGACAGAAGCCCATCCCAGCCCTACCCATGCCCACACCTGCGTAGGCTCTAGGGCAGTGGTTCTCAACCTTCTGGCCCTTTAAATACAGTTCCTCATGCTGTGACACAACCATAAAATTATTTTCGTTGCTACTTCATAACTGTAATGTTGCTACTGCTATGAATCGTAATGTAAATATCTGATATGCAGGATGGTCTTAGGCGACGCCTATGAAAGGGTCGTTCAACCGCCAAAGGGGTCGCAACCCACAGGTTGAGAACCGCTGGTCTAAGGCAAACTGTGGTCTGTTCCTCATCCACCCCGCCCGGGGCGGGCAGAGGCCTCCCTGCTTCAGACCCGTGGGGAAAGCCAGCGCACCATCACCTGAGAGCGTCCACAGGAGGCAGGAGGAGCCGTCACCACCGAGGCCGGAACGCCCCTCCCCTCGCCCCTGCAAAGGGCAGGAGGAGTTTCTGAACCGAATCCTTGCTTATGTTGAGCTAATGTCATTATGGCACAATATAATATTCACCAATAAGTTTAATTCCATCACTTGGTGTCCAAGCCAGTTTGGCTCATTTACTTTAAAAAAAAAAAAAAAAAAGGAAGAAAGGAAGGAAGAGCCCGAGGCTCAGTGGTTCGATTCGATTCCCGGTGAGGACACATGCTTCGGGCTTGATCCCCAGCGTGGGGCATGCGGGAGGCAGCTGATCGATGATTCTCTCTCATCATTGATGTTTCTACCTCCCTCTCCCTTCCCCTCTGAAGTCAATACAAATATATTTTTTAAAAGAAAAGAGAAAAAGGGAGGTGGTTGAAATAGCCAGTAAAAACATGTGGGATGTTCGCTGGATTGACTCAAACTTTTTGGGACTTCTTCAGATTTCAGAGCGTGCAGCACACTCCGCAAAGTGAAAGCAGGAAAGGACTTTTAGGGTGAACTGTAGCCTTTTCATCCAAACCCACACAGAATTCCTCCCTCCTTGCTTATGACCTATCATACCCTCTCCCCCCTTCCAGGAAAAATTAAACCCAGGAGAATTACAAGGCACCACCCACAGGTCCCACGGTGCCCTGCCAGGCGGTCGGAGACGTCTGTGCCCGGAGGTTCTTCCTGGATGCAGAGCAATCTCACGAGACGCAATGTGGGGACCGTTCCAAGAACCAAGGAGGCTTTGTCCTCCTGCCTCTGCGGCCGTGGGGAGCGTGGGGTCAAGGGGCACTGCCCCTCACACACCCTCCAGCCAGCAACTCCACTTCAAGGCTTGTCCAGAAACCCGTGAGGTCCCTGTGCGTGTGCTCTCCCAGGCACCAGTCTCTAATAGAGACAGTCAGGGTCCACCCACACGTCCACCTACAGCATGGGAGACCCTCCACGCAGCCATGGCAGCACGGGGGGCATGAGCACACTCATGTAAGAGTAGGTGCTAGGATCACCGTCCTTGTTTTTCAGGAGGAAACTGAGGCACCACCTCCCCTGGTTACCGCATCTGCCTGGCCAGCCAGCGCAAAGCCGCAGGGCTAAGACTCAGGTGGGAAGTCCACCCTGCAGATGGGAGACCCCAGCCCTCCACCCTCACACAGGGCCGCCCCCCCCCAGCTCTGTCAGGTGGGGGCACAAGACCCACATTTCTAAAGGGACGTTTCTCACACCCACACTCAGCTGAGCCTGTGCCTTACCTGTGTGGTTTGAAAACTGGACAGAGTTCACAGCGTCGATCTCAAACCCCAAAACCTGCAAGACAGACAGAGAAGGACCAGGTGTGAGAGAGCCTGGGGCTGGCAGTGACCTCCCTGGCCTGGAGGAGGGGAGCCAACGCATGCTGTTGGGAAGCAGCCAGCCGGAAGGACTGAGACACAGAGGCCACTCGCCACAGCTGGGACTCAACGCCTCCGGATCGCTCCTGGAGATCCCACTGATGGAGCTCGCAAAGAAATCCGTGAGGCCACCAACCAAGACCACACCCCCATGAGCCACATACAAGCAGTGGCAAGCGGAAGCCACCAGGGAAGTGTGAGGCCAATGCCCTGCCCAGGGTGAGGAGGGGACATGCCCACGAGCTCAACTCTGACGCAGGAGACCTGACTGACCAGGCCGGTGAATGACAAGAGGCCCAGGAGCAGGAAGGCCCTCGAGGTCAGCTCCAGGCCTTCTGGCTGGCCGGCTCCACTGACTTTACTCCTTTCCCTTCCCCGAGCTCAACGGGAGAACAAGGATCTTTTTGTTTTTTTGTTTTTGTTTTTTAAATATATTTTATTGATTTTTTACAGAGAGGAAGGGAAAGGGATAGAGAGTTAGAAACATCAATGAGAGAGAAACATCGATCAGCTGCCTCCTGCACACCCACTACTGGGGATGTGCCTGCAACCAAGGTACATGCCCTTGACCGGAATCGAACCTGGGACCCTTGAGTCCGCAGGCCGACGCTCTATCCACTGAGCAAAACCGGTTAGGGCAACAAGGATCTTTTTGTAACACTGAACCACAAGACAAAGAAAGGGAGCAGACAAACTGTGGAGTAGCTGAAACACACACTTCCCATGCCACTCTATATAATAAAAGCCTAATATGGCCCTAACTGGTTTGGCTCAGTGGATAGAGCGTTGGCCTGCGGACTCAAGGGTCCCAGGTTTGATTCCGGTCAAGGGCATATATCTTGGTTGCAGGCACATCCCCAGTGGGGAGTGTTCAGGAGAAGGCTGATCGATGTTTCTCTCTGATCAATGTTTCTAACTCTCTATCCCTCTTCTTTCCCTCTCCCTTCTTCTCTGTAAAAAAATAAATAAAATATATTTAAAAAAAAGCCTAATATGCAAAGTGTCTGGTCATTCAGTTGCCTGTTCAACCAATCAAAGAGTAATATGCTAATGATATGCTAAGGCTGCTCAACCACTCGCTATGATGTGCACTGACCACCAGGGGGCAGACAGTCGACTGGTCAACTAGTCACTATGACATGCACTGACCACAGGGAGCAGACACTCCAACCGGCAGGTTAGCTTGCTGCTGGGGTCTGGCCCATCAGGACTGAGCAAGACAGGCCAGACATGCCCTGGAGCCCTCCCACATCCCTCCCCAGCCACGATCATGCACCAGTGGGGTCCCTCAGCCTGGCCTGCACCCTCTCGCAATCCAGGACCCCTCGGGGGATGTTGGAGAGCTGGTTTCAGCCCGATCCTGCAGGCCAGGCCGAGGGAACCCCACTGGTGCACGAAGTCATGCAGTGGGTCTCTAGTTAAATTAAAATCTCGGTGCCTCCTGGGGGCACAGGGAAGAAGTGGGCCCATCATCTGTACACTCTCCCAGAGAGACAGGGCAAAAGAGAGCAAGTGAGAGAGACCACGTAAAAAAAAAAACACAAAAAAACAAAAACCAGAGACTGAGAGCCCGGCCGGTGTGGCTCAGAGTTTGAGCGTTGACCTATGAACCAGGAGGTCATGGTTCGATTCCCAGTCAGGGCACATGCTCAGGTTGGGGCTCGATCCCCAGTAGAGGGCGTGCAGGAGGCAGCCAATCAATGATTTTATCTCATCATTGATGTTTCTCTCTCTTTCACTCTCTCCCTTCCTCTCTGAATTCAATAAAAATATATTTTTATAAAACAGAGACTGAGAGACAGACAGTGTGAGACAGGCAGCAAGAAACAGAAAGTGTGCACGGAAGTGTGTACGGAAGAAACGGCAGAGAGGACAGAAGTGCAGGGACGTGCTGGCCCTGGGGCCTCTCTCCCCTCCACCTGCCATTCTGCTCTAGCAACACCCTCCCGCCCTTCTGTGCACTGACAACCTCCAAGTCTCATCTTAACGTTCAAAACAGACAAAAGGGCCTCTGCTGCCGGCAGTCGGGAGCGGCTGCCCCGGGCGGGGACGGGGCGGCAGTGACGGGGAGCAGGTCCACGTCCTCAGGGGGTGGAGGTTACACAGGCGCATTCACTTGGTGAATTCACTGAGTGACGCGCTTAGGATGTCTATTTAAACATTTTCAGCCGGTATTATCAGAACTTAAAGTGATAAAAAGTCAAGTCTTATTAAAGTAAAAAGTTAAATGGGAGCTTTGCAATTTCCTTGCCTGATTTGACGGCCTCCTGGGCACACATACAGTTTGCAGTCTTTCAAATCCTGAAGAATCAGATTGGAAGTGACACCAACCCTGACAAACCTGCCAAAAGTCCCCTCTCCAGCGCTTCTGGGTGCGGATGGTCCATCCTCGGAGCTGGCAAAGGCGAAGTCGCTGTTTCCTGCTTTGCAATGACAGCGAGCGCTAAGCCCCTGGTTGCCATCGCCCTCTCAGATGCCAGTGACACGGGCGTGTTCGCCAGGATCCCAGGCTCCTCTGAGGGCACCTGGCAAAGCCCGGTGCAGGGCTGAGCCAGACCCAGAAGGAAGTCAGCACAGAGGGCCGACCTGCGGGGTTCAGGCCTTGGGCCCTGGAGAAAGGACCTCCTGTTGCTCAAATCCAGGCTTCAGTTCAGACCCCCTCTGTGCTGGGCCTCGTGGAGCAGGGGCTGAGCGCTGGGACTCGCACCCAGCTCAGCCAGTGGCCACCTCTGGGCACGGCCAACAAGGAGAGAGAGGCTGGGGGAGGGAAGGGCTGTACCCCAGCAGCTCTGTCCTCCGAGCCCTGGCGGTGACATCCACACTGTGGCTTCTCATCACTCTCAGCCCAGCCAGCCTCCTCCCCCTTCTCCCCTGCACACCCCCTTCTCCCAGCGTTAAGTTCCAACTCCCCAACCTTTTCTCTTCTGATCCCACATCAGCTACTTAAGGCGAGTGCTGGGCTGCTGGCAGGGCCTCCCACACGATACCTGTGTTGCCCTTTTCCGTTCTCCTGATAACAACTGTCTCTATTAAACTCTGTGAACATAATTGCTGTGGTTTCTGTTTCTGGACTGGCCCCTGCCTGCTACACCTCGTCTCCTCCAGCCCCAGGGGAGCCAGAGACAGGCTGATTCCTGGCCCAGGGGTCAGAGCAGACCACACACACACACACACACACACACACACTCACACTCAAATACACACGGTGAGCTGCTGGGTGCTCCCCGGCATTCAGCTTCAGCAGGGGGGGCAGATCTGAGTTCCCACCCTTGACAGCCTGCACATAAGTCACAGGACGTGGGAACAGACCAAGACGCCTGTGGACCCTGCTGACTGACAGGACCACCGCATAAGAGAGCAGCTGACAGGACAGAGTGCTGGTCCTGTGGGTGAGAACCAGGTGGTTTTATAGCAGAGCCGGAGCTCACACAGCTGCGGGGCTCCCGTGGGGAGCAGCGTGTCAGGGCCCCATGGCCCTGCGCACCTGTGCACAACCCCGTCCGAGTGTGGGTGGAACGCGTGAATGTGACTATGTTCTGCAGCAAAAGGCAGCGTATCCACGTGAGTCTGATCTAATTACACGCGTCCTTCAGCAGCAGGGAGTTGCAGGCTGATGGACAGAAAATGAGAGCGATCTGGGTGAGAGGACCCCACGCACGTCGCTGGCTTCGAAGACCGAGGCCACGTGATGAGCCACACAACTGTGCGTCAGTGCTATATCAGCCAGTACTGACAGCTGAGTCAGAACACGCACTTAGTGAACCGTTAAATGCAAATGCTGTGGCTATCTTACCCTCCCCCTCCCCAGTTCTGGGCTCTGGAGCTTTCCACGCCGTGGATCTCACGAGGCAGGTGATGTGCCTCCCTCCCACCTCCCCCGCGAGTGGGTGTCGAGCAGCCAATGGCAGAGCTGACACCACAGAAACTGGCACACACCCTCCCCACCCCAAGCCAGTTTTCTGTTGTTAATCCTCACCCGAGGATATTTTTCCAATGATTTTTAGAGAGAGAGGAAGGGAGGGGGAGAGACACACAGAGAGAAACATCGATGTGAGAGAGACACGGCAATTGGTTCCCACACAGCCCCCAACTGGGGCCGGGGATCGAGCCTGCAACTGAGGCACGTGCCCTTGACCAGAATCCAACCGACGACCCTTCAGTCCACAGGCTGACGCTCTATCCACGGAGCCAAACCAGCCAGGGCCAAGCCAGTTTAACAGTTGCCAGCACACAGTAAGAAGATATAAACTGTCATTTTAAGAAAAAAGAGGGGGGTGGGGGCAACTGGGGAGAGGGCAATGGGGGGAAAAGGAGACTATGTAATACTTTAAACAATAAAGAAAAAAAAATACTATGTTTGAATTTAAAAAAATAAAGATACTATGTTTGAATTTAAAAAAAAAAAGGGAAAAGAGAAAAGAGAAAGCCCAGGCCGGGTAGCCCCGGTGGTTCAAGTGTTATCCAATACCAAGGCTGTGGGCTTGATCCTGGGTCAGGGCACAATACAAGAATCAACCAATGAATGCACACATAACTGGAACAACAAACTGATGTTTCTCTTTTTCTTTCTCTCTAAAAAGAAAAAAATCAATAAATATTAAAGAAGAAGAAGAAGAAGATCAACAACAACAACTGACTAGTTCAGCCCAGGGTGGGGTCAGGGGAAGGCAGGCCTTTCGAGAGAAGGGATACCACCACCTCTGCCACCTCTGGCTGCAGCAGGAACCCTGTCCCACCAGCAGGGGGCTGGGTGCCCCTGGAATTTCCCTGTCCTAGGGCCCCATCCCTGCTGTGGCAGCCCAGTGCAGGCTGTGCAAGGGCTCCTCACTCCAGTTCCTGCGTGCTCCCCCACCCCCCCACCACACCCAATTCCATGGACTCCACACTGTGGCCACTTCCTGACCCTGAAACGTCGGAAACCTGTGAGCTCCTCTCCGCAGCCCAGACCATCACTCACTCAGCCCCCACGACCCTGTTTAGAATCTTGTCTTCTCTGCTCTGCACCTGCACTTGGTGGGGTTTTGATGGCTTAGGGACGCCCCGCCAACCGGGAGCCCCCCAGGATGAGTCTGCCACCCCGGTGCCTCTGAATGAAGCCAGCGGTGGCAAAAGCCCCAGCCTCAGGCTCCACTAGCAAATGCACTCCCACTTCAGAAACACGAGGTGCCCGCACTGAGCGTGCCACCACTCCCACTCTGGCTGCTGAGAGCGGCGGCTTCACGTGACCACATCAGCAGGGCTTAGCCAAGGAGCCAGGGCTCAGATCCAAAAGGAGCCACGGAGATTCACAGCCAGTCGAAATCAGGGCACTGCTGGCGAGGTCCCTGGGTAGGACATGCTGCCTGTCAATGCTAATCCACCCTTGGCACGTGGCAGGGGACCTGGACTTGCTGCAGGAAGAGAAGTGGCAACGAAGGGGAGACGTGCATGGTATGTAGGAGGCACTGGTCCTCCTGAGAGGCCACTCAGACTGCCTGCTCCAGGGGTCAAAACAAGCTCAGGCCAGTGGGTTGGCCTGGAAGTGGCTCCAGCTTCCTACCCCTGCCAGCGTGTGGGGGAAGCATTTGCAGTGATCAGAGCACGTGTGTGCCTGGGAGAGCTTTCCAATGTTCCACAGTCTCCGAGCCACAGAGGAACACAGGGGCGTAATCAGGGTCTTCGATCCACGCAGGCACCCATCTCCTGCCCCAACACAGACCTCAGTCCGCCTTTCCGGACACAGCAACCCTCCTCAGGGATAGCTGCACCTGCTGGGGGCATGAAGCAGGGCTCCCGTGTGAGCCTCGGTGGGTGACACAGGCCCCAGTGGCTGCATACCCACCTCGCGGCTGAATCATCCACGCACTGTGCTAACAGCGAGGCAGACGCAGCTCTGTGATCCACCCTCGTCACAGCGGCAACTTTTTTTTTTTTTTTTAAAGGGTAGGATGCCATTCTTCCAGCATCTTCCAAATGCAACTCTGCTGGAGAAGGTCCCTTGTATCCTGGGGACTCTAAGGAAAAAATGTAAGATCTTCCAAGGGACTGATCAGAGACCCCCTGAAGTTCACCCCGGGGCTCAGGGGGTTCTCAAAGGTGAGAGGTGGACGTGGCTCCTTGCGGCCCTGTGGCGGTCCCTGGGGACCCAGTGGTGGCTCCAGGAGAACCTGGAGTGAGCCGCCCACAGGAACATGTGTGTTCACACGCCCAGGTCCCTGTAGCTCTGTAGCTTCTGTTGGGCTCCAGCAGCCCCCTGGGAACCCCAACCTCTGCTCCAGCTACTGTGGCCAAAGGAATCTGAATCCAGGTTTCCCCGCCGGTGCCTCTCAACACACCTGCGGCTGACCTCTCCTGCACAGATGGGCCAGAACAGCCAGAGAATGAGGCTGATTTCTGCAGGCCCCAAACTGAGTCACCACCCCCAGCCTCCCCAGAGTGTCTTTGGGGCCCTAGCTGGTCTTGCTCAGTGGATAGAGCATGGGCCTGTGGATTAAAGGGTCCCAGGTTTGATTCCAGCCAAGGACACATGCCTGAGTTGCAGCCTCGATCCCCCCACCCCCCAGTAGGGGGCGTACAGGAGGCAGCCAATCAAGAATTCTCTCTCATCATCGATGTTTCTATCTCTCTATCCCTCTCCCTTCCTCTCTGAAATCAATAAAAATATTTAAAAAAAAAGAAAAAGAAAAGAAAGTGTCTTTGGGGCCTCCTGTGGGCTTGCCTTCCTGTTTCGGTGACACCACATTTAAATGGATTTTCAGCTAAGGCTACCTCCTCTGTTGCTGGTCACATTAACATGTTCCCCTCAATATTAAAATGTACTATGGACTTGCTGCACCGGAGTGCTGAAACGAATCCAAAAGCAGGATCAAGGTTCTGTTCTCTTCTCTCTCCCCACCCCCCTTTGTTGTTGTTGTTGTTAATCCTCACCAGAGGACATTTTTTCCATTGCTTTTTCAGAAAGAGTGGAAGAGAGGGAGGGAGGAGAGAGGGAGAGAGGGAGAGAGCAAGAGAGCGAGAGAGCAAGACATCTATGTGAGAGATACATCGACGGGTTGCCTCCTGCGCGTACCTCTACCGCACTCCTATCAGGGTGATGAGCAAACCTGCAACCCATGTATGTGCCCTTGACTGGGAATCAAACCCAAGACCCTTGGTCCAAGGGCCAACTAACCACTGAGCCAAAGCAGCCAGGGCCCTTCTCTTTCTTCTATAACATTTTTCTCTGCCTGTGGGAGGTGGAGCCCATGGGCCGGCCTGCCTGAGACTGTGAGAGGTGCGCTTCAGGACCTGGCAAAAAGCGGTCTGGGAACCTCAGCCCCGAAGACTCACAGGCACCCAGCGGGCACAAATCAGCACCAGGCTGACTGCCGCCCGAGGAGCACCTGGGCCGAGCTCCGGCCGGGGGGCGCCCTGGGAGCCAGGCACCCTCTGATCACCACGAGGACTGTTCTCGCGGAGAAAGGAAAGGGTGTCTAAGCTGCTCCAGCTTGAGCAGTAGCCAAGGGAGCACAGTCAGTGCCTGACCGCGGTCTTCCGAGGGGCTTCCAACGGAAAAGGCAGCGATGAGAGAAGGCATACCGTTCTCCCTACAGCCCGGTAAATCTGTAGAAGTAACTGCTTCCAGACCTTCCCATGACTCCCGGCTCAGAGCCGGACGCCCCCGCCGTATCGGAACGTTCTCCACCTGCCGTAAAGAGGAGCCCTCGGCGTGTGTAGCCCCTGGAGCTGCTGTGCACAGCTGCACCTCCCCGTCCTCAGTTGGGCCCACGTGAGAAACTCGATGCTTAAACCTACAAAGGTTCTGCTGGCATCACTCTGCAGGTGAGGCTGAGGCAGGCTCAGAGGGCCAGAACTCCGAGACGCGGGACACCAAATCAGGCCCCACAGGCAGCCTCGCCAGCCCCCGCCACACCCATTTTCCAGCCTCTGAGTGGCATGAGGGCAAATCTGTGCGGCCCAGCCGGAGCCAACCCTTCTCCAGTCATTTCCAAGTTGTCTTTCCACACTCGGCTGTGGAAGAGCCTGCGTTTGGAGTCTCTAGCTGCAGCCCCCACCCGCTGTGGCTTTGTCTGGAAGGAAAATTCGTGCAAGGGTAGGCCTTCCTTTCCCTGGCTGCCAGCACTGGCTTCCCTCCAGCCCTGGCTTCGTCAGGAAGGACGTCCGGAATGGCGTCCGGTCCAATTAGCATATTACTCTTTTATTACTATAGATGGAGCCATGACAGAGGTGACTGAGGTTAAACAAAGCCACGAGGGTGGGCCCTGATCCAGCATGATTGGTAAGCTCAAAAGAGAAAGAGATTAGGGCACAGGCACACAGAGGGGCAACCACGTGAGGACACAGGAAGAAGGCCCCCTCCACACGCCAAGGAGAGCGGCCTTGGGAGAAACCAGCCCTTCCCACACTTTGATCTCAGACTTCCAGCCTCCAGGACTGGGAAAGAAGAGACATCTGTGCCTGAGCCCCCCAGTCTGCGGTATCTGTTACAGCCACTTGAACTAACACAGTTCTGTTTGAGTTCCCGCTGTGCAGGGAGCATGTTCTTTATTTTTTCTTTATTTTTTGTTGTTGTTAATCCTCAATCGAAGATATTTTTTTTCCATTGATTTTTTTTTTTTTTTTTAGAGAGAGTGGAAGAGAGGGAGGCAGGAAGGGAGAGAAAGAGAGAAAGAGCCCTGACCAGTTTGGCTCAGTGGCTAGAGCATCGGCCTGTGGACTGAAGGGTCCTAGGTTTGATTCCGGTCAAGGGCATGTACCTTGGCTGCAGGCACATCCCCAGTAGGGGGTGTGCAGGAGGCAGCTGATCGATGTTTCTCTCTCATCGATGTTTCTAACTCTCTATCCCCCTCCCTTCCTCTCTGTAAAAAATCAATAAAATATATCTTTTTTAAAAAGAAAGAGAGAAAGAAACATCGATGTGAGAGACACACATCTTTGGTTGCCTCTTCAAGGTCACTAACCTAACGGTCCCTGCTTTCCATGACCCCCATCCTGCCATGCTCCTCCTAAGCCTCAGAAATCTTAAGGGGAGGGAGTGCAGGGCTGGGAGATACGTGTCAGCAACCCCCGCCCATGACAGGAGGAAGGAAATGACATGACCCTTGCCCCCCAGTCTACGTCCCATAAGCCCCAGAACACGTGCCCATAAGTGAAGATGCTGGGCCCTGAGGAAACCCCGGGTTAAAAACCGCAGCTCTGTCTTTAAGAGGCACTTCTCCAGGTTGGTGGCCTGGAGGAGCAGCCGCTCTTGAATAATTTGGAAAGCATGGTTTTGGTATGGAAGTTGAAGGCATGTGCCTGGGAGTTCAAGAACAAGGGACATCACTGCAGGACCCTGGTGAGCAGAGGAAGGGAACAGTTTGCCCTGTGGAAAGACGAAGGGAGGTGGGACGGGGCAGAGGGCACAAAGAAGCCAGCAGGGAACTCACTGGACACTTTCTGCCAAGGGCGGTTCCCATGGCTCCCCGGCCAAGGCCAGGCTGGAGCTGCTGCTGCCCTTGGACAGAGAGCAGAACCTGTTCTCAAAGCCGTCCTGCTTCCACCTCCCTGGGCTGCCCCTGCTCTGCCCCAGGGACCCTGCAGCTCCCCCCACCCCGACCCAGTCCCACCCCAGTGGCCCTATGCAGACTAGACTTGCACCTACCTGCCAAGTCTCCCCACCCTATCCCCCCACAAGCTAGGAGTGAAGAGGCATTCCAGAGCAGTGACCAGGAGCAGGGACAGTGGGGCACACCCAAGTTTGCAGGGTGACTACCCCACGAGTCTGCCCTCTGCTGGCCAGAACAGGAGGGATGAGGACCAGACCTGTGGAGCTGCTTACACATCAGATCTGGCTGGTCACTTTGAACTTGAACCTTTGTACCTCTCCACCTTCAAGTTTTTGCTCCACTATTTCCTATTCAGGCTTTAGGTATGGCAGCCTCAGGTCAGCCTCAAATTCTACTCGGAAGCTCTGGCGCTTCCAACGGTCTTTCTGGCCAGCCTGCACCCCTGCAGGTGGCCCTTTACGCCCTGTGGGGCCAGCCCTGGGACCTGCCATGCCTGTTCCTTTGCTCAAACATCAAGCCGAAGGCGGACAGTCCAGGAGAGTCACCACCTTGCCAAGGTGCCCAGTGCTCCTGCTTGGCCACAGGCCAGGTGCCCAGCAGCACACCTCCCTGCACCCAGGCCTCCTCCTGCCCTCCAAGGGCTGCAGTATGAAGCAGTGAATGCCCAGTGAGTCACAGGAAATGGTGAGCCCCTCAGCAAGAACGGCCCAGGGGGAAAGCCAGATGGAAAGATGGACACGTTGAAAGAGCAGCTTCTAAAGCCAAACCCTGCCGGGTCCTGAACTGGTCTGTGGGCTCTTCGTCTTCAGAGCCAGCACCGGCAGGGAGCCCTTCCCTGCCCCATCTCCCTCCAGCGACCACCTCCCGGAATGGTCAGCGGCAGGGTGGGGGCTCACAAGGGGAGAAGAGGCATCCTAGCTGGCGGGGCCTCTCTAACTATGAGCTTCCTTCTCCTCCTCCATCCCGGCAACCTGACCCCACCGCGGGCAAGGGCAGAACACAGCGCCCGGCAGGTGAGCATTGCAAACACCTGCCCTTCCTGTCTCATCCCCTGGGGCATGGTCAGGGCCACGGCGCGGCAGCTTCTCGCCCCCGGAGAACCCGTCTGCTGCGGTCAGGCAGCGGGAAGGGGTGGGAACCGCCGGGTGCGCGAGCCAAGCACGAAGGCTGCAGCCGAGCTCAGCGCGCCCGAGCCGGCCCACCCGCAGGAACCCACCAGGCGCTCCTAGCCAGACGGGGACCCGCCAAGGTCACGCGGGCCGGCCGTGGCCACCCGCCTCGGTCCGCACGGCGGCTCGCGGGACTCCGCGGGTTACGTAAGCGTACCTGCAGCGGGAACGTGGCCGCCCGGTTCCCCACGTAGCCGCGGACGACATGGCTCTGGATGGAGAGCACCCGGCATTCCTCCTCCATGCCGGCCTGCAGGGTTGGCGCGGGGCCGTGCGCGGCGGGCTCGCCCTGCTTGAGGGACTCGGGCTCTCCTCCGGTCCGGGTTCCGCGGCGGCCCCGCTCGGCGCAGGCGTTCGGCTCGGACGCCAGGCCGCCTGCCTGTGACCTCAGCGCGGCTGGAAACCCGCGGGTCTGGCGCTGCGCGGGGGCGGGGCTGGGGCGGGGCTGCGGGCAGGCCCCGCCCCTCGGGCCCCTCAGGCCCCGCCCCTTGGACAGGAAAAAGCGGAACCGCACTCCCACCCGGCCCCCCGCCATTCCCTTTTTCCTACTCCCCGCTCCGGATCTTGGCAACCGACGTCATTCCGCGCTCCTGCCTCGTGGAGGGGGGCAACTACCCCCCCACAATGCTGGGTTTGCCCTTTTACTAGTAATTTTACCAGGAAGGGCACCGGAGCGGCGCCCATTCATTCGAGTCATCGATTCATTCATTGACTCATTCATCCGGACCGCCAGCTCGCGCCCCGCAGCCAACCTCCGGCCCCGCGCTCCGGGCGCCCCGGGACCACCAGCGCCTCTGCCAGAAACAGCCACGCCGGCGACGCGCGGGCGCAGCTCCACGGGAGATGGCGCGGGCCCGGTGACCGCGGAGGCGGGCGGGGCTGGAAGTGACCGGACTGCCCCGCGGCACTTGCAGGGCCAGGTCCGCGCTCCAGCGGCGACAGTTCCGCCGAGCCCCCTGGAGGGCCCGGAACCGGCGTCCGATCCACACCTGGTCTCGCCTCGCAGACCCGCGAGAGGACCCGTGAGCTCCACACCCGTCCTGGAACCAAGGTCCCAGGCCCAGCTCCCCTCCCCGCCGGGGCGCACTTGCCCATGGGACTAGGAGCCGACTAGGGCAGGCATCTCCGCCACGCCATGAGACACTTGGGGACACCAAGGCGCCCACCCTCAATCCTGGCCGTGTCGCAGGCTCTCAGCCTCAGGGTGTCCTGGCTCTACCACCCGTGCCCTGTCTCCTCTTTCTTTCTTCTTCTTCTTTTTTTATTTCTTTGCTTTTTTTTGGTCTGTCTCCTCTTTCAAAACCGGTCTTCCATGGGGTGGGGACTCAGCCTGGCCTTCCCTCTTCTGCCCTTCACCTCCCCACTGTCATCCTTGTCACAGCTCCCCCCCCCACCCCCCTTTCAGACCATCAGACGTGGTGATTTGGGTCCCTCATGGGGACTCAAGGCAACATGTTTAGACCTCTCTAGCCTGGTAAGCAGTGACTGGCAAGGGCTGGGATGATGAGGAAGAAGGGCAGTGCCATAGCTGTTCAGGTTTTGAAGAGGAAGTTAATAATAGTTGATTAATAATAGCTCATGTTTATTGAGCACTTACTATGTGCTAAACACATTTCTCACATTAACACACTGAATCCTGTTGTAACCACATAGAAACTTCATTTCTTTCATATGATCTTTTCTCCTTTTCTTTTGATTCACCCTGGCCTCATCTAGCACCCTGACTCACTTGCCTCCTCCCTTGCACATCCATTCCCTTAATATTAAGCCCTCATGACAATGAGTTTTTTTAAATTTATTTATTAAATGTATTGGGGTGATGTAGAGCGCGCCTGGGAAAGCACATGAGCTGATTTTCGGCTGAGTCCAGTGGTGTCGGCAGAGCCACGTCCTAGAAACATACCATGCCAGAGGCAGGTATGTTGTCAGCCTGACCCTTAGCTCAGGTGGCAGGGGGTGGGTTTCATTATCCAAGTTCAGCCAGGTGCAAGGAACAGACGCAATTATCCGGGCTCAGTCAGGAGTGACAATTACAAAGAAGCCACAAGAATAAAGAATTGCAGCTTGATCCTTAACCATGATTTCACATAATTCCCTTTGTTTTAAACTCTAATAAAACTTCCTGGAATCATCCTATCTAATAAAAGAGAAAAATGGTAATTGGCGTACGACGATACCCTTTTCATTGGCTAATCAGGGCTATATGCAAATTAACTGCCAACTATGATTGGCAGTTAACTGCCAACTATGATTGTCAGTTAACTGCCAAGTAAGATTGGCAGTTAACTGCCAACAAGATGGCGGTTAATTTGCATATGTAGGCACAATGCAGGGAGGCGAAAGGGAAAGCAGGAAGAAGCCCCCTGCCACTGACAGTGATCGGAAACCCTGCCCCCCAGCCATGATCGGAGAATCAGGCGCCTTTGCCGCCCTGGCCAGTGATAGCAGGAAGTAGGGGTGGAGCCAGCGATGGGAGCTGGGCACGGTCGAAGCTGGCAGTCCCGGGAGCTAGGGGTCCCTTGCCTGGGCCTAAAGCGGAGCCCATGATCGCGGGGCCGCTGCAGCTGCCGGTCCCCGCTGCCCGGGCCGGACACCTAGGCTAGAGGCATTAGGCCTGGGCAGGGGCGGAGCCTGCAACCGCGGGGAGCTGGGGGTCCCCTGCCCAGGCCTGACACCTCTGCCAGAGGCCTCAGGCCTGGTCAAGGGGCCGATCAGGCGATCGGAGGGTGATGGGGGTCTATGCCTCTGGCGGAGGCGTCAGGCCTGGGCAAGGGGCCGATCAGGCGATCAGAGGGTGATGGGGGTCTACGCCTCTGGCCGAGGCATCAGGCCTGGGCAAGGGGCCGATCCTGCGATTGGAGGGTGATGGGGGTCAACGCCTGAGGGCTCCCAGTATGTGAGAGGGGGCAGGCTGGGCTGAGGGACACTCCCCCCCCACACACACCCAGTGCACGAATTTCGTGCACTGGGCCCCTAGTGCTGTATATAATAAACTCGCTGCACCAGCTCTGGGTCACTGTCCCTCCAGAGGGCAGCGTCCCAGCCGGTCCCAGCTTTCCCTACTGTTTCTGTGTCTCTTTCTTCTTCTCAATCCCCCACCACCCCTACTCAGAGACTCGGTCTGCTCTCTAGCCGTGCTGGTCGCGGTAAAGAGAATATTTATAGGGTGACATTGGTCAGCATGAATATACAGGTTTCAGGGGTAGGTTTCTATGTTACAAGATCTGTATATTACACTGTGTGCCCACCACCCAAAGGTTCTTTTTTAATAAATATATATTTTTATTATTTTTAGAGAGAGAGGACAGCAGTGGGAGAGAGGGAGAGAAATATTGATATGAGAGCAAAATATCGATTGGGATCCAGCCCATAAGACCAGGAATCTCTCTCATCATTGATGTTTCTCTTTCTCTCCCTCTCCCTTCCTCTCTGAAATCAATAAAAATATATTAAATTAAAAAAAAAGAAGACCAGGAATCTAACGGGTGACCTCTGGGTGCATGGGTCAACCCTGAGCCACACCAGCCAGGGCAGGACCATGAGGTTCTGACCAGCATCAAATAATCTTAGGAACAGAGCCTCGGGTCCCTTGGCCACAAAGACAGAGTTCCAGTCAAACTGGAGATAACAGTTAGGCCTCAGTTGTGTTTCAGCTGCAGGCCCAGAAAAGGGGGAACCAGAGGAAGCAACACCCTGGCTGACATCAGGACCAGACGCACTCATCGGTACAGCCTAGCACTGACCAATCAGTGGAGGCCACAATCCTACCACAACCCGGGCTCCCCAGTCACCATAATTCATGATTTTTCCTCTACATACCTCACCCCCTGGGAGCCAGGCCTTTGAGCATTAGCTCACCTGTGTTTCTCCGGCTGGGCCACTTCCTAAAAATAAACCCTTACTTCCTTTGCTGCAAGCTCCTGTTTGTGTCTTACTGGGCTTTGATGCTCACAGGCAAAGGGACCCCTTTTGTCCTGTAACATTTCAGTTGTAAAAGGAGCGACAGACTAAACCTGATAAGCTAAGGAGGGGCCAGCATGACAGGCCCTACAAACTCAGAGACTGAAAGTGAAATAAAGTAAAATAAAAAGAGAAACTGAAAGTAACAACACAGAGGGATCTCAACACAAAATTCTTAACTAAAAGCAGGTCATGGTGATAGTTACAGCTTAGGCCTGTAGCTTCCTTGACAAAGGTCAATCTTTATCTTTTTAAAAAGTACTTTTTTTTTTTTTTATTGATTTCAGAGAGGAAGGAAGAAGGAGAGAGAAAAACATCAGCGATGAGAGAGAATCATTGATTGGCTGCCTCCTGCATGCCCCACACTGGGGATAGAGCCAGCATATGCCTTAACTGGGAATTGAACCATGACCTCCTGGTTCATAGGTCGTGACCTCTTGGTTCGACACTCAACCACCGAGCCATGCTGGCCGGGCAAAGTCAATCTTGATCTTAAGTGAGACGGTCTATTATTTATTTGCATCCAAGATAGCATATCTTTGGAATGTCAGAATAACCTTTTTTTCAAGACCCCTCAGAGTGCCGTAGCCGGTTTGGCTCAGTGGATAGAGCGTCGGCCTGTGGACTGAAGGGTCCCAGGTTCAATTCAGGTCAAGGGCATGTACCTTGGTTGCGGGCACATCCTCAGTGGGGGATATGCAGGAGGCGGCTGATTGATGTTTCTCTCTCATCAATGTTTCTAACTCTCTATCCCTCTTCCTTCCTCTCTGTAAAAAAATCAATAAAAAATATATTAAAAAAAACAAAAACCAAAAACCCTCAGAGCACAATGTCCCACCAGACCTCCAGAGCACAAGACCAATGAGGATCCCCTCATTGTTATTTTCTTGCCCAAATATCATCTCTATGTGCAGTAAATATTTATTGTTAACTGTCTTATACCTGTTGTAGGCGGCTGGAACGGCACTGGGGGTCAGACCTGTGAGGTCAGACTGGATCTGGGTTCAGCAACCTCAGTACTAGAGTTCTGGCTAGGAAAGACTTCAGAGCCAAGACTCAAACTACAAGAGAACGTTTATTTGGAAAATTACAGAGATAGAAGAAGTGATTCGTAGACGAGGTGGGCTTAGGAAACAAGTTATAGGGGCAAAGGAAGGGCCCTTGGAGCTTGAAGTGGGGACGGTAAAGCTGAGGCACCTGGGGGGATAGGGAGGGGGACGTGAAAGGGAAAGGCCAGGGTGCCCTAAGGGTGCCCTTAGGGGAGCTATTAGGGGAGGCCCCAGGGGAAGATCTCAATAGAATGTTCAGCAGCTTTCCAGGGATGTCCTTTTGGGTCTAGGTCTCCCCTGATGGATTGGTCATTATCCAATGCAGCTGGTCCTGAGGGCAGCCATGGCATTCCTTGTCTGGTTTTGCTGCTTTTCTGGGCCTGGAGCTGAAATACAACTGAGGCCTGGATGTTATCTCTAGGGAGGAAAGGTGGGGGGTTCCAAACCACTGACCAGTGATATGCTAGGGGAGGAAAGGTCACCCTGAGGCGAGGTCCCGCCCTGCAACTGTCCTTTGATAGGCCCACAAGGCTGTCCGCTCTAGTGACCTTCTTGTACCCAGCCCATCCATCGTCCTGGCTCTGCTCAAGTCTGTCTAACTGCGTACCACGTACCCACCAACGTAAAAGAAGCATGTGTCTCTTAATTTCCCTCTTCATCCAATCCCAGAGAATTCCCGGCTTTGCTTCCTCCCATCTTGCCACTTGGCCACCAATGGATTTCGTGTGAGCCTCCTTAGGTCTCATTTGATTCTAATGCGTAAAATGAGCTGTAGAGCTGCCCTTTTCCAGAGCATATTCTCAGTTGTTAGGATTTTACTTTCCAGCAATTGTTGTCAGTTTGGCTCAAATAAAGTCATAAAAATGCTCTACAAGTTTGGGTAATCTTGTTAAAAAAAAAACAACAAATTCAACCGAATAAATTTGAAGACCTAATTAGCTTTATTAATTGATTTATGAATCAAGCAGCTTCTCATCCAGCAACTAGAAGGGGGCACTGGGTCAACACTAGGATTATACTAGTAAAGGATGGCCAGTGTATTTTCTGTTGAAATTTACTTATTTTTTTCTAAGTTCATTTTTCATTAAAATTATTTCTAAAGCCCCACCGGTGTGGCTCAGTGGTTGAGCGTTGACCTATGAACCAGGAGGTCATGGTTCAATTCCCGGTCAGGGCACATACCTGGGTTGTGGGTTCCATCCCCAATAGGGGGCGTGCAGGAGGCAGCAGATCAATGATTCTCTCTCATCATTGATGTTCCTATCTCTCCCTTTCTCTCTCTCTAAAATAAATAAAAACTTAAAGAGTGGATTATTTCAGTGAATGGATGTTTCACTACAGCGGAGTCTCATTTAACTGCCATTGGCTGAGGCGGGGCTGGTTGCGTGGGATTGGGGATCAGGGTTCCCATGGAAAGGAAGCTCACTGGCCCCTCCGCTCAGCTCAGCTCAGCTCACTCTCTATGCCTGTAGCTGGAGTGCTGTCAAGCGAACCAGCCTCCGATGTTCACAGGCATTTTTTTTTTTAACAATGTGGCCTCTAACCCTAAGTCAGTGTTTTTTCTGGCGCTCAGTCAGAGCAACAGTGCTCTGTTCCAGCACCAGGGCAAGAGCCGTTTCGTTGGATTGGACAGAGCGCCTGGTGGAGCTCCGCTGGCAATTGGCTCTACCTGAGATTCACCTCCGGGGTAACTGGGGACCCAAGTCCTGCCTTATGAACAGCTCTGGGAGTGCCTTCTGGTACACAACCTACACACTCACCTAATTACTAATATCTCCTAAGGTCAGGTTTCTAGCAGTGGGATTTGGGGACTAACGGGTGGGCACATTTCCAAGAATTTGGATGCAAATTGTCAAACGGCGCTTGTATCAAGGTATGCCAGGGAAACACCTACCAGCCCTGTATGAGAATGTGGAGAAAAACACATCTGAAATGAACCAGTCAGTGATGGGTTTGATGGGAGACTGGACACAGACAGAATGAGTGAACTGGAAGAGTGATTAATCAGAAATAGCAAACCAAACCACAGAGAAAATGAATTTTAAAAAATCATAGAAAGAGCATAAACGACACTTGGAACATAATGGAAGTTCTAACGCCTGTGTAGTTAGAGTCCCAGGTGGAGAGGAAAGAGAGAACGGGGTTGAAACGGTATTTGAAGATGTGGTAGCTGAGAATCTTCCGAAAGACCCCACCAACTGAAGAGACGCAGTGATTCCCAAGGAGGACAAATATAAAGGAAACTCTTTGGAGCCGCATCCTAGAAAAACTGCTGACATCCTCTCCAGTACATGCCATCCCCACAAAGGGTCTCCCGCGACCTCCAGGGACAGTGGCCCTCAGTTGGTTGGCCACAGCTCGGGGTGATTCGGGTCTCTGCCCACCTTTGATTGTCCCAGGGTTAGGGTGCTCTAGTGGCTTGTGTGCTGGGTGAGACAGGCTTCCCGCCCAGCAAAGTACGGGGATGATTTGTACAAAAAGAGCTGGCACTCATTCAAGGGGGTGAAAACCTATTAATGATGACCCCAATCTAGAACTTAAGGTGTTTTACACCAAACCACTGTTGTGGACTGAATTGTGTTCCCCCCTGAATCCACATGTTGAGGCCCTAACTCCCAGTGTGGCAGCATTTTTTTTAAAAAATTTATTTTCTTGTTTAAAGTATTACAAATAGTAGTATATATATGTCTCCTTTTTTTCCCCATTGACCTTACCCCGACATCCCCTACCCCCTGGCACATGCCCTCACTCTCCCCCACCCCCTACCCCCCACCCCCCACCGTGTGGCAGCATTTGGACCAAGGAAGTAATTACGGTTAAATGGGGTTAAGGGTGGGGCCTTGATCCAATGGGATTTATGTCCTTATATGAGGAGACACCGGAGTGAGGACACAGAGACTAGGAAGCCAACTCTCATCGGAACCTGTCAACCAGGCTGGCACCCAGATCTCCGACCTCCAGCCTCTATAACTGTGAGCAGTAAATGTGGTGGTTTAAGTGCCCTGTCTGTGGAATTTGTTATGGCCGCCCAAGCTGGCTAAGACAAGCACAAAGACATTTTTGCATGGCTTTAATATAATGTTCCAGGAGTTCAAGCCATGCAAATTGGCAGAAGATTATACTTTAATTTGCTCTGACCTTTACCTACGGCTGTTCAGCCTTTCATAAAATCGCATCTCCCATGGCAACGCCTGACGGGGCCTGAGCGGTCCTTTTGGTGTGTCACTGGCTTTTCTCACTGTTGCAGCCCAAGCATAGCCCCTTGCCCAGGCGTTTACATGTCAAAACTCAGTTGATGTTATTATAAATGTGTTTCTCCTTTATCCTGTAGTCAGAGCATTATCTTGACTTTTTTAAAAAATAGATTTTTATCGATTTCAGAGAGGAAGGGAGAGGGAGAGAGAGATAGAAACCTCAATGATGGGAGATAATCATCAATGGGCTGCCTCCTGTCCACACCCAGGCATGTGCCCTTGACCGGAATTGAACCTGGGACCCTTCAGTCCGCAGGCCGATGCTCTAACCACAGCCAGGGCCAAGTGTCTATACAGTGTTTGGGACATCTGTACGTTCAAGGACTAAGTTTTACGTCAGGCGGGGAGAATGTTCAGTTAAGGTAGGGCGTCAAGCCCTGGAGCCAGGAGTCATGGGAGGGGTCTGAAGCGATTATTTCTACATATTTGTCAGGATGTGGACCAACAGGTGCTGCCTTCCACCTCATTGGAGCTACTGGAAATACACTCGCCAGCCCTGCAGGAAGGCCTGGGTTAGGGACGGACTGTTCCTTGGTTACTGATCCAAGGGGAACAGCTTAGACGCCCGTTCCTTCCTCGGCCACATAAACGCACCCGAATCCCCATCTCAGTCCCCGTTCTTGCAGCATTTTTATCAGCAGATTTCAGCACATTATCTTTCCTTTAAGATAAACTTGCCGGCTCAACTGTGTTAAAACAAATAGCATGGCCAGAAGAATTGCTTATGGAGAAAAAAAGGCGACGTCTCTTTAACAGAAAGTCAGTTATTAGGGAAACACATGAGCGTCAGCCCACTGCCTTCGCAGTCGCTAGAGCCAGTGTGACATCTGTGGGCTGTGACAGCAATCAAAGGCTCCCGGTAGAAGGAAAGTGCCTACAAAATGGGACTCAAATCCAGGAGCTGCCAGGGGAGGATATTTTCAGCGTTTACTCTTAAAACCCTAAGCTGAGAAATAATGATAGGATTTAAAGATTGACGAACCAGAGCCTGAGTCACCAGGCAGTGACTAATGCCAGGCAGAACTGCAGCCACTTTTAGAGTGGGTTCAGCGAGGCAGCGAGTCCCGAGTCCCGAACAAAAGGCCTGTCAGAGCCTTTGGTAAACGCGGAGGCGGGACCACGGTGAAAAGGCAGGTGCCTGGAACGTAGTTCCTTGGCTCCTGCTGGCTGCATTCAGGCACCCAGTGTGACCTGCTCCCTAAAAGGGAAATGCACTCGCCATCCACAGGGAAGGGGTACACAGCCTTTCCTGGAATAAACGACTCTAGGCCCTCTGAGAACCGGGTCTGCCTGGGCCCCCCCTGAAGCCCCAGGGCCTTGTCCTCTTGGACCCCAGGACAGGTCAGTCCTCATGGCCCCTGGAGACACCCTTCTGCTGGCAGAGGTTCAAAAAGGGAAGGTCTAGAAGCTGGCCCTTTAAGTGGGCCCCCACTGGGCACCCTCACCTGCCTCTTCTCTCCAGCTCCGCCTTGAGGCTGTCCTCCTGTTCCTCAGCCAGGCTGGGCAGCTGCAGGCCAAGTGGCAGGCCAGTCGGATTCCTAAGCAGAGTGGGGACGAGGCCTGCGTGCTGTCCAGCTCCCAGCTCTTCTAGGAAGGAGGGAACAGGTGGCCTGGGAGAGGACACGCACCAGAGAACTTGGCTGAGAGCAGAGCACTCCTTGGGAGTCACCTGCCTTGCTTTCCTGTTATCCTGGACCTCCTCAGTCAACCAGAAACCTGCCCTACCTCCCCCTGCCCCGCCCCGCCCCTCCCCGCTCTGCCAGGCTGACCTCAGACCTCGGGCCAGGCCTCCAGCCTCTCCTGTGTCCGGCCTGTCCTTTGCCTGCTGCTGGGCCACCGGCTTCGGCTCAGCCTGCCTGAAGCTCTTCCTTCTGAGGTCCTTGAGGTGTCCCCAGGGGAGTCCAAACCCTCCTCAAGGTCCTCACAGCGCCTTCGGCTGTAAGGTGCTCCCCCTTGTCCTCTGGGCAAACTTCCTCTCATCTTTGGATGCAGAGCCGCCGTGGGCTGGAGACACGCGTGGCATCCTACTGCTGGGACGGGGCTGGTCCCAAGTGACCTGTGCCTTCAGCTTGAAATACATACTGGGTTTCCCAGACTCACTATGAAAAAAGGCTGCAGAACATCTTATTAATCATTTTTCAGGTTGATTTCGTGTTGAAATGGTAATATGTGGGGTAAATGGAATATACTGTTAACATTGATTTCACCCGTTTTTCCCCTTCACTTACACTTGTGGTTACGGTTGATTTTCTGCTGGAGCAGCGCTGGTTCCTTCCGCCTCTCAGGGCCTCTCCTCCGCGACCCTGTTGCCTTTCGTGTCTGTGCCTGCCCCAGTGCCTGGCACTTCCCGGGCCACCCCTGGTGCCTTTCTCCAGAGTGAGTGTGGAGGTGGCAGGGGCGTGGGGTTCTCTGATTCCGGCTGCCAGTTGTACGTGGTCCAGCTGCCTCCTGAGGCGCTGTTCTCTGCCCTCTGAGCCCAGCAGGTCGCCATGGAACATTCAGATCACAGGGTTTAGACCTGGCTCCCACAGGTTTGCAGGCTCAGCAAACAGATGTACGTAAGTGGCGTCATTTTTCTGCATTCATGTTGTTAAACAAAACTTGGACTTGGCTTGAGCTTTGTTTATATTTAGTTGGGGCATCGGTAAAGTAACCAAGCTTATCCCACGGTTCTGCCGTTCACTGCACAAGCCCGCTGCATAGGGGCTGCCTGGCTGCTAACCCCAGAATGTACTGACCTCTGAGGTCCTCGGTAGATCCACAGTTTTGAGACAAAAGTTAGATGATAACTGTGTGTGAGAAGAGACAGGACCTCCGGGGAGATGATGCCTGTGGGGTCCCCTCTCCCCACAGGTGAGAACTGACCTTGGGTTGTTTCCCTGGACACACACTGGGCTGGGCTGTCCAGACCGAGGTCTCAAGGAAAACAAGCCTGTGCTGCAGGAGGTCCAGTCCTGACACCGGGAGGGGGAACCCGCCCTGCCTGGAGTTGGAGAAAGTCCCTCCCCTCCCAGCTGAGGGAAAGCCGAAAGCTGAGGTTGGAGCTATCATGGCAACCAGCCCAGCCTGTTGCTCCGAGGCCTGGCCTAGCTCAGCCTGGCCGGGGTCAGACGGCCAGCACTTTCTGTACTTGGGTCACTGTGATCAATGGAAAGGTCACAACCCCTGCTGGACCATCCCCAGAGTGACCACAGCCAACCTGTGGGCTGCAGGTCAAGGTTAGAGTCACTCTTCAAAAACGCAATGTCATGAGAAAAAATGAGGTTCTGAATAAGAGAAACTTTAGTCACTACAACCAAGTGCAATGTGGGATCCTCAGTTACTTTCTGGTTAAGAAAAATATTTGGGGATGACTGGGGGGGTGGGAATGGTGTGACTACGATGACGTGCATATAGAGGTCACTCTTTGGCAATGTTGGCTGGAGTGTGTGGGAATAAAAGGTCATGCTGTCCATAACTGAGTCTGAGATGGTTCAGTTAAAAGAATATATAAACCAGACGCACGGCACCAGTTCACTCGAGTTGACGGTCTATGGGTGTTTGGGTGCAGTGTGTTCTGCTCTCACGTAAGTTCTGAAAGTTAAAGGCTCATATACAGACAACAATATGGTGATTACCAGAGGGAACGGGGATGGGGGAGGGAGGAGAGGGTAAAGGGGGATAAATGGTGATAGAAGGAGATATCACTCAGGGTGGTGAACAAACAGTTCAATGTCTAGATGATATATTATAAAATGGTATACCTGAAACCCATATAGTTTTATTAACTGGTGTCACCCCAATAAATTCAATTAAAAATAATAATAAAAAAAGAAAGTTAAAGGCTGAGGCCCAGCGGTCTGGTGGGAGTTTCCCCAGCTTGGAGCTCAGGGATGTCCATCAAAGGAAAACCCCTCTGGTTTTGTGTTTCTTCAACTGGAGTAAATTCGATGCAGCAAATACTCACTGAGGACCGTTCTGTGTGGAGGCCTCTGCGCAAGGCTGCAAGTCTGCGGCCAGCTTGCGTGTGCAGGCGAGATGCAGGTGCTGATTCCGTGGCTCTGAGGGGCTGAGATCCTGTGTCCCTAACCCGCTCCGGAGGTGCCCTGCTGCTGGCCAGTGCCCAAACTTCGAGAAGCACAAGTACAGCCCGGTGGGGCCAGGGCTTGGTGGGAGGAGGTAGGTCAGAGCCTGGGCTCTGCAGATCAGGGGAGCTGGGATCAGACCCCTGCTCAGGCATGTACCAGCCGTGAGGCCTGGGCAAGGGCCTGGCTTCTCCAAGCCTTGCTGCCTCCTCTGTGGATAGGAACTCATTACATCTCCCTCCTGGGAAGCTGTGGGGACACCTGTCAATTGCAGAACCTGGCAGAAGAGAAGGCTCCCCAGGGAGAAGCTCCTGCACCTCCCAGGGCTGGAGAGACACGGGCTTTTGCTTGGAGTCCCACAGCCCCGCTCTGAGTTTTAGAAGGTGCGTCCTCCCTAACACCGACACCAGCCCCACACCAGCCTCTGGGCCCTCCCTGCGCTCCCTCTGCATCTTGGAAGCTTGAAGGTAAATGTCACTTTGGTTGCTGATCTCGGCGGAACAGCTCCTTCCCTCCCCTCTCCTTCCCCCGTCCCCCGGTCCCCAGAAGGGGAGGTGGGAACAGCCTGGGCGCAGAGCCCACTGAAGTCCTCCTGGGAGGCAGAACCATGGGCGCGGGGCTGCAGTCCAGGTTCGTGTCACAGCCTCCTGCTAGTCTTACTCAGCTTCTGTAGATTTTGTTGAATAAATGCTTCTCAGCTTGTTGCAGCCCTTTGACCAATCCCTAGACTCTGAATGGCTGTCTTTGTAATCCTGACCAGTATGCCAGATGTCCTCTATGGGGACAGTTGGGGTCCCTGAGCTCCCTGCACTGCCACCTGGAGGCCCCACTTCTCCTTGCTGCTCTTCACATGCCCCTGCCTCAGGGCCTTTGCATGTGTGGTTCCTGCTGCTTGCAATGCTTTCTCCAGATACACCCAAGTCACTTTTCAACCTCTTTTGGTGTCTGCTCAAATGCTGCCTTTCTGCAAACAAAAAGGTCTTGCCAGCAGGCAGGTAAATTAAGAAAAAACATAAACATTAAAATATGGATTCAATTTATCTTTTTTTTTTTTTAAAGCCCTCCCCCTCCCTGCCCCAGTCAACACGGATTCAATTTAATATTCTTTCCAACACTTAATAAAACCAGCAACCGTTTCCCGATGGTCTCTATACTCCTTGTGCTTGAAGTTCAGTAGGAACTCGAAAGGAGACCGTGTTTGCGAAGTCTGAGTGCCATCTGCACAAAGTTGCCCAGGTCTCCCGGGGCGGGGCAGTGTCATGTATGACAGGGCGAGAGCCCACTGCTCCTGTCCCCTGCTGACAAGCACACGGTCACCTGCTTATTGTCCCCACCACGTCAGGGCGCGGCTTGTGTCTGCTGACCCCTGCATTTGCAGTACCTCGTCGAGGACGAGGCCTGGCACAGCAAGGGTGCAGCTTTTGCTGAGTGGGGTAGAGCAGCGGTGGCCAAACGGTGGTCCATGGAGCACTGGTGGTCCGTGAGGTCCGAAAGACCGGCGACCGCTGGTGTAGAGGACACAGTCCGTGTACGCAGGGAGAAGTAGTCTTCTTAGGAGGGTGGCTCCTGTCATGAGCTCACCATGTGGGTGCATGTGGAAAGAGGGGGACAGCCATGGGGGATCAAAGGAGCCAAAGGCAGTGCATCTGGGGAGAGAAGTGTGGCAGCAGGAGAGTGGGAGCCAGCTGATGGTCAAAGGCTCAGAGCTGCAGGCGCAGAGATGGGGAGAAATCCAGTGATGGTCACTCCGAAAAATGCCCTTTGGAGTGTATCTTTAGGCTTGTGGAGGGTGAAGTAACCTCTGCCCTAACCTCCAAACCTTCCAGACAGGGTTGCTCCCTGATCCCTACAGTATCTTAGGAAGGGGGCCCTGGTGAGGCCCTGTGAAGAGGGGTGAAAAGACAGAGAACTAGAGAGAGGAGCCCTGGCCGGGTAGCTCAGTTGGTTAGTCTCGATTCACCAAGGTTGCAGGTTCGATCCTGTCAGGGCACATACACGAAGCAACCAATGAACACATACATAAGTTGGACAACAGATCGATGTTTCTCTAAGAGCAATACGTTGGAGCTACATTTGAGACAGAAAGCTCAATGCCTCTTGTTAGAGGGACGGACGAACACAGGTGCATCCGGGTGGTGCAGTGCTGTGTGGTCCCAGTGCAGACCCGGGGGTCAGGACATATGAATGGGGGGTGGGCCTTCCTGTTCCACAGTGCCCTCAACACCTGGCGGCGGTCTGGGGTGAGCTGGGGAGGCACCCAGGACAGTGGCACCTCTGCATCGTCCTCACAGGCCGAGGCCCGTGCTTTATGTAGGTCTGGCAGTGCCTGCTCCCCCATCCCGCGGAGACTGCCCCAGCAGCCCCCTCCTACCCCCCACCCCCCCCTGGCTCCGTGTAGTGAACACATGAGAAGGATAGGTGCCTGAACAGTCTGTTTTCAAACCCTCACAACGGCGGCAACACCTCCCACCCCTGCTGCACTGAGCAGTTCCCCGAGAGGCGTATTTTTATGCACACTGACAGTCATATCCAATACAAGTCTGAGGCAAAGACAACTTTTTTATTGAACTTGGCTTTGATGAGTACTGACAAACCCTGCAGACACTAACACAAAGTGGTCGTAAACAAACAGTCCTTGCCAGCAGTCAGGTAAGTTCAGAGAAAACACACAAAAATCAAAATATGGACTCAATTTCATATTTTTTTCCCAACACTAACAACTGCTTTATACTCCCCTTTGTGCTTTCAGTTCAGTAAAAGTTAGAAAGGACAATACGCTGTAAAGTGTGATACCAAATCGTACAGACGATTGTTTTACAAAATACTGTAAGATCGACAGCATTAAATAATTTCCAATTTTGGACTGCCAAGTCCCCTTGGCGATTTTACCTAGGAAAATAGCATGCATCAAGTAGAAAACCAGTATTCTAAATAGTTTATCTGACATTCTTGTATGTATACGTAATGAGAATTTTAAAAAACTGTTTTTTTTCTTTTGTAGCCAAAATTTAGGCATTAAAAATAAGCCACAGTAAACCTACTGGACTTACCCACAAAATGGAGTAAGTCAGGACAGAGTCAGAGGACAGATGGAACCCAAGACACACTGTTCCTTCAGGACCCAGTCCGCAGACAGGCACGTGCCGGAGCACGCACAGGGCACTCGCTGGCAGCCCAGAAGAGACAGGTGACATACAGCGCTATGAAGAGAAGGTCCTGCACACATCACGACAATAAATGTACCATTTTTTGCCCTAGAACGTCTTGCTAAGACATCTTAACACGGCTGGATTACATGGCCCATTTGACTATAAGACCTATCTTTAAAGCTGAAATAAAAGTTGTTAGAAAAATAATTTGACCAATAATGATACTTTTGTAAAAAAAATGAAGTTAAAAATATGTGACAACTCAAATCTAATCTTTTCACACATCAGTTCTGGTTTTGAATGACTTTACGTATGATGGCGAATGTAGCTCACTAAAACCATGCAGCCACAAGGTCATCTTGTATGAAGACGTCTCACTACAAGAGCTAACAGCAGCACAATGTTCGCTGTTTCTTTCTTCCTGACCTGTGACAACACTTGGTTACAGAGCAGGCAAAGAGCAGTTCCCCTTCCTTGGCAGCAGGGCCTTCCTGGGTAAGTCTGCCCCCTGGTCATGTGATTAAGGAAACCATTCAACTGGACCATGTCATCCCAGAAGGCCTTTCTTCCGAAGCCACAGCCCTGACCAGGGAGGGGTCACCCCCGGGCCCTCAGCTTGCAAGTAGCAATGTGAGCTGGCCCTGGTTTTGGTGAGAAACTGGGGCTCCTGCTTGGGGGGAGGGAGGCTTTCACTCTAGGAGGCCTGAGATCCCTGAGTGGAGAGCAGGCTGGGGAAGCACTGGGCACCTGAGGCAAAACCGTGTGTCCCCAGTTACATCTGCAATTTGTTACTGTGCAAACTCGAGAGTGAGCCGGGCCAGGGTCTTTCCTGACGCGACCCCTGACTCCCGAGTCTGCATCTCACCCGTCATTCAGGCTCTGGGATCAGATCAAGGATTAAGCAGCGCTGCTCCAAGTTGCATTTGTTTCTCCAACTGTAAGTCTGTGTGCCTCCCACCTTTTCTAATTAAAATGAGGACTTTATAAAAACCTGCAAGTGCATGATTCAGCATTTCAGATATTAGGTAACTATGAACAAGTAAATATACACAAACGGGCCTGCCTCCCAGCAGGAGCTCGGTCTCCGGGTGCTATGGCCAGGCCTCGGAGCACTGTTTTCACTTAAGATGGGAGAGCTGCTCATGTGGACGCCCGGCGATAGGCCGCTGGCACAGACATTTACGTATACAGAGCAGCCAGAGCACGACGACTGGACGGGGGTGCGCCGGGGGCCGCTGCTCTCCGATGAGGACACTTTGGGCTGTCTGAGAGGTAGCAACACAGGGAAGGCCACAGGCCACGGGCTCTGCTCTCCTGCCCCCACTAGAAGGCTCATCCCCAGCTGTATTTCGGATTCAGTCAAAGAGTCATCCGATCAAAAACGGCCCACTACCCACAGAGCCTGGGAACAAAGCCTAGGTGCTTTTTAAATGGAGACTTACATGAAAAAAACCACCAGAAATCAGCCAAGCAGGCAGACACGAGTACCCAAGCTGTGCACAGGCGACAGCCGATGGAGTCTGACCCCAGGCTGACATGTGCCAGCAGCATCTCTCCGTGGTGAAGGTCACATGCTCTCGGCTCCCACGCTAGGGGAGTCACCGAGGTTCCCACGAGTGTGGAAATCCCGGTGAGCGCCAGCACAAACCGTGTTCGTAGTGAAACTTCAACCAAGATGCCCACAGCAGCGTCATGGCTCACACTCTGACCCTCATATATACAATTTATAAAGAAATAAAAAACACCCCACCTTTTAAAAGTTATAATTTATAGAGTATTCTGTACAAAAGCGGTTTTTACAAAGGGACTCTGCTGCTATTAGAAGAAGTCCATAGCTGTTGGCCTTCTCTTTGGGGTGGCAGCCAGCGGCTTCTTGGTCCCCGGGGGGGTGCTGGCAGGGGAGTTGGTGGGGGTCTTCAGCACTCCGTGGAGGGGCCTCTGCTCAGGGTTGAAGGCCACTCGGGAGGGGCCGGTGGGGCTGACTAAGATGCTCTTGTCTGTCTTCTTGAATTCTGCCCAATGAGAGTGAGCCACACTTTAGTGGGTATGATTTCTCTGTCCTGCCAACCCACCCCGCGTCCTGCCTCCGTGCTGCCCAGGAGACCCCGATGGAGCCAGGGCGCTCAGTGCAGGGCAGCCCCGCAGAGAACTGGCCTCCAGGGCTTTCTGAGGAAATGAAAGTCACCAGCAAGAATGAATTTACTCCCCAAAGAAAAATGCCCTGAGGGCCCCCTTGTGATACTTGGGTTCAATAAAGAGCCCCAGGAGGAGCCCTCTTTCTGGCATTTATTCCTCCCACACTGCCTCCCCATCTACAGACCCAACCTGGAGAGATGGAGGGAAACGGGGCTGCCCAGGTCCCTCCTGATAGCTGCTCCCCTGTGCGCGTGTGCGCGCATTTGTACGTACATACATACAGATGCGCACGCGCACAGATACTTGTGCCTACAGAGAGTCAGGTCTTACATTCATATACTTTAAAAAACATTGGTTTCCTCTGGGAAAAAACCAACACAAATGAATCACACCCATGTTAAAAGCTGAAAGACGAGATGTCCCACTTTTCCCGCCTCTTGGGTAGAGTGGTTCTGAATTTAGGTAGAGGCGGCTATAGCTTACAGACCATTAAATCTCAAGTCAAAACGACTTACATATTCTAGGCAGGTAGGCCACCCACCCATCCACATCACCTCCTACCAGGTCAGCTCCTTCCTGACCCCCAACCCCCACCTCCCCTGGCTGCCCCACTGGGGAGGTGGGGACCAACTCTGCCTCGGGAGGGGTCAGGGTCCTCCTCCCCAGCAGCAGACGGTGACTGCAAGCAAACCCCGCACTCACCCGCAGTCATGTTTCTGTTCAACCCGAAGGTGACCTTCTTGGAGCTGGACGGTGTTTTGTTGAGCTGCAGAAGAAAAGCATAATGGGAGTGAGAGGAGCACAAAGAGCTGAGGCGCCCTGTGTGTCTGCGTCCCCGAGCACTCACAGGTGCCCACCAGCCCACAGGAGCACTCAGCCTGGGGGCCCCAGGGCCTGTGTCCGCCTCCGTGGCCTCATCAGGACCATGCTGCACACGCCCCAGGTCTGGGTTGCATGAAACACTTTGGCAGGCACATTCATAGATCTGGGAGGTGGGCAGTGCCAGCACCCCTCTGCAGTAAACTGCCTCACTGCCGACTCCGCCTCTGCCTTCCGGGGAAGAAAGCAGAGCAAAATGACCATGTCCGAAACCTCCAAGTTATAGGAAAAGTTCAACATTGAAAAATTATAAGGAGTTCCCACTCACTGCATCCTAGAATTTAATTAAGCCTTAACTTGGAAGCAAATTGATTAGATTATATCTACAATGGGACTGAACTTTGGTGAGCAATGTACCCACATCCCCGGCCTTTTGTGCACAGAACTCCAAACTGATTTGGAGCATTTTCTCAAATTTATTCCTAGAACCCCGTATTTTTTTTTTTTTTAATATATTTTATTGATTTTTTACAGAGAGGAAGGGAGAGAGATAGAGAGTTAGAAACATCGATGAGAGAGAAACATCGATCAGCTGCCTCCTGCACATCTCCTACTGGGGATGTGCCCGCAACCCAGGTACATGCCCTTGACCGGAATCGAACCTGGGACCTTTCAGTCCGCAGGCCGACGCTCTATCCACTGAGCCAAACCAGTTCCGGCAAGAACCCCGTATTTTTGTGTGAATCCCCAGTTCTACCTCAGACCGTTTTGCTTTAACATTATCATTTCATCAGAGGAACCTGGCTTCTATAAGCCCAGAGTCATTTACAAATATCCTGAAAGTATCTTAGGCATAAACACTCCCATAGGCAGTGGTCACTCTGCCGGTTGGAGGCTATTTATACAGCACCTACTGCTTTCTCAAAAAGTCCACCTATTGTGGGTCTCCCCAGCAGGGCCAGCCCAGACCCCTGTCTCCACAGCTCCACCAAGACCTCCATCTCCTGCAGGCAACCCCAGATGAGCCTCCCACATACACTAGTCTGCATCTTGGCAGAGGCGACCCATCCTTCATGGCCTCCCACCTGGTTTCCCAGAACAGTGCTCACCTCGCCCAACTGGGGACAGCACTCGTTCCTTCTTCTAGTCTGAGCCCCTGCCAGTGTCCGTGGCAGGCCCCTCTGGTCTTCCTCCATCTGATCTGTAAATCCAGGGCCCTCGGGGGCCCCCCTCAGTACTGGTCTCTCTAGATCTCCCCTATTCCCATGAGTTCTCAGAGCAGGCACCTCTGGTCAGTCCCGAGGGTCGGCCCCAGAAGTCCCAGCACAGCCCGCACCGCAGACCTGGGCTCCCGGAACAGGAGCCCGTGCACCGTGGACAGGAGCAGAGGCCAAGCATCTGCTGAGCACAGCCCCTCTGGTTCGGTCGCGGTGCGCTTACCTGCATAGCAGGGGCCCCAGGGGTGGCGGTGCTGCTTTTCGCTTTTCTGAAGAACAGGGGCTTTGGTAAGAAGGGGGTGTCAAACTTCACAAAGTCATTCTCAGTCCTCAGCTTCTTCTTCTTCAAAGGGCTGAAAGCTCCGCTGCTCCCCTGTGTGAGGGATGAGAAGAGAGGGGAGGTCACGCCCAGGGCCACCTGCGCCACACCTACACGCAGGAAGTGAAAGCAGGACGGGGGCAGACACCATGGGGAGCGAGGCCACAGGTCGAAGGGGATCTCAGTGAGAGCTATTTACCAGTTCCGATGCCCCATCCCCCACCATTTCCGGAACCAGACTTGCAAACACCTTTTCTGGCTCAGCAGGACACACACTTCATGAACAGAATTGCCACTTCACCATGGTAGGGCCAGAGGTTTCCTACTTTTTCAAAAAAATGTGTTTTTAAATAATTTTTTAGAGAGGGATAGATGGAAACACCAAAGAGAAACATAAATCAGTTGCCTCCCACACACCCCCTACCAGTGATCAAGCCTGCAACCTGGGCATGTTCCCTGACCAGGAATCAAACAAGTGACCTTTTGGTACATGAGTTGAGGCTCAACCAACTAAGCCACACTGGCCGGGCCTGGAAATGTAGAGCGCGCCTGGGAAGGTGCATGAACTGATTGTTGGCTGAGTCCAGTGGCTTCAGCAGAGCCATGTCCTAGAAACATACCTTGCCAGAGGCAGGTATGTTGTTGGCCTGACCTTTAGCTCAGACGCCAGGGGGTGGGTTTCATTATCTAAGTTTAGCCAGGCGCCAGGAACAGACTCAATTATCTGGGCTCAGACAGGAGTGACAATTACAAAGAAGCCACAAGAATGAAGAATTGCAGCTTGATCCTTAACCATGATTTCACATAATTTCCTTTGTCTTAAACTCTAGTAAAACTACTGGTATCATGCTGTATATAATAAACTTGCTGCACCAGCTCTGGGTCACTGTCCCTCCATCAGAGGGCAGTGTCCCACCTGGTCCCAGCTTTCCCTACTATCGCTATGTCTGTCTCTTTCCTTTTCTCAATCCCCGGCCGCCCCTACTCAGGACTCGTCCGCTCTCTAGCCATGCTGGTCGCTGCCCAGGAGAGAGAAAAACTTATACAGAAGTTTCCTATCTTTTCAGCAACAAGAACTATTTTTATTTTTTTCAAACTCAAGGCTCATGTTTTGAAGATTTCTGTCTTTCTGCGGCATAGCCTTTGCTCCTGGGCGACAAGCCTGTGCAGCATGTTACTACACTAAATACTACAGGCAACGATAGCAGAGGTAAGCATTTGTGTATCTAAACATAGAAAACGTCCAGTGTAAACGATACAGGGCTCTGTACAGAGGGCCCTGTCCATGAATGGAGCTGGCCGGCTTGGAAGGTGCTCTGGGCCGGCAGTGAGGGAGTGGTGGTGATGTGGAGGCCAGGACATTACTGCACACACTGGAGACTTTGTAACACAGTACATTCAGGCAACACTAGATTTATAAAACGTATCTTTCTTCTTCCATAAACGAACCTTAGCTTACTGTAGGTCCACTTAAGGCAGATGAAGAACATTCACTGGGTGCTTTACAGCTGATCACCACCCACAGCAAAGACTGGGCACTAGTTCTGGGACTGCAGGGGTCTGGGAAACCCAACGTGGCCAATGTCACACGGGTGGTTTTGGCAAGTCCTTGGTCCTGGCTTGGAAGCTGTCTGCCTTCCCTGAGCACCCATGAGGGGCAGACCCAGGAGTCCTCTCCCATGCGCCTTCCCACCCCTGCTGGCAGAGATGTAGACACATTGCCCTTTTTGGAGGAAAACCCCCGATAACCCTGTGGTTTATTTAGCAACAGTTCTAATCCTCTTGAAGAGAGGGTGCAGGCCCGTGAAAATGATGCGAAGAAGTAATTTTCTGATATTCTTAGTGAAGAAAGAGCATCAAATGAATAGTGAGTGCAGGGAGGGGCTGCAGAGCCAAGGGAAGGTGACATGGCTTGTCAGGGGAAGACCTAGGATTAGAGCGAAGTCCAGGTGAATGTTCTGCTTTCCCCAGCTAAGGCTCCTTACTGACCAGAAACTCCCCTAACATTCACACTGCTGCACAGTAGTGAGTGCAAACACAAGTACTGAACAGGGATCAGCAAGCCTGTTCCTGAAGGGCCGGGGGTAAATGTTTTTGGCTCTGAGGGCCACAAGGTGTCTGCCACAACTACTCCTCTCTGCAGCTGAGGAGTGAAAGCAGCAGGGAGTGTGCACGATCAGGCGTGGCTGTGCGCCAATGAAGTTATGTTTGCCGACCACTGAATGCATGGTATGTCCGGAGTGAGGGTGTGAATAGTGGAACCAGAGCCTGGTTTTCATTCATATATGGGTCTAGAGCAGCCGTGGGCAAACTACAGCCCGCGGGCCGGATCCGGCCCGTTTGAAATGAATAAAACTAAAAAAAAAAAAAAAGACCATACCCTTTTATGTAATGATGTTTACTTTGAATTTATATTAGTTCACACAAACACTCCATCCATGCTTTTGTTCTGGCCCTCCGGTCCAGTTTAAGAACCCACTGTGGCCCTCGAGTCAAAAAGTTTGCCCACCCCTGGTCTAGAGAGCCAAGCGGAAAGAAGAAAGTCTTTTCATTAAAGCGAGCAATGTGGTGGGGGCAGGGGAGGGTGGGAGTGGAATGAGGAGGAGGGTGGTGACTGTCTCAGACACGGAAACGGGTCACGTTTCTTTACTGCTGGTAAAGGGAACTATGAACCATGACAGCTGCTTAGTTCAGAGGCCTGACCTGTCTCCCCCTCCTCCCTCCACTGCAAACGGAAGCCCGAGGCAGGGCCCCTGATCTTTCTTTCAGCAGGAAGCCGTGGCCACCCTGCCTGGAACCCAGTTGCCTTACCAGAGCCTGGACGAGCTTGAGTTCAGATTCCAGTCCTCTGCTGTGTTCAACCAAGTTCAGCATCTCTCTCATTTTCTTCCTCTTTTTGAAGATGGCAGTTTTTTGAGTGGACGGGTTGTAGAGGTCAAGACGGCTGGGCTCCCCCTTCTTTTTCTTCAGTCTCCCACCCGGGGGCAGTGTGGCTGGGCAATCCCCTCCGTCTGCTGGGCTGGTGGCAGGGCCTTCCTCCTGGGGCGGGGGCCAAGCCAGCGTGGGCGGGCTGCCGTTGGCCAGGGGAGCCCTGAGTTTCCGCTTCCTCTTCAGGGCTGGGGCTCCACTGGCTGGGGAAGCCTGCGGGACGGGCACCACAGCATAACCACTGTCAGGGCCACCTTGACACAGGTCCTCCAGAGGTGACACTGTGGACTCGGCAACCAGTTCCTGGAGACGCGGGCTCCTCTTCCTTGGTCGTTTCCTCCTGCTGTGCATGGGAGGATGCACGAGGGGGTGCTCCGAGCTGCTCTGCCCCTGGGGGCTGGGCGAAACCCCTGGCCCTAGCTCAATCCCACCCAGCTTCTGGGCTTTTCCTGGACCTGCCTCTGGCTCATGGTCCCCATTCTGTTCTGGGTCCCCATTCTGTTCTGGGGGAACAGCTTTGACCCCTGACCCTAAGTGTTCAGGCTGAAGGTGGTTCTTCTTCTTTTTCCTTTTCCTCTTGTGAACACCAGCTTTACTCTCCTCTTCCTCAGCAAGAAAGAACCTGTTTCCTAGAAAGACACATAAACCAATGAGCAGGTGCCCCCACGCCAAGCAGACAGCAGGTCTCACAGGGGCTTCTGGGGCAGAGTGAGTGGCCGACAGAACGCCTGTGGGGCTGTCTTACTCCCAGAAAGGCTCTGATCCTCAGCGCATGTGAACTCCCTGAGCTCTCTGCTTTGGTCCCATTTCCTCCCTTTCCCATCTGTGATTAGAAACCTTGCTAATGCCTTTTCAATATAAATGGACCTGAAATATATTCAGATTTCTACTAATTTTCAGGCCAAAGGTAAAGCCACAGATCCAGGTGGTAATAAGACAAACGAGTCACAGGGCAGTGTGTATCTCCTTCTCAGATGCTACTGGAAGTGGGAATGCGGGTGTCCCAGAAAAATCAAATACTCAGAAACAATCTTTACTTTTCAGCCATAAGAGCAAAAGCGTTTGCTCTGTAACAATTTATCAAGACAGTGGCTCAGAGGCTCTCAGGACCACAGAGGGGCCCAAGGTCGCCGAGGGCAGCCCACCCCTCCTTCTCAGGCCTTGCTAGTCCCAAGCCTTATGCCTCACCTTCACCTTTGTCCATGTCGGTCTTCTCTAGAAGCTTATTTCCTTTTTTCTTATGCCTCCCTTGACTGAGGGTCTGGTCATCTTCATCAGCAGAAATGTCCTCAGCAAAACCGAGTTGAGACATGCTGCCTGCTGGACACCAAAGTCACATGCAGTCAGTTTGCTGAGGCCCTCACAGCTGTCCCCAGGGGCCTGAGAGCAGCCTCCTCCCCACCTCATTTGCCTCCTGGTCACTGTTCCTCACTACTTCTCCCTCCAAACCTCAAAGCTGCTAACACAGGGACTTTAGGCTCTCAACTTTGTGGCTTTCTCACTCAAGGCAAGGGACTGTAAATCTTGGGCGACATCATCTCCAGATAGGCCAACCAGGTCTGGGCACCCTAGTTCTAAGCACCTCAGGGGCCCAAAGGATGGGGGCAGTGAGCCACTGATTTGCTCAGATGTCACCACGTTTATAGACAGCAGTTCCCCCAGGGGACAATGGATCTTACAGTCACAAAAGGGACCCTGAGAAATCGACTGTTCTTAAAAAAGGCCAAACTGAAAACTACATGGACCAATAAAAACCCTTCTTGTTCAAATGCCCTCTCCCCCCACAGATACAGCCTCGTGTCTGGCTCAGTGTGGTTCCTGGGATGGGAGAGTGGGTGGTGAGATAAAAAAAGAAAAAGCCCCACACGGTGGTTCTTCGGGCTTCTCTCAGCTGAGCAGCAAGTGGCGTAACTGACGATCTTTCAAAGATAAAGGCTACTACTCTTTCTTATGCTTTTAATCTTGCTTTTTGTACTATTTGGCCTAAACGTGCTCAGTGAGGTCCACATTTAGGTAAGAACATCAGTTCTAATGCTCTGCCTTCCTCACCTTCAGAGAGATCTTGGAATCTGAAAAGGAAAACAACAAAAGTTCATAAAGAAATCCCCTCTTTCTGTCTTCTATAAACATACGCACAAACTTTAAGAAACACGTGATATTTAGAATTCACATTCTTTTTTCTCTAGAAGGGGAGGGGAAAAGGCGGTGTGACCCAAAGGCCAAAAATGAGGACAAGATCACCCTCAGTGAACTTTGTTTCTTGTCTTCAAAGGCTGACAGCTAGATTCTCTGCCTCTACTCAGCTCCCCTGTTTACCACATGGAGAAATGAAAGCAGTGCTTAGTCTATAAGACTTGGTGCATTAGATTACAAAGGAAGCGGGCAGAGGGGGGGAGTGGCAGGAGGACTGAATCCAGCTCTGTGTCTGGCAGCTACAACTCTGGGCGGGCGGTGACTTCCCTGTGCCCGAGTCAGCCATGCGTCAGAGGGAATTACAGAAGGCAGCTTATGAGGCTTTACCACATAACGTGAAGCGATTTAAGTGCTCAGAACAGTGCCTGCTTACATGGAGTGTGATCAAACTCAGCTACTGTATATCATCAATCATAACAGGCCACAGGGCTCTGCAGTGAATACTGGTACAGTCATAACGATATCAACGACGACTGCAGCATAACCACACCAGGGGTGGGGGAAGGGGTAAAAAGCTACACCCCTACCCAGCTCAGTACCGCACCAACAGGTAACACCTCAGCAGTACACTCACATTGCAATTTTTTTTTTTTAAATTTTTTAAACATATTTTATTGATTTTTTACAGAGAGGAAGGGAGGGGGATAGAGAGTTAGAAACATCGATCAGCTGCCTCCTGCACACTCCCTACTGGGGATGTGCCCGTAACCAAGGCACACACCCCTGACCGGAATCGAACCTGGGACCCTTGAGTCCATAGGCCGACGCTCTATCCACTGAGCCAAACCAGTTAGGGCTCACACTGCAATTTCTCAACCTAATTTTAGATATTATCAATAGATTTACTTTTGTAATTATTTTTTAATACACACCCAGGGTATTTTCCCCATTGATTTTTTTTTAGAGGAAGTGGAAGGGAGGGGTAGAGGGAGGGAGAGGGGAGAGTAAGCTAGAGAAAGACAGATATGAGAGAGACACACATAGATGGGTTGTCTCCAGCACACAGCCCCAGTCAGGCTGGGATCAAACCTGCAACCCAGGAACATGCCCTTGACAGGGAATTGAAACCTTCGGTGCATGAGCCAATGCTCTAACCAGTCAGGGCAGACTTCTTTTTACATCATTATGAAACCACTGAGTGTGGCTGCATTTGCAGAATGGGACATGAGGGGTGGAGGTGGGGTGGAGTGGTAGGCAGGTGACTGTCATCATTAAACACTGCAGTTTATAAGTGCATATATATGCTAAAAATAAAAAATGTAAGCATAGTAATAGCATGTCCTATATACCATGAGATAAATGGGAGGGCTGGACTTGAACATGAATGAGAATCAAGGGACACCTTCTCAAGCAATCACTTACTTCTTGATTAGCTTGCAGAGACGTTTCCTGTTGAAGGGAGGGATGTTTTTCCTGTTGGTTATTTCCAGGAGTCGGTCCGCAACAGCCTTATAGTCAAACTACGTGAGAAGAAAAAGGAACATAAACCTGCAGTAACCTGGAAATGCACCTCCTAGGGCAGTGGTGGCGAACCCATGACACGCGTGTCAGAGGTGACACTCGAACTCATTTTTTTGGTTGATTTTTCTTTGTTAAATGGCATTTAAATATATAAAATAAATATCAAAAATATAAGTCTTGGTTTTACTATGGTTGCAAGTATCAAAAAATTTCTATATGTGACACGGCACCAGAGTTAAGTTAGGGTTTTTCAAAATGCTGACACACCAAGCTCAAAACCTTCGCCGTCACTGTCCTAGGGTCAGAGCACCCCCAGCTGGGACTCTGGAAGCACTCACAGGGGCCGTCAGAACAAGCACCACTAAGACTGGGCAACCAAAGACTTGAGCAAGATCTCTGGGGTGAAATATACCACATACAATTCACTTGGGTGTGCTTCTTTGTAATGTAATTTACAAAGATGTCCAATTAGCACTTGGTAACATAATAACCTTTATTTAAAAAGTATTACTAAGCCCTAGCCAGTTTGGCTCAGTGGCTAGAGTGTTGACTTGCAGACTGGAGGGTCCCAGATTGGAGTCCGGTCAAGGGCATGTACCATGTACCTCTCTGTCTCTCCCCTTCCATTTCACTCTCTCTAAAAATCAATGGAAAAATATTCTTGGGTGAGGATTAACCAAAAATAAAAATAAGAAGTATCGCTGAGCTGACTTTGCTGTATGGAATATATCTTAGCAAAATTCCATCATATTTGGATTTGTCTGCAATAAGCTCATTATAAGGAAGGTGACATTAGTGACTGAAGGGATGGAAAGGACTTCACACATTAGCCTTAGAGTTTAATTAGCTCTGACCCTAATTCCCAATTAGCCAGGCCACTCCACAGTAAATCTATCTTCTAAAAAAAGCAACAACTG
Organism: Myotis daubentonii; assembly: GCF_963259705.1. Classification (NCBI taxonomy): domain Eukaryota; kingdom Metazoa; phylum Chordata; class Mammalia; order Chiroptera; family Vespertilionidae; genus Myotis; species Myotis daubentonii. The sequence goes on along the minus strand of NC_081842.1, from coordinate 8,057,165 downwards.
CCACCAACCTGGAGAAGTGGCCCAGTGTCTTCCATGCTTCCACTACCATCTGTCTCACCTTCATCACCGATTCCTTCCCTTCTGGAGTGATATTTGCCCGGTGCTATCGAAACACAGCCAAAGACAAAATTCTTCAATTACACAGCAGTGACGACTCCCGAAGGAGCTACTGTCTAATTAGGTGTCTCTTACTAAAAAAGAAAATTTCCTTAAAGAGAAAAACCCTGCAATACATTTACTAGTATAATTTCCCAAAGATGTTTTGGGTTTTCAGGCCCTGGACATGAAAAAATATCCAGGAGCAATCATAAATTCTGTCTTTTAAACTGATTACAGACAAGCCTCCCTGGCCTTCAATACTGTTCAGCACACATGGTCGCCCCCTCCAGACAGCGCAGGGGACGGAAAGCTGCTGGTCAGGGGTTCAGGCACCGTGTGACTCTGGCTGTGGAAGGAATGTGGATTCAGGAGCCTGTCTATTCCTAATTTCAGATAGGTTTGGGCTGTAATAAAAAAAATCTGCATAGTAGTATACTAACTTCATGGGGCTGCTACTGGAGGCACAAGTTAATATATAAATGCAAATTTTAACATTTAATAAATAATTCAAAAACCACTAAAGCCCATGAGAAAGCAGATAAAAATTACTAATGAAAACTCCACTTTTCAAACTTGAACTGTTTCTGGATTCCTAGGAGCTCATTAGTGGTGTGACCTCAGGGTACAGCCAGAGAAGACAGAGCAGGTGCTGGTGCTCCTGGAGAGAGACCTCTCTAGTTTAGATAGAAACGTGGGGAGCAGGGGGACCCAGAGGCAGCTGCCATGACCACATAGAATCTATTCAGGCTTTTAAATTAACCCACCACCTATGTGGAATTTAAAATTAAAATGTTTCTTCTTTTCCTTGTTTTTTGTTAAAAAAATAATACATGATAAATGTAGAAAATCAGACAAAAGTATAAAACAAACAGAAGTCACTTACAATTCTGCCACATGGGGCTATTAATATTAACATTTTGATATATATCCTCTCTGATTATGTAAGGCACATGTAAATGTAAAACAAATCAGGCTCTTCCCACATAGAGTATTATGTCTTGCTTTCAAAAACATGTTTGTCTGGTCACTGGTTTAGAAAACTCTGCATTTCCAAATGGCTTCAGGGATGCCCTCACCATGCACTACAGCCGTGCACCACCGAGTTCTGATGGGTCACAACTTTAATGCATATTCTCTACATGACTGCACGGATATAAAACAGTGGTAAGAACAGCGTCAGCCCACAGTGGGCATTTAAACTCACAAGAAAAAGAACCCCGAAGGAACTCCGAGATCAGAAGGCTACAGAAACAAGTGTGCGCTCACAACACACATGCACATCAGGCCTCCTGTCGAGGACCCTCTATAGATCCCAGTCCACATGAGGATGTTGAAATACAACTGAAAAGCCAAAATAACAAAAACAAACAAAACCCAATGCAACACCAACAATGATTAACCCTAGGGGAATGTCCCGCCATCCTGGGAGATAAGAATTAGGTGGGCCCTAACTGGTTTGGCTCAGTGGATAGAGCATCACCCTGCGGACTGAAGGGTCCCAGGTTCGATTCCAGTCAAGGGCATGTACCGTGGTTGCGGGCACATCCCCAGTAGGGGGTGTGCAGGAGGCAGCTGATCGATGTTTCTAACTCTCTATCCCTCTCCCTTCCTCTCTGTAAAAAAATCAATAAAACATATTAAAAAAATTAAAAAGAATCAGGTGGGTGGCACAGGGTCTTCCCCAGAGGACCCCTGAACAAAACAGGGGTTGGGAATAAGCATCTGCTTCCTTTCTCAGGTGTTCAAGCCAAAGCCATCTTCGATAAATTCTAGACTGTAGTCATTGAGATCCCAACAAATGTATTAAAGAGTGCTTAAGGACACTCTCTTACCTGTCTTCTTTTTACTGAATGTTTTTCTCCATGTCACCTCATTTTCAGCTATCTCTTCTTCAGGGAGGTTGCTTTCACCCACTGTAGTTTTCTGTTCTTCCATCGTCTCTTCAGGTACAAAAGGAGACTGATCTACAATGACTTCAAAAACACCCCGAGCTATAGTCTGCACCAGTGTATGGCTGAGGGGGAAGCACAGCAAAGAGGATGTGATTAAAACCAATGGTCTGGAACTCATTGTCTGAAGAGAGCAGAGGGATGAAAAGTAGGGGTCACTGAACCTCCCATTTCAGCCTACCCAGGACCCGGTGTGACCACCCAGCTGCTCAGCAAGCACACGTATTCCCAACTACACTTCTGTGCTAAGCAGTGGTGGCTGTAAGGAGCCAGTCCAGGGATCTGTGCCAGAAGCAGTGGGACCAGCAACAGACTGAACTCTGGGTGGGGGAGTGTGTGATTCTTGGAATGACTGGGATCAAACAGCAAAGCCGAATTATGACTCAAAGCTTCAAACGTCTTGCCAATGGGAATTAAGCATTTGGCTGTTATTAGCTCTGGACAACCATCCCAGGTACCTTGTATCATGCTGAACAACACAAAGCAACCCACCTCTCCCAATTAACACTAATTGAAGCAACAAAAACAAACATGTGAATCACTTACTCCTTAGTCTTGGCAGCAATTTTGCAGAATGGATCAATAAACTTGAGATTCTGATCTGCTAAAAGCTGTAATTCAGAAATCAAATAGGAAAAAATAAAAATAAAAATAGGGGAAAAAAGAGCCTTTTCCCCTTTCTGACAAGTCCTTGAAAAAGGTACCACTTGTTTTTTTCACACAGATTGAATCAGACTGAGCAACACTTATCTCACAATGCCAAACGCACTGTGCATGAATCACCCAGGTGCCCAGAGTCAGGCCAAAGCCACAGCTGCCCTCCAGCCGTTCGGGCATCTTAGCACAGTGACCCTCCAGCACTGCTCCACACTTCCTCCTCTGTGGAGCAGCTCTGTATGGACGGTCAGAGAATGAGATGAGGGAGTATTTTTTTAATACAACATTTATACTTTCTTTAATTTAAAAAAATACTTGTCCACTGCAGAACACTTGTGAAAAAAAGTAAAACTTGCTCACCATTTTTAATTCAGATAGTCACTGACACGCTAAAGAGTGTTCCCCTCCAGTCCTTTGCCTATTCCTGGATGAATGCACACTCACTCAAGTCAGACACCTTTGCACAGCTTGGCCTACTGCCTTTCTTTCCTACTGCTTTTTAAAAACTCAGTATTCTGAGCATTTCCTCATGTTCTCAAATTCTTTACTGGACCATGTAGGTGCTTTCAAACGTTTCCTAAGTTAGATTCCATACACATCCTTAGTGCATCAATCATGCCCACATGTCTCATTAGTTGCTTAGGACACATTCTTAGATGGGGAAGGAATGTGTCAAAAGCCAGGTTGAAAAAAAAAAAAAAAAGCCAGGTTGAACTGATTCACGCTCTGTCACTGGCAGTGCAGAGGGCCACCAACAGCATTGCATTCCAGCTCACAGGAGGACCTGACGAGCGAAGCCCTGTTCAGGTTAGCTGTGGTCTCATCACACTGCTGGCAGACATCGGACTGTTTCTTACCTCTTTCCCTCCCACTTTGGATAGTTCATCCAGATAAATATCAATGAAGTGGAATTTCACCCCATTTGGAGACTGACTCTCAGGGTGTAAGACTTCCTTCATCAAGACATCGAGGAAAAGCTTGATTCGGCTGAAGAAAACAACACATATGGGTCTATTAACTGTAGTGTGCCAACCCCCCGCCCCCCCCTTCCCCCTGGGAATATGTAACATTTAGTCTCATGCTACACTGCACCACAAGCCATGCGAGACTGAGAAAGTTTTACAAGGAAAAAAGTAACTACAGAAATCAGTATAAAAAGCTGACTGTCTTATGTACTCAACTCTTTCATATTCCTCCGCTGGGTTTAAGTTCTTTATGCGAAAGGGGGTTTTGCCTCTCATAGCACAGATGTGGCAATTCATACTTGGTGATTAACTGAAAGGCTTGAAAAACAAACTATTACCTTAAAAGTTTTCAGGCCACCAAATGCTAACCCAAATAGTTTACCAACCTTTCCTCCCAGCCATTCTGCTTCAGGACTTCAAAGGACTCCCTCAGGACCAGACGGATCAGCTAAAGACAGATAACTTGTGTTACAAAAGGAAGGAGGATTGATCAGCTTTGTAGAATGAGACAATGACACGGGTGTAGCCTGGATCCCCAAATGAGAAAAAAATCCACAATAATCACGTTGAACTTTAGATCATAAAATGCTAACTAAAGGTCCCCAAACTGGTCCCTAACATTTGAAAGAGACAAGAGAGAGGTCTCTGAGTACAGGTTCAAAGGCTGTCTAATGTTCACTTTGCCTGTCATCTCAGCAGTCCCAGAACTAACTCTGCTTCACAATCAAACCTTCCCACTGTTTTTAAGATGCTGAATGTTCCCTCCCTCTCATGAGCCTCTGCAGGAACTGGGATGAAGACCTGCTGATCTCACCATGTAGTACTTGTCCAGGCGCAGCCTGTCGATCCCTTTCCACTCTCGGTTAATGGTTTGCCAAAAGGTTTGAATGAACAGGTGCTCTGCAGTGAACAGAAGGCTCTGAATGCTTGGTTTCAGGTTAACACATTACCATAAAGCACAAAAGTAATGAAAAGAAACAAACTAGGATTATTCATGTTTTACTTTTCTCAAGAATTCTTGGGCTGCTAGAAAATTTGGTCAATCATTAAATATGCTCAATAATTTCTTTTACACTTAAGCAAAAGCACATTATAGTAACAGGAAACCTGGTAATATCTTAATGCTTAACTAGAATGCTCTTTGGAGCATTTTTCTTTATCTCCTAAAAGCCAAGTTTCTAAATCAGAAGATTTTCTGAACCACATCTACTGGTCTTTTCAACCCACCTACACCTGAGAATCCAAAGCCAGTAATTTTGATGGACATTTGAATGACTCTTGTAGAAACTCAGCTTTCTGTTTCATGCTCAGTGTCAGCTGGGTGAGCTATAACAAAACATTCGATTTTTCTCTTCTGAGCCACAAAACCAGCATTTTGTCAAAAAAATCTTTTTATTCACTTCTTTTTGTACAAATCTTTCTTGATACATGAAGGCCTATATCATATTCCATGTGTAGAATTTTGTTCATTACATGTCAGTTGGGGCTCTGCTCAAGTTCAGACAACCTCTGAGGGCTATGAAGGCTATGGATGGCTTTGTTCACAGGGAGGGTGAGCAGGAAAAACTCATTCTGCAGTCTTGTTTGTCCCCTGGAAGTAATCAGAGCCTGAGTGTCCCAGAAGTAATGTCTCTCCCCTGTTTATCCTTTTTGGTAAAGGGGGGTTACTTTACAGTTTATTACCAGCGACAACCTTAATGGCTCTAGTTTTGGGGATAAACCTGGCATCCAGAGGGTACTGCACACACTGACATATGCACGGATAGCTTCTAGGAGTGTTAAAGTAACTCACAATTTGGAGATTCTGGAGGATTATTTAAGGTCTATTTTTTTTGAAATCTTTGAGATATCCAATATGATATTCTACAAGGTACTCCTTCACCCTCTTTCAGAGTCAGTATCTAAGTTTATCATAGTTTCTTCCCATGGGAGGAGTTTGTCAATTGACATATACACACTGATACGCCAGGTTCACATTAAATTAGACCACTGGGAAACGGAAGGTAGGAGAAGGAACAATATGAATTAGGTATCATAGGCAAGTTACCAAATGCGAAAAGCAAGGACGTTTTGAGAGGCATGAAAACATCAGGACTTACGAGCCTCAGAGTTGTTAACAGCATGGATGAGCTGGGAAATCGTGTTCGCTAGCTCCTCCTGCAAAGGCGGGTTGGGGAGAAACATTGGGGTTATTATGTGGAAACATTGTGAGATGACAGCACCACGGCCCATACCTGCTTGGGTAGGTGGGTGGGTGAGAATCTGTACCTCTGTTTTCAATGTCACTTCCACTAAGAAGTGTGCATGTGGGTATCTATGCAAAATCTCCAATTTCAATGGACTACTGTGCCAATTTCATATGCCTCTGAGATTTGTTTAAGCTGTCTGCTTAAAAAGGTATCTCCTGTTATCTGTTCAAATGACCTACAGAAGAAATAAATTAGCTGTCAATTCCTGGCTTAAAAGATACATTAAAACTTAAATTGAGATGTCTATCCTAATCCCCCAGTAATGGAAACACAGACGCCCAGGTCTCTCACTCTAGGAAACTCAGTGAGTGGAATTAGAATCCCCTCTCCCTGGCTGGCTCAGACAGGCGGCAGCGGCAGGGTGGAAGCAAGCACAGGGAATAGCACCTTAGGCTCTGACCAGCGCAAAAGTGCCTTTGGAAACACAAGTCCTACTCAGAGACGGCAAGCTTGCTTGTAGAGAATTTGGTGGTTTGGGTCTAAGGGGACTGTCAACAAAAGAATTTTTATGAGTTACGTAAAATATAGATTCTCATAAATATTATCTGCACTTCCCCCGCCTCAGGTCTCCCTCACCCATTTCTAATGAATTCCCTGAAAGCGAATTTCTTATTCCATTTCCTTCCTCCACTAAAGCTGCTAGCTGTTACTTTTGAATGTAATTTAAAAATATTTTGCCTTGCTATCCTACTCAAAATATGTTCAGGTTAGTAAAAGCCATAATCAGAGTGAGTTACCACATGGCTTGGAGGAAAAGGCAGAGTTGTGCCTTAAAAACCTAGAGAAGTAAAATCCACCCATGATGTTTAGAGGGTTTTGAATGGCATTTCAAGGCTTATCTCTTCACTTTGCTTTTACACATCACAACTGAACTCTTTAAGCAGTGAAATTGTTTTTCTAAACAGTTGTGGTGAGAGTGCCCACTGTGCTCGGCAGACGGGTCCCCATGCACACACACACCTGTGACCAGTCTCCGCCGACTGTAAGTGTGGGCATCAGAAGGGGCCGCGAGTGGCTCTACGAAGACCCTGACCCCAGGGAGGCGGCTGCCCCGTCCTCTGCACCACTTAAAACTGTGCAGAGGTCGGCATGGGGCCAGGCTGCTCGCAGGTTCAGAGACCAGTGCCAGGACATTTTTTACCACAAATAAGAGAAAACAAACAAACACTTTAAGGTAAACCCTACCATGGGACTATGAAACCGGCAGAGAAATGACAAACCTTTAATTTATGTGAATTCTTTATTATCTGAAAAGGTAATTAACCTCAGCGCTTGGACACTGCATCCTCTTCCATATGACAAGAGGCGCCAGGGAATCCGTAAGCAATGCTTCTCCGTTTGTTTGGCACATTAGGGGACTGATACAACAAGTCTCTCTTATCCCTTTAGGCCAGTGGTCGGCAAACTGCGGCTCACGAGTCACATGCAGCTCTTTGGCCCCTTGAGCGTGGCTCTTCCACAAAATACCGACTTCTGCGCATGGGCCACGACGTTTCAATCACACTGTATGTGCGCGCCCACACGTGGTATTTTGTGGAAGAGCCACACTCAAGGGGCCAAAGAGCCGCAGTTTGCCGACCACGGTTCTAGGTCAAAGATCCAGTAATGTGACAAAGGGAAGTTCATGTTACCTGCAGAAGGGGTTCGTCCTGCACCCACATGCAATAGAAGAGCCCTTTCCATATTTTTAGAAGTTCTTCTTGACTGAAACCTCCTAGAGGGCAAAACAACACAAAATCGTATTTCAGAGTCCTTGCATTTCTTTTCCTCAAGTTCAGAACTGCCACATGAGCAGTGAGAATAACCACATACATTTAATCTGCAAAGGGCTTTTCTCATTGAAGCACATACTTCCTCATTGTTATAAAACAAGCACATTTAAAGTTGGCAGTTTTATCAGCTATGGGGTAGGGTGGTAGTGATCGTGTGTCCTTATTGCCTGAGTAATGTGAGGAATCACAACAAAAAATTAACTAATGGGGTACTTATTTATAAAATGAGCTCCCCTCAATGCCCCTCTGCTGAAACTAGCATCTCCCCTGCACTCCATCATTTTCATTGGTCTTTCAAAGTAAAAATGCAAATCCTATAAGAGATGCAAGGATTTGCTCAAGTCCCACACAACTGGCCCAGGGACACTGGCAAAGCTTAGGGATATTTTTGCTAAGATGATCCTTTTAAGATCACACTTGCTGTACCCCGACATAACCCCCTCCCAGTTACGGTTTTCATTTACTGGGCAATTTTAGTCTTGTTTTAAGTGGCACTGTGGTTAGCCTTGTTCTCATTATGTAAGTCCTGTACCTCCGCCTGTACCACCTATGACCAAGCCACAAGACACGCACAGCCTTCTATCTGCTGGGCCAGTGATGGCGAACCTTTTGAGCTCGGCGTGTCAGCATTTTGAAAAACCCTAACTTAACTCTGGTGCCGTGTCACATATAGCAATTTTTTGATATTTGCAACCATAGTAAAACAAAGATTTATATTTTTTATATTTATTTTATATATTTAAATGCCACTTAACAAAGAAAAATCAACCAAAAAAATGAGTTTGCGTGTCACCTCTGACGCGTGTCATAGGTTCGCCACCACTGTCTGGGCCATGGGATAATTGCTGCGTGACGTAAGGAATTAGAAAATTATAAAATGAGGAGTGTCCAAGCCTGTGGAGAACAAACCAAACCCTCTAGTCTTTTATGCATCTTACAAATGGTCTTTACTAATGTTCCACTAGGACAGTGGTTCTCAACCTTGGCTGCCCAGTAGAATCACCTGGGAATCTTTTTAAAATCCTGATTTCTGGGCCTCATCCTTCGGAAATTCTGTTTCTTTGTTATGGGGTGGGGCCACAACATGAGTAACAAAGAAACAGAATTTCCGGAGGATGAGGCCCAGAAATCAGGATTTTAAAAAGATTCCCAGGTGATTCTACTGTGCAGCCAAGGTTGAGAACCACTGTATTAGGAGGTACTAGGAAGTCTTTTGGAGGAGCAAACTAAGATCAACCAGGTAAATGTAAACAAGTATATATTTGGAATCAATGTGACCTCAATATTCCAAAAGATAATTACAAAGTGACAAACATCCTTCTGATGGACTGAAGTTTAACTAGTCCATACAAAGTGAGCTTTATACCTTTATGGGTATTGATTTCCAAGTTACTAAAGACTTCTCTTATATTAGTAACTAGGGGCCCGGTGCACGAAATTCGTGCACTGGGTGGGGGGGGGGGGTGTCCCTCAACCCAGCCTGCCCCCTCTCACATACTGGGAGCCCTCAGGCATTGACCTCCATCACCCTCCAATCGCAGGATCGGCCCCTTGCCCAGGCCTGACGCCTCTGACAGAGGCGTCAGGCCTGGGCAGGGGACCCCCAGACCCCTCCGATTGCTGGCTCTGCCCCTTGCCCAGGCCTGATGCCTTGGCCAGAGGCGTAGACCCCCATCACCCTCCGATCGCCTGATCAGCCCCTTGCCCAGGCCTGACGCCTCCGCCAGAGGTTTCAGGCTTGGACAGGGGACCCCCATCTCCCCCCCGATCACTGGCTCTGGCCTCCACCCAGGCCTGAGGCCTCTGGCCCAGGAATCATGCCTGGGCAGGGGACCCCCATCTCCCTCTGATCGCTTGCTCCACCCCCCACCCAAGCCTGACGCCTCAGCCAGAGGAGTTGACCCTCATCACCCTCCGATCACCAATCACTGGATCGGCCCCTTGACCAGGCCTGAGGCCTCCGGCAGAGGTGTCAGGCCTGGGCAGGGGACCCCCAGCTCCCCGCGGTTGCAGGCTCCGCCCCTGCCCAGGCCTAATGCCTCTGGCCTAGGCGTCCGGCCCGGGCAGCGGGGACCCACAGCTGCAGCGGCCCCGCGATCGTGGGCTCCGCTTTAGGCCCAGGCAAGGGACCCCTAGCTCCTGGGACTGCCAGCTTCGACCGTGCCCAGCTCCCATCGCTGGCTCCACCCCTACTTCCTGCTATCACTGGCCAGGGCGGAAAAGGCACCTGATTCTCCGATCATGGCTGGGGGGCAGGGCAAAGGCGGCCCCAGGGCCGCCTTTGCCCTGCCCCCCAGCTCTTAGCTCCCCCCTGGGTTTCCGATCACTGTCAGTGGCAGGGGGCTTCTTCCTGCTTTCCCTTTCGCCTCCCTGCATTGTGCCTACATATGCAAATTAACCGCCATCTTGTTGGCAGTTAAATGCATATAGCCCTGATTAGCCAATGAAAAGGGTATCGTCGTACGCCAATTACCATTTTTCTCTTTTATTAGTGTTGATTTTACTATGGTCTATTTTGATTCCTTATGTTCTCACTTAAATTATACCAGAAACCATAGTAAAATTAGTTTATTGAAGTGCATTTCCTTTGAGGTTGGGCAATGACCAGCCAATTGGTTTTCCTCTCCTCCTGTTACAAACAAGCCACATCTGGGGATCTGCCTATAGAGAATACAACATGATTGTGTGACTGACAAATTCCACAGAACTGAGTCAACTGCAGTCCTGGCTGTAGTAACTTTGTGATAGGGACCCGTGCTTATAGTCATCCATGTTAAAACTAACGAACGAGTGGACGTGGGCAAAGATCACCAATGGCTGCTAAAACATTAGATTAAAAATTACTGAGCAACTTTAAAATGGATAAATCAGAACCACACCACACAAACACAAACCCACTGGTCCATCTCTACTAGCAAATTGCAAACATCAGCAACTATTCATTCGATGCCAGATGTGATGCAGCAAGAACACAGCACCACCTGCTAAACAATCTCACAAAAACAAAAAAGCTGCTATGGTAGTTCAGAATGAGTCACCAAAGACCCGCCTCTGTTGTATGTGGATTGTCATGAGCTGAAGGCAACCGAGACCCTGCAGGCTCCCGGGCAACGCTTCTCTCTCCCTTAGGGAATTTAAATTAGGGGCCTTGCCCATAATAAGAGTTTCACTAGAAGTTGCTTTTTTGACCTGTGTATAGGGCTGGGCAGCTACTAATTACTGGACATCTGCTCTGGTCATCCTGCAATGTCCCTCCTCCCCTCTGTAGCCCCAGGTGCCTTACCTCATCCTTAGCTCAGGTCACATATCCCTCATTTTAACTCTGTCTCTGTCCCTCTCCTGTATGTGGGGTCTGACTCTCTGATATATGGGGTTCCCATATGTACATATGTAATAAAATTTGGTTACTTTCTTACCTGTCTCATGTAGACTTAACTATTAGACCAGCGGGAAGAACACTGAAAGGAGTTTCTTCCTCCTGCTCATTAACCTACACCTCATCAGGTCTAACTATTAATGCCAGTTTGCAAGAAATGCACAGGCAGAGAAACATGCCAAATGAGACCATGGGATGGAGACAGCAAAACCCTAAATGTGGGAAATCCTCAGGACAAATGACCCAGTTTCTCCAACAAAATAAATTGCAAAGAAAAACAAGATGGATAAAAACTGTTAGAATTTAAGTCTTAGCAGACATATCAACCAAATGCAATGGGTGAGTCTTGTTTGAAATATGATGTCATAAAAATTCTTATGAACTGATGGGAAGAACTCAGCAGCTTGATTTCATATTAATTTTTTTCAGAAGGGTGTGATAATGGTTCTGTGGTTATGTTACAAAGAGTCCCTATCTTTTAGAGATATATACTGAGTATCTGGAAATGAAATGAGAAGTCTGGGAATTGCTTTAAGGATTTAGTGGGGAAGGAGGAAGTGGGCAGATCAAACTGGCCAGGTACCGATAAATGCCTGAACTATTCCTTAATAAAAAACCCCAAGCTACAGGATATTACCAAAGTGTTATTGAGGGCTCTTGTTCTTTCTTCTTGTTTAGAAAACTCTTCATAATGCAATCAGAAATGCATAAACACTGACGAACATGACTTAAATGACACTGATTTCTGCATGAGGCTTGGTACTGGGCATTTTTGCTGAGCACTTACACCCTTTCCCCCTCCAGGGCTGTTTACTATTAAAGCAGGGCCTGTGGAAGGAGGCAGTGGTCTGGGTTGGACTTATCCATATGGAGGCAAATCAGTGAGTTGAGCTTATGCCAGCCAAATCAGCATGAATTCCCTTGGCCACAGGGCTTGTTCAAGAATGGACCCCCCACAGATAGACAGGCCCTCGCTCAGGCTTTAGGAAAATCTCCAGTTCTCTCTCAGTAGACTTGAAGAGAAGACACAGTTTGGACCTGCGCTCTGCCAGCTTGACACATGTTGTGGAGTATGTCTGAGAAGGAAACCAATCTGGGGGTAGGCAGAATTTGCAACAGAGAAAAACTGGGTTCTGGTGTCTTTAGTTGAGCTCTGCATGAAGCTGTGTTTCAGTTTGCCCTTAAAACTAGGGAGGCTTGGATGTTTTCTCCAATTGCAATTGAGAGAGTCCTAACCAATAAGAACACATTTTCATGGCAAAAATTTCATATACTATATCAAGTTAGACAATCAAAAGTGCTTTGATCACTGTGACCCAAACCCCAGTCTCCTCCCAGGGGATTATTGTTATCTGCTGATATGTATCTTTCCTATGCATTTACTTACGTGTGATACAGAAATGCAGTTGTGTGTGACCTAAATAGCATCACGTGTTCTACATATTCTGTATTCTGGCCCCTTTCATTTAAAAATAGCAGTGTATATCTCCAGACAGTTCTTCAAGTGCAACAAAATGTCTAACTCTTTAAGTGATAATCTGTCTCAGTGGACAACCCATACCTGTAATGGGTGAAGATAAAAGATGATATGCCAGATGCTTCTGTAATTGAAAACAGATTCTGACCAAGTAACTGTGATTAGCAGATCCTAGACCAGCCGTGGGCAAACTACGGCCTGCGGGCCGGATCCGGCCCGTTTGAAATGAATAAAACTAAAAAAAAAAAAAAAAAAAAAAAGACCGTACCCTTTTATGTAATGATGTTTACTTTGAATTTATATTAGTTCACACAAACACTCCATCCATGCTTTTGTTCCGGCCCTCGGTCCAGTTTAAGAACCCACTGTGGCCCTCGAGTCAAAAAGTTTGCCCACCCCTGTCCTAGACAGTGGGCAGGAAAGGGAGCTGGACAAGAAAGCGAATTTTGACTGTTTCATCCTAGATGAAGAAACAAAGTACAGTAGAAACAAACCCTTGGCCAGGTCTCAGCTTGCTATTTATACCAGCAGTGCAATGTTAGAGAACTGTTGCTAATGCCTGTTTCCTTGCCTATAATATATGTAATGTTTATGATTCAGGCCGAAATTAAGAGCAAGTACCAGAAGCATTGTGTAAGAGCAAAGCACTGTTCAATTTGTGGGTATTATGATTGTCTCACATTCTCTACCCATAGGCTGTTGAAGCTCTTCTCCTGTTTAAAATATCTATTTTCAATATAAGTATAAAGACCACTTGTTTTCACCCAAGAATTTAGCTGATAAAAACAAGGTACCAATGTTTGAAGCATTTAAAGCAAAACAGAGACATATTCATTATTTAATTTCTTTCAAAACTCTGAAGGTGAAGTGCATATTCAAAGCAGTTTCCTTCCACAACTGCTTCTTGACCTGCGTTTTCTTCCAGGGGTTGAGTCTCTTAAACTTAATACAACTAAGTTTCTGACAGTATAGGCTTAGTTCGTTCCAATCAACTGAGGGGAAGTGAAAATGAGAGGTGGATGTAGGAAATACCAAGCTTTGAAATGAGAAAATCCAACAGCCTCTCTCACCACGAGTGAGCACAGAAGCCGTTTCAGGTGGGGGTGAAGTGTTATACTCGAACCCACACCTGTCAGAACAGGCACTGCTCCTAATCAGTACCATATTGGGTTGAGAGACCCCCACCCCCAACATTATAAGTATGAAAAAACAATTATTTCACCCAGTACTGCCACAAATCTAACACCCACCAACTGTAACATGTACTGCTACCTTATGTGCCACAAAAATAAAAATAAAAAAGAATGCAAATTAAAGTTGAAGAACTGATAGAGCACTCAGGCAACATTTAGTTGCTTTAAGTGATACAGAACTTCTTATTTGTTTTTAAAATCACAAAGCTATGTGCCTGGCTGGCATGGCTCAGTGGTTGAGCATCGACCTATGAACCAGGAGGTCATGGTTCGATTCCGGGTCAGGGCATATGCCTGGGTTGCGGGCTCAATCCCCAGTGTGGGGCATGCAGGAGGCAGCCAATCAATGATTCTCTCTTATCATTGATGTTTCTATCTCTCTCTACCTCTCCCTTCCTCTCTGAAATAAAAATATAATAAACATATCTGAGAATTCAAAAAATATTTGTATTAAAAAAAAAAGTAAAATATCGGATTTTTTTTACTGTGCCCAAGACAAGACACAAAAAAATTTCAGCCTGTCAATGAGATTCAAATGTCAGGCCCAGTTATTTCCAAACTTGTGTTTCTATTTTGATGGAGCACAGCTGTGGCAGAGACCATGCTTATTCTTATTCTGTCCCATCACCACCTCTATGACATTCACTCTGCAGTTAGTTTTCTGAAGGGCCACTATTCTCTTGCAATGTGGGTACAGCAATGAACAAGAGGTACCAGACAAGTAACTTTAGGTCTGATGGGTGCTAACCAGAAAACACCCTGGGGCACTGGTTGGTGTAAAACCACTGGCCTCATGCCCCTGCCTCAGCATCTCACATCCTGAACCTGCTCATCAAAGGGGTTTGAGGAACAGGTTCTTTCTGGCTGTCTCAGCCCATATGCATTGCATCTGGCCTTTCTTCTGTTTTTGTATACAGCCAGGCCCTTATACGCCTGGATGTGCTCCCACTCCAGCTAAGAAAACAGATGGACGCTTACAGTGTTTTGAGGTAGGAGCGACACATTAACAGATAATTAAGAAGCAATGTAGCCAAGTACTACAATAGAGACAAACTGGGTATTTCAGAATCCTAGAGAGGGGGTGAGATGATAAGAAGAGTGACACTGAATACCGGGAGTGGATCAAGGATCTACAGGACACACACTGCATCGCGTAAACGAAATCTTTTTTGCGTGCACAAGAGAAGCAAAGGCGGAGATGAGACATAGGGCAGGTACACCAGCACCCAGGAATGGTTTGCTGTTAGCGCAGGAGGCAGCCATGTAGGGGATTAGGCGGAAAGAAAAGGGGAGGAGAGGTGATTCGCAGGCCTGGAATTCCAGGAAGGTGGTGAGGAGATCGGAGCTGTTTTAGGAAGATGACTGAGCTGGTTTATGGAGGATGGGTTCAAGGGGGGCACAAGAGGAGTCAAGGAAATCAGTTAGGAAATAAGCCAGTACAGAAGCCCTGATGAGATAAAGAAGATAGGGGCCAGAAAAGAGTAATTCAGGAGATGAAAGAGGTATGACTGAAGGATACTGGATGTGGGGGTGGGGGTTGGAGAGGGTGAGGAAGAGAGAAGTCCAGGACAATGCCATGAATCCAGCTCCAGTCTGAGTGGACGGTGGGAACAAACTAAGAACAGGTGGCAGATGGGCAGCAGAAAAGAACAGGTTTTGGGGGGAAGAAAATGAGTCCCTTTCAGGCATTCTGAGTCCGAGGTGCCTGTGGGACATCCAGGTGGAGAGGCCCAGTTAGTGGGGCACAGCTGAGCTGAAAGTAGCGAAGGTCTTGGCTACACGTTAAGATTTAAAAAAAAAATATATTTTATCGATTTTTTACAGAGAGCAATGGAGTCGGACAGAGAGAAACATCGGTCTGCTGCCTCCTGCACACCCCCTGCTGGGGATGTGCCCGCAACCAAGGTACATGCCCTTGACCGGAATCGAACCTGGGACCCTTGAGTCCGCAGGCCGACGCTCTATACACTGAGCCAAACCGGTTAGGGCTAGACGTTTAGATTGAAGCGCCTTCAATATATCTGGGATACCTAAAACCAGGAGAGTAAATTAAGTCTGTCAAGGGAGATCCCAACACAATTGAAATCGAGAATTTTGGTCTTCATTCCTCTTTCTAGCAGACTTCCCATATTATTATATTTCCTTTTTTTCTGGGTGTCCTTTCCTAAGTAAATAAACTGACAATGTCAGCATAGGGGGAGGTAACACGTATTGTTTCAAGTAGACCCTCAGTGGACTAGTAAATAAAGCCAACTTGATCTCAGTGCAATAGAAAGCCTCCCTTTCCTATGGCAGTTCACACCTCAGGGAGCACAAGGATCTACAGGACACATACTGCATCGCGTAAACGAAATCCTTCAACAGCACCCGCTGCGGTTACAATCCAACTCCAACCCCCAAAGTGACCCGGCCTCACCCGCCCTGACTTCCTGGTCTCCCCCAGCATTTCTTGGGCCTGCTCCGCTCTTCCTCCCGCCTCTGCTCGGCTCCGAGCAACCTCGCCCCAGAGCGGCCTCCCTGGACCACCGCCTACGATCTCCATTTCCGTTACTTACACTACGAAGGCTCTGCTCGCCTGACCTCCCCGCCCCGGCTTTACGAGCACAAGTTCCTCTAGGGCAGGGCTGTCTTCTCCCCCGTCACCCCAGCTCCTGAAAGCACGGGTCTGAAGATGGCACGATTGCGTGAGGCGCCCAGCAGGATGGATCAGGCTGAGCCTGGTACGTAAAGCATCGGCTCGGTGTCGGACAGACCGGGTCTACTCTCAGTGTCCTCACTCGCTGGGACTTCCATCAGACTCCCTAACCCCCGGCAGCCTCTCTCCCCCAAATGTAAAACGAGACTAGACCCCCGGGGCGCACACACACACAGGAGCACGCGGCCGGAGTCGGGGCGGAGCGCGGCCCGTCCTGCCGCCATGTGGCGCGGCTGACCGCCGGGCGCCCACCTGTCTCCCGCTGCGTCTTCACGCTGATGTACTGGCGCAGCTTCTTCACCGCCCGGTCCCGGATGCCCTTCTCGTGGGACGCCAGCCGCTGGGCGAACTGGATCTCGGCCGGCTGCATGGCGGGGGCCCTCCAACCCGCCGGAGCATCCCCGGCCACAACCCGCCGTCCCTCAGCCTTCCGCCGCTGCCAAGCGACCGCCGCCGCGCCGCTTCGGCCGCAACTGCGCAGAACGCGGCGGCGACGGCGACGGCGGCGGGGCGCGGGGTGATGACGTCACAAAGGCGCCGCCGGCCCTCGCAGCGCGTTCTGGGAGCGAGCGCCGCCGGCCGCGGCACAAGCCAGTGGTGGTTGGCGTCGCTCCTTCGCTGTTGTTCGGTCGATAGGGCGCCAGGCCGTTGACGGCGAGGTTAGCCAGGGCTGGGTCTTGGCCAGGAAGAGTCGGATGGCCAGTTGTAAAAGGCCTAGAATCTCTAAGTCCACTCACAAAAATACCCATTTGGTTGGCAGCTGTCCTGCAAAATACACGGCACCGAGTTTTTAACTGTATTAGACTTCTGGTACCGCCTCGGCCGGTGGAGCCTGGGAAGAAGGGCCGTTCTTCGCTTTCTTAGTGGGATGTTGGGGACAGCCCCATGGAGAGGCCTCCATGGCCAGGCGTAGGGAGCGCCCTTCCCGCGTCTCCCCGTGTCTTGGTCCTGGTGCAGGCGCAGGTCCCAGTGCGGGCGCAGGTGCCTGAATGCCAGCAGGGCAGGGTCCAGGGCAGGGCATGGCAGGTCCCTGTGCGGAGGTTGGGCCTGGGGCAGGGAAAGGGAAGTGCAGGCAGCTTCCAGGCGGGGACAGGGATCTGGAGTGTCCTCGTGAGACCGCCCTCAGGCATGGAGAGCACACACTCTGGGATTCGGCAGAGTACACTTCCTGCGAGTTTCAGAGACAAACGAAGTCTTAGTGACTTAGTGACCAAGACTTAGTCGTAAAGTAACTCGGGTGTATTTCAACCCTAAGCTGCACCGTATTTTGAGAACCCAGGGGGCCTATCTGGGACAAGCGAGTGGACTAGGAGACGTCTCCAAGTTTATGCTGGTTATTTCAGTCAGGGCTAGCGGGCTGCACCGACACTCCCTAACCCGCAGACTTCCCCCAAGAACCTATTGTTAGACGCCGTCCACCCTCGCTAGAGGAGCTCGGACCGAGCGCGGGCGGGCAGTGCCCTTGAACGCATGGCCCCTTAGTTTAGCATCTCTCCGCAAACAGTATTTCACTCAATGCTTACACCCGGGTCTTACTGTTTTTCCACTTGGCAGTGACCAAGTTTAAAACCCCAGCTAAGCCCGAAGATCCGACGCGAGACCTGGCCGTGCCCACCCCCGGTCCGCGGGGCAGAGAAGGCTGCGCAAACTCCACGAGGTTTGAGCCTTGCCGCTCTCCATACCCGACCGTGGTGCTCACGTTCTCGCGCTAGTTCCCGCGCATTCTGGTGTGAGGGGTCAGAGGGCGCCTCGCAGCGCAGCGCAGGCACCGGGAGCCAGGGCCGCGGCGGCCATGGGCGAGGCGGGCGGCGCTGAGGAGGCCTGCGGGGTCAGTGGGGAGGCCTGGGCCGCCGCCCGCGTGTCTGAGCGGCCACCCTTTGCTTACGTAACCTCGCTTTGCCGACTCTGTCGGCCTCGTCCAGGGCGCCTGAAAACGGCCCTGAGCCTCTGGCGTGGCCTGGGGTGCAGGCCGAGCGACCCTGCCTCTGATACTGGAGGCCGGTCCAGGAGGCTGCGCGGTGGGCGGGAGCACGAGATGGCGGTGGTGCCCCTCGGACACCCAGAGCCGACCCTCCCCGCGAGGCTGTGAGGCTGTGTCGGGGCTTAGTGTAGATTCCCAGTCGCCCCGATGTCGCTTCCACCACACGCGATGGAGGAGGATCTTGGTTCTGTCCCCTGTTAATGGCGGTGCTTTGAGTCACCCCACTTCCTGTTTCTGACCCGGGCAACCTGGAAGGGTTACGGTGGACACTGAATGAGGGGGCCAGCCGAGGGCTTGGGCACCCGGTAGGAATCTAGGAAACTCCCTTTCCTCCCGATGAGCTGGGCGCTGAAACGTTAGGGAGAAGTTGCTGGCGTTTTCTTGGACGTTCAGGCACGGGGCCTGGTTTTCTTGGACGTTCAGGCACGGGGCCTGGTATGCACGTGAAGAAGTAGCTCCCGTTGTGTAGGCTGGGGCGTGGGCTCTAAGGTG
The DNA here is from genome assembly GCF_963259705.1 of Myotis daubentonii. NCBI lineage: Eukaryota > Metazoa > Chordata > Mammalia > Chiroptera > Vespertilionidae > Myotis > Myotis daubentonii. Next base: position 8,038,260 of record NC_081842.1, on the reverse strand, counting down.
TGATCTGTACAGCAGAGGGCGCTGTAGGTACAGACGTGCGTTTGAAGCTATGAAGGTGAAAGGCGTGAAAAGGGAAGCACGCCGAGGGGCCGCTGGTTCTAGTCACCCGAAGAGAAATGTAATAATCTGAAGACCTGTTTGTTCTTCCAGCTTATGGGAACTAAAGAAGAGTTTGTTAAAGTCCGGAAGAAGGATCTGGAACGGCTGACGACTGAAGTGATGCAAATACGGGACTTCCTACCCAGGATACTAAATGGGGAAGTACTGGAAAGCTTCCAGAAATTAAAGATTGTAGAAAAAAGTGAGTCTTGCTTCCTCTCTAGCAGGCGTTGTTGGTGACAGCAGTCTGGTCCAGCATGTTTGCCTTACTGACATAGATAACGGTAAAATAATTGTAAATAAACCTCAAGGTACCGTTCTAGTTCTTCATTACATTTGGGAGAGTCAGATATGACAAAGTTAGAAAAGGAGGGGCTGGAATGAGTGACTGGGACCTGTGTTGTTTGTGTTGGAGGAAGGGTTGCTAGCTCTCTGAAGTATGTATTACCAGTTTCTCTTTCTCTCCACCTCCTTCCTTGGCAGAAGAATTATATATATATACATACATACATACATATACATACATATATATATATACATACATATACATATATATATATATATATATATTTGATATTTTTATAGAGAAGAAGGGAGAGGGATAGAGAGTTAGAAACATCAGTGAGAGAGAAACATTGATCAGCTGCCTCCTGCACACCCCCTACTGGGGTTGTGCCCACAACCAAGGTACATGCCCTTGACCGGAAACGAACCTGGGGCCCTTCAGTCCACAGGCCAACTCTCTATCCACTGAGCCAAACCAGCCAGGGCTATTTTTTATAATTTAAAAGCTCTGCTCCAAAAATTAAGTCCTTACCGATGGAAGTTAAGGATCTTGCCATGCAGTTAAATGCATCTGTAGAGATGGCTGAATGTGTGCTTGCTTGTCTCTAGGTTGATGGGTTGGTCAGTTTCTAGCCCTTGTCCATTTAGACGATGAGAGTTGAGCTGAGCTGTCACATAAGATATCAATCCAGGAGCCTATTGACGTTCCTGGAGATATTCTAGGATTGATTCAGCACTTGCCTAATTGAAGCTGAATTATAATCAATCAACTTTCAGTGGTTAAGGTTGACTCACCACAAGGCGTCTATTTGCCATCACCTGTAGAAAAGGTGCATTGAGGGGGTGTAGGTTGTGTTTCTAGCACTAGTCCAGGCAAGAAGTTATCTTAACAGTACAAGTTTCTGGTTTGTGCAGATGTGTTTGGTCAGGGGGCGGGCACATTCCGTTCGCCAGGAGAATGCTCATGGTCGCCATAACTCCCTGCCTCGTTTATTGTCTCTCTGGAATCCTCAGATCCACTCTCCTCTGCCAGGTGCTGTAGGTTCCTGCAGAATGCTTGCCTCTGGCTCCCTCGCTGCCAGCAGGGCTCCCCAATGGAAGGCAGCAGAGCCTCCACAGTCTCAGCTCTCACTGGGCTCCAGTAACACCGTTTCCTCCCCTCATTCCTTCAGCTGAGGGGCATTGCTAGTCCCTGGGTGCTTCACTGTCCCCGTTGGGTCTCTTACCTTTGCGATCCCATAAAGTCTTAACATCTGGGTTGATTTGTTTCCCATCAGGATCCTGCTGGATATGTCCATGTCACTGGTTACCATGGCTTCAGATCATTGGCTTCTTAAACTTCCCAGTTCTGATGCATTGCTCATCCAGCAACCTTCTGAGAACAGTCAGTCATCCCAAGTGCATTTATCTTAAAGGAAGGAAAGTGGTAACTGGTAGCAGAGAGTGGCAATCTGCAAATTAGTAAAACTGGCATTCTGGGAAGTGTACCAGGGTCTCATGAACAGATGAGCATGGGTCAGTCTTTGGAGATCAGTCCTCTACCAAAATCAAATTGTGCTCACAAAAGCTAGGGCCACCCATGAGTCTAGTGACATGATCAACGTTAGATTTTAGGACAGGGATGGCGAACCTATGACGCGTGTCAGAGCTGACATGCGAACTCATTTTTTTGGTTGATTTTTCTTTGTTAAATGGCATTTAAATATATAAAATAAATATCAAAAATATAATTCTTTGTTTTACTATGGTTGCAAATATCAAAAAAATTCTATATGTGACACGGCACCAGAGTTAAGTTAGGGTTTTTCAAAATGCTGACACGCCGAGCTCAAAAGGTTCGCCATCACTGCTTCAGGAGATCTTGTCCTTTCCCATGCCATGTGGTTACCTCTTTCCTCACTGATCTCTCAGCCATTTCTTCTCACTTTCCTCTGCTGACTCATCCTTCTTTGTCAGCCAATGGAGTTTCTTGAGGCTCAGGCCTAGGCCCACTCTCTCCTCACTCCATGGCCTCTCTGGGCAGTCTCTGCCCACAGCTTCAGTTACCGTCTTGGTGCCAGTGGCCCCTGCATTTATCTCTAGCTCAGACCTCCTCCAGGCTCAGGCCCTAACTGCTGTGCGGTATTTTTTCTCACGTGTTTGGCAATCACTTAAAATTCTAAATGTTTGTCCCAGCCTAATCAGTCTATGGCCATCAGAAAGGACCTGGGAGTCTCCCAAGGTCGGGTTTATGGGCTCATTGTAGTCAGGGAGACCACACCCCAGAGGAGCCGGGGCATCGTGCCAAAAAACGAAAGGACAGAGCTGCTGTAGCACTTGGGCAGGGTGGAGTAGGTGAAGTGCAAATGAAGTCATGTTTTGATGGGCTCTAAGCAAAGTAGGGCTGTGTGCCAAAGGGTCAGCATCAGGTCTCACTGCAGTGGACCCAGGGCCCGTTTCCTTGAAAACTACAAAACGTACATCAATGAGCACTAGTGTCTAGAAATCCTTATTTGAAACCCTGCAGCTAGCTGGAAATCAAGGCTGCTGCTGGGTCCCAGTGATTTTGACTCTGTAGGTGAGAGAGGGCTGTTTCCTTCTTACTGGTATAAGTAAAATTTCTGGTAGTGTGGGATTTTACAGAATAAGCTTTCTCTGAATAAGAAACTATCAGTCACTGAAAGAAGGGGTCATTATGACTCTTTCACAGTTGCAGTGTGTCCATGAGGGGAGTATTGTTTCCTGTTAAGGTGGCAGCTAGCTTACTGTGTGTCTTGTCCCAGCCTGACAATTGCAGGATAGAGTTTCACTGTCTCAGAGCAAGCTCATTTTTACTTTCTACGTCGGACTCATTATATTAGCCCCCCTCATGATATCCATCCTCCCTCCTCACCTAAAACTGTGCTGCCTGACTCTCCCTAGACCATCCACATGCAGACCAATCGAGGATCCTCCTTGTTGCCCACTTCTCCTGCTCACTATTCAACCCTCACTGGTCTGCCAGTAAGTCCTACACATTTTCCCTCACGGGTACAACCTGAGTTTGTCAGCTTACCTCCATTGTCACCGCCACTGCCTGAGTCCAGGCCCCTATCATTTTGCCTGAATCTCTGCCTCCTGGCAGCATTCACTCATTGCCACTCTCCAGTCTGTTCTATGCACTGTAGCCTAAGTAATTAAAAAAAAAAAATCCTTGTCCTAGCTGGTTTGGCTCAATGGATAGAGGGTTGGCCTGAAAACTGAAGGGTCCCAGGTTCGATTCTGGCCAAGGGCACATGCCTGGACTGCAGGCTGGATCCCCAGTAGGTGGCATGCAGGAGGCAGCCAATCAATGATTCTCTCTCATCACTGATGTTTCTGTCTCTCCCTCTCCCTTCCTCTCTAAAATCAATAAAATATGTTTGGGAAAAAAAAAAAAAAGGTTAAAAAGAAATCCTCACCCCAGCCCTGGCCAGTGTTCTCATTGGTTAGAGCAGCGGTTCTCAACCTGTGGGTCGCGACCCCTTTGGCGGTCGAACTACCCTTTCACAGGAGTCACCTAAGACCATCCTGCATATCAGATGTTTACATTACGATTCATAACAGTAGCAACATTACAGTTATGAAGTAGCAACGAAAATAATTTTATGGTTGGGTCACAACATGAGGAACTGTATTTAAAGGGCCAGAAGGTTGAGAACCACTGGGTTAGAGCATCAGCCCGTGCACCAAAGGGTCTCGGGTTTGATTCCCAGTCTAGGGCATGTGCCTGGTTTGCAGGTTTGACCCCCAGCCCTAGTCAGGGAGTATGCAGGAAGCAACCAATCAGTGTGTTTCACACTGCTGTATATCCCCTCCCTTCCTTGCTCCTTCCCTCTCTCCCTCCCCCTCTTCTCCCCTCCCTACCTTCTTCTCTCTCTAAAAATCAATGGAAAAAATATCCTCAGATGAGAATTAATAGCAACAACAACAAAAATACCCGAGGATATGTTTAGAGAGAGGAAGGGGGAGAGAAAGAGAGAGAAACATCAATCGGTTGCCTCCCATACGCACCATGGCTGGGGATTGAACTCAAAATCTTTGGATCTTCAGGATGAAACTCCAACCAACTGAGTGACCTGGCCAGGGAAGCCCAAGTAATTTTTAACAATTCAGCCTTTTTTTAACCCTCACCTGAGGTTATATTTTTTAAAATTTATTTTTGTTGAGAATATTACAGATGTCCCTCTTCCGCCCAACCCCTTTACTTTCCTCCACTTGGCTCCTGCCCCACCCCAGGCCTTCACTTTACTATTGTCTGTGTCCATGGGCTATGCAGATATGCATATAAGTTCTTTGGTTAATGTCTTCCCACCTCCTCCTCTCCCTTTCCCTCTGAGATTTGTCAGTCTGTTCCATGCTTCTATGTCTCTGGACCTATTTGTTCATTAGATTCCACACATAAGTGAGATCATGTGATACTTGTCTTTCTCTGACTGGCTCATTTTACTTAGTGTAATAATCTCCAGGTCCATCCATGCCGTCTCAAAGGGTAAGAGATTTTTTTGTTACAGCTGCATAGTATTCCATTATATAAATACTAGAGGCCTGGAGCATGGGATTCGTGCACTGGTAGGCGGAGTAGCCTGTGGGGATCACCTGCTGTGGGATCACCATTCATCCTGGTCAGCCGAGTGGCTGTGAATCTGCCCTCTGAGCGGCTGTTCCCTGTTCCAGCATTCACCTCTCCAGGGGACCCATTCAGGGACAATAGCACTGAGAGGCGGCGGAGTAGGCCTCAATCCCGTGGTGGCCATGAACTTGTCTCCCAGCCTCCAGGGTCAGCTCTGCAAGCCCAGTGGCTGCGCTGCGCAGCCTGTGGGCATCCGGAGGAGGTGGCAGGGAACGCGGAGGAGGAGCCTGGGGCGAGGAGCTGAGGATCGGGTTCCTGCCTGTCAGCCCGGTGTTCACAGCAGGAGCAGCCGCTCATCCTGGTCAGCCAAGAAGCGCTCCCACTGTGGTAGTGCACTGACCACCAGGGGACAGCTCTTGCATTGAGCGTCTGCCCCCTGGTGGTCAGTGCGTGTCATAGTGACTGGTCGACCGGTTGTTCTGGTTGTTCCACCGTTCGGTTGCTGGGCTTTTATTATATAGGTGCATGAAATTCGTGCACAGGGGCCGAGGTCCCTCAGCCCTGCATGCGCCTTCTCCCAGTCCGGGACCCCTTGGGGGATGTCTGACTGCCGGCTTAGGCCTGCTTCCGGACATCCCTCTTGCAGTCTGGGACTCCTTGCTCCTTACCGTTTGGCCCCCCAACTGCCGCTGCACTTGCCAGCCATAAGCCTGGCTTCTGCCTGGGCGGTGCTCCCCCTGTTGGAGCACACTGACCACCAGAGGGCAGCTCCTGCACCTGGTGGTCAGTGAGCATCATAACAACCAGTTGTTTTGCTGTTTGGTTGATGTGCATATTTGGCTTTTATTATATAGGATACCACAGCTTTTTTATCCACTTGTCTACTGATGGGCACTTGGGCTGTTTCCGGATCTTAGCTATTATAAATTGCGTTGCTGTGCATATATTCTTTCTGATTGGTATTTCGGTATTCTTAGGATATATTCCCAGAAGTGGGATGGTTGGATCAAAAGACAGTTCCAGTTTTACTTATTTGAGGAAACCCCATAGTGTTTTCCACAGTGGCTGCACCAGTCTGCATTTCCACCAGCAGTGTACTAGGGTTCCCTTTTCTCCACATCCTCACCAGCACTTGTTGATTTATTGACTGTAGCCATTCTGGCAGGTGGGAGATGATACCTCATTGTGGATTTAATTTGCATCACTCTGATGATTAGTGACATTGAGTATTTTTAACAGTTGTCTTACTGTTTCATTCCCCTGCTTAAGTCTTCAATGGCTTCTCTTTGCTCTTAGGATAAAGACCAAAAACTAAGCAGAGAACCCACCAAAATCCACTCTCACCCAAAAACCTGACCCATACTGTGCCAAAGTTGGAAAGGCTGGATATTGCTTTACTCAGCCTCAGGTACAGTCTCACTTCCTTATCTGTCTGCCTAGTTAGGATGCATCACTTTTTAGATGTTGTCAGAGCATTCTGTACTTTTCCTTCAGACAAAATGGTTTTATTCCCATCTTAAGGTACAAGTTGGTGGGAATACAGAGCCCCTGTTTATATGTTCTGTGCCTGGCTGACTACTTGGTCCTGAGAAATTGCCCTGCCTACCCTCCTAATTTGTAGCAGTATCTCATGAAGCTAGTAGTATATGTACTACAGGAAACTGGGTGTTAAGAGAAAGAAAAGATTGCCCTGGCTGGTATGGCTTAGTGGATAGAGTATTGACCCAGGAATGGGTTTAATTCTCAGTTAAGGACATGTACCTGGGTTTCAGGTTTGATCCCAGCCCTGGTTGGGGTTTGTGCAGGAGGCAGCCAATCAGTGTGTCTCCCTTCCACTCTCTCTGAAAATCAGTGGGGAAAAATATCCTTGGGTGAGAATTAACAGAGAGAGAGAGAGAGAGAGAGAGAGAGAGAGAGAGAGAGAGAGAGAGAGAGAAGATCAGAGTGGATTGGGGTGGTTGTAGGAGGCTTTACTGTGAACTTGAACTTCAGCTGACCCTTGGAGACATCTACTTCTCTGGCCTAAGCCTGACCTAAAGTGTCTTACCTAATTTGGGCTCTTAAATTCTTACCACTTGGGCAATATGAAAGAAAACAAAATACCCCTCCCCCTTTTAAAATAAGGATTAGGTTTGTTGGCCCTTTTGGGCCTTCCCAGGGGCCTGTCTTCCTAGACTAATCATGTGAGCCATGGTACAGAGAATGGATCCCACGGAGTAAAAACGGATCACTTGTTTAAAAGTCAGCCAAAGGACTTACATTGATAAGTATCAAGTAGATACTGGACTTCATTGTGACTCTAGCATAGTAACTCCCTTTGGGAAACTGGGCAGGTAAGTGGTGGATTTTGGAATAACACTGACGAGGGTGCGGCCAGAGAATCTATAGGGAATGAGAGGCATGATTTATTAGAAAAGCGGAAACTTTTAGACTAGCATGATGTCGTGTATGAAAGTCACAAAAAGGAGTAAGCAGGATTGATTGTGGGTTAATGAGCTATTTTTTCTGCTGGACATATGAAGCAAGGGTTGAGGTATAGTAGAGTCAAGTATAGTTGAGGTCAGTAAGTGTGAGAAGCTTATAGAAGATAAAATAATCCTGAGTTATTGTTTTTAATTTGAGACGAGAAGCAACTGGAAATAATCACATGAAAATGACATAGAATAGTCATTAAAATTATGTTTTCAGGGGAATGATTTTTGTATCTGAGTGTAGGATAGGCTTGAGGGATTGGATGGAAGATGGAGTATTAATGAGAGTGTGCTCACTGAGGAAGGTTTGGGACTATGACCACATGGATGGAGTTGGAGGGAGATAGGAAGAAGTGATTCGTCTTGGTAAGGAAGTAAGGGCAGAGCTCAGCAATGGAAATATAGAGATGTGGGAGTAATCCGTATCCTGCGTCTAACTCAAGTGCCTGGTATTACCCTGTCTATGAAACGAGGACAGTTAGGCTTACCTCACAGGAAGTGTAAGTCTTAAAGTGGGACCCTCTTTGGGACAGTGCACAGCTTGGGTGCCCGCGATAAAGAAGACCTCCTCAGGTGGAGGGATTGCTAAATACTTGGTGTCCTGAAGAAAGCGCTCTGTTCCTGGCCCAGCACTTCCATTATGGCTCAAACACTGACGCCCATGAATTTGGAAAAGGTGTAGCGAGGTTTGCAATAGGTCTGACCTGGGTGTGAATTGCAGTTCTGAGGCATGAAAGTTAGCCCACCCCCCATTTTCTCCTTCTTGGGCGTATTCATTCAGCAGTGAGGGAGTTATTCCTGCCTCAGTGGGTGTCAATAACTTATTTATTTATTTATATTTTATTGATTTTTTTACAGAGAGGAGAAGAGAGGGATAGAGAGTTAGAAATATTGATGAGAGAGAAACATCGATCAGCTGCCTCTGCACACTCCCTACTGGGGATGTGCCCGCAACCAAGGTACATGCCCTTGACCGGAATCGAACCTGGGACCCTTCAGTCTGCTCTATCCACTGAGCCAAACCGATTAGGGCTCGATAATTTATTTTAAACTGGAGAATCCTGTTGTTGTTTTTTAATTAAAAATTTTAAAAATATTGTTGAGAGTATTACAGATGTCCCTCATTTTTTTTTTTTTTTCCATTGCTGGGAACCACACTCAGCATTTCAGCATCAAGCTGCCAGAACTTTCAACTGTATCTGTTAGCATCTAGGCTTTATAACCATTTATTTTGTGCATCTATATGCAAGATGTGTCCTCAGGTAATTGTTTGTTCACTTTATGCCATTTTGGCTTATGATGGTTTCATAGGAATAGCTCTACTTTTGGATTGGGGGGAAGCCCATACCTTTGTGCTGGAAACAAACAACACCCTCCAAATCTCAGCTCAACTAAAGATGAAATCCATCAGTAGCTAATTCTAAATTCTTTTCTAAACCTATTAGAACGTGATAAGAAGGTAAAAGTTAATGGGTGTTAAAAAGCCTTTATTTTGGATTGGAGACTCTTTCCATAGTTATTTTGATGGGAACAAATTTTCATAATATGAACAACTGGTAAATTTATAACTATGCCAGATGATAAAAAAAAAGGGGTAGAAGAAATTGATCCTTTTTGTATAGTTTAAATTTCTTTGATTAATGTTTTCATTTATAGTTATCTACTAGGGGCCCGGTGCATGAAATTCGTGCACTGGGTGTGTGTGTGTGGGGAGTGTCCCTCAGCCCAGCCTGCCCCCTCTCACATACTGGGAGCCCTCAGGCGTTGACCCCCATCACCCTCCAATCGCAGGATCGGCCCCTTGCCCAGGCCTGACGCCTCTGACAGAGACATCAGGCCTGAGCAGGGGACCCTCATTTCCCCCCATCACTGGTTCTGCCCCCAGCCCAGGCCTGATGCCTCTGGCCCAGGCATCAGGCCTGGGCAGGGGACCCCCAGGCCCCTCCGATTGCTGGCTCTGCCCCTTGCCCAGGCCTGATGCCTCGGCCAGAGGCGTAGACCCCCATCACCCTCCGATCGCCTGATCGGCCCCTTGCCCAGGCCTGACGCCTCCGCCAGAGGTGTCAGGCTTGGACAGGGGACCCCCATCTCCCCCCGATCACTGGCTCTGGCCCCCGCCCAGGCCTGAGGCCTCTGGCCCAGGAATCATGCCTGGGCAGGGGACCCCCATCTCCCTCTGATCGCTTGCTCCATCCCCCGCCCAAGCCTGGCGCCTCTGACCCAGGCTTCAGGCCTGGGCAAGGGGACCATCATATCCCCCCAATCCCCAGCTCAGCCCCCCGCCCAGGCCTGATGCCTCGGCCAGGGGAGTTGACCCTCATCACCCTCCGATCACCAATCACAGGATTGGCCCCTTGACCTGGCCTGAGGCCTCCGGCAGAGGTGTCAGGCCTGGGCAGGGGACCCCCAGCTCCCCGCGGTTGCAGGCTCCGCCCCTGCCCAGGCCTAACGCCTCTGGCCTAGGCGTCCGGCCCGGGCAGCGGGGACCTGCAGTGGCAGCGGGGGCTGCTGCGATTGCGCGGGCTCCGCCCCTGCCCCTGCAGGACGCCTCTGGCTGAGGCGTCCGGCCCGGGCAGCGGGGACCCGCAGCTGCAGCGGCCCCACGATCGTGGGCTTCGCTTTAGGCCCAGGCAAAGGACCCCTAGCTCCTGGGACTGCCAGCTTCGACCGTGCCCAGCTCCCATCGCTGGCTCCACCCCTACTTCCTGCTATCACTGGCCAGGGCGGAAAAGGCACCTGATTCTCCGATCATGGCTGGGGGGCAGGGCAAAGGCGACCCCAGGGCCGCCTTTGCCCTGCCCCCCAGCTCTTAGCTCCCCCCCCTGGGTTTCCAATCACTGTCAGTGGCAGGGGCTTCTTCCTGCTTTCCCTTTCACCTCCCTGCATTGTGCCTACATATGCAAATTAACCGCCATCTTGTTGGCAGTTAACTGCCAATCTTAGTTGGCACTTAACTGCCAATCTTAGTTGGCAGTTAATTTGCATATAGCCCTGATTAGCCAGTGAAAAGGGTAACGTCGTACGCCAATTACCATTTTTCTCTTTTATTAGTGTAGATACCTTTCCTGTGAGCATTAAGAGATACAGTCATTCTCATGTTATTAAAACTATCAAAAAGAATTATAAAATTCAGAAGATATATAGGTGTTGAAATGGCCTGTGATTTAGATTGTTTCTATATAAACATTGTTGTAGTCTGTTTAGGCCACCCTTCATTCGGTTAACAGTTAAATGGAGATTTCTCCTTCATTTTGAATGCTAAAGGTTAACTGTTGAAGTACAGTATAGGCTTAGTGGCAGCCCCTTTCCTGTTCTAATAGTGAGGCTGGATAGATAATGTCTCCACTAGTATATCATTTACTGTTCATATTATTTCTGTGATTTTAAAGAAATAGCATATTCTTATAACAGAAGAATGAGACATATAATTAAAGTAATTGTGTTTTTTATTGAAGGATTAGCAGAAGGAATGCATAAAGAAGTGAAATTTATTTTTGTGACAAATATTTGTAAAGTGCCTACTATGTGGCACATACTGTTGTAGGCGTTTGGGATGTATTAGAAAACAAAACATGAACATCTGTGCCCTTGAGTGCCGGGGTCCAACCCCAGCAGGTCCAGGGGTCCCCAAAGGTGTGGACGGAGTCGGCGAAGAAGGAATGACACGGAGACAGCGTTCAGTTGATCAGCAGCCTAGCCAGGATCTCCAGCCAAGTTCTGGTCTTGATCTCCAGAGAGGCTCTGCTTCGGATCTCCAGCGAGGTTCTGTAGCCATGTTCCCTCGCTAGGTTCTCCAGCCAGGTTCTGTCCAGGCTCTCCAGTCAGGTTCAGTGTCCAGGTTCCAGTCAGGTTCTCCTGCCAATCTCTGTAGTCAGGTTCAGTCCAGGATCCCTTGCCATGTTCTCCCGCTAGGCTCTGTCTCTAGGCTCCGAGGCCAGTCCCTCTCCAGGATCCTCCGGCATGTTCTCTCCAGCAAAGTTCTTCTGTCTCTAGAGAACGTTCTGTGTAGGTTCTGTGTTCTGAATTCTGTCTCCTGAGTTGTGTCTTCCAAGCCCTGTGTTCTCAGTTCTGTCTTCTGAGTTCTGTGTCATGAGTTCTGAGTTCTGTCTGTTTCTGTCTTGTTACAACTGTATTTATACCAGTTGATTCAATCCTATCAATCTCTATTACAAAGGTTAGGGCGTTTCTTATCTCCATTCCAGGGAGAAAAGATTATGTAGTTTAAGCATGATTGTTCGTAGTTAAAGGGATTAATTACCCGCCTGGCACTTAGTTGAGGGGTTTTATTCCCTCCCTAACTTCAGGGGAAAATCCCTACCTGGGGATTCAACCTTTCTCAGAGAGGTGACCTTGGTTAAAACACAGCGCCAAGAAGGTGAGCAAACATATTAAGAACAGTATGCCATATATGCCAGGTCCCTTGAAACAGCAAGCATGGACCGGCTCCCGGCACTTGAGGTGTTTTAGATGGCAGGCGTGCTGTGGGCCAAGTTGAAAATGCAAGGTGGTCCAAATTCTTAAGTTGAGTTCTAACCTCCAGTATCTCAGAATGTGACCTTATTTGGAGGCAGGGTCTTTATAGAGATAATAGAGTTAAAGTGAGGTAATTAGGATCAATTCTAATTCAACATATGATGTATCTTTTTTATAAAAACAGGGATTTTGGACACGGGAATATGTATAGAGGGAAGACGATGTGAATAGGCCAAAAGAAGATAAACTAAGGATAGAGGTCTTTGCAGCTCTCAGTAGTAACCAACTCTACTGACACCTTGATCTCAGAATTGTAACCTCTAGAACTGTGGGAGAAAAAATTTCTTGTTTAAGTCAAATAAATAAATAAAATAAAAAAAGGAAGTGCAAGGTGGGAGTTTTGTCAGGAGGCGTGGCAGCGGCAGTGCTCCCATCTGGCCACAAGGCAGCGGCCTCACACCGCGGAAAGGCACTGCTTCCCCTGGAGAGCCTGCAGTGTGGGCGGCATCCCTGACACTGAGTTCTGTGAGGTGGCCTGTGGTAGAACGGGCTGTATTTAACCCTGTCCCGTGGTCATGTTAACTTACAGTGAGTGGTGTACAGCTATACAGAGTGAGAGATTATGAAATTACCACAATGAAAGTCTTTTGGGTGGTTAAATTAATTTCTACAGATTTTTACACGTGATAACATGGCTTGTAGAGTTGCAATTTCCTACTTTCATTACCATGTTTGAGTAATATACAGTTTAATAATAGAAGAAACATTTAAAAGTTAACTGCAAAGAATTTACGCTATCAATAATTTTATCTTCCTTTCATTTTGTTTCCTTGTGACCAGTTTGTATTTCATACATAATTATAAGTAATATATACACATATATATTTTCATTTAGCATTGTTACAAAAGTCAACCATGCAGTTTTCCAAGCATAGCACTTGATTGATAGTTGTTTTCTTCTGTGGCCAGGATTATGGGACAAAAGAAAGAATTCCAGTGAAAGTCATATTGTGGCATATTACCGTACATCATAGAAGGGCAGAAAAGAAACTGATTTAAGTGAGAAGAAATAGTCGCATGTTACTTCATCTTAGTTTATAAGAAACGTGTTTTAAAAAAAGGTTTGCCAGCCAATTTCATAATCTCTGTCTGAACATTGAACTTTAGGTTTTACCTTCCTTCCAGGGTAAAGGGTCTCCGAAATGTAGACTCTCCAGAGCTTTTGGGATGCCCGTGTTATTCTTGGCAGGACCCCTGAGCTTCTTGTTTGGGCTTCTCCCTGAGACCCCAAGGTCTCTTTCATCTGCTCATCATTGGAGGAAGTGTCTGGAGGCCACATTTCTCCTCTTTGGTGGAATAATGTTCCATTTTCCAGGGGTCTGCTCCTGGGACTCTGGCACCACCCTCTGTTTTTCCACCCTTTAGTATTCCGACGGCTTCCTTCCCTTGATTGCTGTCATTGGTTGTGTGGATTTCATTTAGTTAGTGATGAGAGACCAGGCTCTTGTCCCAAAGCAGTTGTCCTCAAAGTCTGTTCCCAGACCAGCAGCATCAGCCTCACCTGGTAACTTGTAAGAAATGCAGTGTCTCAGGCCCAATTCGATCCTACTGAATCAGCAGCCTGTTTGAAGGAGTCCTCTCAAAGTCTGAGAATCACTGCCCTTAGCTATCGCTACTTTAATCAGAGAAGTAACACCGTTAGCTCTGAGCACAGTTGCTCTCCCAATTTTGGTACATGTCATCATAAAAACTGATGATTTCTCAGCCCTTGAAATCCAGGCAGTTAAAAATTTAAATTACGTATTTTTTTGATTTTTGAACGCCAGTATTTCTGCCTCATAATACTTTGTATTTAAAGTGATAATACTTTTGACTTCAAATTTATTAACGTGGATGTCTTTTGGGACTTTTGTTGCCCGTTTGAATCATCGAATGAATATGGTGTAGAGGAAGTATTCCATAGTCGCCACCTTTCACTATGGCCTTTTCTCGTCCCTATCACCATTTCTCACTCCTCCATTGACTACCACTGCAGCTGTCTCACTGAGTCACTCTGCCCATTGGTGAGACCAGTTTTGTGAATCAGCCCCGGCTGGCACTGTCTACCACTGAGCTGCCTTCTGCTTTTTCTGGAACAGATACAAGTTTGTGCCATGAGACAGTCGGGCTTCTCAGCCCTGCCTTCAGTCCTTTAAATATACACTTCCTTAGATCCTGAGTACAAGTTTGGCAGTAAAGTGAGGTCTTATAAACAGAAAACAAAAAAAGTGCTTTTTACTATGGGCTAAAAACTGGCAAATGTAAAAAGCAGGACTTTTAGAATATTGGTTATTCAAAGACTGGTTATGCAAATACTACCTAAGAAGTGAGTATAGATTTTCCTAATAGATCAGGTAAAATGGATGCTTAAGAGAGATTAGTGATTGGAAATACTAGGTATTTATGTCTATTTCTTGTAGATCTAGAAAGGAAGGAGCAAGAATTAGAGCAACTGAGAATGGATTGTGAGCACTTTAAAGCACGCCTGGAGACTGTGCAAGCCGACAGCATGAAAGAGAAGGAGGTATGATCGCTGCTTAAAACACCAGCATTGTGGCTGTGTCTACTCAGCGGTGTTGGCGACTTGTCTTTCTAGCCTTTAAGCATCAGGAGATTGTATTTTTAAATGTATGTATGTATGTATTTTGAATGGGTTGGAAAATAGTTGAACATTTGGATTTTATAACTGTTTATTGTGGAGATTATTTACTTGGTGCTTTTTAATAGTCACTGTTAATTTTTATGTTTAAAAGGCCATTCCTAAACATAAAAATTCATAATAAAAGTATTGAAGAAAAATATTGTACACATAATTTATAATCAGAGGTGATGTATTAAATAAAATATTTGTAATTAATTTAGGGATCATTTACTGATATTTAAAATTAACCAATTTTATTTAATATTAGGGGAGACTAACAATATTTCTTGAAAATTACACATTAATTTTTACTTTTGGAATGGAAGAAATTTCTTCTTCTGTAAAATGAACTATTCTACCCCTCCTGGTAAAATTTGGAGCTTGAATATGCATTTTTTAAACATACATATTTTTACTGATTTCAGAGAGGAGAGGAGAGGAGAGAAAGATGGAAACATCAATGAAGAGAGAGAAGCATTGTTTGGCTGCCTCCTGCACGCCCTACACTGGGGATTGAGCCTGAAACCTGGGCATGTGCCCTGACCAGGAATCTACCGTGACCTCTCCTGGTTCATAGGTTGATGCTCAACCACTGAGCCATGTCGGCTGGGCTTGAATGTATTTTTATTTTTGAATAGTAAAACAATAATTGTACTAGTAATAACTAGCTAGTGTGTATTGTTTACTGCATGCTGGCAGGTGGTCAGTGGCTGTCCATGCATCTCACTTGCTCCTCCTAGCACAGCTAGGGCAGCAGGTACTACTAACTTACAGGAATGACCCCTCCCTGTGTACAAAGTTTTATTTCATACTGTCTTCTCATGTGAAGGAATTCTGAATGTGGCTGTAAAGAGGTTTTCCAAAACGAGGGGAATTTTTATAGACTTTAATATTGAGCAAGTAGAAAAGGTAAGGGAAAACGGTTTAGTCTTAAAACTGGGTTAGGTAGAACATCACATAGTGAAAGGTTAAATTTTAGCTTTGCTGTATTCTGCGTAGATCATGATAAACTAAAATGGCAGTGTCTGGGCCTAAAGTATCATGGTCAGAAAGAAGTTGACCAATAGGCAAGAAGGAATTTGACCAATATTAACAATGCAATTCATTGGTTCAGTTCCTTCTTAAATTGCTGAGACATCCTTGTTGAAGCTTACATTGGAACAGAATCTTAGATTTCCTGTTGTTTTTTTTTTTAAGTTGAAAGCATAGGGACAATGCATGTTTTGCTGGCATGTTAGCTGTAATGCTTAAAAATAAACCATTCTACTAGTGCCAGTATGAGGATGAAAGGGCCTTGGTAAAGCAGCTTCACATCACCAGCGTGTTGTTGCCTTCACAATGATCTTAGTTGAAGTGGGAATATTTTATTTTATTATTTATTTATTTGTTAATCCTTTTTTCCATTGATTGTTTTTTTAGAGAGAGTGGAAGGGAGGAAGAGAAGGAGAGAAGGAAAGAAAGAGAGAGAAACATTAATATGAGAGACACATTGGTTGCCTCCCATATGCACCCTGCACACGCCCCAACCAGGACCGGGGATCGAATCTGCAACCCAAGTATGTGCCCTTGACTCAGATTCAAACATGTGACTCTGAGGTGCTCATTTGGGCTGACACTCTAACCACCGAGAAACATTGGCCAGGGCAGAAGTGGGGATATTAGGTTAAGCTGTTTCCAGTGAAGTTTGCTGTTTAGTAGGCCCCCCAGTGTAATACAAGTTTGTGTAACAAGGCCATGTCTCCTTGCTGTGGAGAACTGGCAGCTGCCTTTTCTGTGGTCTCTGTCCAGGTCTACACAGATCATGTGCCAGACTCTGGAAGTTTATTTTAGAGTTGAGGAACCAGGAAAGAATCCAGAGGCTAGTCAGACGTGGGCAAACTACGGCCCGCGGGCCGGATCCGGCCCGTTTGAAATGAATAAAACTAAAAAAAAAAAAAGACCATACCCTTTTATGTAATGATGTTTACTTTGAATTTATATTAGTTCACACAAACACTCCATCCATGCTTTTGTTCCGGCCCTCCGGTCCAGTTTAAGAACCCATTGTGGCCCTCGAGTCAAAAAGTTTGCCCACCCCTGGGCTAGATCCTAAGTTAGAGTATTGCTAGTAAGTACTCCAGCGTGGATGAAAGTCGTTAGGGAAAGGTGGAAGGTACTGATTCCAGTATGAAAGAAGAGATCAGATAAAGAATGGACTCAAATTCATAAAGCAGTAGCGCCCAAGTGCCTTAGACTGGTGACTGGAACAAGGAAAACTTGGTTCCTGACCTCAGTTGAGATGTTTCCTTAGTGTGATTGAGTCAGATCAGTGGAGGAAGCCAGCTGGGCCTTGATGTGATCTATGAGACTGGCCCAGAGTCCTGGCAAAGCAGCCTTTGAACTCTACACGAGAAAGAGCCCAGCGTTTATGGTGCAGGTGGAACTGTCAGAGGGTAGCTGGGTGACTTTTTGAAGGACTGTGCTGTCACTGTAAGGTTAGAGGAGGCTTTCCACCTGCTGGCGGCCCTTTTTTAGTGCCTGGCTGGCTTTTCTGTGTGAAGTGATCGCAGACAATGTACAGTTCCCTGTGTTCCTGAGGAGCAGGCCTTTCAGTGGTTTGCCTGTGGTTTCGTCCTCTCTGTGTGTTGCTTTGTTCTGGCATGCACCTTTCACAATCAGTACACGAACAAGTATGGACTGCCAAATTTTGTTATTGACATTTTTAATTTGGTAGGAAAGAGTTACTACTTTTATGGTAATAAAAGGAAAGTTGCTGCAAACTTTGTACATTATTTCAGAAAACTTTTAAAAGAAAAACTAATAGTATAGTTCAATTAAAATAAAAAATAACTTCAGAGTTTGAAGGAACCTGGAAAGTATTGTACTTGATACCCTGTTATGTATCAATATTCACTTTAAGTAAGCAAATATATCAGGGTTTGATTAATGTTTATTTTAAAACAGCTTTATTGAGATGAATTTTATATACCACAAAATTCATCTGTTATACAAGTATAGTTTGATGATTGTTAGTAAATTTATGCAGTTGTAAAACTATCACCCTAATCCAGTTTTTTTGGTAAAAAATTATTTTGAAATAATTACAGATTCATAGGAAGTTGCAAAAAGTCCAGGGAAGTTCCCTATACCTTCACACAGTTTCCCCCAGTGGTAACATCTTGCATAACTACAGGACAAACTGAAAGCCAGGAGATTGACATTGATATAATCCCCAGAGTTTATGTAGGTTTCATCAGCATTAACTGGATTTGTTTGTATTTCCCCAATTTTGTATGCACTCATTTGTGTGTACGCCCATAGTTCTAGGCAGTTTTATCACATAATTTTTTTTTTTTTTACAAATGAATATCTAGTTGTTTTAGCACCATTTTTTGAAAAGGCAATAATTTTTCCATTGAATTGCCTTGGCATCTTTGTTAAAGTTGATTGCCATAAATATCAGTGTTTCACTGATCTCTGTGTTCATTCTTATGCCAATCCAACACTGGTTTTATTTTTATAGCTTTATGATAAGTTTTTGTTTTTGAAATCAGTGCTAGTCTTCTAACAGTTTTTCTTTTTCAAACTTTTTTTTTTGCACTTCCATATCAGTTTTGGACTCAGATTATCAACTTGTAAAAAAAACAAACCACCTTCTGAAATTTTGATAGGGATTGTGTTGAATCTGTACATCAATTTTGGGGAGAATTACTAGTTTACCAATCTCAAGTCTTCCAGTCCATGAAAATGGTATATCTTTACATTTACAAGTTACCTTGGAGATATTTTGGGTTTCATTCCAGACCACTGCAAAAAGCCAGGCACACAAATATTTTGGTTTCCCAGTGCATATAAAAGTTGACACCATACTATAGTCTATTAAAGTGTGCACTAAGTAGCATTGCATATAAAATATCTATGTACCTTAACTAAAAATACTTCATTGCTAAAAAATGTAACTATCATCCATCTAAGCCTTCGGCTAAGTTGTAATCTTTTTGCTGGTGGAGGGTCTTTTTAACTCAGCTTCTGACTGATCAGGGTGTTTGTGACTATTTCTTAAAATGAGACAGCAATGAAATTTGCTGCGTCGATTGACTCTTCCTTTCACAAATGATTTCTCTATAGTATGTGGTGGTGTTTGATAGCATTTTACCCACAGTAGAACTTCTCTCAAAATTGAAGTCAATCCTCTCAAACCCTGCTACTGCCTTATCAACTATTAAAATCCTTTGTTGACATTTCTACAGTCTTCACAACATCTTCACCAGAAGTGGATTCCATCTCAAGAAACCATTTTCTTTTCTCTTCCATAAGAAGCAAATCCTCATTTGTTAAAGGTTTATCATCACATTGCAGCATTTCAGTCATATCCTCAGGATCTAATTCTAGTCCTCTTGCTATTTCCACCATATCTGCAATTACTTCCTCCATTGAAGCCTTGAACCCCCCAAAGTCATCAATGAGGGTTGGAATCAATTTCCAAATTCCCATTCATATTGATATTTTGATCTCTTCCAATGAATCACACATGTCCTTAATGGCATCTAGAATGGTGAGTCCTTTCCAAAAGGTTTTCAATTTACTTTGCCCAGATCCGTCAGAGGAATCTCCTCTATCGATAGTCGCTAGAGCCTTACGGAACGTTTCTTAAAACATAAGGCTTGAAAGCCTAAATTACTCCTGGACCCATGGGCTATAGAATGGATGTTGTGCTAGCAGACATGAAAACAACATTTATCTCATTGCACATACCCATTAGAGCTCATGAGTGACTTGAAGCACTGTCATTGAGCAGTGATATTTTGAAAGGAATCTTTTTTCTAAGCAGTAGGTCTCAACAGTGACCTTAAAATATTCAGTAAACCATACTGTAAATAGATGTGCTGTCATCCATCCTTTGTTGTTCCATTTATAAAGCACTGGCAGAGTCAATTGAGCATATTCTTAAGGGCCCTAGGATTTCCTTTTATTATTATTTTAATTAAATTTATTGGGGTGACATTGGTTAATATCATATAGGTTTCAGGTATGGGTTCCTATGTTACAAGATCTGTATATTGCACTGTGTGCCCACCCCTCAAAGTCAAATCTTCTCCTGTCACCATATATTAGGGTCCCTTTTACCCCCACATTCCTTCCCTCTGGCAACCACCACACTGCTGTTGTGTCCATGAGTTTCAGTTTTATATCCCACGTATGATTGAAATCATATGGTTCTTAGCTTTTTCTGATTGACTTATTTCACTTAGCATAATATTCTCTCGGTTCATCCATGTTGTTGCAAATGGTAGTATTTCACCCTTTCTTATGGCTGAATAGTATTTCATTATATATATGGACAACATCTTCTTTATCTAGTCCTCTATCGTAGGGCACTTTGGTTGTTTCCATGTCTTGGCCACCGTGAGTAATGCTACAGTGAACATGGGGTGCATATATCTTTTTGAATACATGTTTTCGAGTTTTTCAGGTATACATTCATGAGAGGGATTGCTGGGTCGTATGGTAGCTCTATTCTTTTTTTAAAATATATTTTTATTTCAGAGAGGAAGGGAGAGGGAGAAAGAGAAACATCAATGATGAGTGAGAATCACTGACTGGCTGCCTCCTGCACACCCCCACTGGGGATTGAGCCTGCAACCCAGGTATGTGCCCTTTGCTGGGATCAAACCTGGGACCCTTCAGTCCACAGGCCGATGCTCTATCCATTGAGCCAAACCAGCTGGGGCTCTATTCTTAATTTTTTTCCATAGCAGTTGTATCAGCAGTGAATGAGGGTTCCCTTTTCTCCAAAACCTCTCCAACACATTACTTGCCTTGTTGATAATGGCCACGCTAACAGGTGTGAGGTGGTATCTTCACCTCTCTGAAATCAATAAAAATATATTTAAAAAATGTTTTTAAAAGTGTTGCTCTATATGTGGACTGCTGTTTGAGGTTGTCACTTTGCTCAGATGTCCTAGTTGGTGCTGGTCCTGGGTATAGACACTTTGGACCTGAGATGCCTAATGAGTTCATTTGATTTAAAGAAGATGAATTTGTGGCTCCACTGCTCCCTTTTCTCCCCTAGATGGAAAGCTTCTCGACTTTGATGGTATTTATAAACTCTAATGTAATAGGATGTTCTTTTCTAAGAGTGTTAATTTTGCCTCTAAATTTTATTTTAAAAATATGGATTATGGCTCTCTAAGGACTAGTTTTCATTTGCCAACTGTTTTCTATGATTCTGTATGCATTTATTTTCTTTAAAATATCTTTGAAAGAGAAAACATGAGATATTTTAAAGTTCAATGCTATTCATTTTTCTGATTTTGTTTTGATTTCAGGAGAAACTGGCTCTTCGCCAGCAGCTGAATGAAGCGAAGCAGCAACTCCTGCAGCAGGCAGAGTATTGCACAGAGATGGGGGCAGCAGCCTGCACTCTGCTCTGGGGCGTCTCCAGCAGTGAGGAGGTCGTCAAAGCCATTCTGGGAGGAGTAAGCATGGCTATTGGACCTTGTTGATTAATGCTTATGGGCTGGGAGGGTGCAGCATGGCTTACATCCATTTCTTTCATCAAATAATTTTGGAATTGTGGTGTGGGGTCCTCTGTAACCTGGTGCTGTGGGGGTATGTGAAATTAATGTAGTAAGTTTGTTTAGGGACAGTGAGTAGGTTAGTTGACACAGAGTGGAGGATTGTGTGGTAAAGTTGTGGGGAGAGAAGGTTTATAAGGTTGGGTGGAGTGTAATTTTGGAAGACCGTCAATGCAGGTTGTGATGCAGTCCAGGTGGGAGGACTGGATTCCTAAGCGTTGACTAAAAGAAGATGGGATAAGGGGAGAGTTTGGGGAAGGTTAACCTGACACAGAGTGAGTGTGGATTTGAGGGGGCAGGTTGGGGTCTACAGACTGGACATGAAGACGAATTAGAGTTCCAGTGGCTCAGGCTGGAGTGAGCTGGCTCTCCGTAGGGGGGATGGAAGGGAAGGAGAGCCTGTGACTAAGGCCAGTGTGGTGACAGCATGGACTCCACAGCTGACAGAATGAAAGGAACCAAGGAAGACTGAGTGACTCTGGGAAATGGGATGTCATGAATGGAAATAAAAGTCACAAGGGGATGTTTGGTGGAAGGCCGGTAATAAACTACTCTTCATTCTAAAAATCAAAATTGTATTTGCCTTTCAGGGGAAAGACTTTATTTTTTAAAGTTTATTGAGCTTTATTGAGGTGTAATTTATATACCATAAAGTTCACCCGTCTGTAAATGTACAACTCAGTGGTGTTTAGCTGACTTCCATAGTAGCACAACATCACCACAACCCAGTCTTAGAGCATTTGTGTCACCCTTGAAGCTCCCTTGTGCCCTGGTTTTCAAACAGGTCCTCAGAGAAGTGCTGCAAAGGCTCTGTAAACTTGGAAATATTGTTATTTTTCTTTTTAAATCTTTATTGTTGAAAGTATTACATAGGTCCCCCCCCATTAACCTCTTCCAGCCTGCTTCTTTATCTATCTTACATGTTGAGATTTCAGTTAAGACTTTATTTGAAAAGCAGTTTGCTGAAGGTTTGAAAACGCATACATGCCTTTTTAGTATATTGTTGGGTGAATTGATCCCGGTGCTTCCATCATTGTGTAAATTTTGAGCTGTTTCCCATATGTACTTTTATTTTACTCTTTGGGTTAGTCTTTAGGTAATTTTTCTAATACTTATATTTGTATCTAGTAAAGTAAAACCTTTTCCTTTCATCTTTTCAATAGAAACTTTTAATGAGGAATAGATTTTAAAATATTGCCTTTGTAAGTACCACCAGGGTCTTTTCTTGTGTATCCTGTACTTTTAACATGTTTCACTCTGGTATTTGTGAAAGGGCGTGATGCTCTCATTTCCAAACTTGCAGGATAAAGCTTTGAAGTTTTTCAACATCACTGGTCAGACAATGGAGAGTTTTGTGAAGTCACTGGATGGGGATGTCAAGGAGCTCGATTCTGATGAAAATCAGTTTGTTTTTGCTTTGGCTGGAATTGTGACAAGTAAGTAATTCTTTTAAGCATAGTGGCAGTTTTAAGTGTGTCCTAGAGCAGCGATTACAGTCAGGTGTCTGAGCATAAACCTCTCTCAGGAACTTTTTCAAATGCCATGTGGTTCTCACCTTGGAGACTCTGGTTCTGTAGATCTGGGATAGGTACCAGGTTGTGTGATTGTTGCATATCATGCAGGTCATTCTGGTAAGTACGGTATTGTTGAGTAAGCATGACTGGTCTTAGGAAGCATGGGACGAGTTTACATGTTCAGTCTGTGCCTTTACTGAAGTCAGAACAAAACTATGTTGAGCTGCTTATTATTTGGAGTCATTGCCGCTTTATTAATGTCTAGTCAAGTAAAAGCCTAAACTATTGCAGTTGTTGTGGTACAATAATTAAGGAATTCCAAAACCTAAACTGTCTCTTTAGTAAATTTCTCCCCAAAATTATACAGTTATGATAGAATTCTGTGGCAAAACTGCTGTACAGATAAAGCCAAACAATCACTGATCTCTTAGTATATAGTAGGAGTAGTATGTACTAGTGAGGACCAAGGTTTTTTGCTCCAAAGTCAGTGAAATAGTTAAATAGATGCTACGATTTATTTTTTTGTGTTGCTCTTTCATCTCTGCTGTGTATCTTAGGGTAATTCTTTGCCATTAAAGAGAGAGAGGACATTTTACTTTTCTTCATGGCAATATCCTTCACCTACTAAATACTAATGAGGCAGGTCCTGTGTAGTCATTGTCCCTTCATAATTCCTTATGATCCTTCTTCTGGGGAGATGTTGAGACTTGTGGTCTTCAGGCCAGCCCTGGTTTATCCAGCATCTTCTCTGCAGGACAGCAGGCATCGTGCACTCTCATCCTCACATCTTCTGCTGGATGAGGCTTGCATTGCTGTACCTTTTTCAAAGTCTTTTAAGGTTTTTTGTTTCTGTTTTTTGTTGTTTTTTTTAACAGAAGGCATTTGTAAATTTGATGACTAGAGTTTTTGCTATTTGCAAGTAACGCCAAAGGTCTATGACATATGTGATTTGTCATTCTGCTGAGTTGTGAATTTGAGCGGCTTGAACTGCAGCTGGTGTGTAGTGGTGAGACAGTTGGCCAGTGGGCAGAGCCAGCCTGTTGCCCAGCATACGAGTTCAATTTGGCTTTGTTTCTCCCTGCTTGGAGTGACTCACAGGAGCTGTCATAAAGAGTTGGAAAGTGGACACGTATGTTTTTTTGCTTCCTCACTGATGAATTTTACTCGAGTATTACATACTATGGTGGTTTTATTAAAGTGCGTTTTGGTGGCTTATGCAGCTCCAACATCCCCTCTTCTTGGGGAGTAGGCAGTACAGCAGAGACCTTGGTTAGCTGTCACACAGATCCTCTGCCTTCTAAAACAAGGATTCTTTTTAAAAACTTACATGCAATAAACTTACCTTTACACTTTTCCCCTCACCTTTTTGCAGTTCCTAAGTTTTGACAAATGTATATAGTCATGTGACCACCACAGGTGAGATGTGGAATAGTTCTATAACTTCCAACATATCTCCTCAATATCTCCCCACATTTTCCTTTTGTAGTCAACCACTCTGTCTACATCAGCCACAGGCAACTGCTGATCTGGCACTTTGTTAAAACTTTTAGCTGGATTTTTCTTCCTGGTTTGTCTGGTGTCCAGCATCTGCCCCAGGTAAGCAAGTGTCTGCCTCATATCCCTTCATGAGCCCCTGCCTTTTCCTATTTCTCATGTTAGTTGGTTGATCTCTGACCTTAGCTCTGATGTATTCAAGAAAAGTTGTGATTTTGCAAATGACTGCCCCTGCCTTTTAAAGAATCAAGGTGTAGCTCTTCCCAATTTAATGTATCCTAAAGCAAAAACTGGAAGTCAAGGATTTATTGAAGTTGTTAGATTTCTTACTCATCCACAGTCACTGTCCTTAGTAATAGGTTAGTATAGTGAAGGGTCTGGATTTTCAGGCACAGCTAGTCCACTTCCCAGGTTATCAATGCTCTGGTTTTCTGTTCCTCATCTGATGTGCAATAGTAGTACCTGCTCTAATGACCTTACATGCTATCACATGGAGGTGATAGCACATTGTAAACCAAGCTGCTCTTCAACATAAGCATGTGATTCTTTTCAATAACTTGTGTAAGGGGACAAATGAAGAATGTAAAAGAAGATGGTAAATTGTCAGAGTCCTGCAAAGATTAACTTGCTTACCATGCAAGTGGAAAAGTTATATTTAAAAAAAAATTTAAATTTATTTCAGAGAGAGGAAGGGAGAGGCAGAGGGAGAGAGAGATAGAAACATCAAGGATGAGAAAGAATTTTTGATTGACTGCCTCATGCAAGCCCCCTACTGGGGATTGAGCTCGCAATGTAGGCATATGCCCTGACCAGGAATTGAACTGTGACCTCCTTGTTCATGGGTTGACACTCAACCACTGAGTCACACCAGCTGGCAGAAAACTTATTTTTCTAATTGTTTCTTTTGCTTTTTGTTTACTTGCAAGTTATAATTACACTCCTTGCCTTTTTTTCTGGGTTTATTCATTCAAACAATATTAGATAGTGATTTCAGAATACAAATTATTTTTTGACTGTTGATAATTTATGGGCATGAGTAAGATCCAGCTTATCTTTCATGGATATAATTGTTCCACAAAGTCAATAGAGTACCCTCATGTCAATGATCATCATTCCTGTGAGGAACATTTGCAACTACAGTGGAATAGCTGTGGTGCAAGACACCCCTGTGGAGCAAGACTTGCTTCAGTGGGGCTTTGGTGCTCACCGAGTCTGCCCCTTGAGTGTGTTGCTCGTGGATGTGTAGAGTTGTAATCTGGTGTGGTCTGACGCTGTCCACTGTGTGCATTGGCTCTGGGGCTCCCTGGAAAGTGCAAAGTCAGCCACTGTCTGGGCCAACCATAGCAGCTAAAGAGTGATCTGCAGATTCCTGCTACTTGTATTAGGCTTGGAAGTGCCCAGGCAAGGCCCAGTTGTGAAGCAAGGTGGGCTGGTGCTGGTGCTGGGTCTTGGGCTTCTTATTGATATGTTTGTGCCACACTGATGCCAGTTGCTTGTTTGAGAGATTTTATAAAGGTCTGAAGCCTGAGCTGGAACAGGCCATGCATATGGAAAAGCCCCTGCAAACAGCTTGGGTTGGGCTGAAAATTGATGGGGCAGGATGGAGTAAACAGTGTGGGCCACGTTGATGGAATCTCAGTTTTGCAATGGGGAAGGTCCCAGCACAGGAACAGTGACCCATGTGAGCACCCCCATCTTGGAGAAAGTCGGCCCAAGTTCCTGCCCCAATGCCAGACAATCCACTTCCTCCCTGTATGTCCCTGAATCCCTCAAAGCCACCACCCAGTGCTGGAGCTCAGAGGAAGCAGGACTGTGTAAGTTCTTGTGCTGGCCCTTTAAGAGGAACTGCCTGGGACTGTAGCAATCTCCCTGTTACTCAGCCACAATCCCCTCTGGTTTTTACAGCCAAAGTTATGTGGAATTCTCTTCCCAGTTCTGGGCTGGTGGGGTCTGGTGTGGGGCTGGGACCCCTTGCTCCTCACAGGAGGCCTCTACAGCCAGATATCCCTCCAGATTGAAAAAAAAAAAAAACACACCACACCAACCGGTTCTGTGCCTTCGCCCCCCCCTACTAGTCTCAATGTACTTTCTTCTTTACTTCTCTAGTTGTAGGACTTCTATTCAGCCAGATTTCAGGCGGTTCTGAATGATAGTTGTTCTGTATTTTAGTTGGAATTTTGATGTGTTTGTTGGAGGCAGTGAGTACCAGCATTTATCTACGCCACCAACTTGGTTCTCCATTGCCCCATCTTCTGTTTGGACCCTGACTGCCCACAGCTGTCAATCAGGGTTCTGGAGCATGGCATCCACTTGCTGTCCTGTGGTTGGCTGCAGTCATATTTAGATTCCAGTGCTCTGTTCCACTATCAAGGTGTTTGCTATTCACAAAGCGCATTACTCACTGAGTAACTGTTGTGGTTGTCAGTTCTTTCTGGGTTGTCACTCTGTGGACAACACCATTTTTTTATGCCTCACTGGCTATTTTGTTAGGAGAAAGACAGCAAGGAATACTCTGTCATTGAGAAACTTTTCTAGAGTCTGAAGTTACAGAGATTTTGAACTTGGCTTTGTCTTTCTGTTGCAGATGTTGCTGCCATAGCGTGTGGTCGTGAATTCCTGGTTAACTCCAGCCGGGTGCTCTTGGACACCATACTGCAACTTCTGGGAGACTTGAAGCCAGGACAGTGCACCAAACTCAAAGTGTACGGTGGACAGTATTAAAGAGTTAATGCTTGTTTACAGATTAGTCAGAATTTGCTGTTTGGCCCTCCTTTTCATATAAACACAATTAATTTGACAGTGGCTCTAGAAAAAATAGAAGGAACAAATGCCTGCAGAATTCAGGGATGCAGTCTATTCAATACTATTTTAGAAAAATAATATAAACAAAAGGAATGTTCTCACTTTAGAGCAATCAGTGAGTCCCAAATGCAATCATGTGATACTTGAGGGTTATATTAATGACCTCAAAATGAACTTAAATAAGTGTTTGTTATGGCAGCATTTCACTTCCAACTACCAAAATCAGTCTTTATTTACTACTGTTGTGTAACAAAATACCACCAACTTAGGGGCTAAAACAATATCTCCTTCACAGTTCTGTAAATCAGAAGTCTGAGTGGGCTTGACTGGTTCTCCAGCTAGGGCCTCACAGGGCCAAAGTAAAGGCATTGTCTGGGCCGGGCTTTTTTCTAGAGGCTCAGGGCAAGATGCTTCCAGGTGCATTCAGATTGCTGGCGGAATCCAGTTCCTTGCCTTTGTAGAACTGAGGTCCTTGGGGGTCACTTTCAGCTTTCAGGGCTGGCAGATTTCCTTATCACATGACCCCACCCTACCTTCAAGTTGCAGTAGCTCACTGAATCCCTCTTAGATTTTGATGGGTTTAGATTAGGCATAACTGGGTAGACTCCCTTTGATTAATTCAGAGTCTGCTGGTTAGTAATTTAATTATATCTGCAGTCTCTCTCTGCCCTGTAACTTACCAAGGTGTGATATTCTGTGCATAGTCCCTGCAATTAGGGCAGGAAATTGTGGACTGCTGTTCACACCATTCATTTCTAGTGTTGCTTTTCTTCTTGGAGCATTTTTTATGATAGCTTCTTTAAAGTCTTTGTCAATGATTTCCAACATCTGTGTCATCTTAGCCTTGATGTCTCTATCTTTTTTTAAAATTTAAGTTATTTATTGTTTAAAGTATTACATATGTTTCCTTTTTCCCCCATTGACCTCTCCCCAGCCATTCCCACCCCCCAGCACATGCCCTCACCCCCTCTCCTACTGTCTGTGTCCATGGGTTATGCTTATATGCGTGTATACAAGTCTTTTGGTTGATCTCTCACCCCCTGCCTTCCCTCTGAGGTTGGACGGTCTGTTCGATAATTCTGGATCTATTTTTGTTCATCAGTTTATGTTGTTCATTATATTCCACAAAGGCGTGAGATCATATGATATTTATCTTTCTCCAACTGGCTTATTCCACTTAGCATAATGCTCTCCAGGTCCATCCATGCTGTTGCAAATGGTAAGAGTTCCTTCTTTTTTACAGCAGCGTAGTATTCCATTGTGTAGATGTACCACTGTTTTTTAATCCACTCATCTGCTGATGGGCACTTAGGCTGTTTCCAGATCTTAGTTATTGTAAATTGTGCTGCTATGAACATAGGGGTGCATATATGCTTTCTGATTGGTATTTCTGATTTCTTGTGATATATCTAGAAGTGGGATTACTGGGTCAAATGGGAGTTCCATTTTTACTTTTTGGAGGAAACTCCATATTGTTTTCCCCTGTGGCTGCACCAGTCTGCATTCCTACCAGCAGTGCAGGAGGGTTCCTTTTTCTCAGCATCCTCTCCAGCACTTGTCGTTTGTTGATTTGTTGATGACAGGTGTGAGATGGTACTTCATTGTCGTTTTGATTTGCATCTCTCGGATGATTAGTAACTTTGAGCATGTTTTCATATGTCTCTTGGCCTTTTGTATGTCCTCTTTCGAAAAGTGTCTATATAGGCCCTTTTACGATTGGATTGTTTATCTTCCTTTTGTTAAGTTGTATGAGTTCCCTATAAATTTTGGAGGTTAAACCCTTATCGGATATAACATTGGCAAATATGTTCTTCCACGCAGTGGGCTCTCTGGTTTTGTTGATGGTTTCTTTTGCTGTGCAGAAGCTTTTTATTTTGATGTAGTTCCATTTGTTTATTTTCTCCTTAGTTTCCATTGTCCTAGGAGCTGTATCGGTAAAGGTATTGCTATGACAAATATCTGATATTTTGCTGCCTGTGGGTTCTTCTAAGACTTTTATGGTTTCCTGTCTTATGTTTAAGTCCTTTATCCATTTTGAGTATATTTTTGTGTATGGTGTAAGTTGGTGGTCTAGTTTCATTTTTTTTTTTTTGCATGTATCTGTACAATTTTCCCAACACCATTTACTGAAGAGACTGTCTTGACTCCTTTGAGCATAATGGCTTGGGTTGATTTTTGGGTTCTCTGTTCTGTTCCATTGGTCTATATGTCTGTTTTTGTGCCAGTACCAGGCAGTTTTGAGAACAGTTTCTTTGTAATATAGCTTGATATTTGGTATTGTGATCCCACCAACTTTGTTCTTCTTTCTTAGGATTGCTGCGGCTATTTGGGGTCTTTTTTTTTATTCCATATGAATTTTTGGTGAGTTTGTTCTAGGTCTGTGAAATATGATGTTGGTATCTTTTTTTTTTTTAAAGATATTTTATTGATTTTTTACAGAGAGGAAGGGAGAGAGATAGAGAGTTAGAAACATCGATGAGAGAGAAACATCGATCAGCTGCCTCCTGCACATCTCCCACTGGGGACGTGCCCGCAACCCAGGTACATGCCCCTGACCGGAATCGAACCCGGGACCTTTCAGTCCGCAGGCCGACGCTCTATCCACTGAGCCAAACCGGTTTCGGCATGATGTTGGTATCTTAATGGGGATTGCATTGAATCTATAGATTGCTTTGGGTAGTATGGACATTTTAATGATGTTGATTCTACCAATCCATGAGCATGGTATATTATTCTATTTGTTTGGACTTGATGTCTCTTGGTTGTTTTTTGCAGCATGAGTTGGTATTTTTCCTTTTCTTAATATGCTGAGTAATTTTGGGTTGCCTCCTGGATATTTGAATATTATGTTTTAAGAACTGGGGTTTTGCCGAAACCGGTTTGGCTCGGTGGATAGAGCGTCGGCTTGCAGACTGAAGGGTCCCAGGTTCGATTCCGGTCAAGGGCATGTGCCTGGGTTGTGGGCACATCCCCGGTAGGGGATGTGCAGGAGGCGGCTGATCGATGTTTCTCTCTCATCGATGTTTCTAACTGTCTATCTCTCTCTCTTCCTCTCTGTAAAAATTCAATAAAATATTAAAAAAAAAAAAAAGAACTGGAGTTTTAAAATTTAAATCCTATGAAAAATGTTGCCCAGCCAGCATGGCTCAGTGGTTGAGCGTTGACCTATGAACCAGGAAGTCATGGTTTGATTCCTGGTCAGGGCATATGCCTGGGTTGTGAGCTCGATCCCCAGTGTAGGGTGTGCAGAAGACAGCTAATCAGTGACTCTCTCTCATCATTGATGTTTCCGTCTCTCTCTTCCTCTTCCTTCCTCTCTGAAATTAATTAAAATATATTAAAAATAAATAAATCCTATGGGAAATGTTGATGTTTTGTTTTACCAGGCAGTCAACCTGGTTGGGTTCTGGTTGTAAGTTCTGACTAGCCTTCTCTGTGTTGTGTTTTCAATGTCAGTTCCATTTTCAAAAGCTTTTACAATGCTATTGCGTCTGGCCCTCTTATGTACCACCTGTGGCCAGTGTGAGACCTGGATAATAGTTGATATTTTACTTCTCAGAATGTTGGATATACTGTTTATGATCAGATGAATGCATGCATAGCTTGGGGTGAGGCCAGGAATTAATAACCCTGTGGGGTCACTTTCCTGAGCTTTAACTCTTCACATATCCCTGGTACTTGTTGGTTCCTCAGGGCTCACCTTTTCATCCAGCTGGCATGCTGGGGTTTTGTATGTCTTGCTGTGCACGTCCAGGGCCAAGCAGCAGGAGTTCAGAGGATCACAGTCCTCCCAGTGGTGAGGATGATTTTCTTCCCAGGGAGTTTGAGTTGCCTGAGGGCCCCCACTGCCAGCATGGTCATTGCAAGGAGACCCCTTTTCTACTCTGTGAGTCTGAACTACAGTCTTTGGGTACTCTTCTCTGTGCGGATCGGTGCCACTCCTGGGTTTGGGGGTGCTGAGTTGCAGACTCACTGCTGGTCGGTGGTTCTCACACTTCTGGCCTTCTTCCCAGTCTGCCTGCTGCTGTTACTTTCGGGGGCCTCTCATGGCAGCTCCATGTACTCTTTTCAGTGTTTCAAGCTATGTTCGGTGGAAGCCAGAGAGTGGGTGTGTTCACTACATCTTATCTGGAACCAGACTTTCTAGTCCATTTTGGAGTTTGTACTAACAAATATGTGTCCACGAGCAATACATATAACACAGTGTAACATGAGTATATAGTTTTATATAGACTTTACAAGTTGTTTATGGATGTAGTTAATTATTTTTAAATATCTTGGGCTAAAGAAGATGGGACCTGGGTTACCTTTTACCCCTGACTGGTGGACATTCAGGTTGTTTTCAGATTTGAGTCTGTGAAAATAAGGCTGCAGTAAACATCTTTGACAAACATCTCCTGCTAGCCTGGGTAAGATTTCCCCTAGTTTTCCCAGAAGGGGAATACAGTAGGTCCTTGGGTTACATTGGAGATTTGTTCCTATGGCGCCACGTAACGCGATTTTCGCTGTAAGTCAGAACCCACCTACGTAAGCACCTACATCACTCACATGGAGCACATACACAGCAGTAATGAAGTGAAACAGTAAAAAAAATTTAAAAGAAAGGTAACAATTCCTGACCTTTACTTGTGGTAAATAAATAATAAAAAACATAAAGCACATATGTGCATACATCAAAATGATGGAACTTTTTTTTTTTAATAAATAAATGGGAGATGGTGACGTAACCACAAAACGATGTGGACTGCCTGTATTTGAGAAGTCGGACATGCACATTTTCAGTTTTATGAGATACTGGCAAGTTGCTCACCGAAGCATATGGTACATGTTTAGTGTTCTGTACTTCGTACAACCTCCTATCGATATCTGTCTGTCTGTGTGTCTTTAGATTACCAGTGATGTCGAGACTCTTTTCTCATGTTCAAACATTTCAGGGTTTTTTTCTGTGATTTATCTGTTCATGTCTGTTGATCATTTGCTAATGGGTTATAGTTTTCTTTGTGATATGCTGTTGTTCCTTATGTCTTCTGGATACTAAACCATTGTCTCTTTTGCTTCTGTGGTCTGTACAAGGTCAGTGTTATGGGTCCAGCTAACCTCCTCCTCCAACTTCCAAGCGAAGCTGTGTGAAGGCTGGTTTCTTCTGGCCTCTCTGTTCCACTGTATGGAGCTCTGTGTCTTTGTGTCCTAATGAGCTCTTGTCCATTGCATTGGGAGATGAGGAGAATTGCCCTCAGAGAGATTTGCTTACTTCTTGGCAGTCTTCCACCTGACCACTGAGCAGAGCCCATGCCCAGATGTTAGCCTCAAACCCACTTGGGATCTCAGTGTGCACCAGACTGAAGCGGGTCTACTCACTTTACAATCTTTGGCTGCCTTCTAATAGGCATGCCATTTGTTCGCTTTCTTCTTCACTGTTCACTCCTAACCTTAAGTTCCCTGGAACCAGGACCTTTCTTGTACTATAAGTAAAATGTTCTTTTTTTTTGGCCTCTTTATTCCTTGGCTGTAACTTGCCTCTTTCCTGGGGATTTTGCTTTTTTTGCCGCCTCCATAATCAAAGGCTACTCATTTCAGTAGCTTGGGTGCCTCAGACCCAGAGATGGGCTTAAAAAAAAAAAGACTTAGCCTGGCTGGTGTGGCTCAGTGCCTGAGTGTCGGTCAACCTATGAACCAGTAGGTCAGGACACATGCCTGGGTTGTGGGTTCGATCCCCAGTGTGGGGTGTGCAGGAGGCAGCCAGTCAATGATTTTCTCTCATCATTGGTGTTTCTATCTCTCCTTTTCCTTTCTTCTCTGAAATCAGTAAAAATATACTAAAAAAATAAAATTAAAATTAAAAAAAGACTTAGCTGTTTCATTTTTTTTTTTTTGGAGCGGTTTTAGTTTGACAACAAAATTGAGAGGAAGATAGAGATTTCCCCTGTACCCATACCCCATACAGGCCATAATTTTGCCTTTTCCAGAACATCATATAGTTGGAATCACAGAGTCTGTAGTCTTCTTAGATTGGCTTCTTTCACTTAGTAATATGCATTTAAGGTTCCTTCATATTTTTTCATGGCTTGATATAGATCATTTCTTTTTAGCACTGAATAACATTCCATTGTCTGGAAGCACCATAGTTTACTCACTCACCCACTGAAGGACATCTTGGTTGCTTCCAAGATTGGGCAATTATGCATAAAGCTGCTATAACATTGTATATAGGTTTTTATGTGGAAATAAGATTTCAATTCCTTTGGGGAAATACCGAGAAGCATGACTGCTTGATTGTATGGCAAGAGTATGTTTGGTTTTGTGAGAAACTGTCAAACTGTCTTCCAAATGGCTGTATTATTTTGCATTCCCACCAGCAGTGAATGGGCGTTCCTGTTGCTTCACATCCCTACCAGCATTTGGTGGTGTCAGTGTTCTGGATTGTGGCTATTCTAATAGGTGTGTAGTGGTATCTTTTTTTTTTTTTTTTAAATCCTCACTGGAGGATATGGTTTCTAAAAAAATATATTTTTATTGATTTTTTTTTTTTGAGAGAGAGAGAGAGAGAGAGAGAGAGAGAGAAACATCTATGTTAGAGAGAAACATTGATTGTTTGCCTCCCATAGGCACCCTGACCAGGTACTGAACACACAACCGGTGCATGCCCAGACTGGGAATCGATTTGTGACCTCCTGGTTTGTAGGCTGATACTCAACCATTGAGCTGCACCAGCCAGGTGAGGGAAGTACATTTTAAAGACAAATCTTAGATAATGTTGAAATTCCTTAATTTAGAGTTGTCAGCATTTCCAGATATTAAAAATGGTCAACCAACCTTCTAAAACGTTTGTAACACTTGGCATCTGGGAACTAATACATATTACTTTCCAGGCAGTAGAGCTTTTATCCACAAAATGTTTAACATCCACTGAATTGGTCTAGTACTGAGTTATAAATTGGTAATTGGTGCTGTGAATGTAACCTCAATTCTTCTGAAAGGCATCTTTAGGGTTTCAACCTAACTAGTTTGATCATTCTATGTTCATTTTTAAAAACCCCACAAAAGTCTATATTTAACTTTTTCAACAAGAAAATGGCAAATAACCTAATATAAATATGGGCGGAAGAGTTAATCAGGCAATTCACAAAAGAAACACTGGAACTTCATAAATACAGAAAAGAATCTCAGCCTCAGTTGTAATGCAGATTATAACCATAATCAGATACCTTTTTATTCCATCTCACTGACAAAAAATCAGATGTGACAGTTTTGAGCTTTGGAGAGGGTGTGAGGCTAGGTAGAGCTTATCCTGTCCGCTTGCTGGTGGGAGGGAGATGGAGGCAGGTGAGCAGCATCTGTTGCAGTTGAACACACCCATGTTTGGGACAGGTGATCCACATCCGTGTGTGCATTCTAGTGGAAGTTTTTTTTTTTTTAAATATACTTTATTGATTTTTTACAGAGAGGAAGGGAGAGAGATAGAGAGCCAGAAACATCAATGAGAGAGAAACATCGATCAGCTGCCTCCTGCACACTCCCCACTGGGGATGTGCCCGCAACCAAGGTACATGCCCTTGACCGGAATCGAACCCAGGACCCTTGAGTCCGCAGGCTGATGCTCTATCCACTGAGCCAAACCGGTTTTACCCACAAACACCAGGATGCTTGTGCAGGACCATGGCAGCAGCCGTGCTGGTGATAGTTCTCACCGGGAACTTATCTATACCTCTACCAGCTGGAGAATAGATAGATTGTGAACAGTTAATATGGTAGGACACATCAGTGAAAATACGTTAGAACTGTACAAATGAACGTGGAAAACATCTCACTGTGGTATGGGAAATTACGTTCAGTATGCTGCTGCTGATACATGTCAGGTTCTGTACATGTTTTGTGAAAGTTCATGGAAATGCATGACTGTTTTCCATATCAAATGGTGATAGTGGTACCCACATCCCTGAAGTAGGTGTTCAGAGTTCACAAAGGGGATTTGACTATGGTGATAAGATATTTTTTTCTTAACCAGGGAGGTAAGTATGTGTTGTTCTTTATACCTGTGTGCCTTCAGTGTTACATAGTAGAAAAAAATCTATGGGTATTTGTTTAGAATTACATATGGCATTGACATCATAGATTTTTAGGTTCTAATTTGGTTGGGGCAGGGGCACAGAATCTAAAACAACATGGTAAATAGTTAATAACTGTGCTGCTCTTTCAAAATCGGTAGGCCTCCAGCTGCAGATTTCTGTCTGTCATGTGGTCTGAAGTGTCTGATTGCTCTGCCAGTTGCTTCTCTATCTCATAACATCTGCAGTTTTCTGTAAGGATTTTATTGCTTGTTGTTCCTTAGAATTACTTGATGGTGCTAATTTGGCTCTGATGTGTAGTTTTTGTTTCTGGTGGAGGGGGCAGCACAATCGTGCCCTTTTGTTTATTGCTGGTGTGTTTTGAAGTACTGGATGTGTTTATTCTTTGTTTTAATTTCTTTTAAGAAGAATTAGGCAGTTCAGTTGAGTCACTTTTACTTTTAGTGACTCAGCCTTGTAGTCAGACTGTCAGCAGGGCTTTCTGGTTTCTTGCTGGGAGAACCTGTTCTGTCCCAGGCCTGGTGTATCCAGGGGAAGGGAGTGTCCTTTTACTGAAGGAGAGTTACTTGTGATGCTTCTGTAGCATTTTAGGTTTGCCAATTTCTTTATTTTGATTTTGGGCTCTAGCCCTGCCTGCACTTTGAAAATGCCTCGGGCACATGATGGGAGTCTGTCTCCGTGTGTTTGCCCTGCTGCAGTTCCCGGCTTTATTTTAGCCTTGTTTTCAGTTATTTTATAATCAATGTCAGGTGTCTCTAAAATTCTCAAGACTGCAGAGCCTGGGAAGTTGTTCATTTGGAACCCGTTGATCTGCGTATAGGCTTGTGGTAGGAAGGAAGCAGGGTTTGCCTGTCTTTTCTGTCACTGGAAGGGAAATCTGACTCCTAGTACTTTGGAAATGACATTTGCCTTTAGTATCTCAGTGCTAGAAGAGGGAATTGAGTGGCCAGTCTCTTTTGACTTGGCAATTGGACACTTGATATTTATAAAATACTTTTGGTTGGAATAGAAATGTTGGAAGAGAAGCACATGCAAGGAAAACTCATTCTGGATTTGTTGTTTACTAAGTCTTATGTGACCTTGGAGAAGTCTCTGGTCTTCTGTGAGATACAGCCTCGCAGTGACGTGGGGTCTCACATGGCACCATGGTCATCACAATTACATTTGCTCCATCTTGACTCCTTAAGGAGGGCTGACTTTGACCAAATGCGAAATTTTAAAGATATTCAATTTGTGAGTAATTTTTATTTTTTTACTAGGGGCCCAGTGCACAAATTCATGCACCTTGAAAGGAACTGTGGGCTGCGAGGCTGCAGTGGGCACAGGGGTGGGTCTTGGCCCATCCTCCGCACCCTCGCCCAGCCCCTCCCGGCGCAGCCCCTCTGGTTCTCTGTAAGCCAGCAGCCCTGCTCCCACTGCCACTGCTCCCACTCACTGATGGCGCGGAGCCATTGGGGCCAGCACCAGCAGCCGGTGTGAGTGGGGCCAGTGCCTCAGCGGGTGCGAGCGGTGGCTGCTGCCCTGATCGCCCCTCAGGAGCATTGGGAGGTGGAGGAGCCTTCAGGGGCGATTGGGGCCTGCGCCCAGCGCCAGCAGCGGGTGCAAGCGGCAGCTCCTGCGCCGGCAGCGGGTGCGCATGCTGGGTGGGACCATGGCGCGCGCGGGAGCAAAGAATTTTCAGTAAGCACCAGAGACTCGCCCTTATGACAGCATCCGGCACTCTGCCTTGGCCTGGCGCCCCTGCTTACCTGCTCCACCATCCTGCCGTGGCCGATGCCTGCCATGTTCCGCGTGCTCTCCCTGGTGGTCAGCGCATGTCATAGCGGCCATTGTTCGGTTCCACCATTTGGTCTATTTGCCTTTTATTATATAGGATTATTATTTTAAATCCTCACCTGAGGGTATTTTTCCACTGATTTTTAGAGAGAGTGGAAGAAAGAGGGAAAGATGGAGAGAAATATTGATGTGAGAGAAGCACATTGATTGGTTGCCTCCTGCATGTGCCCCAACCAGGGCCCGGGCTGGGGAGAAGACTGCAACCAAAGTACATGCCCTTGACCGGAATCGAATCTGGGACCCTTCGGCCGACCCTCTATCCACTGAGCCAGCCAGCTAGGGTGTGGGTCATTTTTAACATCTTAAAATTAAATCGAGTCATTGGAGACTTTCAAGTGGACACATTTTCTGGAGTTTGCTCCAGATGTTATCACTCAGATGTTAACTTTGCCAGTTAAGATTTAGAGAAGACTGTCTTGTGGTATTTTCATGTTCTAAAGCAGGGGTTCGCAAACTTTTTCGGAAGAGAGCCAGATAGAGAATATTTTAGGCTCTGTGGGCCAAAGGATCTCTGTTGTGATGACTCATTCCTGCTCTTGTGGTGTGAAAGCAGCATAGACAATACACTTAATTTTAAAGAATTCCAGCCATGTGTTGGTGATCTAAAGTAGGAACTTTTCTCTTGGGATATTGGATTAGAGACCTCAGAAAATTTTAGTGGAGGTGCTGAATTTTCCTCATGAATATGACATTTGAATAGCCCTTAATAACTAGATTAGTAGTGAATAGATTTTGCTTATGTGTAAAAATTGTCAGGAAAACTTGAAAGGATTGCCATTTTGGCTCATGTTGTGGCCTATGAGGAGAGTGAGGATCATAATGAGAACTGGGCGCTATTCCCTCGAGGTGCTGGTGGTGGTGTCTGCCTGGATGTCAGCCCTGCCTGCACTTTGAAAATGCCATGGGAGCACAAGGGGAGCGATTGCTATGTGTTTGCCTGCTGCAGCTCCAGGCCTTTGGGAATCACTCACTTTCCACGTTTACACTGAGCACTCACTGTGTCCCCAGTTGGTGCCAGCCCATATGGCTGTAAAGATGAACAAGCCATGGGGCTGGCTTTTGATAAACAAAGTTTAGGGGGAAACAGTTGTTTCAACAGAAAACTGGAAAGCATGTTTCCTGGCACGTGTATATGCATGCCCTGTCGTTTATTGTCCGTCCCATTTTAATGGATTCAGTCACAATTACTGATTTTCCTTTTGCTGAGGGCAGCATTATGTCATGGCATGGCACTGTGACTGTCCCATCTTTATCTAAAATGTTGATATATTGCTAATTTGGAGTTCCTTGCAGTAGATTTGATTTTTTAAAATTTTGCATTGTAGCACTAGCAGTTTGGCTCAGTGGATAGAGTGTTGGCCTACAGACTGAAGGATCCCAGGTTCGATTCCCGGTCAAGGGCATTTACCTCAGTTGCATGCAGGAGACAGCCAATCAATGTGTCTCTCTCAAATTGATGTTTCTCTTTCTGTGTCTCTCCTCCTCCTTTTTCTCTATGTAAATATCAGTGGAAAAATATCCTCGAATGAGGGTTAAAAAATTTTTTTTTTTGCATTGCAGTATTATTTGCAAATCTTGATTACTGAGCATTTTGGCACTCCTTAAATTTGCGCCCCAAACAAGTGCCTTACTCTGCTCACCTCATGTGGCCTTGCTAGTTAAATATTCGATTGTACGTTGGACATTGCAGAAGATACATTGTGGACTCTGGACTCTGGTGTCTTTTCCTGAAAAGAATTGATGTTTGTCATCGCAGGTAGTTAGCTTTACCTGACTCAACTCTGGCTCTCCTGAGGTGGTCACCAACCAAACCCCACACCTCATTGTGGGGTGCCAGCTGTCCTCTCCCCTGGCGCCTGGTGTTAGTCTCCTACTGGTGCAGTTCGAAGTTAGCCATGACCTGGGCCGGTTTTGTGTTTTGTGCTTCCCTTGTTCTGGGATTGGCCTTGCGGGGCTTCCTCCTTCCTAGCTTCGCTATTTGCTGCCATTTCTTTAGCTCTATTTTCTGTGTAGTATTTCTCTTTTCCCATGTGTCAGTTGCTCTGGAGTTTTACAGTTTGATTATTATAGTTTGCATTTTTGTAAGTTCTACTGGATTCTTTTTTGAAGTGCCTGGTCATTTCTTTTTTTTTTTTCTCACCCAATTCTGACTTTATTTACAACTGGTCATTTCTAATACTTAGTATATCTTTGATCATGTTTTTAATTTTTTTAAAAAATATATTTTACTGATTTTTTTTGCAGAGAGGAAGGGAGAGCAATAGTTAGGAACATCGATGAGCGAGAAACATCGATCAGCCACCTCCTGCACACCCACCACTGGGGATGTGCCTGCAGCCAAGATACATGCCCTTGACCGGAATCGAACTTGGGACCCTTCAGTCCGCAGGCCGATGCTCTATCCACTGAGCCAAACCGGTTAGGGCTTTAATTTTTTTAAAAAAATTATTTATACCTATTAAACATAATCGTTTTTTCTATACTGCACTTGATACCTCTAATATATGACCTTTTACTAGAAGTGAAAATAAAAATTCTGGCTCTCATTGGTTCTTTGTGCTGTTACTTATAATATCATTTTTCATTATTTTATTTTTATTTTTTAAAAATGTTTTTATTGATTTTTAGAGAAAGAGGAAGGGAGAGGAGAGAGAGAAACATTGATGTGAGAGAGAAACATCCATCAGCTGCCTCCTGCATGTTCCCTACTGGGGATGGAGGCCTCAAACCAGGCACATGTCCTGACCCGGAATCTAACCAGCACCCTTTTGTTGTTGTTGCATGGGATGATGCTCAACCAACTGAGCCAAGCTGGCCAGGGGATGTTTTTATTTTTATTTCGAACTCACATTTGTTAGTATTGTTTTTTGGGGAATTATTTGAAGACCAGGTTGAGGGCCCTTTAAGAGAATGTTTGTTTACTTTGGCCAGGCAGTCGAAGGAGCTCCTATCCCTGGTCTCTTTGTGTTAAAGTTATTGGCTGTGGATTTTCAGACCGTACAAAAGTATGGCCATAGGTCACGCTTGAAAGTTAACTTTCTCCTGGCTTTCTGCAGGGGCCTGTGATCTGAATCTGTCTTGTGTTGGTCTGAGGCTGCCTGTCTGCATGAAGCCACTAATACTTAAGCTCTGCAATTCTGAAATCTATCATCTTTAGCACTTACCTCCCTGAATTTGTGTTTTCACTTACGTAGTTCCTGATCAGAGAGGTTTTCCCTCTTCATTTCTTGAAATCTCATCCATTCTTTTAAGGGTTTGTGAAACATTTGTGTAGCCTTTATTACGGATTTGCAGTGTGAAGTTTTGGGGATGTCTGTATTTTGCAGTAGTGTCAGAAACCAGTCCTGTAGTTTTCCAATTTGCATTAGACTCTATATTACCAGTTGAGGTCAGTTCCCAAGACCGCTTATAAAATCCTATTTAACTCCGCATGCTGCTTGGTTGGTTGGTTGGAATGGTTGGGGTTATGGTGTTTTTCATCCCTCAGGCTGTGGATTAAACAGGCGTGTATGGCCTGACCTAGCTGCCCAGACGTCATGGATAGCGTTTACTGGATGGAAAGATAGGACTAAATTTTAAACAGTTAAATTGAACTTTCAGAGTACAGTGTATTTATGAATTGAGGGATATTTATTATATATATTATATATGTAACATATATTATATATTATATATATATGTATTTTAAAAATATTTATTGTTGAGAGTATTACAGATGTGCTCCCCCCCGGCCCCCCATTACCTCCTTCCACCTGGTTCCCGCCCCTCCCCAGGCCTCGCCACCCTACTGTCTGTGTCCATAGGTAAGATCTTTGGTTAATCTGAAGGTTACCTGTATGTAAATGCAGTATTGGTAACGAGATCCTCTCTGCATTTGTGTCTCTTGATTCTGTGAGCCTGTAAGAGCTGATATTATGGTGCTGTTGCTAAAATTTCCTATTTTCCTGTAGCCTCATAGAGACAAATATTATCTCACATACCTTCTCCTTACTCTTGCTATCATCCAGATTTTAGAATTGGACATCTGATGTGTAAGTATGCTCAGGTCCTCTTAACCAGCAGCTGGATTTATGGTGAAGTGCAGTGTGGAGGGGCCAGTACTTCACCACCTTCTGTTTGCATTTCAGGCTAATGCTGATGTCCCTGTACAACGTGAGCATCAATTTGAAAGGCTTGAAGTACATCAGTGAGAGCCCAGGGTTCATCCCTTTGCTGTGGTGGCTTCTGAGTGGTAAGGAGGGGGTGACCTGGATGTCTTCCCATACAGCTTACATACTTTTCCTCTGTAGCTGAGGGAGGTTGTCACATATTAGAAATTAGGATCGACTGTCCCAAGGTGTTATCATTTCTTGAAAAGAAGATTTCAAATGATGGAAAACTCAGTGGTGTGCCAAGCTATTTTTAGTTCTGTTTCTGAAGTATTGCTTTCAATTTAGTTATGATTCTGTGACACAAAGAAAAATTATGAAGCAGTTGGTAGATGTCATTGACCTGTTCCTTCCTCTGAGAACAGTCCAGCACTATAGGTGTCTGTGGCTCTGAATATGAAGTAAAGGAGAAGTCCTAGTGTGAAAAGGAATGTGAGGAAGAGGAAATCTGAGAGATACTACAACTCTGAAGGTGTTCTACACACACACACACACACACACACACACACACACACACACACACACACACTGAGTGGCCAGATTATTATGACCATCTGACGTTTGTAGGCAAATTAGCTATAATTTCTTGCTGAAGTTGCTAGAGGGCCAGACCATTATAAATAAGGAAGCAGGTTGTTTACCATGACAATAGAAGTGATTTTTTTCTGAAGATATGGGTAAACAATGTGATTTAACAGCCTTTGAACGTGGGATACACACACACACACACACTGAGTGGCCAGATTATTATGACCACCCCATCAATACTTTGTTGGGCCACCTTTTGCCTTCAATACTGTGGCGATTCTTCTTGTCATTGACTCCACGAGATGTTGAAAGGTGATGTGAGGAACTGACACCATGCCTGATGAATAGCACTGTCCAGTTCTGTGAGATTTGATGGTTGTGGAACCAGCTGCTTGATGGCTCTTTTAACTTCATCCCACAAATGCTCAATTGGATTGAGATCTGGTGATTGTGGGGGCCACCTAAGCAAGGTAAAGTCTCTCTCATGTTCTTGAAACCACTCCTGCACAGTACTAGCACTGTGGCATGGTGCATTGTCTTGTTGGAAGAAGCCATCTCCATTGGGATATGCCATCAACATGATAGGATGAACTTGATCAGCAACGATACTTAGGTATGTTTTGCTATTCAGACGTTGTTCCACACAAATTAAAGGGCCCAAATCATGCCAGGAAAAATGCCCCAAACCATAACACTGCCCCCACTAGCTTGAAGGGTTGTACTCATGCATGTGGGGTGCATGCTTTCATGCTGTTTCTGCCAAATTCTCACTCTGCCATCTGCATGGTGCAACTGGAAACGTGATTCATCGGACCGCATGACTTTTTTCCAATGCTCACCTGTCCAATCCTTGTGTTCCTGTGCAAATTGGAGATGTTCTATCTTGGTAATTGCAGACAGAAAAGGTGTTCGAACTGGCCTTCGGCTTCCATATCCCATACAATGCAGTGTATGGCTAATTTGCCTACAAACATCAGGTGGTCATATAATCTGGCCACTCATGTTCAAATATATCCCAAGTTCAAAGGCTGTTAAATCACGTTGTTTACCATATCTTCAGAAAAAAATCACTTCTATTGTCATGGTAAACAACCTGCTTCCCTATTTATAATGGTCTGGCCCTCTAGCAACTTCAGCACGAAATTATAGCTAATTTGCCTACAAATGTCAGGTGGTCATAATAATCTGGCCACTCAGTGTATATAGTATCTATAATAATAAAAGCGTAATATGCTAATTAGACTGGACAGCTAAACTACCTTCTGGACGACCTTCTGGACAAATTTGGGGCTGCGAGGGCCGAGCCCGTTGCATGAATTTCGTGCATTGGGCCTCTAGTAATATATATAATTATATATAATGTATATGTGTTCTTTTTGTTTCCTTAAAAATAAAAGCTATTCCTGCTGCCTCTCTCTTCCTCTTCTCCTTTACCACTAATTAACCTAATTTTTTGTACCAATCTGTTCATCATAATTTTTAGCACTATGTATTTAGTAAGTACATATTTCACTCAAGTGTGCAAATTAATTGGCTCATTTTTTTTCTAATTAGATAAAATTTTTTAAAATGAGATTTATTCTTTTTTTTTTTTTTTTTTTTTTTTAATAATTTTAGCCTGGCCAATGTGGTTCAGTGGTTGAGCATCGACATATGAACCAGGAGGTAATGGTTTGATTCCCAGTCAGGGCATATGTCTGGGTTGCGGGCTTGATCCCCAGTGTGGGACGTGCAGGACATAGCCGATCAATGATTCTGTCTCATCATTGATGTTTCTACCTCTCTCTCCCTCTCCCTTTCTCTCTGAAATCAATAAAAACGTATTTAAAAAATATATATATGTGTGTATACACACACACATATCCCCCACTCTGTTTCAGCTAGCTTGCAGCCAGTAATCCTCAGCACCTTTTGCACATTGTTTACTTTCTCATAAAAGGAGGACCTTAGCCAAAAAACATATATTCATAATCCATAGACACAGACAACAGTGCGGTAATGGCTAGAGGGAAGTGGGGGCTGGGGCTGGGGCTGGGGCTGGGACTGGGACTGGGACTGGGACTGAGGCTGGGTGGAGGTGGGCAAACTGAGGGAAATGTAATAATGTCAACAATAAAAATAAAGTAAAAAAAATAAAATAAAAAACAAAGCTTTA
The DNA here is from genome assembly GCF_963259705.1 of Myotis daubentonii. Classification (NCBI taxonomy): domain Eukaryota; kingdom Metazoa; phylum Chordata; class Mammalia; order Chiroptera; family Vespertilionidae; genus Myotis; species Myotis daubentonii. The sequence goes on along the minus strand of NC_081842.1, from coordinate 7,994,582 downwards.
GGCTAAATGTTCTCTAGGGCTCCTTCTAGTTCTTGTACTCTAGAAATTTTCCTGGGCTAAGTGAAAATTCTTAGGAGTTTCCGTGTAATATGTGCAGCTTCCTAAGGAGCAAGCTCACAAGAGTGTTGCTCACACAGAATCTGGTGCTCTTTGACCAGCTGGATTGTTTCTGCTTAAACCTTGGTCATGTGCAGTAGGGGGTGGTACTGCTATTGCAACTGGGGCATCAGGCTTTCTTGTCCATGAAGACAATTACTGTGTGTGTGTGTGTGTGTGTGTGTGTGTGTGTGTGTGTGTGTTTTACATAATGGGCACAGCTCAAACCCTCATAAGTCTTTTTCTATATCTTACTTGATATCTTTAGAGTTACTTATTATCACAGTCAAACAAAACAAGGTCTATCAAGCCCAGGATGTTTGACCCCTTAATTGTGTATGGAATTACCTTAACTTAAAATTTGAAATTTGTTATAGAATTTGGTGTATGTTTTAGGAAGATGAATATGTATTTTACTATAGAAGAGAAAAATAGGATTAGACTAGTTCCCTGATAATATTATGTGCTGCTTGCTGCTGGTGGTGTGATTTCTTCAGATTCTAGATTCTAATAATTGTTTAGGACGAGGAGAGAATTTGAAAACTGATTTATTCTAGACAAATAAGATTCTCTTCTCATTTAAAAAGATCTAGGAAAAACTATTTTATTCTCTCAGTAATCAGCTTCTACTTTTATCAGTTTTCCTGTTTGGAAATTTGATGTATTTTAAAGAGCTTGGACTTTGGATTTATTAGACCCAGACTGAAACTGCAGCTCTTCTACTTGAGACTTACCTAACCACTTAGGGTCCCCTCTTTTTTGATCTGTAAGTAAGTGGGGATTTCTATCTCAAGGGTCTTCATGTTGATTAAAGTGCAATAGTGCCTGGGCCAACACCTCATATAGTAGTTGTTAAATAGGTCTTAGTTTCCCTTTTTATTTCCAATCTGAGTCTTTTATGCCAAAATAAATGCTCATTTCCTTTTATTTTATTTAAAGGTGGCAAGTTGCTTTCAATGAAGCATCCGGACTTCTTTGCTATTACTAATTTTTTTACTAAATGGTCTCATTTCTTTTTACTTTTACTGGATATCATTTTCCTTCTCTTTATTCAGCTAGGTGGCTGGCTCTTTTCCAGGCGTTCTCCAAATTCTTCACATTCCTTTTAAGCCACAGGTCTGGCAAAGAATTCTAGCAAATAACTGATGAAGACAGAGTGTATTGGGCTGACGACCACATGTTGTGTAACTGTTAATGCAAACCAGTGTTATGATGACTCTTGTAACAGTAGTGATGCATTTCCTACCCACATTTACAGTGTTGACTAGGCTTAGAGGCATTTGCATCCCATCTTACATTTATTTGGCTTGTCTAAGTAATATGAAACACTGATCAGTTCTGCCAAATTTACATCTCTCCTGAGCTCCAGACTAATATTCAACTATCTACTTGACTCTCCACATGGGGGTCTAATGGGCCTTCAAACTCAATGTGTTTAGACTAAATTCCTAATCTTCCCCCACACTAAACTACCTATGGCTTTCCCACCCTCAGTTGATAGTAACTCTATTTTTTCTAATTTTTCAGGCCTTTAAAAACCTTGGAGTAATTCTTCTTTTTCTCTCACTCACATCTAATCTGTTGGGAAATCCTGACAGTTCTATTGTAAGCTATATCCAGAATCTGACCACCATTGACCATTGCTGCTGGCCAATGCTGCAATGAGTATATCTCAAGTAAAAGTAATGTCTCATTAATGGTGAGATTTAATGCTTGAATAATAACTTTTAGTTTACTTTGTAAACAGTAGTGGAAGAGATTTTTAAATTTCTCCTTTTTAAGCTTAAATTTACTTCTAAACAGCATTCTTTTTGGCTAGTGCTTATTTGCATATATAAGCAAATTTTACTTTGGACTTTATTAGAACTAGTCGCTCATAAAATGTTGGCTTCTCATATAAATGAGTTTACATGAGACCTTGATTATATTGTGAAAAACTAGCTTATTAAGTAATTAAAGTATGCACCTTTATTGAAAAAGCAAAGTAAGCAAATTTATACATTTGATCCATTGAAGTACAGATGCTCCCCTCCCCGATGCGTCCCCCCCTCCCCCCCAGCCAATCTGAAGAGCTGGCTTGGTGGGGGTCTGAGGCATTATGTATGCTCCTGTCTTAAAATTCCGCTGCTGCCTCCCAAGCTTAGAGGCTGAAACCTCGGGCTTTCTTGCTCAGAGTAAAACGGCCCTCCTTTTTCTCTCTTTTCTTTCCCCGTCTCCCCCTCCCTTTCTGTATTAACCATTTGCTCTGTCCTTGGCGAGGGGTGAGGAGGGGGGAGATAAGGGATTTTTAGTTACAGGTAGGCTATAAATTAGCTAGTGGTCATGCCTTTGTTTAAATTTCCGTGGGACTTTTATGACTCTTTTACAACTTTTGTAAATAGTTAGTCTTAGAACTAATTTCTTTTCAGAAGAGAGAATAAATTCTTAAGTCATTCCAGGGCCCTTGAAATGTTCCAAAGCTATCTCTTGGTTAAAGTCTTGAAATTTAACTTGGAAAGACTATCAAATATACATAACCCAAAGATTGTATTATGCACTTTTTGTAATTATTCTAAAAGACATCAATTAAATTTAAACCAGTTTTAATATTAAAAATTTGGTTCAGACCATAGAATTAATTCTCTTTTTCAATCAGGCCAATAAAATACTATATCCTAGGTTGAAATTTTACCACACGTAGTACACAGACACACATACACATAAAGACTATAACATATTTTGAACTACCAATTTTTCCAGAGAAAACACAAGAATTATTTTCCTCAAAAATGAATTTCCATACTTCATGCATTCTGTTATCACAACCATATAATTTGTCCCAACTTAGTTTGAACTTTGAACTTTTAGAAGCCTCAAATTTTTGGTGGCAAGTTAAATACTTAGCATTTTCAGATAGTAATCACATTTTTAAGGATATATTTCAAATAAAATACAAAACATTCAATTAATAGAATTAAATTTATTCCCTAGATTCTTCATATGAGGCAAACTCAGATTAATATTTCAGTATCCTGTTATTTCAAAATATTTAGATGTTTAATAATCTTTACTATTTAATTCAGCAAACTCCAAAGTTTTAAGTTACCAAAGACTTTGGAAAACTATGCTTAGGCATATATAATTACCACTGAAAAAGATTTACCATATACCCTTCATTTTAGTTATATATATTTTGCCTTAACAAATTTGAGATTTTAAAGCCAATTATTATTACCCAAGGCATTTTCCTTGGCAAGTTCTGTAACAGAGATAACTCACTGGCTTTCAGTGGCTTTAATGTTAAAGTACTATTTTATTTTTCTTTATAAAAAAACATGAGTGCCCCTGGGACCTGGGAGTCAACCTTGGAATCTGGTCCATTATTATTCAAGAACTGCCCATTATCATGGAAATATTAACCTTGTTGCCCAAACCCAGCCTGTATATTTTCCTTGTGTCATTTTCACCATCTTCCAAAATAGTCTTGGGCCTATTCTGTAGCGTCTATGAAGAGATGGGGCTTAGGCCAAGAGGCCACCCAAAATCGGGTGGGACGCGCCTCCCCTTAAACTAGCCTTTCTCTCTTCATGGGTATAGAAGTTACGGACGCATCCCCAAATTGTGAGAAATGGCTCACTTGTACAAATTTCAAATGATAGACTAGGAAGCGAAAACGAGACTTTTAATAACACTCCTGAGAGCAGGCGCCCATTTTACAGGATCCCAATAAAGGCAATAGGCAAGAGACCTAGTAATTAATGGGCTGGGGCCTTTTTTAGTTACCTCTACCTCCCTTTGTCTAGGGCAGCGGTTCTCAACCTGTGGGTCACGACCCCTTTGGGGGTCGAATGACCCTTTCACAGGGGTCACCTAAGACCATCAGAAAACACATATATAATTACATATTGTTTTTGTGATTAATCACTATGCTTTAGTTGTGTTCAATTTGTAACAATGAAATTGCGGGTCACCACAACATGAGGAACTGTATTAAAGGGTCGTAGCATTAGGAAGGTTGAGAACCACTGGTCTAGGTCAGTGGTCAGCAAACTCATTAGTCAGCAGAGCCAAATATCAACAGTACAACGATTGAAATTTCTTTTGAGAGCCAAATTTTTTAAACTTAAACTATATAGGTAGGTACATTGTTACTATCTTAATTAGGGTACTCCTAAGCTGGCCTTTGCTAAAAATGTCCTCAATCTGATTGAGGTATGTTCGCTGAGGTCGACCCCTCCAACTCTCCCATCCACACTCGTCTTGTATACTTGTTTCGTCTATCTCAGTGGTCGGCAAACTCATTAGTCAACAGAACCAAATATCAACAGTACTTCTTCAAAATAGACTTGCCCAGGCCGAAAACCGACTTCTGCGCATGGGCCACAAAGTTTCAATCGCAGAGTACGTGTGTGCCCGCTTGTGGTATTTTGTGGAAGAGCCACACTCAAGGGGCCAAAGAGCCGCATGTCGCTCGCGAGCCGCAATTTGCCAACCACTGGTCTAGGGGAATCTTCCTAGGACTTGTGTTATCAGCCACGTGTACCGCTCATATTTTCTCTCCCCACCCCCACATCCTGTTTGCTCTGGGAAAATTCAGTAATGGCCTGGCCACCTACTATTTCTTTTCTGCCGGGGTCCAGCCCCAGCAGGTCCAGGGGTCCCCAAAGGTGTGGACGGAGTCGGCGAAGAAGGAATGACACGGAGACAGCGTTCAATTGATCAGCAGCCTAGCCAGGATCTCTAGCCAGGATCTCCAGCCAAGTTCTGGTCTGGATCTCCAGAGAAGTTCTGGTTCGGATCTCCAGCCAGGTTCTGTGGCCATGTTCCCTCGCTAGGTTCTCCAGCCAGGTTCTGTCCAGGTTCTCCAGCCAGGTTCAGTCACCAGGTTCTAGTCAGGTTCTCTTGCCAATTTCTGTAGTCAGGTTCAGTCCAGGATCTTTTGCCATGTTCTCTCCAGCGAAGTTCTTCTGTCTGTAGGTTCTGTGTAGGTTCTGTATTCTGAGTTCTGACTTCTAACTTCTGTGTCTTGCTGTCTTGTTACATCTGTATTTATACCAGTTGATCCAATCCTATCAATCTCTATTCCAAAGGTTAGGGCGTTTCTTATCTCCATTCCAGGGAGTAAAGATTATGTAGCTTAAGCATGATTGTTCATAGTTAAAGTGATTAATTACCTGCCTGGCACTTAGTTGAGGGGTTTTATTCCCTCCCTAACTTCAGGGGAAAATCCCTACCTGGGGATTCAACCTTTCTCGGAGAGGTGACCTTGGTTAAAACACAGCGCCAAGAAGGTGAGCAAACATTAAGAACTGTATGCCGCCCTAACCGGTTTGGCTCAGTGGATAAAGCGTCAGCCTGCGAACTGAAAGGTCCCAGGTTTGATTCCAGCCAAGGGCATGTACCTTGGTTGCGGGCACATCCCCAGTGGGAAGTGTGCAAGAGGCAGCTGATCGATGTTTCTAACTCTCTATCCCTCTCCCTTCCTCTCTGTAAAAAATCAATAAAATATATTTAAAAAAAAAAAAAAAAAAAAGAACTGTATGCCATATATGCCAGGTCCCTTGAAACAGCAAGGATGGACCGGCTCCCGGCACTTTTCTATGAAGATAAATCAGAGGTATGCTTCCTACAGGGAGCGGGGGAGGGGGAGGAGGTGTGTGGAATGGAGTGTAGGCATATATTAGCTTTAGAATAGTTCTGAGACAGTCTCTAAAATTTCTTAGTAATTTCCATCTTTTTTGGAATACATTTTTTTTAAAAAATATATTTTATTGATTTTTCACAGAGAGGAAGGGAGAGAGAAAGTTAGAAACATCGATGAGAGAGAAACATCGATCAGCCGCCTCCTGCACATCTCCCACTGGGGATTTGCCCGCAACCCAGGTACAGGCCCTTGACCGGAATCGAACCCGGGACCCTTGAGTCCACAGGCCGACGCTCTATCCACTGAGCCAAACCGGTTTCGGCTGGAATACATTTTTTTGAATAGACTAACAATAAACAAACCAAACAACAAAGACAGATAAAACAATAATCAACAGACACTCATATATACTATATTTATAACCACGTATAACACATAGACAAGACTTAATAAATCAGAGTTCTGTTCATGGTTCTTTCAGATGTTTTAAAGTGCCTGGGACTTACAGCCAGAATGCCGCCCAGAGGGTTCCCAGGTGGGGTCCCAGTGAACACCCACAAACAGCCTGTTGTTTACAGGTCTTATCATATTCTCCCCATAGCATTGACTGGTGTATAAAGTCATTTTAGCTAAAAACTGCCAGTCCCAGGGTGTCATATGGTAATTTTCAGACAAAGCATTAAGGAGTCCTTTTGTAAACGGACTGTCAGCCCCATTTTCTCTAGTTGATGAGCCTTCCCAGACTGGAGGCAGAGGATGGGGCCCTGAGGTATTACAGGCTTTACAGGCTCTACCTCAGGAAGAGGGGGCAGTGGCAAATCCTCATGGCATTCTGTATTATTTTGACCCTCAATATAAAGTGGGCATAGTGCAGCTTGAACAAGAGCCCACATAGTTAAAGATGACAAAGGCACTCATTTTCCTTGAGCCTGATTTCTCCTTAAATTCCTACCTACTTGTTCCCAGAGATCAAGGTCTAATGTTCTATAATCAGGGAACCAAGGATTATATTCTGTGATAATAAGCAAAAACTGTAGGAGAGTACTTTTTTATCCTTGAACATGCAAGCCAAAAGTCTGTAGTAATGTTTTTGCCTTTTACTCAAATTCTGCCCCATTATAACCTGGCTGATTTCAGAAAAGTCCCCGTCCACTTACCGTCACAACTCCACAGCTGGCACGGGCTTGTGCGTTCGGCCGACTTCCACTTCCACTTCATTTTCCCTCAGGCAAACCTTCTCCTCAAGCCCCTGTTCAGGCGCCATTTGCTGCGACCTGCATGGCGGGTTCAGGATGACTGGCAGGAGGGCTGAGACACACAATGAGTACACTATACAAGCGATATGAATTTTGAAGGCATTGGGGGGCCAGGTGGAAGCCTCCTGCATGAAGAGGAACATCAAGTCCAGGTCCTGACCACTTTTTATTCACTTTGAATACGCATTTGCCCTTTAGCAATGCATACAGGCAGATCAAAGGTAAAAGTTTGCTAAAATTTTAAGGACTATCAGGTCAGGAAATCGCCTCAAGCCATCACAGTCACAGCAGGAGCAATCTTGTGTTGATGTCAGCCCTGCTGGATTCAAGATCCATTGACCTTCCAATGTCCCTTTTGCACTTTCATGCAAATGCTTGTTATGCTTTGGCCTCCGGCATTAACTCTATTTTTTCTAATTTTTCAGGCCTTTAAAAACATTGGAGTGATTCTTGTCTCCTTTTTCTCTCACACTCACATCCAACCTGTTGGAAAATCCTGACAGTTCTATTGTAAGTTATATCCAGAATCTGACAATCATCGACCATTACTGCCTGGTTTTGAGCCATCCATTATCTTTTTTTTTTCAGAGAACTTTAGAGCCTTCACAGCTCAGCCATAGTCCACCCTTGCAGGCCAGGAATTGAGAGTCAGGGGTATGATGGGATAGATCCCAGACCAGCTCTCCTTACTGAAAACAGCCAACATGTGTTACTGGACTCTGGGTCCATTTCCCTGCACACATCAAAGCTCAATAACACAGAACAGAAGTTTGTAGCAAAGGAAATGACACTAAACTGGAGGCACAGGTGAACTAGAATTTAAAACCTGGCTTCCTGAAGGGCCTGAACAGGGACAGAGTATATACAGGAAAAATTATTAATCATGGTGATTAAGGAAGATGGAGTTGTGGGCTCTATTGATTAGTTGAGGCCAGGGTAGGGAGTAGTTCAGTGATGGCGAACCTATGACATGCGTGTCAGAGGTGACTCACGAACTCATTTTTTTGGTTGATTTTCCTTTGTTAAATGGCATTTAAATATATAAAATAAATATAAAAAATATAAATCTTTGTTTTACTATGGTTGCAAATATCAAAAAATTTCTATATGTGACACGGCACCAGAGTTAAGTTAGGGTTTTTCAAAATGCTGACACACTGAGTGCCAGGGTCCAGCCCCAGCAGGTCCAGGGGTCCCCAAAGGTGTGGACGGAGTCGGCGAAGAAGGAAGGACACGGAGACAGTGTTCAGTTGATCAGCAGCCTAGCCAGGATCTCCAGCCAGGATCTCCAGCCAAGTTCTGGTCTGAATCTCCAGAGAGGTTCTGGTTCGGATCTCCAGCCAGGTTCTGTGGCCATGTTCCCTCGCTAGGTTCTCCAGCCAGGTTCTGTCCAGGTTCTCCAGCCAGGTTCAGTCACCAGGTTCTAGTCAGGTTCTCTTGCCAATTTCTGTAGTCAGGTTCAGTCCAGGATCTTTTGCCATGTTCTCTCCAGCGAAGTTCTTCTGTCTGTAGGTTCTGTGTAGGTTCTGTATTCTGAGTTCTGACTTCTAACTTCTGTGTCTTGCTGTCTTGTTACATCTGTATTTATACCAGTTGATCCAATCCTATCAATCTCTATTCCAAAGGTTAGGGCGTTTCTTATCTCCATTCCAGGGAGTAAAGATTATGTAGCTTAAGCATGATTGTTCATAGTTAAAGTGATTAATTACCTGCCTGGCACTTAGTTGAGGGGTTTTATTCCCTCCCTAACTTCAGGGGAAAATCCCTACCTGGGGATTCAACCTTTCTCGGAGAGGTGACCTTGGTTAAAACACAGCGCCAAGAAGGTGAGCAAACATATTAGGAACCGTATGCCATATATGCCAGGTCCCTTGAAACAGCAAGGATTGACCGGCTCCCGGCAGCTGAGCTCAAAAGGTTTGCCATCACTGGAGTAGTTGATCAGTATTTCAGGTCCTAATGTCAACTGTGGCATCATTCTGTCTAATTTCATGAGAATGTGGTCTGTAGGGTTATTCTGCTTTCATAGGCCTGGGGCTGAAACACAATTAAGGTCAAGATGCTATCTTCAGTTTGACCTAAACTTTGTTTCTGTGGTCAGCAGGCCTGAGGCTTGGACAGTTTGATGCTGACCTGAATCTGAAATCCTTAGGGCTTAGTGATTAAGGAAAGGAGTGGAAGGATAAAAAGGATCTTGTTGAAGCAACAGAGTTTCTACTCCATTGCACATGCTGGGTGAGATCTAAAGAAATGTTCCTCTGAGTTAGGAAAAAAGTAGCCTAATGACAAAAGCTAAGTGAAAATGGGATGCCAGAGAGGACAACAATGGATTGAGCTAATCCCTGCTTTGAGGGCATTTGTCAGACTTGACCTTCAGTTTCCATGGCCTTGCAGGTGTTGGGGACAGGAAGCAAAGCCCAGGATCCACCCCAGCTGAATAGCCTAGTAGGGGGCTTTGAAAGGTATTTACCATCCCTTGGCAGCTGCAGGAAAATCGCCTGTTTTGACCTGAGCAGGGTGTAGGAAAAATCTCTGAGAACCAATCCTGTAGACTGGTTTTCATGCAGCTTTGAAGCCTTAATTTAGACCACCTGGGTGGTCCCCACTTAAAGAACAATGCATATTCCTTTTGGCGGATTCTTTGACTTCAGCCCCCAGCCAGGTTGGAATGTCCTTTCTTTAACCAGAACAAGGCAAGCATGGTTAACAGAGCATGATTAATATTTCCCTTAACCATAACTAGTCCCCAGTATTCTATTTTTGCCCCTAACAAAATCAGATATTTCGAACAGAATAATAAAAGTGTTACAAATAAAATAGTGAAATACATCTAAATCAATATTTAGTGGAAAGTTTATTAGTTTAAATGTGTATATTAAAAAAAGAAGAAAGCAGAAAACAAAGATTTACTATAAGAACTTTAAAAAAAGTGAAAAAATCCAAAGAAAGTTTAAGGAAGAAAATAATAAAGAAAAAAGTATAAATAAATAGATTTCACTAGACAGGTTTAGGAGCAGATTTGAGCCATCAGTAGGGAGATTCAGCAAATTTAAAGCTAGATAGGATTGCCCAGTCTCAAGGACAGAAGCAAAGAATGAAGAAAAATGATGAGTGCTCAGAGACCTGTGGGATATTATCTAGCATACCAATATATGCATAATAAGAGCCTATAAAGAAAATACGAGAAAGGAACAGAAAAATGTTTGATTAAAATGTCCTAAAACTCCTAATTTTAGTGGGAAACAGTCTATGCATTTAAAAAATAGTGTTCTCTTAGTAAGATAAACCCAAAGAGATTTACATTTAGACATATTATAGTTAAACTGTTAAAACTTAAGACAAAGAGAATATCTTGAAATCAGCAAGAGAAAAGTGTGTGCTGGAACCACAAGATTAACAGCTCGGTGCTCATAAAGAAACCGTGGTCATAAAGCAGAGGGATGATGTTTTCGAAGTTCTGAAAGAAGCTGCCTACCAAGAATTCTATGTCCAGTTACACTGTTCTTCAACAATGTAGGCGAAATATATTCCTGGATAAACAAAGACTTAGAGATGTTATTGCTAGCAGGCCTTCTTTACAGGAAAGGAAGTTCTTAAAGCTGTTGATATAATTGAGTGGTCAGACAACCAATTATATCTTAAAAGATGTCAGGAAACATTTGGTTTACGTATGTCAAACCCAACAATCTAAAATTTACTGTAGTCTGATCCAGGTATAATCCAGGTATAATTAACTCATAGTCACAAGTTTGATGTGGGACATGGTCAGTGTTTGTAAGATTAAAAAAAAAAATACACACACACACACACACACACACACACACAGAACTATCCAAAAAGCCCATTGGAGATGGGAAACTTGGAGTTCACATGACAGTCCAGAGGCATGCGTTTGGGACTCATTCTTTTTTTTTTTTTTTTTTAATATATTTTACTGATTTTTTACAGAGAGGAAGGGAGAGGGATAGGGAGTTAGAAACATCAATGAGAGAAACATTGATCAGCTGCCTCCTGCACACTCCCCACTGGGGATGTGCCCGCAACCAAGGTACATGCCCTTGACTGGAATCGAACCCGGGACCCTTGAGTTTGCAGGCCGACGCTCTATCCACTGAGCCAAACCGGTCAGGGCTGGGACTCATTCTTAAAGAAGTGACAAAGCTGAGTGACTAATGGAACATCGGAATATGGAAACGTGGAGAATGGCAGCTCAGCTGAGGCTAGCTTGCCTGGGGCCAGAGGCAGAGGCCTGAGCAGAGGAGGAGGGGTCTCTGGAAGCTCAGAGTTCAAGAGGCAGGTCCATCTCCTGCAGTTTCCTAGTTTGTGGCTCTGTCTGAGTCCCTTAAATTCTGTGATTCTTGGGCTTGTCATCCACGAAATAGAAATACAAATACTGTTTCTCAATAGAAATAGAAATACCATGAAGGCCGTGAGAATTGAATAGAGCGGTAAATGGAAGTGCTTTATAAATTAAAAGAAAAAAAACCACGAGAAAAAATAGTTCTTTGAGAAGAAGAGAGTCTAAGCGTCAGATAGAACTTGATCAGAAAACAGGAATGGAGAAGAGGCTTTGACAGAATCATCAGTGATCTTTGAGAAGACTTTGGGGGAAGTACAGAATTAACAAGAGGGGTTTCAGGAGGGAATGGGAGAGGAGTGGTAGTGAGGGTAGTGCTGCCTGGATGGGGTTTTAGTGAACGTTTTGTGTGTATTTAAAACTAATGAGATTCTAATTTTAAGGTTTTCAATTTCAGGTAAAAATGAGATAATTAAAAATAAGAATATATCTTACTTCAAAATACACTGGGACCTTAACATTTTTTTTGGACTAGGAGTTATTTTCTCCTCTAGTTCATCTTTAAATGGTGACTTCTTTTCTGGCTTAAAAGTAAGTTACTAAAATGTGATATTTGCTTTATTTTTGGTGATTTGTTTAAATATAGGCCACTAATATTAAAATAATTGTTATAATAATTCTACAAATTCTGCATTATTTTTTTTTAAAGGATAGTGTTTTTCATTAACTCACTAATGGAAGATGCAGGGTTTAAGATTATTGTTCTTTTTTTTTTTTTTAATTAAATCTTTATTGTTCAGATTATTACATTTGTTCCTTCCCCCCTCCCCCCCATAACTCCCCTCCTCCCAGTTCCCGCCCCACCCTCCGCCCTCACTCCCCACCCACTGTCCTCATCCATAGGTGCACGATTTTTGTCCAGTCTCTTCCCACATCTCCCACACCCCTTTCCCCCCCAAGAATAGTCAGTCCATTCCCTTTCTATGTCCCTGATTCTATTATAATCAACAGTTCATTCTGTTCATCAGATTATTTATTCACTTGATTCTTAGATTCACTTGTTGATAGATGCATATTTGTTGTTCATAATTTGTATCTTTACCTTTTTCTTCCTCTTCCTCTTCTTAAAGGATACCTTTCAGCATTTCATATAATCCTGGTTTGGTGGTGATGAACTCCTTTAGCTTTTCCTTATCTGTGAAGCTCTTTATCTGACCTTCAATTCTGAATGATAGCTTTGCTGGATAAAGTAATCTTGGTTGTAGGTTCTTGGTATTCATCACTTTGAATATTTCTTGCCACTCCCTTCTGGCCTGCAAAGTTTCTGTTGAGAAATCAGCTGACAGTCGTATGGGTATTCCCTTGTAGGTAACTGAGTTTCTTTCTCTTGCTGTTTTTAAGATTCTCTCTTTATCTTTTGCTCTTGGCATTTTAATTATGATGTGTCTTGGTGTGGTCCTCTTTGGATTCCTTTTGTTTGGGGTTCTCCGCGCTTCTTGGACCTGTAAGTCCATTTCTTTCACCAGGTGGGGGAAGTTTTCTGTCATTATTTCTTCAAATAGGTTTTCAATATCTTGCTCTCTCTCATCTTCTGGCACCCCTATAATTCTGATGTTGGTACGCTTGAAGCTGTCCCAGAGGCTCCTTACACTATCCTCGCATTTTTGGATTCTTTTTTCATTTTGCTTTTCCGGTTGGATGTTTTTTGCTTCCTCGCATTTCAAATCATTGACTTGATTCTTGCGCTCCTCTGGTCTGCTGTCGGGCGTCTGTATAATATTCGTTATTTCAGTCCGTGTGTGCTTAATTTCTAGTTGGTTCCCCAATATAAGATCGAGGGTCTTATTAGTTTTCGTGTAGATCTCATTAAGTTTATCGGCAGCTTCTAAACAGTTCTTGAGAGACCTTAAAAGTGTGGTTCTGAACTCTATTTCTTCCATTGACAATTTTGTCCTGTTTCTTTGTCTCCGCATTTTGTTATGCTTCCTTGGTGCACCCCCTAGTGGTCTTTGTTCGCAGTCTTATAGATAAATCTTGATTGTTGTAGCTAATTCCAGGGAGGGTTTGACCTCCAGGCCAAGTGGCTATGAGAATCAGCTGTGTCAGCAGTGAGAGAACTTCTGTCCTCTAGGGAGGTGCTAATCTAGCCTTTGCCTGAGGCTATCTGGCAAATGCCTCTGTGCAGGGCTTGGGCGGGGCGGGTCGCACAGGATCAACAGGGTGGGCCGGAGAGAGCAGTTATGGCGGCTCTCAGTCCTGTCCCAAGGGGCTCTGCCTCTCTGAGTCCCAGCACCCGCTGCAAAGCTCGGAGAGAAAGCTGCCCTCGCTCTGACCGAAGCCAGACAGTCCCGCTTCTCCCGTTTGAGTCTGGGTCCCTAGAGACTCGCCCGGATCTGGAGCTCAGAGTCTGCGACTCCCTCCCGATTGAAAACAACAACCGTGCCCTCCACCGCCAGCCCGCTCCGCGCACTCCGCACCTCAGAATTTGACTTCAGCACTGCGCCTCCTCTGAGTGTCCGTATGCGTTTCTCTTTCCTCCTAGTTGTAGGACTTCCACTCAGCCAGCGTTCCTGTGGTTCTGGGTGATGTCCCTTCCGTTTTTTGGTTTCACCTTTGAAGTAGTTGTTCAAAGCAGCAAACTCCGGCGTTAACCTATGCCGCCATCTTGGTTCTCCCCCAATATCAAGATTATTGTTCTTTATACAGTTATTTAACCTCAGCTAATGAAATTTCCCATGTGATTTGTAAGCCTTCCAGCTGTGAACACATTCTACTGATGACATTAGTTATGCAACATCTTCGAAGCCATTTTATTCAGAAGTCAAAAGAAACTCATTAGAAGGTGAAAATTGGGAAGTTAGCATTTATTAAATATTTGTTGTTATATTTCTTGGACACAAATATAGTATTTTAAGTGCTAAAATTGTAAAGAAAAACTTTCAATGTCCCAAGGTCATATGGTTCTAGAAGAGGTCCTGGCTGGAACTAGAAGGTACACAGCCAAGCCCCTTCTGATCCTGCCTGCATCACCCTCCCAGCCAGAATGCCCCCACCACCCCCAGCCACAGAGATTTATGCAGAGTAGAGACATTGCCAAAGTACCAGGTGGCCACAATGACTTCAATCCAGAAGCAGCGCAGAAGGCCAGGGAGTGTCTCCTTCCCACCCCATTTAATCTGGGAAGGTGCGCATTAGAGTTTTGCTTAGTTATGTGCGGTGTACAGGATTTTTCAAAGTCATGTTACAGTGGTATCAGATCACAGCACTCTACCATTGCTATCTCTGTTTTACACGACACAAAACTGTGCACTAGAGACAGTGCTGAGGGTAATACAGTTCCTAAGCCTGTTGCAGCTTGAATTAGGAACCACACTGCCTTTCCTCCATGACTTCCTTGGTTGTATCTGTGTATATTGGATACTGTGGTGCCCCTGTATCTCTTCCTTGTATCTAACTATTCAGGGGTTCACGTTCCCTTTAATGGACTATATGCCTTTGGGAAAGAGATCCTAATCCAATGGGGACTTTTGTGAAGGAAAAAAAAGCAAAAAGAAAGAAAACACACACACACACACACACACACACACACACACACACACACACACACACCCGTGCCCGGATAGTCCAGCGTGGGCCCCCATCTCTAGAGCTTGTAATCTAATTGATTGGGAGTGGGACCGAGGCATCAGGGTTGTCACACCTCTACAGGTGACTCTCATGTATAAAACAGGGTCGAGGCAGTCATGACAATCCTATCATTCTGCCAGTGGCTAGTCTTGGGGTCAAGGCTTAAGCCAGTCAGTGCATGGCATTCTTCTGCCCACAGTCATGGTCTGGAGGTGGACACCTGAGCTGAGTGGGTTCATCCAAACTCCACAGATGGTGGGGAGGCTTCTCCCTTGTTGGATGTGAACGAGGATGTGCGCAGCCCCGAATGCTGGTTGCATCTCACTGTGAGTGAGTTGAGTCAGCTTCACAGGTGATGCTGTGGAGGGCAGCGGAGAGAATGGACCCAGTTCTTTGATGGCATAAGCCATTGAATGAAGCCCTGTTTCTGGACTTGATATGAGTGATACATGTTATTACTGCTTAAGCCAGTTTGACTTGGAGTTTTGTACTTTTAGTTGAGGTATTCTGATTCACTGTTTCTATAGTAAATACAACAAAATCTCCGAAATCAGTTTCAAGTTTCTTGATATGCAGAATGAAGGGTTATAAAGTACAGTAGTTGGAGGTAACATCTGCATTTGCTGAAAACACATCCTTCCAGCATCAACTTACCTGATGTGGTCTTCTTGACAAAATATGAAGGTACAGCCGAAACCGGTTTGGCTCAGTGGATGGAGCGTCGGCCTGCGGACTGAAGGGTCCCAGGTTCGGTTCCGGTCAGGGGCATGTACCTGGGTTGCGGGCATATCCCCAGTGGGGGATGTGCAGGAGGCGGCTGATCGATGTTTCTCTCTCATCGATGTTTCTGGCTCTCTGTCTCTCTCCCTTCCTCTCTGTAAAAAATCAATAAAATATATTTTTTTAAAAAAATATGAAGGTACAAATGCAAATAGAGAAGCTAACAGAACCCTTTGCCGGTGGTTAAGATGTGGAGGGGCACAAAAGGAGTGCAGATCTTACATGTTAGTTGTTGGTCTTGAGAAGTTTGTTGACCAGCTCCCACTCTTCATCTGTAAATGGTGTCAGTGACATATGCTGCAGAGCGGGTACAGAATCTAATTAGTCCATCGACACAGGCTCCCAGCACAGTGCCTGGGCATAGGGCTAGGTTGAGCCACATGAAATTGCCACTATTTGTCCATTTTAGATCTATAAAAATGACAATTTCACATGGTATAGCTGTACAATTTCTCTAATAGTAGCTGTTCATATCAATAAGTGAAAATTGGGTACTAGGAATATGATCAGGATAATTAAAAGCATTGTTTTGGCTTCATATAATGTTCAGTGAAAGTTTGTTTTTTAAACAGAATTAGACATCTTTCACTTTGTATGATTTAAAACCTCAGTTAAACATAATGTACACGTTTAATTTTTAAGACTATGCACAGATGCTTAATTCTTAGGAATACAGATAATAATTGTGTTATTTTTTAAAAGGTTTCGTATCACCAAGGCAAGGCTTTCATCCATGCGATGTGATAGTAGGGGGTTAACTTCAACGTAATATTTTGTGGAAGAGACATGATTGGCTTATTTTTAACCCCTAGTGACCATGTCACATTTCTGTACTGAACTACAGGAGCGAATGAGAATATAGCACATGTACTCTGCACTGAGTGTGTGATGACTGGACTAAAGCCTTTATTTACTGCATTGTGTTTAGTCTTTACAGCTGGTATGTATAAAACCATGAAGATACTAGAGTTCTTCAAGGCCACACGACTAGGCAGTGCGGTGCTTTAGAAGCCTGATTTAAATATACGGTTGTAGGCTAATTTAATGCTTTGAACAATCAAGAAGGCGTTGAACAGATGGCCAACTCCAACTTCTTTTCTGCCTAGATATTGAGGCCACTGAGGTCCATGCCTAGGATTGTCCCACTTCATATGTTGATATCATTACACATCGTTGGACATGGGAATGTGAAAATGTCTTCCAAGTTATGATTTAAATATCCTTAAGACCTACCACTGTCTCCAGTTTGTCCTACTCGTGGCTTTACGGATAGGAGGAGAGGTGTCTTTAGGGATTTTCTTATTCCATGGCAGGATCCTAACAGTCCGCCCCATCCTCCTGAGTCAGTGAGGGAACAGGGTCACTCCACAGCAGAGTATTTACATTCCTTTTGGCCTGAAGAGATTTTCCCCCAAAGTAGAAACGCAGTGCTGTGTGTGAAAGTACTTTTTAAGTGGCAACTTGCTAGTCAAATGTAAGGTATTTTTACCATCATTTCCTTCTGGAAAGAATCAGGCTGTCAAAGGGTAGCCAGTACTGCAGTTTGTCTTTCAGTAGTTGGACATCAGCTCCCCAGTCTTGCAGCGGGAAAGATATATTTTCTTAGAGTTCCTAAAGGGAGTCTGTGTGCCCGGTGGAGGGGAGTCTGAGGACCAGGTAGAGGGGGGAGTCTGAGGACCAGGTGGAGGGGGGAGTCTGAGGACCAGGTGGAGGGGGGAGTCTGAGGACCAGGTAGAGGGGGGAGTCTGAGGACCAGGTAGAGGGGGGTCTGAGGACCAGGTGGAGGGGGGATTCTGAGGACCAGGTAGAGGGGGGAGTCTGAGGACCAGGTGGAGGGGGGAGTCTGAGGACCAGGTGGAGGGGGGATTCTGAGGACCAGGTAGAGGGGGGAGTCTGAGGACCAGGTAGAGGGGGGAGTCTGAGGACCAGGTGGAGGGGGGAGTCTGAGGACCAGGTGGAGGGGGGAGTCTGAGGACCAGGTAGATAGAGGGGGGGGGGTCTGAGGACCAGGTAGAGGGGAGTGAGGACCAGGTGGAGGGGGGAGTCTGAGGACCAGGTGGAGGGGGGAGTCTGAGGACCAGGTGGAGGGGGGAGTCTGAGGACCAGGTAGGTAGAGGGGGGGGGGGATTCTGAGGACCAGGTGGAGGGGAGTGAGGACCAGGTAGAGGGGGGAGTCTGAGGACCAGGTGGAGGGGGGAGTCTGAGGACCAGGTGGAGGGGAGTCTGAGGACCAGGTGGAGGGGGGTCTGAGGACCAGGTGGAGGGGGGAGTCTGAGGACCAGGTGGAGGGGAGTCTGAGGACCAGGTGGAGGGGGGTCTGAGGACCAGGTGGAGGGGGGAGTCTGAGGACCACGTAGGTAGAGGGGGGGGGTCTGAGGACCAGGTGGAGGGGAGTGAGGACCAGGTGGAGGGGGAATTCTGAGGACCAGGTGGAGGGGAGTCTGAGGACCAGGTGGAGGGGGGTCTGAGGACCAGGTGGAGGGGGGAGTCTGACGACCAGGTGGAGGGGGGAGTCTGAGGACCAGGTGGAGGGGGGAGTCTGAGGACCAGGTAGGTAGAGGGGGGGGGGTCTGAGGACCAGGTGGAGGGGAGTGAGGACCAGGTGGAGGGGGGAGTCTGAGGACCAGGTGGAGGGGGGAGTCTGAGGACCAGGTGGAGGGGAGTCTGAGGACCAGGTGGAGGGGGGTCTGAGGACCAGTTGGAGGGGGGAGTCTGAGGACCAGGTGGAGGGGAGTCTGAGGACCAGGTGGAGGGGAGTGAGGACCAGGTGGAGGGGAGTCTGAGGACCAGGTAGAGGGGAGTCTGAGGACCAGGTGGAGGGGGGAGTCTGAGGACCAGGTGAAGGGTATAGCTCTCAAAGCAGGTTTATGACTTCTCTGTGGAAATGTGAAGTCTTTGAAATAAGTTGCTTTTATTTTTAGTGTGAAGAGATGGTACTGCAGCACCTAGATTCTAGGTTCTAGAACAGCCGTGGGCAAACTACGGCTCGCGGGCCGGATCCGGCCCGTTTGAAATGAATAAAACTAAAAAAAAAAAGACCGTACCCTTTTATGTAATGATGTTGACTTTGAATTCATATTAGTTCACACAAACACTCCATCCATGCTTTTGTTCCGGCCCTCCGGTCCAGTTTAAGAACCCATTGTGGCCCTCGAGTCAAAAAGTTTGCCCACCCCTGTTCTAGAACGACTAGGTGCTCATGAATCTGAACGAGGCTCTGACCTTTGTAGCTGACCAACTGCCAGTTACCAGGATTATGATACGAATACATTATAATCTTTGAAAAATACCAAACCCTAGAGGTCCAAAGATTTTTAGTTCCAGTTCTTAAATCAGAAAGGAAATATGAACAGGGTATTTTGAAAGCATAGTGGGAAGTCCATTAGCAGTGAGAAGGGGAGGGAAGGCCTCCTGCCCAGGGCTCTGTCAGTCTGGGCTACAGTTGCTGGCTGGTCTTGCTGGCCCTCCTTAGCCACCCTCAGCAGGAAAGCTGCTCCATTTAGCCATGTTCCAGCAGTGCCTGGAGGGCTGTGGGAAGCCAGGAAGGCATTTCCCAGGGGGAGACCAAGATTAACCCAGCAGGTGCAGGCTTCCTCCTCGAGGCTGCATTACCCTCCCAGCCAGAATGCAACTCTGGCAACTTCGAGGGGGTTGGGTGTAGCTTTTATCAGAATTTTAATATATACATTTTTTAGCCCAAAAAAGGTGGGCGAACCATTGCTCCCAAGGTAAACACCCAGCTCATAGATTCGCTGGGTATTTTCAGAGGTGCCAGCCAGTGTGTGGCAACCGACTGATAAGAGGTCAGTGGATTGTTTTTGTCAAATTTAAGTGCCAAATAGAATCATCTGTAGTTCGAAAGGGCATGATAAAGTGACTGATGATTTCCAGTGGAAGGCTTGATTGTGGCAGTCTGCCAAGAGACCTGAGGGATCATGGTCAGGGCCTTTTTCCTCGTTCAGGACCCCAGAATGATCTGGATAATGAAAAGCTGCTTCACGTCACGCTCACTCAGAGAAACTGAGGCTTATAGAGCAAGACGCTAATGGAGTAGTGGACCCCGGAAAGGTCATTGCTGGTGATTGCTCTCATCCCTATCCAGAGCACCTTCTTCCTAGTTTCTGACTCCTTAGCGAGCCAAACTACCTGTCACAGAGTTGCCCCCAGAGCATGGGAAGGATGTGCAGAGCATGGAGGCAGGTGAGCCCGGAAGCCTGGGAGTCACCCCAGACTCTTAGCGTGGAGCTTGGCTCCAGTGACAGGCCATGTCAGCCGTGGGCAAAATATGGCCCGCGGGCCAGATCCGGCCCGTTTGAAATGAATAAAACTATTGAAAAAAAAGACCGTACCCTTTTATGTAATGATGTTTACTTTGAATTTATATTAGTTCACACAAACACTCCATCCATGCTTTTGTTCCGGCCCTCCGGTCCAGTTTAAGAACCCATTGTGGCCCTCGAGTCAGAAAGTTTGCCCACCCCTGGGCCATGTTCTGCACAGTCCTCAGCAGCCTCCCCAGCACTGCCTCTCTGCGTGCGACCTTATACCATGCTTGAGCCTGACCAGCTTCTCCATTTTTGCATGATCTGCCCACCAGGGTGCTCACCATTACAGTCACACTGTCCGTGCCCTATAAGGGCAGACACCGAGTCCTGTTAAACTCAGCTGAGACCTGGGGTTTGAGGCTTATCTGTTCCATCAGCATTCATCTGATGAATGAAAGAACTTTGATCTGGTCTCTGGAGATTGCAGCTGGTCTACAACACTCGGCTCATATTTTCAGGTTCCTAATTTATCATTCTAAGTATGGGGTTTTCTTTATCTCACTCAGAGAAGGGGTGTTATTTACAAGTTCCCGGGGGAACCCAACCCCTGGACTGCACACTGTCCTGGGCCACTGCACATATGTGGGGCTCATCCTTCCAGCACATGCTGAAGTTTGCTGCGTTCATGCCATCCGTTATGTTGGGCAGCGACTCTCAGAAAATGGTTTTTCTGGAGTCGTGCTAAAAAACGGGGGAGCTGGGATCAAACCCTGCTTTGCTCAGTCATGCAAGGATGGGACAGGTGACTTCTGGTGGGCATTTTTTCTCTTCCATTCACTCAATAATGGATTCACTCATTTATGCCCATTTCTTCTTCAGAATTTATGTTTTCTCCCCTCTCCTTCTGGGACTCCATTGATATGCTTGATATTATCCTACAGGTTACTGGTGCTTTTTGCTTTTCTTTCAGTCTTTTTTCCTGTTCATGTGAGGGCAAAAGTCCAGTGAAGAAAATTGTGGAATGGGTTGACTTGATAGTTTCATGCGTTCCTTGGGGTTCTGGCCCTCCTCCTCCTCAGAAAGCATTTAGGAGCAGGCTGTATGTGCTCATCACCTTCTTCACACCCTTCCCCTGCCTCTCCCTACATTGTCCCATCACAGAAAATAAAAACATGTTTGCTGGCACAAGCTCTCATACTGGAAACCCAAACCAAAAGGTAATTCTTAGAAAGATCTTCCAGATAAGATGCCTAAATTGTCAGGTTATAGGTATGTGATAATCCTTGTGGCTGAAGGAGGCACAACAGCCAGAGTCCTAATAGCTATACTTACTGAGTATCAGCTCTACCTGGCACAAGCTTACATGTGTCACCTAGTGTGCTATGAGTCTCTGAGATGGATGTACTTGCCGCTTATGATGAGGAAACAGCCTCAGAGAACATGGACACCATACTTGTTAAGGCCAGTTCATTAGAAGCACTGTATTTGGTGTTCATATCGTGGCCCTCCACCTGAGCTTGTGTGTTTTCTCCTAGGCCGTGCTAAATTTATAAATTAAACTACATTTAATTTGAAATGTAAAAGTTCTTTGTTGCTTCCATTTAATACATGATACACCCTCCTGAGGATTCTGTGTTTGCCAGTGGTATTTCTGTTACGGTTACTGACATCTGCTTATTTTAATGTATTTTGACATGTGTTGAAGTGGGACTAATTTGGTTGTGATTCAGGCTCTGCATATATATCAGAGCTGACCCATCTGCCACACGAGTGTATTTTAGAAAAGGAGTAAATTCCTCATTGGGCTAAATAACACCTTTTCCATTTCCCTCTGTGTGTGATCTGTTGTCTAAAGTATCGTGTTGAAAAGTTGAGAAGTGATTTTGGAAGAAGGCAAGTGAGGAATCTGTTGCTAGAGTGTAATTCAGAAACAGACGAGCTAATCCAAGAAGCCAAGATGAGGGAGTTTCAATTTGTAATAGTTGGAGTAATAACTTCTCTTTTGATTTTGGAAAGAAAAAATTAGAAACAGAAAATAGACTGCTCTGTAAAGTTTCTCTAGTCCATCTCCCAGTCATCTAAGGAAAGATGCATTCTATTCCCAGACCTTCAGAATCCAACTTGAAACCACTCTCTAGGAGCCTTTCTAGACATCCTGTCCCCAAGTCTGATCATTCCTTTTTCAGAGCCCCATGGTGAATGTTCCAAACAAACTCATATTTGCACTTTCTGATCTGTTGCTTGTTAATGGCCTGGAGCTTTTTTTTTTTTTTTTTTTTTTTTTTTTTAATCTCTAGGTAAGAGACTAGAGACTAGATGTTGTATTTCTTTTGATGCCCACAAAATACGCTTGCAGGGGCTCAACATCCCCTGCACAGATTCTGTTGCTGAGCTGAGGGCTCTACCTGCCCTCATTGCAGTGGTGGGTTCTATCTGACCCCCGCCCCTTGGTGGTAGGAGACCCTACCTGACTTTGTAGTTGTGGGGGCTTCACCTGTCCCTCAGGCAGCTGGTGCATTGGTTAGGGTGTGCTGTGGCTTGGAGTCCACTCGGCAACTCATTTATCACAAGTATTTGTTGAGCACTAAGCCCTGTTCTAGGAACTAGGTTCGAAAGTGAACAAGACAGAGTCCTTCCCTTGTGGAACTTTTATTCGGGTGGAGAGACTTGACAATGAACAGGTAGAATGGTGTGTATCACATAATACAAATAAAGATCTGATCTATCTTTATGCTTACGGCTTAGTAACTGTCTCCTGGTTAGAGACTTAGAACACAGTTTTGTTAGATTTGTGAAGTAGCATGAGGACTCAAGAGTGACCATGCTTTAGGGCAGCGGTTCTCAACCTGTGGGTCGAGACCCCTTTGGGGGTCGAAAGACCCTTTCACGGGGGTCACCTAAGACCATCGGAAAACACATATATAATTACATATTGTTTTTGTGATTAATCACGATGCTTTAATTATGTTCAATTTGTAACAATGAAATTGGGGGTCACCACAACATGAGGAACTGTATTAAAGGGTTGCGGCAGTAGGAAGGTTGAGAACCACTGCTCTAGGGTCTGCTCTTTAGGTATTTGAGTGGAGACTTAAGTGAAGGACAAGCATGCAGAGATCTGGGAGCAGAGCATCATGGGCCAAGGACAGGCAGCTGAGGGCCCTGCAGCAGCCATGGGCAGTGAGAGTATCGGAGTGGGAAAAGCCAGTGTGGCTGTAGAGGACGCTGCCAATGGCAGGAGAGGAGTCAGAGTTGGGCCTGGATCCCTTACGGTCAGTGTACAGCTGAGAAGACTTTGGACAGATCTTTGAGCAGGGCAGGCCATGGGCTGATGGACTGTTTACTAAGCTCATTATGGTGCTGTTGGGAAGGCCAAAAGGAGTTAAAGGCAGTTGTAAGAGGTTAGCTGAGGAGGTGGTGGCAGTGTGACCAGGATGGTAGCAGCGACGATGATCAAGGTGACCAGATTTAAGGTACACTTTGAAGGGCGAGGCATGTGGAGGGAAGTCCAGGGTGGCACTTAGGTTTTGGGGTCAGCGGTTGGTGCTGTTGGGAGTACTGGGGAGGAGCGGTAGGGAGATGGAGTTTGCTTTGGTGAATGTAAAGTCTGAGACCCCTGTTCCACATTCAGAGAGAGGCAGAGAGAACATGCGCTCTGAGAGGACAGGGCACAGTGTTGGACTCTACAGAGCCCATCCGCTAGTGTCAGCCTGTGACAACAAGAGCACTGCAGGGAGCACTCAGAAGTATTTGCTCACTGTTCCCGTAGTAGAGTGCTAAATTAACTCAAACTGCTGCTCTCACAGGGGGCTCCTGTGGCAATATAACACCGCGAATCTCATCTGTCTTCATGCTTACGGCTCAGTAACTGTATTCTGGTTAGAGACTTAGAACAACAGTTTTGGTTGATTTGTGAAAATGGATTTTGTTCTTATTTTAATGGGATTTTTTGGATCCAATTAATTTTTCCTCCATCATAGAGAAGTAATTGCAGAGAAATCCTTTGTGTTGTTTCTGTCGGGAGTAACATGCATCTTCATTTATACATAGGGGCTGGTTGGTATGGTAATTACCTGAAATAATCAGATGTCATTGTAGGGGCAAGAACAGTTGTCACCTGGGAAACATGTATTGATAGCTAAAGAGATTCATAAAGAACATGGCAGAGTAAGAGATTTTCTAAATGCTTGATTGTCACTTGGAACAAGTAGTGTACATGACATGAGTTGGATTACTTAGATTTTAATTGAGGGCACTCTGTGGCTTTAGAGATATTTTTACATTACAGTTTGATGTTCGAGGCACCTTTTTAAAAAAATATATATTTTTATTGATTTCAGAGAGGAAGGGAGAGGGATGAGAGAGAATCATTGATCACTTGCCTCCTGCTCGCACCCTACTGGGGATCAAGCCCACAACCTGGGCATGTACCCTTGACTGAAATCGAACACGGGACCCTTTAGTCCACAGGCCGACGCTCTATCCACTGAGCCAAACTGGCTAAGGCAAGGCACCTATTTCTTTAACCTAAAGAAAAAGACCTGCAGGCAACAAAGGAAAAACCAAATAAATAATTCATTTCATGGCTGGGTGAGCTGCTGCTGTGATGTGTAGCTTATTTTAAAAGCATGTTAGGTGTTATTTATTTCCAGAATTTGTCCATGGTCACACTCAGACTTTAGTCTAATAGACAGTCAGCTGAGGCCGACACCCCCCGGAGCAGAGGTTCCTGCTGCCGGATGTGAGCAGCAGCCCTCCTGCCTGCCTGGAAAGCAGATGCACATTGTGTGCAGTGGGACTCCCTGTGACGCAGGTGCAGGGTCAGCCAGTCTGCAAAGACGTGAGCATCAGGAGTGCACGGCGCTGGATCTGGGTCTCAGAGTTACTGCCTTGTAGTCTGTGTTAAAGAACTTGAAATTTGCAGAGAAGATATATTAATCAGGATTCTCCAGAGAAATAGAACCAATAGGATCTGTGTGTCTATCTGTTTGTCCGTCCGTCCATCCATCCATACATAAGAGGAGATATAACAGGAATTGGCTCATGTGATTATGAAGGCCAAGAAGTTCCCAGGTCTGCCTTCTGCAAAATGGAGGGGCAGGAAAGCCAGGCGTGTCATTCAGTCTAATGCCTGGGACCAGGAGATCTGATGTCTGGAGGCAGGAGCTGACATTGCACTCATGCAGAGAAAGTGAATTTGCCCTTCCTCTGCCTTCTTGTTCTGTTCAGGGCTCTAAGGATTGGATGATGTCATCCATACTGGTGAGAGTGATCGTTACTCAGTCTGTGGATTCACCTTCACAGACACACCCAGAAACCATGTTTTCCAGCTCTGTACTTAACCCAGTTCAGTTGACACATGAAATCAACCATCATAGAAGGCAGTACTTAAACGAACTAGTTTGAGACAGTATAGAATACTTTATGAGATGATGATAACTAGCATTTCTCAGTGTTGCTCTGTGCTGGGCCTTATCCTGAGCATGTTACATGTGTTTAACTCACATAATTCCTTCACCAGCCCTGTGAGGCCACTACTCTTGCCACCAGGGATCAAGTGGTGGAGCTGGACCCTGAACCTGGCAATGGGGCCCTGATAGAGCAAGGGAGGGATCCAGGAGAAGAGATGTTAGTGTGGACCCCAGTGGGTGGGCTGGGAGGGCTGACCCCCATGCCAGTCTGTCAGGTTTGGGAGACAGCAGGAGGTCTGTTGGCCCGGAGGTGTGGGAAGGGCTTCTCTGGAAGGACTTTGGCAAATTGTTATTTTTCTTTCTGTCCCCTCCCTGCTTTCTCCCCTTTCTTCCTTTTGCCCGTCCTTCTGTTATCAAAATTAGTAAGTGCAAATACTTAGAGAAAAATATATAAAACATCAAAGTGAAGCTGAGAGAATTATCACAAAGGAACATTTTTTAACGCCACCCAGACTGAGAAATGATGAGTTGCCAGCACCCTGAAAACCCTTTGCACCCTCCTAGTCACTCTTTCTTCTGCCTGTTTCCCATTTTTGAATGTTATCTAAGTGGAATCATGCTTTTGTGTTGGCTTTTCATTCACATTTTGTTTGCAAGGCTCCTCACAGGCTGCCAGTCCCTGGAGACACAGTCATTGTCGCACTGCAGGCTGTCTCAGCACTGTGGACATACAGGCAGCATCATTCTCTGTGGTGGGGCCGTCAACGTGCATTGCAGGATGGTAAGCAGCAGCCCTGGCCTCTACTCACTATTGCTAGTAGCACTTCCCAGTTATGACAACCAAAACTGACATTCAGAATATCCCCTGGAGGGTACAGTGCCCACCCGCAGCTGAGACTCACTGCTGTGCAGGATTCCTTTATATCAGCTGGGCCACTTGTCATTCTGATTGCACATTTGGGTTGCTTCTGTCTTACAAATAAATGCTGCTCCAAAATTCTGGAACCTGCCTGTGGTAAACATGCATATTTTCCTGTTTGGGGGCACCAATTAGAAATGGAAGTTTAGGATCAATGGAAGTGTATGTCTTCAAACTCTAGTAGCTTATGCTGGGCTGTTCCCAGAGTGGTTGTACCAGGTGTCAATTTTACCAGCAGCATGAATGCCTGCTGTTGTAGGCCTCCGTCCTCAGCCAGTCGGCGGGGGTAGATGTTCCCTCATTGTGGTTTAACGTTATTTTTCTGATGAGTTCTGTGTATGCTTGGCCTTTTGGATACCCTCTTTTGTCAAGTCCTGTTCTACTCTTCTACTACTTTTCTGTTAGGTTTCTGACTTATTAATTTTTACATTCTGGAATAGGGTCTCAGTTGGTTTTGTAAAAGTTGCACATATATTTTACCACTCCGTGTCTTGCTTTATTTCTCTTAGTGGTGACTTTTGATAAGTCAGAAGTTCTCTGTCATCCGGTAGCCTTCTCTTTCTGCTTTTCGCATTTAGTGGCCATATCTCCCTGACACGTGGTCTGCTGTGTGGTAGGGGTCAAGTTTAATTTTCTTTCCATATGGATATCTGCAGGCTAGCTCATTTGTGGGCAGGATTGTCCTTTCCCCAGGCTCCTCAGAGTGGCCTTTGTCCTTTAATAGCATTCCTCACGTGCTTGGGCTCTCCATTCCAGCCCATCACTTTGCATTATCACATCATCTCTTTTAGAGACATACAGGCACTTTCTCTTAATTTTCTTCAAGGATGCCTTTGCTATTGTTGGCTCCTTTCCATGTAATTTTTAGAATCTGTATGTAAAACTCCACAAAGGAAGCTGTTTTGATTTTGATTGAAATTGCATCTGTAGATTAGTTTCAAAAACTGAAATCTTTACAGTGTTGAGACTTTAGTACGTGACATGATATATCTCTTCACTGATTAGAACTTTCTCTCACTAGTATATTGTTTTCTGCATAGAGATCTTGACTGTCATCTTCATTAGATTTTCTCCTAGCAGCAGTGTTTTCTTCTTTTGAATTCTGTAATTCCTTTGTTCTCTGACACTGGACACTCTTAATCCACTCAAAAGATCTTTATGATTTGCCCCTACTATGTGCAGGCACGGTTCCTGGCACTGGGGATACAGCAGCGAGCCAAACAGTTTCAAGCCCTTGTCTTCATGGAGCGGGTGAGTGAAGAGAGACAGTAGAGAAAATAAATTAGAAAACATACAGTGTGTTTTATGATTTTTAATGCTACTGAGAAAAAAAGGCAGGGAAGGGGAATAGGAGGCATTGTTTGCTCTTGGTTTTATTTTAAGGTGTTCACTGAAGGCTACTGAGCAGCTGACTTCCACACAAAGACCTGAAGGCAGTGGGACATTGGCTCCAGGGTTTCTAGGAAAGTATGTTGCCCAGGGGGATGGGCAGTGCGAGAGTTCCGAGGTGGGGGTGGCGCTGCTCTGTTGGAAGAGCAGCAGAGGCCTGTGTGATGAGAATGGGCTGCTGGTGGAGAGCGGGGGTGAAGGTTTGTTCTGTGTAGTTTGGAAATGCTATTTATGGAATGCAGCTATGTGCGCAGCGTCTCGATAGACACTTTGATGTGTCTCCTTATTCAGTCTCTACAGTAACCATGTAGACGATTAAACATTCAGTCTACACATGAGAAAACAAAGGCTGGCTTTGCTAAGTGACGGTGGGGAGATGTCAGGTTACATACTTCACCCCTGTGAGATACCTTGTCATGGAGATGAACTCGCAGCTCACTTCATATTTCAGTTTATGCATTTAATGCGGTAATTTAGAAAACAAGGATGGTTACCTTGATAAGTAAAGGTAGACCGTTTGTTTTAATTTTAAGAATGATTGAGAACAGAAAGGCCCTGTGAGCATGTGTGACAGTGTGTCTGAGCTGTGCCTTAGGGAGCCAGGTCAGCTGTCAGGAAATCCTGAGCTTGGTCAGGTTTTCTTTGTGTCAGTGAGTGCCTTTTGAGAAATGTGGCATGTGGAGTCAGTGCCTGTGACAAGAGCTATCACAGTGCCATCTCCTTGTCTTCTAGTCCTTAGTTAGCCACAGCTTAATTCCCAGAGTGCCTTTTTTCCTGTCCCATGTTTTCCTCCCCAGTGGGGGTGGTGTGGGGTAGACGGAAGCACCTGTCACCATCTAGGGAACTCGTGTCTAAAACCCCAGTTTGGGACCCATAGAGCTAAGTCAGTGGTGATGAGTGTGTGTCTGGAGAATAGGAAGGGGCATGAGGGGTGGTGGGCGAGGGGGTCTGGGACAGCCACCAGTCACTGAGAGTGCAGAGCTGAGGAGGATGTCACCCAGAGGAGTTCTTTGATCAGCTTGTTAAAATTGCATTACTGGTTTATAATTGTTGGTGCCCTGTTAGCATAGCTTCTCCTCCCCTCACCTCTTCTCCCCACTCCCAAAGGACTAAATCTAATACAGACATTCACAAAGAAACCTGTCCACGCACTGTTGGGAAGAGACGTACATGATGCATTGATTCCGTGTCCAGCCAGAATGTTAGTAGGACGCTTTGTGAGAATACTCCAATGTCAAGAGGGGACTAAATTCATAAAAAATAGAGGAAAACAACAAGCAGAACATTATTTTATTTGGTTTGATTTGCCTGAGCTTTAATAATGAAATAGTGCTTTTTGAAAAAATGTGTGGTTCTATGTACGTTTTTCAAGAACAGGCAAAACTAAGCGGTGGTGATAGAAATCAGGACATCAGTTGCTGGTAGGTAAGGACTGGCTGGAAGGGAAGGCCGTGAGGGAGCTTTGCGGTGCCAAAGTGTTCTCGATCTTGTTGGGATGGTTTTTTTCATGGATGTGTACATCTGTCAGAACTTTTTGAATTGTACATAAGATTTGTGCACATACCATAACATTCAACCACTTACAGTGCATGATTCATTAGTTTTTAGGGTAATCACAGAGTTGTGCAACCATCATCACCGTCATCTAATTTAAGAATGTTTTCATCACTACCATGGAAACCCCCATACCCCTTAGCCATCACTCCCCATTATTTTTTCCACCCAGCCTTTAGAAACCATTAATCTGTTTTCTGTCTCTATGGATTTACCTATTTGGGGCAATTCATAAAATTGAATTTTATAATATGTAGCTTTTTATGTTTGGCTTCTTTCATTTAGCATGTATTCAAGGATTATCCATTCCTTCTCATTACTGAATAGTATTCCATTGTATAGATGTACCGCATTTTGTTTATCCATTCATCACTTAGACACTTGTGTTGTTTCCACTTTTAGACTGGGTAAATTGTCAAGTTAAAACTTGGTAAATGCAGGTTGCTGGATGGTGAGCTGTGGTTCAACAATGGATCGCAAGGGGAATTGAAAAAGAGTTTATTAGTCACAGGTCCTGGAGGAGGTACCCTACACACCTGGAGGGGCCACACCAGGAGGTCAGGGCAGAGTGCACACACAGAGCAGGACCTGGGGCTCATTCATGCCTTTATTAGGGCCTGAGGGTGGAGTGCTTTGAGGTTCCTAGACTAAGACTGGATTCATCAATTCCAACCAAAAGAGTGGGGTTTGGGTAAGCCCCACAAAGGTCTTATCTAAGGGGCACGTAGGGGAAGCCGCTGGGAGGCAGGGGAGACTGTTGGTCTTAAGATACTGGAGAAATTGTATCAGGACATATGTTCGTTTGTGACTTTCTGAGCTGTTATCTAGGACATACCTTGCATGAGGGCCAGTGTTAGTTTAGGGCCCCGCTGGGCCAAACAAAAGGGAAGGTGAGGCAGTAATACCACGGAATAGCTGAGCTACACTCTCAACAGGCTGTTACTGATAAATGCGTCTATGAACATTCCTGTATGAGTTTCTGTGTGACCCACCATTCTTTTACAGTAGGTCTGCAGCAGCTTCTCTTAATTTTTCTTCAACAGAGAATGTCTTGAATTCCCCTTCATTTCTGAAGTACATTTTCCCTAAGTAAAGAATTCTGAGTTGACAATTCTTTTGCTTCAACACCTGGAAAATATTGAGTCACTTGCTTCTGACCTCCTTGGTTTCTGATGAGAAACCTAGTATCATTAAATTGTTTTTCTCCCATAAATGAGGTGTCATGCCCTGACTGGTTTGGCTCTGTGGATAGAACGTCGGCCTGTGGACTCAAGGGTCCCAGGTTTGATTCCAGTCAAGGGCATGTACCTTGGTTGCGGGCATGTCCCCAGTAGGGAATGTGCAGGAGGCAGCTGATTGATGTTTCTCTCTCATCGATGTTTCTAACTCTCTATCCCTCCCCTTCCCCTTGTAAAAAATCAATAAAATATATTTTTTAAAATGAGGTGTCATTTCTCTCTTGCTGCTTTCAAGACTTTGTCTTTAGTTTTCAGAAGTTTGGCTGTGATGTGTCTTGGCACATATTTCTTAAGGTCTATCCTGTTTGGCGTTTGCTCAGCTTATTGGATCTGTAGGTTTGTAACTGTTGCCAAATAGAGTAAAATCTCAGCCATTATTTCTTGGAGTATTTTCCAGCCTTGCTGACTTTCCCTCTCTTTCCAGAATTGCAAAGACATGAGTGTTCGATTTTTGTCATAGTCTCACTGGACACAGAGGCTCTGTTTTTCCCTGTCATTCAGATTGGGTAATTTCTATTGTCCCATCTTCCAGTTCACTGATTCTTTTCTCTGGGCTCCTCCATTCTGTCTCCATCAAGTTTTTAATTTCAGTTATTGTATTTTTAAGTTATAATGTTTCCATTTTGTTCTTTATGTCTTCTATTTCTTTGCTGAGACTTTCTATTTTTTTTCATCTGTTTCCAGCATGTTAAGAATTTTTGTGGAGGCTCCTGAAAACTCCTGTCAAGTAATCCTGATATCTGTGTCATGTCTGTGTTGGTGAATGCCTTTCTCAGTCAAGTTGCTTTACCCATTTCTAAACCCAAAATTGAGCCATCTGTGGGGATGTTCTCAGTCTCAATTAATTAGGTTTTCCATGGCTGTTTTAAAAGAGAAATTGTATCATTATAACTCAGTATTTGTTAGTCCGTGGCCCAAATGAACCTGAGTTCCATGTTATTCTCCCCCTGTACAGTTTGGGTGCTTATATTATAAGCCATTTGCCCTTTCCTTTAGTCTGTGTTTCCTTCCAGTGCTGTCACTGAACTGTTTCCTTATGATGATGTCACCGTGAAGTTGTTCCTGTAGGGCTGCACCCTTGACTGCGTGTGTCTCATTTATGACCTCCAGTGGCTTGTTTTACTTGGCCCTTTTTAAAGGGCTACACTGCTGTCTCTGCAGCTTGCCTAATTATTTTATTTGTTCAGAAATTTCCTTCTCATTTATATTACATCAGCCTTGACCACATAAAATACAATCTCATTCATTCAGCAGATATTTGTTGTATTGGAGATAGAGTGATGGGCAAGACAGACAGGTCTTTGCTTTCCTGTAGCTTTTCAGTGGGGGGAGGAGAGAAGATAACTCCATAGAATAATTGGTATTCAGAGAATTAAGACAGGGTGATGGGTGACAGGGTAATTTCATTGGTGGTAAGGGAATGACTCTCTGAAGAGAGAATATTTAAGCTGAAATTGATTCTTTTTTTTGTAGTTTCCATCTCTCTGTTTACGTTGTTCTTCTGTTCTTGCATTAGAGCCTGTTATGGGCTGAATGGTTGAAAATTCATATGCTAAAGCCCTAACCTACCTAGTATCTCTGATTGTATTTGGAACTAGGGCCTCTAAAAAAGCAATTAAGTTAAAATGATGCCTTTACAGTGGATCCTAATCCAATCTGATAGGTGTTCTTACGAGAAGAGATTAGGACATAGGAGAGACACCAAGCATGTGTGAGGACAGAGAAAAGGCCATCTGTAGGACAAGGCCTTAGGGAAACCCACCTTGCTGACACCTTGATCTTGAACTATCAGCCTTCAGAATTGTGAGAAAATATATTTCTATTGTGTAAGCCACCTTGTCTGTACTATTTTGTTTTGGCAGCTGATTAATACAGAGCCCTAAGCATCCTAATTATATTTATTTTATTTTTAAATATATTTTTATTGATTTTAGAGAGGGAGGGAGAGGGAGAGACAGAAACATCAGTGATGAGTGAGAATCATTGATCAGCTGCCTCCTGCATGCCCCACACTGGGGATCAAGCCCTCAATCTGAGGATATGCCCTGACCAGGAATTGAACTGTGACCTCCTGGTTCATAGGTTGACTCCCAATCACTGAGCCACGCTGGCCAGGCCAAATCATCCTATATAATAAAAGGCTAATATGCAAATTGACTGAACGGCAGAACGACTGGTCGCTATGATGCACACTGACCACCAGGGGGAAGACACTCAATGCAGGAGCTGCCCCTGGTGGTCAGTGTGCTCCCACAGGGGGAGTGCAGCTCAGCCAGAAGCCCTGAGCCGGGCTCATGGTTGACGAGCGCAGCGATGATGGCAGGAGCCTCTCCCGCCTCCGTGGCAGTCAGACAGCCCCCAAGGGCTCCCGCACTGCAAGAGGGCACAGGCTGAGCTGAGGGAACCTGCCCCCCCCCTTGAGTACACGAATTTTGTGCACTGGGCCTCTAGTAGTTATTTTAAATTCCCTGTCTGATTATTCCAAAATCTCTGTCTTATCTGAGTGTGGTTCTGATGCCTGGTTTGTCTCTTTAGACTGTGCTTTTTCCTTTGAGTGTGCCTTGTAATTTTTGGTTGAAGGATAGACATTATTTACTGGGTAAATAGGACTTCCGTGTGCGGTTTTATGTTAATCTGGCTAGGGGTTGGGCTGTGTTCTATGGAGGCTCCAGGGGCTTCATATTCCAGTTGTTCTCACCATTTCCCCTGTTTCCTTTGGGTTTCCCTAAGAATTCCTCCTTAGATAGAGTCTGTGTCTTTCAGTCTCCCAGCTATTATCCTTTGTTTTTGTAATTCCTGTAGTTCTTGTTGTGTGAAGAGACTTTAGTCTCTTCTGGGAAAAAAAAAAGTTTGTCATGGGAAGCAACCTAGATGTATTTCAGAACGATTACTCCTCATTGCCCTCTGCCAGACCATGTGAGAACCTTTTGGGGTTCTTGGAGATCAAACCCACAAGAATGTGGAGGCCCCCCTAAGATTGCCACACCCCCAGAAGTTTCTTACTATCGTGGTATTCCACACCCAGCTTCCAGCAGTTTGTCAAAATGATCATTTACATGTTCCTATCCGTTTAGGCTCCAGTGGTTTCTGTTCTAGGAAAACTGATGTTGGCTGTCATTACCCTGCAACCTCATTTCAAGAAAAGCCTTTGATTCTCAGTTTATTCCTCTTTTCTTGTTATATGGGTGGGGTGACAGTTTCCAAGCTCTTTACCTATTGGAGTTGAAACTGGACATCCCTGCCCTGCCCAGGGTGCAGTAGGGCTCTCTTTTCTCCTGCCCTAGCCCAGCAGTCCTTACGATGCCCCAAGGGCTCTGATTCAATAGGGAAAGCTCTGGGTGGGACTTGGTATTGTGGCAGGTCCCAGTGAAGGTTTGCTCAGTCCACTCTTTCCATTCACATACTTAAAAGGCTTTTTAAGAACAGTGCTAAGAAAGAGGTACTGATTTTGAGCCCGGTTCCAGTTACAGTATCCAATCAAGAGTAAAGACTCCAGGTAGGGAGAAATGATAAGGAGAGCTGGGCCCACCTGGCTAAGGGTAAAACTTTGTGTTGGACTGTTGTTTCAGTCTAGCTTTTTAAATGGTTGCTACAATATATGCAGGGCTGCTCGGTTCTGTACTTCATGTGGGAAAAGTGGAATACAATGTGAGTGCTGTGGCCTGTGACTCTGGAACTCAGTGTCCTGCACAGACGCCACATCCATATGTGGTTTCTGAGGGATTTGTTGCAGTGAAAGTGTAATAATACCTTTGAAAACAGTGTTGCAAGTGGATAGAATTACCGTCAACAACATGAAAAGCCCTCATATTTTTCAGCATTTTAAAGTTATGTGGTTGTAATATTTGAAGACGGGATATTACTAAATAGATGACGATCGAGGTTTTTCATGCTGCTCTTATGAGCTAAGTTTTTACATCAAGAATTGATGCAATTTCTAGTTCAGCTCATAATTT
Source organism: Myotis daubentonii (assembly GCF_963259705.1). NCBI lineage: Eukaryota > Metazoa > Chordata > Mammalia > Chiroptera > Vespertilionidae > Myotis > Myotis daubentonii. Next base: position 7,960,171 of record NC_081842.1, on the reverse strand, counting down.
TCAAAACTGTCAAATCTGTCATTCAGAGAATTCAAGAACCCTTGAGGGTTAGATTCTACCTCAAGATTAGGAGTTTCATTCTAACCAGAGTGTTACCTCTTGCCCCTAGATCCAGACGCAGAGGTGTGTCTTCATGTTTTGCGACTTGTCCAGTCAGTGGTTCTGGAGCCGGAAGTCTTCTCCAAGTTAGCCTCTGAGCTCCGGAGCTCCCTGCCCCTGCAGCGCATCCTGGCCATGTCCAAGAGCCGCAACCCCCGCCTGCAGGCCGTGGCCCAGGAGCTCCTGGACGACCTCCGAGCTCTGGAGTGTGATGCGTAGGCATGTCCCTCCTCCTTCCCAGGTCCCAACTTGGTGTTCTGAACCATCACTGAGGGCCATGTGTTAGAGATGGCCAGATGTTCTTGACTAGAGATGGACGTGAATGAATATGTATCCACACACCTCCCCCTGGAAGTGAAGGTACTTGTGGGTGGTGAGTTAACCTTGCCAAGGGGAGCCCGAGAAAGAACCCATCCTGTCGCAGCAGCCATGTCAGCTGTGCTGGCTTCTTAGAGGGCTCCTGCTGCTCAGGGGACTTTCTGAGACCTGTGAGTCCCCCCAAAATGGGAGATGAAGTAACCACCAGCCCTGAGATACATTTAATTGAAAAACAGTTCATTCTTTCTCTAGTAATTATAACTAATGCCCCAAATGCAAGTTTACCTTTAAACTTTTGGTGACTTGCTAGTTCACATGCCATTGGACATTTTAGTTCTATATTTTTGTGCCTCTTTTATTTTTGAATAAAGAAAGTCAGAAGAATCATTGATGTGCTCCAACTATTGTTTTTTGAAATATTACAAACTTGAATTGGGAAGCTGTATCTGACAATGATTGGTAGGAGAACTCTCCTTACATTGTTCTGGGTCCTTTATAAACTCAGAATAGAGTCCACTGTTTCATATAACAAATACCATGAAAAGGGCCTCCTGGATTGAAACGCATGCCGTGTAATGATGTACACTAGTGTGTACCAGAGTCCCCGCACCACAGGTTTCCTTCTTGTCTGCATCTAGGCCACTGGCAAGAACAAAGGAGGATGCACTTCACTTCCCATAGACACCACCACGTGTGAGAGTGGGAGTGCATCTGTATCACTCCTTAAGGTCACGTCAGGGAACGCGTTCACACCTCTCTTGTGGTGCTGCTGCCTTCAGCATGACGCTGCGGCTGTGGGCTCCGGGTGTCCTGTGTGAGCAAAAACCCATGCAGGTGTCCCTTACCGTGGCAGCCTCAGATACGTTTATAAGCAGTTTCTACTGTGTGGCATTTTAGGATAATTTCATTTTTCTTTTAAGTAGACTTTTGTAGGCAATGTGTGGTTTATGGCTGAGGCTGAATGAAGGAGCTTAAGGGAAGGCACAGTTGCTTGAATTTCACGAGCCAGCATATTGTGAAACATTAGCTCATCAGAGCCAGAGAAAAGTTGTAAAAAGCAATTTAAAATTCATGGAGGCAGAAATTGGTCCATCTGTGCTGCATGGGCCTGATTATTGGTGAATAAAATTGAGGATTTGTTTTTGTATGTTTTCTAGCATGGTATCATTTCTTTTTTGGTTGTTTGATAAGGTAATGGGAGCTAACTAATGTAATTAGTTTGTGCTGCCTCTAGACACAGGATTTTTTCTTGCTGAAGTGGGGTCAGTGGCGTATGGAGAGAAATGATACTGGGCCCAACCTGTGAATGTTTGTAGTTTAGCTAGTTAATAGATAGATGAGATTAAGAAGGAAGTGCTAAGGATAGCAAGAGTTCTTACTGAAAACTCCTACATGAAGGAACATGACAAATACATATTTTGAATGTATATCTCAAGAAAAGTACTTAAGGTCAGTTTCAAAGAGTGACTAGCCTTTCTTTTCTTTCTTTTTTTTTAAAATATATTTTATTGATTTTTTACAGAGAGAAATAGAGAGTTAGAAACATCGATGAGCGAGAAACATCGATCAGCTGCCTCCTGCACACCCCTTACTGGGGAGGTTCCTGCAATCAAGGTACATGCCCTTGACCGGGATCAAACCCCAGACCCTTTGGTCTGCAGGCTGACGCTCTATCCACTGAGCCAAACCAGTCAGGGCACTAGCCTTTCTAATAATTCTGTTTTCGTGTGAGGGTCAAGGAGAAAACATGGGTTCTTTAAATTTTTTTGCATCCAGAGATTTAAAGAAATGCAGTTTAAAAAGTATGTGCAGGTGCTTGACAGTGTTTGAGGTCTCTGATGAATTTTAAAACCATAAACAAAAGCAGTACAATGGTACATGTATTTTTAAAATTTAATTTTTTTAAAATTGCTCTTATATTTAAGTTAAGGAACTCTTCTCTCTGTGGTGCGGTCAGCTTTTGTACAAAGGTGTGAAACCTGCCAGGCCTGCAGTGAGACGACTCCTCCCATGCCCTGCCCCTCACAGGTGGTCTGAGCAGGCCTCTTGTTCCCAATCGAAGTTGTTACCTGTGGGGTCTGGAAGGAGTGGACCCTCGTGGATGGCTCTGGTTCTGTCTGCTCATGGCATGAATTGGGAGAAGCCTAATGTTGTAAGGAGTTCTCATCCAGATATTTATATAGCCCTGTGTTTTCACTTATTTCACTTGGCACTTTGAAATTGGAGTACCAACCAAGCACCACAAGTCTGGGACCTGAGGAAATTGGCGCCCGAGGCTGGAAGTCAGATCATGGTTAAGGAAGGGTTCAGTACAAGATCATCAGTTCTCTTCCTAAGGCCCTTGGGCATTCTTATAACCATTGTTTTAAACACTGCATCTGGTATCTTGGTTGCTTCCATTTCATTTAATTCTTTTTCTGGGGATTTCTCTTGTTCTCTCTTTGGGTCATACCGTCAAACCTTGTTCCTCGAATGTTTCCCATCTCAAACAATTCAGTTCTTTTCAAGTTGTTCACAGAAAAAAATGTCTCTGTTGTTGGACCAAACTTCAGTTTTGTAACTGACAACCCTTTCAAGCTGGTACCTGGGCATGACAAAAAAGCATCTCTAGGCAACAGAGGAGAGAACTGAGCTTAGCAGGGCTGGGCTACTGGGACTTCAGGGCAGATCCAATCTCCTGTTGGGAGTGTTGCCAGAAAACCGCCCAGGGGGTGGGGGTTGGATAATTCCCCTTCCTGGAATATCATGGTTGAGCTCACAGGGGACATAGGAGTAGCTCTCTTCCCTACAATGTAGCCACACAACCCATCACCCACCCATCTGATTCTCAAACAAAAGCCTCCTGACTTACTCCAAAGTCCCAGCTCTGTAGGGCACTCTGATCCCCCTGAGGGACTGAGCTCAGCAGGGTGGGCCACAGGGAATGGAAAGGCAGGCCAGTGATTCAACAGGCGGGGGCGGGGCGGGGGGGGCCAGAGGTTAGGGGGGAGGTGCAGAACACTCTGAGCCCTTAAGGAGGGGAGAATGGTCCCCTCTCCAAAGCTACACAGTTCATTCACTGTCTGAGTCTCCACCAAGAGCTGCTTCAGAAAAAGCAGCCCAAAGGTTCCTGCTGGGTGCAGCCAGCAGACCCCCTGCAAGAGCCAAGTATGGCAGAGTGGTGTCGCCTGTAGTTGGAGGACAGGGCAATGCACTCCCCAGGCTGGTGCTGTAACAATAGTAGTGCTCGACCCTGGGAAGGTGGCCTCTGGGTCTCTAGCAGACTCTCTTCTCTCCCAGGCAGACTGAACCCTCAGATTTTCAGCATTAAGTGCTACAGGCTTCCCTTCCTGTCTCTGTTGCCCTGCCCTGGGCATCCCTGCAGGGGGTTAAGATCCCATGCTCCTAGGGGAGAGGGGTTTTGCAGCCAAGATATCCCTCCAGCTTTTCAGCCAGGGCCAGCCCTTTCCATGTCACTACCCTTCTTACCAGTCTTTATGTGGCTTCTTCTGTAAATCCTTGGTTATAATATACCAGTACAGCTAGCCTTCAGTTGGTTATTCAGGCTGATCGCTCTATATGTTAGCTGTGATTTCGGTGTGGCACTGGGAGGAGGTGAGTGCAACTTCCACCTACTCTTGAAATCCCCTTGCTTTTTGCTTGACTCAGACCCTGAGAACAGTGGTTCCTAGCTGTCGTGCAGTCATGGAGCACTTGGACAACCTGAAAAACTTCTTTTCACTAAATGCACTTAAGCACATGGGCCATTTCCTGTACGGTTTCTGGGGTAAGGTTTCAACGTTTATTGAATTCGTATGGCCTAGTGTAGTACCAGGCACGTAGCCAGGCACTCAGGCAGGAAAAGCATTTAGTAGTGTCGTGATTCCTGTGACATTGGAAGGTCTCCCACACTGACGTCAGCCCTGTAGCTGGACAGGAAGCGTTTAGTGTCCTGGTGAGGGTCAGGGCCTGTGTCTGATTCGCACCAGCTCAGTCCTCACGGCCACTTTCTGCAGGTGAGGGGATGAGCCTAGAGATGTTAAGCTGCCCACCTGAGTGGCAGAGCTGCAGTTTGAACCTGTGTCCCTATTTAGTAGCTCTTAATCACAATGTGACATCACTGGGTATGTGTCTGTCTTCACCTTGGGCACTTGTTCTCCAGACGAGGGTCTGGTCCTGTTCTTGGGCTTTCACAGTTCTGGTGACTAGTGGTTTAAATTCCCCTGGCACCCTCTTTAGCCAGCATGCCCTGGGTGCCACCAGCAGCTCTATGGGATCATGGAGGGAGAGGAGGCAGAGGACGGTGGCCAGACATCCACCATTTAACCCTCTGTCCACCCCAAGTGATATTTAGACAGCATGTGTTGGTCATGACAGGCTCCCGTGGCTGCCTGATCACATGATAACTTAGGAAGGCAGGGGAAATGTAGATTAATCATTAATATTAAAAACGTTGATGTTTAAAAGGTATGTTCAGTATCTGCAGGTAAATTTGCAAAATTAACATTACTCTTGTCTCAGACAGCTAATTGTTGACAGAGTCACTATGACCTGTCATACCTTTGCCTAGAAAATTATTTCTTTAAGATCCCGAAGAGTTTAGACAAGTGTAGCCAGGAGCAGACAAATTCTCTTACCTGCTGTAGGCCGGAAATCCAGCTCCGTGCCAGCCAGGACTGGAGATAGCTGGCTTAGCCTTGGCTCTAGGGCAAGGCAGAGCGAGAGGTGCTGCCCAGGCGACTCCCTGCAGGAATGGCCAGAGCGTTTACTTTTCTTTTTGTTTTTTAAATGCTAGTAGAGGAGAAATGTAGGGCAACTGAAGTTGGAGGCTATCACATAAGGGCAGAATGGAGCAAATCCCTGAGTTGTCATGAAATTCACAAAGAGACCCCCCCCTCCCCCCCCACACACACCTGAAGCTGGCCTCAAGCGTCACAGCTGCTTCTGAGGCAGTCTATAAAACAGGGCACACTAGCTGCCTCTATACGTTGTACTTGGCACATTGATCTCTTCTTGATGAATCAGTGTTCTCCCCCACCCTCCAGGGAAGTGAGTTTTCCAGAATCTTGGTGCTACACTTTGGCATTTGAACACACTTCCTCAGGGAGGAAGGAGGAGGCTGTTTCTATGTGGGGATGAGTGTCTTGCCTCCTTGTGTTTCCTGGCTATGGGGACAGGAGTAGGTGTTGGCTTAGATCCGTGGTTGGCAAACCACGGCTCGCGAGCCACATGCGGCTCTTTGGCCCCTTCAGTGTGGCTCTTCCACAAAATACCATGTGCGGGCGCGCACATACAGTGCGATTGATACTTCGTGGCCCATGCGCAGAAGTTGGTATTTTGTGGAAGAGCCACACTGCAGGGGAAAGAGCCGCATGTGGTTCGCGAGCCACGGTTTGCCCAGCCGCAGTTTGCCAAACACTGGCCTAGATCTGTTGGTCAGAGGTGGTTCGAGTTTGGTTCTGACCGGGCACTGGGAGTGCTGAGGCCTTTCTGGCCCAGCTGAGCTGTGATCCTGCCTGCTGAAGCCTGGGTGGTGTGCTGTGTCTGTGGGCGTGGCCCCATGGGACTGTTCACTGCTGAGAGCCTCCTGGTCTTCAGGAAGGTGCCCTTGAGGGTCCTGGGGGAGCAGGCAGAGCCCCTGCGTGCACCACCTGCTTCTGTGGGAGCCCTGCCCTGGTGCTCCCTTGGATGGAGGGGACACGAGCGCCCAGCCAGCTCCTGGAGCCCCCTCACCCCTTGGCTGGCCCAGCACTGCCTGATTCTCTCCCACCTGTCTCACTTCTCACCCATGTTGACTCCCCCAGGGCCCTGGCTCCTGCGAGTGAAGGGAAAGGCCTCTCCCAGGTGCTGACCTGCCTGGTGGTGAGGCCCTGGGCTCTTGGTGTCCTTACGCTCTGGGTTTTGTCCTCTGGACCAGGACCTGTGTCCCTGATGGCCAGAGCACCTTCACTGAAGCCACAGCTGCCACTGGCCTGTGGCATCTGCTGTTGCTGCTGAGCTGTCCCCCTCTTTCCCTTCTCCCCCCATATACACACCACAGGGTCCCCACAACCCTGCCCCACCCTGAAACACGTTCTGTTTGAATCAGGTGTGGACATAGTGCAGGTCTTTGTAATGATGTCCCTGGCAGGTCAGTTAGTAGATCCAGCCATAGATCTTGTCTGCTCTGTGTGTATGTGAGCATGCGTGCACCTGTGTGAGCATGCATGTTCCTGTGTGAGCATACGTGCACCTGTGTGCCTGCGTGTGGGCTCTGTTACACTCCCTTAGTTCAGCCAGGTTACCCTATTATTTCTGTTCTCCGAACCATGAAATCTTGGTGGGAATTTGGCCACAAATAAGAAAACCCAAGCCCCCTGTGTAGATTTCTTTCGGGAATAGAAGGAAGCACATAAAAGAATAAAAGGCTTGAGGCAGCAACGTCCTGGGAGGATGTCCTCCAGGGAGAGGCCTCCGTCATGTTCTCGAGCAGACGGAGCAGAGGAGAGGGCTGGTCACTGAGGCCTCACGAGGGGCTGGCCCTTCATTACCTGTGTCCTGCCTGAATGGACTGGTCACAATGGGAGGGTTATTTTCTATCTGATATCTTGGTCACGCATTTCCTGTGCAGAGCCAAGGAAGACAATAGAACAGACAGAGCCCTCTGCTGAGGGGGATGGACAGAGTTCAGAGTGGATGTTTCTCCTCATGTCCCCTCACTCTGTGTCCCCATGATGGGCAGCCTGGGGTTTGTCTGCTCATGGGAGGGCCTGTGGGACACCCAGTGGGCCCAGGTGGTGTGTTCTGCCCTTCAGTTGACACTGAAAGCCTTCATGCCGTTACTGGGATGCATATCTGGTCACCTGTTTCAAGCGTACTGTGCTCAGGCCTGAGGAGGCTGTGAGGGGACGGAGGCCATCTCTGAGCCCTGCAGCACGCACCAGGAACTCCCTTTCCTTAATCTTGTTTTCGCTGCTGTGCTGGAAGAAAGTCTCATTCCTGGAAGTTGCCAAGAGAAAAGCCCTATCTTAAGGTCAGAGGGACAGGAGTCACAAGGGAAATGAATAGCTTTGGTCCCGGATGGAGGCCTGGCTTTGGGACGAGAGCTCCCTGCCTTAGAGTCTCAGATGCCTGCTGACCAGCTTCCTCCCCTGCTCCGTCCAGATCGGACACTGCCTCAGGCCGTTGACGTCATCGGCATGAGAGTCTCAAAGCAAGGAACAAAACTGCTTGTACTCTCTGGGGCTGCTGCTGCTCTCCGTAGGAAACCCTGACCGAGCTCTGGGCAGGTGAACAGAACAGCCTTCCTGTTTGTCCCCCAGTTAGTCACACTGATTCTGGGCCAAGAGCCGGCTGCTCCAGTATTCATCCCCAGGCTGCGGGGCCGCTGGCGCTTGCACAATGGGCACTTCCAGCAGCGGGTGGCTTTTCCTCCCTGTCATTTGCAACCCCTGCCCTACTCAGCACACGCTTCCTCTGTTCCAAGGCCTCTGGAACACTGGGCTGTGCTGTGCTGTGAGGCAGCCCAGGAGAGGCAGCCTTTGTCACAGAAGGAAGCTCTGCTTCTGTGCCCGAGGAGGGCCTGGCCCAGCGCCTGGCCGGGTGAAGGCCACCTTCGTGCTTCGGGGTCCCCGGGACTGAAGAATGTGCACCCCAAGAGAAGCAGACTGACCCAGGGTCAGCTTGTTTCTGTTCTTTGCAGATCTACATGCACTGTCTTTGGGGCTCGGGGATCAGTGAAATGATCTATCACAGTCTCTGAACAAGGCACTTCTCAAGGCTCCAGAGGGGCTGCTGGCTGGCCAGGCCGGTGCCCACAGCTCACCAGGCTGCACCCTATCCCAGAGCCCCATCTGGAGCAAATCCATGAAGAGCAGGGAGAGTGGGATTCTGGGCTGGTCTCCCATCTCAGAAGAGGAGAGCCCATGCCCACCGTCACCAGCCTCCATGGCCCTCTTCCACCAGTGACTTGACAGTTTCCATTCTTAGACCGCCACTCAAGTGTGATGGACAGGCAGGAGGTCCATCTGAATCCGTTTTCACTCTGGCTTTGGAACGGATCCCATGTTTTTGCCCCAGTTTAAATATTCTCCCTGATTGCATTTAGTCTAGGTTCCCTTTAAAATCTGTCTGCTGCCCGGCTGATGTGGCTCAGTGGTTGAGCATCGACCTATAAACCAGGAGGTCACAGTTCCATTCCCAGTCAGGGCACATGCCCGGGTTGTGGGCTCCATCCCCAATGGGGGATGTGCAAGAGGCAGCCGATTAATCTCTCTCATCACTGATGTTTCTGTCTCTCTCCCTTCCTCTCTGAAATCAATAATATATTTATAATGAATAAATAAGAAAAATAAAACCTGTCTGCATTTTTTTAGCATGCCCAAGCACACAAGAGGAGGGAAGGGGACTCCAGCCAGGGGCCCAGATGACCTGCAGACAGTGCACACTGGGGGCAGGTGATGCTGCCAGGGCTGGCCTGTCCTGATTCAGGGTCCCTGAGGAGGCTGGATGGGGTGGTCTGGCCCTCTCTCCCACCTGGCCATCCTGCTGGCCTTTGGCCTGCGCCTGACGATGTGGACTCATCTGAGATTCACTCGGCTCTCCATGGCTGCCCAGCGTCTCATAAGTCTCTCCCTCCGATATCTCCGCCATCTGCCCCTCGGTTTTCTCGAGGGTGCCAAATAGGTGAAAGGCTAGCAGGGGTTTCGTAGTCTCTATCTTGGCATCTGAGAGCTTTATAGCCCAGAGCCTTTCTCCATGTGACCCGAGCGGCTCTCCTGTGTGAGGCAAGGGTCTGAGCCCTGGGCCCTGGCTCACCCACTTCAGTTACTACAGTCCCCTGGTGTGGCCTGCAGCCCCGGCCTGAGCTGTGGCCTGTTCTCCCTCTGCCAGGCTCCTCGGACAGGGCAGTGGGTTGCCAGGCCTGCCTGGCCAGCACTTGCCTGGCATGGCACATGCTCCCTACTTCCGGCCTGGGCAAAGGACGCTGGGGTGCATTCTCCCCAGATTCTCAGAGGGTCCCCAGGGCTCTGAGCCTTAGTTGCTGCTCTGGGCTATGTGTGTGAGGAGGTGGGGTGGGGCCTGTGGGAGGTGAGAGGTCATGAGGGTGCGGCCCTGGTGATGGTAGTGGCCTTATAGGAAGAGACAAGACAGCGATGGTCTCTTTCTCTCCCATGTGGGGACACAACAAAAAGGATGTGGCCCTCCCCAGACACCCGATCTGCTGCTCCCTGGCAGCGGAAGGTTCTGGCACCATGCTGCCCTTCACCAGCCTCTCCCTGAGCTCTGCCCTTCCTGGAGACAAGCGTCACCAAGGCCTGCTCTTCCTAGAAAGCTGGTTTCTAGAATCTTCCTGCAGGCTAGATCCCTTCTTGGGAAACCATTAGGAAGCCTGAGTGTGTGCATAACCATGTACTTAGTCCTGGCATCTGGGTTCACATCTGGAATTACAGAGCCATTCTGAGTTGGCAGTGAAGGGCTATTGCCACATTTCAGGGCTCACATCATGACCCCCGTCTCAGTTCTCTGGTGCAGATCTGCCTGGCCCTGCAGAGCCTGAGCCGGAGGAGGCTGAGGGAGGCCGCCTGGGGGCCTGACTTGTGGTCCTGGCCCAGGACAGTCCTAGCCTAGAACAGTGCCTGGCACACATCCACACAGTAAATAATGGGGCAGATCACTGCAGCGCGGGGCTCCTGCCATCCAGGAATGCTACCCATCAGCCCCTCTAGTCTGGCCTATCTAGGCCATAGCGGGGACGGGGCTGGGAGCTGAGTGAGGCAGGCCCACTGCCTATGGGTCCGAGTGGCCCAGACCGAGCCACACTGCTGGGGTCCCACCCCAGCAGGTCCAGGGGTCCCCAAAGGTGTGGACGGAGTCGGCGAAGAAGGAATGACATGGAGACAGCATTCAGTTGATCAGCAGCCTAGCCAGGATCTCTAGCCAAGTTCTGGTTAGGATCTCCACCCAAGTTCTGTCTAGGATCTCCAGCCAAGTTCTGTGTCTAGGTTCTCTAGCCATGTTCTCTCGCTAGGTTCTCCAGCCAGGTTCTGTGTCCAGGTTCTCCAGCCAAATTCTGTCACCAGGTTCTCTAGCCAGGTTCTCTAGCCAGGTTCTATCCAGGTTCTCCTGCCAAGTTCTGTTGCCAGGTTCTGTCCAGGTTCTGTTGCCATGTTCTCTCGCTAGGTTTTCCAGCCAGGTTCTGTTGCCAGGTTCTGTCCAGGTTCTCCTGCCAGGTTCTGTAGCCAGGTTCTGTCCAGGATTTTTTGCCAGGTTCAGTCACCAGGTTCTAGTCAGGTTCTCTTGCCATGTTCTATCCAGGTTCTGTAGCCAGGTTCTGTCTCTAGGTTCTTCAGCCAGGTTCTCTCGCTAGGTTCTGTCTCTAGGTTCTGTGGCCAGTTTCTGCCCAGGATCTTTTGCCATGTTCTCTCCAGCGAAGTTCTTCTGTCTCTAGGTTCTGTGTAGGTTCTGTGTCTAGGTTCTGTGTCCTGTTGTCTTGTTACATCTGTATTTATACCAGTTGATTCCAATCCTATCAATCTCTATTCCAAAGGTTAGGGCGTTTCTTATCTCCATTCCAGGGAGTAAAGATTATGTAGCTTAAGCATGATTGTTCGTAGTTAAAGTGATTAACTACCCGCCTGGCACTTAGTTAAGGGTTTTGTTTGTTTGTTTGTTTGTTTTTTAATATATTTTATTTATTTTTTTTTCTTTTTCTTTTTTTTAAAATATATTTTTTATTGATTGAGATATTACATATGTGTCCTTGTCCCCACGTTACCCTCTACCCCCGCCCCCCCCCCCCCCGCTCATGCCCTCACCCCCCCGTTGTCCGTGTCCATTGGTTAGGCCTATATGCTTGCATATAAGTCCTTTGGTTGATCTTTCCCCCTTACCCTTCCCCTCCCCTACCTTCCCTCCAAGGCCCGACAGTCCAATCAATGCCTCTCCGTCTCTGGATCAGTCCTTGTTCATCAGTTTATGTTGTTCATTATATTCCACAAATGAGTGAGATCATCTGGTATTTATCTGCTCTCCAGTTCCATCCATGCTGTGGCAAATGGTAAGAGTTCCTTTTTCTTCTTCCTCTTCTTAAAGAATACCTTTCAGCATTTCATATAATGCTGGTTTGGTGGTGATGAACTCCTTTAGCTTTTTCTTATCTGTGAAGCTCTTTATCTGACCTTCTATTCTGAATGATAGCTTTGCTGGATAAAGTAATCTTGGTTGCAGGTTCTTGCTATTCATCACTTTGAATATTTCTTGCCACTCTCTTCTGGCCTGCATGGTTTCTGTTGAGAAATCAGCTGACAGTCGTGTGGGTACTCCCTTGTAGGTAACTGACTGTCTTTCTCTTGCTGCTTTTAAGATTCTCTCTTTATCTTTTGCTCTTGGCATTTTAATTATGATGTGTCTTGGTGTGGTCCTCTTTGGATTCCTTTTGTTTGGGGTTCTCTGCGCTTCCTGGACTTGTAAGTCCATTTCTTTCACCAAGTAGGGGAAGTTTTCTGTCATTATTTCTTCAAAAAGGTTTTCAATATCTTGCCCTCTCTCTCCTTCTGGCACCCCTATAATTCTGATGTTGGTACGCTTGAAGTTGTCCCAGAGGTTCCTTACACTATCTTCATATTTTTGGAATCTCTTTTCTTTTTTCTTTTTCGGTTGGGTATTTTTTGTTTCTTTGTATTTCAAATCTTTGACTTGATTCTTGGGATCCTCTTGTCTGCTGTTGGATCTCTGTAAATTATTCTTTATTTCAGTCAGTGTATGCTTAATTTCTAGTTGGTCCTTTTTCATGTCCTCCATGGTCTCACTATACTTATTGAGGGATTCATTAAATTTATTGGCGGTTTCCATAAAATTCTTGAAAACCCTTATAAACGTGGCCTTGAACTCTATATCCAGTCGTTTGCTTTCCTCCATTTCTGCCATTTGTGACCTGTTTCTTTGTCTCCGCATTTTGGCTGCTTCCCTGTGTTGATAGAGTGGCCCTGCACGCCAGGTGTCCTGTAGGGGCCAGTGGCTCAGCCTCCCCAGTTACCTGAGGTGGACACTCTTGGTGCACTCTTGGTGCCTTGGTTGTTGTAGGAGCACTGGGAGGAATTGACCTCCAGGCCAATTGGCTGTGAGAATCAGCTGTGTCTGAAGTGGGAGAACTTCTGTGCTGAAGACACCCTTCTGGGGCAAGACTTGCTTCAGTGGGGCTTTGGTGCTCACTGAGTCTGCTCCCTGAGTGTGTCCCTTATGGATCTGAGGAGTTGCAATCTGGATGGTCCCCCTCTGACCACTGGGTACAGTGGCTCCTGGATCTAAGGAGGTGCTAATTCAGCCTCTGCCTGAGGCCACACAGCAGGAGCCACGAAGAGGCTCAGCTGTGAAGCAATGCAAGCCGCTGCGGGGCCTTGGGCCTTCTCTTGGAAGTTCCGGGTCTGCCTGGCTCGGCTGCTGTTAGGTACATTCACATGCAAAAGCCTCTGCTGCAGCCTGGGTGGGGCGGGGTCTCAGGGAATCAAAGGGCGGAGCAAACAGCTATGGCTGATTCTCCGCCCAGCCCTAAGGAGTCACGGGTCTCAGTGACCCAATAATTACTGCAAGCACCTCTGAGGGAAAGCCGCCCTCAAGTTTGCCCGCTGCCCGACAGTCCAGCTTCCCGTATGAGTCCTGGGTCCCCAGAGACTTCCCGGAACCGGAGTTCAGAGCAGTCGGGAGCTTGTGATTCAAAAAGACAGCCGCGTCCTCAGGTGCCACCCTCTTTCCCCGCCATACCTCTGCACTTCACCTCCGCAGCTCCTCTGGCTCTCAGTGTGCTTTTCTTTCCTTCTAGTTGTAGAATTTACACTCAGCCAGCCTTCCTGTTGTTCTGGATGATGTCCGCTCTGTCCTTTGCAGTATTTTTCAATTGTTGTGGGAGGCGGCAATTTCCTGGTGTTTATCTATGCCGCCATCTTAGTTTCTCCCTAGTTAAGGGGTTTTATTCCCTCCCTAACTTCGGGGGAAAATCCTTACCTGGGGAAACAACCTTTCTCGGAGAGGTGACCTTGGTTAAAACACATAGTGCCAAGAAGGTGAGCAAACATATTAAGAACAGTATGCCATATATGCCAGGTCCCTTGAAACAGCAAGGATGGACCGGCTCCTGGCACCACACCTGCCCTGGCTCCTCTCTGCTGTGGGACCTCACATTCGCTGTCCCTGTATTTTGCACCCAAGGGCGAGCCTTCTAGAAGGCAGAGCGTGAATGGCAGAGCATCCTCCATGGAAAGCTGACCCTGGCCCTGCCTCTCCCCACCCATCGCAGGAGGCTGATAAGAAGGCCTGTGCTGTAAGGCCCTGGCCGATGGCTCAGCTGGAGTGTCGTCCTGAACACCACAAGGTTACGGGGTTGATTCCCAGTCAGGGTACACACGCAGGTCGCGGGCTTGATCCCTGGTCTGGATCATGCGGAGGGCAGCCTACGGACGTTTCTCTATGGATGTCTCCTCCCCCACTTCCCTCTCTCTCAAATCAATAAAAGCATATGTTCGGTGAGGATTAAAGAAAGGCAGCCGGTGGAAGACTGAAGCTTTCCAAGTGGCTCTTCCTGCCTCCTTCCCCAGGCCTTGGTTTGTCCTCCAGTCACGTGTAAGACCCCTGAGGCCTCCCTGGCAGGCACAGCGTGGGGCTCAGCGCAGAACCACAGCCCACAGTGTGGTGGCGCTGGTGCCTCCCACCACCACGTCTCCCGAATGTGGGCTGCGAGCATGAGCGACCTGGCGTTGGCTGATGTGCAGACCAGTGGCCTGGGCCCTGGAGCTCAATCCGTCGCCCTCAGATCTCCGCTTGTGCCAAGGCCCAGAGAAGCCCCAGTGAGACACCCGTGCACCTCGACATCCCAGGCCTGCCCGGCCCCGGGCCCCCAGCCCACTTCCTGTTCTACATACTGTTTCTTGGGAATCATTGAGCCAGCCCAGGGCTTTAGTGTATAAAAAGGAAACAGGCCCAGGTGGCGCAGGAACCTGGAGAAACTTGTGCAAAGTCGTGAGTGCCGGAGGACGAACTCGGATCCAGTCGGCTGACTCGGGGCCGGAGCTCTGTGCCCAGCTCATGCTGGCCAGGACTCAGTGCCTGGGCGAGTGAGAAGGAGGGCGCCCGGCTGTGCCTGTGGGAGGCAGGGCAGTGGCAAGCTCGTGTGCCAGGGGACAGGGTGAGACTGGGAGGGTTCATGTGACGGTGCCTTGGGCTAAGGCTCGTTGGTGGAAGGAACGTGTGGGGTGGAAGCTCTGCCCCCTCAGAAGTGCTTGGCTCGGAGGGGCATGGCCTTCCTCTGGCTGCTGCCTGCGTCCTTGCGGCCTCCTGCAGTTGCAGGGACCATTTTTATTCCCACCCATGCTGGGCAGATCTCCCCGTGTTTGAAGAGAGCTGATGTCTCTCCATGCTGCGCCCCAGAGCAATGGCGATGCCTTTCTTAGAAGACAGGGGAGGAAGGCTGGCGAGGAGGACTTTCTAAACCAGGAATTGCTCACAGGCGGACATGGGGCCAGACGGAGCAGCTCCTCTGGGGGGCCTTGGCCATACTTGCAGAGGGGGAGCTTGGCCATACTTGCTGTGTGTGCGCGCGAGCCCACATGTGTGCACCAAGGGGGTCGTGGGGCCTCTGTCCCCCTCCCCTCTCCTGCTAGGACTGCCTCCCAACCTTGCACATGGTTTCTGTGCAAACCCCAGGCTGGACCCTCCTCAGGGGCCTCCTCTGGGACACACAGTGGATGGTTGTCAGGTGACCAGGGGGCTTTGCTAGGAAATAAGATGGGACGCTGCCCCCAGGTGGGTGGAGGGAGGGCCCTTCCTGGGGGCACTGCTCACAGAGGAGGGGGTTGGGTGGGAAAGAAGAGAGAGTAGATGCGAATAGGCCTCCTGCACCCCCGGGTTTCCCACCAGCTACCCACATGCTCCACCAGGACCACGCGTGTCCTAAGCCCGGGAGGCATGACAGGGCAGCCAATTCCAACACTGGATGCGCATCAGCCCCACAGCGGGGGTGGGAGTGTTTAATCACTGAGTTCCGAGAGGGGCTGCGAAAGAGGAAATGAGTCAAGAATGGTTGCCATGGCAACAACTCAGCGTCGTCCTGCATCGGTGCTGTCAGGAGAGCACTGTGGGCCGTGCCCAGTGTGCAGAGGCAGCTGGGAGGCAAGGCCCCGGGGACGTCGCGTTCCTAGGGGCTCCTCTGTTCAGGTGAGTGAAGCCAGGGAGGGGAGTGATGCGGGCTCGGGGCCCCAGCTTCTCAGCGCCATCTGCCTGGATCCGGGCCTGGCCCAGAGGCCTGGGACCGTCTGCCCTTTTGTCCTGTGAATTCCTGTTTCTGTAACTCAGCAGTGACACGGTGGTGTTAGGCCTCCATGGACGGGGACTCTGCAGGGACCCCGAGCCCGAGGGTGGAGGGGACGCCTGGTGAGCACGGAGGGCTGGGGACCCCCTCGCGGGCCGGCCCTGCTGGTCCCAGTGCCTGACAGCTTCAGCACCCACACTAGCAGGTGGCTCAGGGCTGCTGCTGCCCCGTGTGGAGACGGATTCCTAAGACTCACTTTTAGGGCAACGGTTTTCTTTCCTTTACCACCTCGAGCACTTTGGTTTGGGGCCAGCCGTCGGTCAGTCGGCCCAGGAGGGCACCTGCAGCTCTGACGGGCTGTGCCCACCTCCCGACGTCACAGCACCCCGAGAGCAGCCAGTGGGCGCCCCCCACCCCCGTCACTGTCACTTGGGCTCGATATATTTTTCAAAAGCATCTGGTGAATCCCGTGTAACACTGTGTGACACGCATGTGTGAGGGTGTGTGCACACGTGAGCTGGCACTGGAGCACATGCTGCTCTCACCTGCGGTTTCCTCGGAGAAGCCAGGTCTCCTCTGTGGATGGGCCTCCCCCCACCACCACCCCATCTGAGGACATTCAGCTCCCTCCCCCAGGAGCCCGCCTGCTGCCTGCTCCAGCTGCTTCCGAGGAAGGCGGGCCTCCGGGAGCCTGAGGGTCAGCCGGTGGAGATGTCTTTGCTGAAGGAAAGGCCACTGGGGCGCTCTCCCGCGGCTCATCCTCGGACCACGCGGCTCTTAGAGCCGACACTTGCTGCCTCCTAGTCCTGGAGACTGGAAGCCTGAGGTCAGCTCCCTCCTTGGCGTGAAGGGTCCTCTCCCTGTGTCCTCACAAGGCCGTCCCTCTGTGTGCCTGTGTCCTAATCTCCTCTCAAAGGGCACCCGTCAGATTGGATTAGGGCCCACACCACTGACCTTATTTTCACTTAATCACCTCCGTAAAGGCCACACTCTGAGGTGCGGGGCTAGGACTCCAACGTGTGAATCTGGGGGACACAACAAAGTTCAGATTGCTAGGGGCAAATACAGAATATCGGGGACTAGCCATGGTTATGGGAAATATTAACCACGCTCCGCTAACCATGACTGCCTCGTGTTGGTTAAAGAAAGGACATTCTGACCTGCCTGGGAGTTGTGTACCTTCGGGACCAGGGAGTCAACCTTGGAATGCGGTCCATTCTCATTCAAGAACTGCCTATTATTATGGAAAGATTAACAGTCTTCTTGCCCAAACAATGGAGTCCCAGCCTGGCCTGCATAGCCTACTTCCCCATTCCTGTAATCCCTGCTTCGCCATGTAACTTTGTCCTTCCCTCTATACCAGTGGTTCTCAACCTTCCTAATGCCGCGACCCTTTCATACAGTTCCTCATGTTGTGGTGACCCCCAACCATAAAATTATTTTCGTTGCTACTTCATCACTGTAATTTTGCTACTGTTATGAATCGTCATGTAAATATCTGATATGCAGGATGTATTTTCATTGTTACAAATGGAACATAAAGCATAGTGATTAATCACAAAAACAATATGTAATTATATATGTGTTTTCCGACGGTCTTAGGCGACCCCTGTGAAAGGGTCGCTCGACGCCCAAAGGGGTCTCGACCCACAGGTTGAGAACCGCTGCTATACACCCAGCTGACTTATGGGGGCTGCAGAGCAGGTTTTTGTGGATGACCTCCTGCTCTTCCATGCTGCCGGCAGTATTGGAATAAACACTCATCTATGATTCAACCCTGTCTCTGCTCATTTGGCTCAAGTAGTGACAGGCAGCATGGACCCATTGGTTGTCTGGTTACAAGATGACAGGCGTTTCCTGGGCGCCCAGGGCCAGCACTACTTTACATGTGTCTTTGTTTCTATTTCCTGTTTATCTCGCCCCCGTGTCTTAGAGGCGCAGCTGTTATCAGCCTGGGTTCCTGGGTGGGGAGACTGTGGCTCAGAGACACAGAGAGACCAGGTGTGGACGCTGAGTCTCGGCACAGCATGACTGTACCAGAGAGCGCCATAACCTGTGGACAGGGCTGTGGGGCGGTCTGCTGGCACCCTAGGTGCTGTGCTCTGTGAGGGCAGGCACCCTGCTGATCCTGGACCCCGAGCAGCACGTATTGGTCGAGAATGGGCACAGCCTGAGCGTTGTGTGGTCATGCCTCCCGACCACGGGAATCTGGCTCTGCGGGCCTGCCTCAGCTCCTGTTCATGCTCTGGGTGTGCCAGGGTGGGACCAGCCATGGGCTGTTGTTAGACACCCTCTCCTGCAGTCACATTTGCTGTTCACATGTGGACAAGTCTGCACACCTGCCACGACGTGGCCATTCCACGTTCCCATCCACGTGCCGAGCTAAGGCTGCAGCACCGAATTCCTCTGTCCAGCAGGCGGGAGTCCCCGAGCTGGTGCCCCGCCCTGCCCTGCCTGCCTTATCAGCTGTGCCTGTGCTGACTCAGGCTGTGCCAGGGGCTGGGCTCAAGGCTTCACCTGCTCTCTTGCTCCTGGGCTTGTGTCTTCCTGCTGGCCACCTGCCTGTGAGCACAGGGGTGGGATTGTCTCTTACTTCCTGGCAGCTCTGACCTCTGAGGTGGGTCCAGGGCTGAGACCCGACCTGGTCCACCTTGGCCAGCTGGCCTTGGGGGCACTGTGCCTGGTCAGCTCTGGCCCTGGCCTAGCACACCCCCTGGCCTGCAGACCCTCGGGCTTTGGTGCACACTGGCCCTGACCTGGGTACTCCTGGCCAGCTCGGGCCACCCAGGGAACTCTGGATAGTTGGGGCGCAGCTCACATTCGTTTGATTTGTTTTGGGGTCCCTTGCTGCCCCTTCCCCTTTGTGAGGGTGTAGTTGTCACCAGGCGGAGGGTCGCTGGAGCTCGTCTGTCCTGAAGCCAGCAGTGGAGCCGCGGACACTCCTCCTCATGGTCCTCTGCCCTGAGGCAAGGCCACCACGCTGCGGGCACAGGAGAAGGCGCCGCCCTGCTTCTCTCAGGCTCTGGAGAAAGTGTTTCAACAAGGCAGGGGAGCTGGACGCCAGAGGGAAGGCGGGACACCTCTGAGAGTTTGCCAAGAACGTGTCCATCAAAACCACCTCGAGGAAATGTAAGCGACACACTGGCGAGAGGGGTTCGCAGCACTTGAGACAACAGGACCAGCACCAGAACCTGCAAACCAGAGGAAAAGGCCGACAGCCGATGGGAAACGGGCCCTGTCACACGCGGCATTTTGCAGTCATTTGCCAATAAACCCAAGGAAAGATGGTCAACTCTTTCCTGGGCAGAGAGCCGTCCTGTCCACCAGCCTGTGGGTATTAGGATACCCAGCAATTAGGGGGGAGGGCTGTGGGCCTCTCGTCGGGTGCTGGATGGAGAGCAGCAGTTCCCTCCTGCAAGACAGGACGGGACAGAGGACAGGACTGAGCCCGACCGTGCCCAGCACACCCACGTTTCTCGGGAACGGAAGGCTGAGTGGAAGGGCAGCCCCGAGGCCACACTCGGGGACCCTTTCCAATGCGCCCGTGAAGGCTGTGCGGCATGAATGTGCATGTGACAGAACGCTTGGAGAAGCGAGGGGCTGAGCCCGGCCTGTGTGGCTTAGCGGTTGAGCATCAACCCAGGAACCAAGAGGTCGCCGGTTCAATTCCCCGTGGGGGCGTGCAGAAGGCAGCCAATGGATGATGTTCCCCTCTCACCAATGTTCATTCTCTCTCTCCGTCTCCCTTCCTCTCTCTCCAAAAACTCAATAAAAACATATTTAAAACAAAAGATTTAAAAAAAAAAAAAGAGAGAGAGAGAGAAGAGAGGCTGAGGAACGCAGGTCTGGGCAGAGGTTGCCAGGTGGGTGGCTGGGAGTGGAGGACAGTCACTGCTCTGCCCCTGCACTGGGGGGAGGGCCACCGTGCTCATTGAAAGTTAGTTCACAAAAACAGAAAGTATAGTTACTGTCCACGTGATGGCCTTACGTGAACAAATGGCAAATGTGTGCCTTGAAGCGAGCGTCTGTGCCCCCGATTCCACGGGAAAGGGAGAGAGGGTGGGCAGGAGGGCAGACAGCCCTGCTTTATCCACTGCCCTGGCCTCCAGCTCACAGGGGCATGCTGGGCTCGAAAGTCCTCCGTCTGCCTTCCACCCTCCACCCTGGGGGCTCCTGATGTGGACAGGCACCCAGCTCTGGCCGGAGCCTGTCTGTGTGCGTGGCCTCAGGTAGGTGGCCACGCCTGTGTGTCCCGAGCGGCTCCAAAGAGCCAGGCAGGATGGCGACTTTAGGCCAGTTACCCTCTATCCTAACAGCTGGACGAGGCTCTCAGGTCCGGGGCCTGTGTTGCAGGTGGGAGGTAGAGGGCCTGCTGGCAGTCTGGGAGTGCTAGCACCCACCCTCCCCTCCGCTCCCTGCACTGACCCCGGGCCCGGGGCCATGCTGGGCACCAGCCTCCACCTCTGTGACAAGCGAGTGCAGACCGGGCCACACAGGCTCCGCAAACTCCTCTCTGGAAGTTCCGGGACCGGAGGAGGGAAGGGTGCTGGCGGGGGTGAAGGGGTGTGGGGGGCGGAGGCCGGTTCTTGGGTCCCAAGAGGGGAGGGGAGACACGTCCCTGATGGTGGTTGGGGAAGCAGGTGTGGCAGGGCTGGGGCCTGCCCAGGGCCACAGGCAGCCCGAGCCCTCCCTGAGGCCCGGGCGCTTGGAAGACCTGAGGCTCCGGCTGTGCTCCCTGCCAGTTCTGGGAACACAGGAAATGGGGGAGCTCTGCTTCCTGAGGAAGCTTCTTCAGGAAACACGCTGAGCCCCGGGGACCCAGGCCCGACGCTGGAGGCCGGCCTGGGCGCCTGGCCTTGCAGAGCAGGGGCGGTGGGGCAGGGGCGGTGGGGCAGGGGCAGGGGCAGGGAGCCTGCGGCCTCCACAGCCGGGAGCCCCAGCCCAGGGCAGCCTCTGTCCACACTCCAGGCCAGGACAAGACAGCCGCCTGGGACCAGGCTTCCTGGGATTGGCCCAGCGGGGGCCTGGGGCCGTGCCGAGCTATTGGAAAACACCAGCTCATGATGGTTTGCTGATCCATTGGTTTCAAAAGGAAGGATCAAATTCGGGCTCCTGCTGGCCTCCGATCGATAGATGGATGTTTCCTCTCTCAGGAAGAGCTGGGAGGGCTCAGACACCCTCCCCCTCACACCTCCTCACATGTCCCCAGACCCCCCAGCCCCAGGCTGGACCCGCAGTCCAGCAGGCCTGTCCCCCGTGGTGAGAGGAGGCCAAGCCACATCCACCGCTGCTCGGGCCCAGGGCAGCCAGGCTGTGGTGTGGAAGGAGCTGCCCCCAGGCTTCCTGCACGGGTGGGGAGTGGGGGTGCTCATGGCCCAGGGCACCTCACCAGTCTGGGCAGAGCCGTGCAGGGAGGCTTTCAGATATCCACCCTGAACCTGGTCCTCGCTGTGGCTCCTGTTGTGTCCCCTGGCGGATGCTGTCCTTTGGCCACTGTTGGTGGGACCTTGGGGCAAGGTGAGGGGCGCCTGGCAGGTGTGGGTGTCCACCTGCCTGAGGCGTAGGAGAGAACTGGACTCAGATGAAGTTGGGGGCAGCCTGAGGACTCAGTGCAGGTTACACAGAAAGGGAGGCAGGTGGAGCTGGGTGGGGGAGGGGAAGGGTGCCCCGTGAGTGTAGGGCCTGCCCCGCCTGGCTTTTCTGATGCAAGTGGCAGCCCTGCCCCTGCCTCTCGGTGGTGGTGCAGCTGTGTCAGGACCCAGGGACTTTGCCTCTCCATGAAGCAGCTGGGAATCTTGGTTTCCCCAGGAGCCTCCCTGCTGCCTCAGCCCCTCTCACTCTCTCCCCTCCCATCCTGTCCCTGCCAGCGCCTGCAGAGCCCTGGTGGACACTGGGGGGTGGGTGGGACATGGCAGATTCTAACAGGGATAGAGACAACAAGTGAAAGAGTCACTAAGTAAGATCCTGCCACCGGGTGAAAGCTATGAAGGATGGGACAGCCAGCAAGAGCGGGCAGAGCGCCAGCCAGCTGGGACGCAGGGCACTGCCCGTGCAAAGGCCCCGGGGCAGGCAGAAGCCAGGTGCATGGGGACAAACTGGGGGCCAACAGGGCTGGAAGGGACCCTGGCCTGGTCCCAGGGTCGGAGCTCGCTGCCGCATCTCTCAGTTAGCAGGTGGGTAAGGGGGCGGGGGGGACCTTGCCCAGGTAAGATTGGCGGGGGTGACCTGGAGTGCGGTTGGTGGCAGGTGAAGGTGGCTGTCCGGACTGGGAAACGGCCCTGCAAACACAGAGCCACCTCCCTCCCTCACGGCCTCCCAGGGTGGGGCAGAGTGGCCCTCTCTGCCCTCCAGGGGCTGGGCACTCAGGCGGGAGTTAAAAATGGACACTGTCGCCACAGTGACCAGAGCAAGTGCCCCTGAGGCAGCCCTGTTCGGCGCCGGGCAGCCCATGGTCCCCACCCACCTCCTGGGATCAGGTCTGGACGGGCCTTGGCCTTTTAAGGGCATTTCTGGGCCAGCACCTCCATTACTGCCCCTGCACAGGCTGAAACGTGATCTTGCTGAGCCCGCCTCTCATCAGGCAGGAAGCTCTTCCCTCCCGGTGCCCACAGGGCCATCAGTCCCCACTCCACCTCCGTCTGGGGAGAGGACACACGGACACGACCCGGAGCCTCAGCCAGGGAAGTGCCCGAGAAGCCGCGCTCCTGACGGGGAGTGAGGGCAGCTGTGCGGAGCCCTGAGGGCGCGAGGTCACCTTGGCACCCTCAGTGTAGTGTGCTGTGCTGTCCCCCATTAGATTCGGGATGTCCCAGCTCCCCACCGGCCTGGGTTTGGGCTGCTTTCAAAGCCAGCAGCGCTTGTCCCTGCAGGAGTCCCTAAGGCAGGAGGGAGAGTTTGGGGGACCCACCCAGAGCCTGTGTCACGTTTGTGTGGGTAGGGCTGGGTGGGGAGAGATGAAGTAAGGTCTCAGGAAGCCTGGAAAAGCATTCTCTCCCTGTGCCCATCCCCCATCCCCCAGGGCATCCCTTAGCCAGGCCCCACTGGAGTCTGGGAAGGGGCCCCTAGCTGCGACAGGGGGGTTCATAGCTGGGCTCTGCATGCTGGGACACGGGACACTCTCAAGGCCGACTGCTCAGCTACCTGGGCAGCAGAGGTTCCTCAGACACCTTTGTATCAGGTAAGGCAGGCTCTCAACCCTGGGCTGGCAGCTTGCCTCCCCTGCCTCCCCGCCTCGCTCTTGCCCTTGGTGGCCTCCGTGGGTTCTCATAGGTCCGCTCCCCTGGCTGCTGCTCTCTGGAGACAGGCCTGGCGTCCAGCGCACAGTAGGTCCTCAACAGTGTGCGGAGAGAAGGGCTTGCTGCGGCTGACTGTGCTCCTGCTCCTCAGGGAGCCTGGGGGAGCGGACAGTGCCCAGCGCCTGTCCTGGGTTCTGCCTCATCCGTGCCTAGCCAGCCTACCACCCAGGACCCCTCCCTGCAGTCACAGCCTGGAGGCAGCGGTCAGAGCCCGGCGGGCAGAGCAGGCTTGTGCTCCAGTGGCCACACGGCTGGCCAGGGCGGGGGGAGCACAGTGGCTGAGAGTTGTGTGGGCGGGCGAGCAGGTGGGTGAGCAGCACCCGCAGCAGGGGCTGCAGAATGGCTGGGCCCAGGGTCCTGGGAGTGAACGGGCCTCATGAGCCAGCCGCCTGGGCCCTGGCTGGCACCGGGCTATCTTAGTGCAAGTAGAGGGATTCGTCTCTGAAAACCCGCGGCTGACAGCACACTTCTCGATGGAAGACGATTTTCCCTGTGCGTTTGCCGGAGTCGCTGTAACCAAGTCCCACAAGCTGAGCGGCTTACACGGCAGCTGTTCTCTCAGTCCCGGAGCTGGAAGTCCGTGATCAAGGGGTCGCAGGGCTGGTCCCTTCTGAGGCTGGAGGGGGAATCTGCCCCCATCTCCCCCCAGCTTCTGGGGGGTTGCTGGCCATCTTGGGGTTCCTCATCAAGCTTGCTTCCCAAAGCAGCCAGGACCGTTTTCCACCAGCTCCTCATGGCCCCGAGAGCAGGTCCTGCTGGTGGGGGTGGCCTCAGAGGCCCCAGAGATCGTTGGGAGCGAGGCAGGCTTCCCCTCCCCAGGCAGGTGTCCACAGAGAGAACAGAGCAGTGCCCGCCCCCTCCCGGCCTTCCTTGGCCCTGTCCCCACGGCCTCCACGCTCTGCCCACAGCCCAGGCCGAGGGAGGAAGGCCTGTTAGCAGAGACCTGGCTTCACCACGCGGGGCCAGCTCCGTCACAGGAAGCGTGCCACTGACCGGAAACTGCTCCAGTGAGAGTACAGCCAGCTGCTCATTTCTCCAGGATGGGGCTGTGGGTCATCCCCAGGGGTCACCGAGCCTAAACCGGAGGAGGCGTGCCCCCCGGGAGGAGCTGCCACCGCGGGCTGCTTCTCCCCTCACCTGCCTGGCACTCGGCGTGGGTGTGGTGAGAGATTTTGTGGCTCAGGTCACGTTGACGGGGCCCTGTCCTTAGTGTCACACGTCACCCTCCTGAGGGTCGGCCGGCCTGGTGTAAAATGGCCATTGAGGGGCAGGCCCGGCCAGGAAATGGGTTAAAACTCTGCAGGCAGCACAGAGTGCTCTGGGGGAGGGGTGCTATGGGGACATGGAAAAGTCTGGAAGCTTCAGGGAGGGAGGCACTTGAGCCAGACCATCTGCCACCTGCCCAGGGCAGTGCGAGGGTCTGGACGCCGGCACAGTGGGGTGGGCCAGCCGGCAGACGGCGCAGGCGGAGGGGCCCTGGCGGGCATCCCGAGGGCCACTGTCAATCGCCTCGAGTTGCTCTGACCAGCAGATGTGCCCCCACAGGCTCTGGGTCAGGAGTAGCCGCTGGACTGCTCGGCCTTGAGCAGAGGCCTGCGTCTCATGCCGCGGGCTGCAATGGAAAGGAGCCAGTCGGGTGTGCTGGCCATACCGGTGCTCGGCCCCTTTGAAAATCCAAATAAGTCCTGACTCTGGCCTCGCCCTCGTCTTCAGGGCTTCAAACCGGAGGAAGCCCCACCCTCGGGCAGTTTCTCTGCTCTTTGGAAATACCTTCGTTCTGAGTCCCACCCTATGAAGGTTCCAATCCTCCGGGGCTCCCCACCCCGGCCCCTCCGCTCCAGGGCCCCCAGGGGTGGTAGGCGTTCCAGGGAGCAGGTTGGGTGGTTTGTGTGGTGCTCCCCACCCCGGCCCCTCCGCTCCAGGGCCCCCAGGGGCGCTAAGAGTTCCAGGGAGCAGGTTGGGTGGTTTGTGTGGTGCTCCCCACCCCGGCCCCCTCCGCTCCAGGGCCCCCAGGGGCGCTAAGAGTTCCAGGGAGCAGGTTGGGTGGTTTGTGTGGTGCTCCCCACCCTGGCCCCCTCCACCCCAGGGCCCCCAGGGGCGCTAAGAGTTCCAGGGAGCAGGTTGGGTGGGTCGTGCCCGGGAGCTCTGAGGTCCAGCTGCAAGCTCTGTTTCACTCTGCACTGACCATCGCCTGTTTGCGTGGCCTCGGGCAGCGGGAGGGCCGCCCTGCTGAGCCCTGTGAACTCCCAGCAGAACAAGCCAGGCACCACAGGGAGAGGCTGGGCTTGCTTATATCCCACCCACCTGGGGGAGGGGGAGCAGAGCCCTGGCAGTGGGGACACTGGGTGTCCTGGCCTGGCCACCTGTGCGGAGCCATCGGCGTGCGTGGCACAGGTGCACAGACAGCTCCAGGGTCCCCATGGCGCCCGTGGTGGGCTCCTGCCGGCCCTGGCTTCAGCTGCAAGGGTCTCCGTTCCTCAGTGGCTCATGGAGGTGACGGAGTGAAGCCAAGGTGGACTTATCCTGGGGGCCCCAGCACAGCGCTGCTGGGCCCAGGTGCCTTCCCTCCGTCCCGAGGCCCTGGCTGCGGCCGTGCCCGCACTGGCACACATCACGTGGGGGATGCTCAGGGCCCGTGTCCCGGCAGCTTTCACACATGGTGCCGCTGGAGCGGCTGTTCTCCGACCACAGAGCTGCGTGTCCGCAGGTGACTCCACGGGCAGCTGCCCCCACCCACCCAGTCCTGTAATGGCCCATCCCCCCGGGGGTCGCTCAGCTGCTCCCAGCCTCTGGGGCTTTGTAACGGTCACTGAGGTCCTCACTCTGCCGTGTGCTCTCGTTTCCGAGGCCCCTTATCAGGTAAAGGCAGCTCTTGTCCCTCTCTCTCCCCTCCCTGGTGTCTGGTTCTGAGCCTGCAGGGCACCCAGGCCTGGGTGGAGGCGCCCCGGGCCCGGCCACATCCTTCCCCAGGACATGTCCCTGGCCCTGCCAAGCCCCACATGTCAGCTTAACAGAAGAGATGGAACCGCCATGCCTGGAACTTCCTAAGGTCACAGGGCCACCAGGGCAAGGGGAGTAGGGCAGCCCGCCTCCCTCACCCCCCAAATCCCACCAGACCCCCACCTCACCCCCACTGTACACTCTGGCCCCAGAGCTGCGAATCTGTAGGCATTGCACATACACTATGCACATGCACGTGCATATACTATGTGCACATGCATGCTGTGTACACACTCAGGCTGTGCCCATGCGTGTGCACCATGTACTTACCTACTTAGACGTGTGTGTGTGTGTGTGTGTGTGCATGAATCATGTTTGCATACGTGGGGAAGGGGATTGTGGCAGCAGGTTCTGAGGTAATGAGCGGTGGCACCGGGGACCGAAGGACCTTCCACGCTGTCACAGTCAGCCCCCCCCTTGCAGCCAGAGGCAGGAAGAGCCCCGCGCCTTGCTGGACATTCCCTCGCTGGGGCTGTGTCCCCTGGGCCCAGCTCCCAGGGTCCGTCCTCCGGCCGCCTCCACCTGGCCCCTCGCTGAACCTCCACCGTCCTGGGCTCCAGCACCTGCTTTTACTCCTCCCCTGCCTCTCTCCTTACTTGTTTTGAGAAGTTTGAAAAGTCAGAAAAGCACAGCGAGGATGACAGCAGCTCCCCACACGTCCACCACCGGGGACGAGCAGCGCCCACATTTTGTCGCATCGTTCCCAGGCTTCCTCCGTGCTGGGCTGCTGAGCAGGAGGCGCAGGGCAGCGGCCTCCGCTCTGGGCTCAGCCTCTCGCTTGGGCCTCGAGGCTGCGGGAGGGCCGGCAGGGCGCTGGCTGCAGTGTGGGGTGAGCGCCCCCCAAGGTGTTGGGCGAAGGGGGTGGGACCTTCCCGGGGCAGCAGGAGCCACTTCAGTGGGAAGGCACTGCCCTGACCCCGACCCCGACCCCGACCCCGACCCGCCTGACCATCACCTACACGAGGGTCAGGCGCCGCTGCCAGCTGAATGGCACGGCTGGCAAACCCGTGGGGGTCTTGGGCAGGGCCATGACCGACGGGCCTGGGTGTGTGCAAGTCAGTGTGAGTGTGTGTGCATATGCTATGAGATGTGTGTGCGGCGTGGGTGCTGGGTGGCATGTGGTCTGTGATGTGTGGGGTGTGTGGGGTGTGTACTGTGTGATGTATATGAGTGTGTGGTGTATGTGTGTGGGTGTGTGCATCTGTGTAAATGTAGTGTATGCGGTCTGTGGTGTGTGTGGTGTATGTATGTGGTTCATGTGGTGTGTGTGTGTGGTGTGTAAAATGCGGTGTCTGTGTGTGGTGTATGTGTGTGGTATATGTGTGGTGTATGTGGTATGTGGTGCGTGTATGTGTGTGGTATATATGTGGTGTGTGTGTGGTGTGTAAAGGGTGGTGTATGTGGGGTATGTGTGTGGTATTTGTGTGGTGTGAATGTGTGGTGTGTGTGGTATGTGGTGTGTGTGTGTGTGTGTGTGTGTGGTATATAATGTGTGGTGTGTGTGTGAGCGTGTGTGTGGTATATATGTGGTGTGTGTGGTGTGTGTGTGTGTGTGGTATATAATGCATGGTGTATGTGGTATGTGGTATGTGGTGTGTGTGTGTGTGGTATATGCGTGGTGTGAATGCATGGTGTGTGGTATGTGGTATGTGTGTGAGTGTGTGTGTGGTATATATGTGGTGAGTGTGGTGTGTGTGTGTGTGTGTGTGTGTGGTATATAATGAGTGGTGTGTGTGGTATGTGTGTGAGTGTGTGTGTGGTATATATGTGGTGAGTGTGGTGTGTGGTATGTGTGTGTGTGGTATATAATGCGTGGTGTATGTGGTATGTGGTATGTGCTGCATGTGTGTGTGTGGTATATGTGTGGTGTGAATGCGTGGTGTATGTGGTATGTGGTGTGTGTGTGAGCGTGTGTGTGGTATATGTGTGGTGTGAATGTGTGGTGTGTGTGGTATGTGGTATGTGGTGCATGTGTGTGTGGTATATGTGTGGTGTGAATGCGTGGTGTGTGTGGTATGTGGTGTGTGAGTGTGAGTGTGGGTGCATGCACCCAGGGCGGAGGCAGGAGGCTGGCTCTGTGAGTGGCGTGGTTGGGTGAGCAGGTGGTTGGTGTGGTAAAGCTGATTCCCTCATGACCGACCCCTGACGAAGCAGAGGACATGCCTGCAGCTGGCCCCAGCCCGAGAGGCACCAAGGAGAGCCAGTTTGGGGAAAAGTAATGAACTTGGGTGAAATCACACTTCTCTTCCTTGGTTCCGCATTCCTAAAAAACTCGGGAAGCCGGAGGCCAGCTTGGGACGCTCCGTGGTGAGGTCGACCCTCCGGAGGCCTGGGTCTCCCGGGGCCCCACCCCAGACAGGCCGAGTCAGCGCCTGGGGAGGTCCCAGCCACTGGGGCGGAGGCCCCGGCTCCGGCTCCGGCTCCGGCTCCGGAAGGAAGGCCACAGGCATCTCACGCCCCCAGCACATTCCTGTGGCTCTGTGGGCAGAATGGGAGGGTCCCTGTCTGGTGAGGAGGCTGAGCCACCTGTGTCCGCGGGCTGGCCCTGCGTCAGTCCTGGCTGGTGGCATCTGTCTCGCCCCCCTGACCTGGCTGTGTCCAGAGCTGCCCTCAGGGCTCTGTGGACGGCATACCTACAGGGTGAGCACACGGCCACCAAGAAGAGCGCCTGGTGGTTGGGTCACAGCCTCTGGATTGGCGGCGGCTGGCCCTCCAGGCCCTCTGCGGGCGGCTGGCCCTCCAGGCCCTCTGTCGGGGGCTGGCCCTCCAGGCCCTCTGCGGGCGGCTGGCCCTCCAGGCCCTCTGTGGGCGGCTGGCCCTCCAGGCCCTCTGCGGGCGGCTGGCCCTCCAGGCCCTCTGTGGGCGGCTGGCCATTTGTCCCAAGTCTCCTTTTGGGTCCTTTTTGAGGAAGGGCCTCCTGTCCTGCCCTCTCCTCCAGCTGGAGCTAAAAAGACTGGGTCATCCGTGGCCCCTCCCTGCCCCTCAGAGGGCTTGTCTCCCAGCCCAGGAGCCGCCCAGTACTCCCCCCACCCCACCCCACTCAGTGCTTTTGATCAGGCACCTCCCTCAAAATGCTGCAACCTCAGCAATGTATGCTTTTTCTTTAAATTATGGATGTGTGTGTGTGGGGGGAGGGGCGGGGGGGGTGTTAAAACCAGCATTTGCATTTCAGCAGGATCTTCCTGAGACAATTCTCTAAACCAAAAGGAAAATATCCTATTACAACAGCTCCTGCTCAGCTGTGCTGGGCCCATCGTCAGCCTGTTTTATAGAAAACTGTGGGCCGAGGCTGAGCAGCTCGCCCCACACCGCACGGTGAGCGTGGGTCTGTGCCCACCAGTGGAGGCCACGCCGGGGGACGTGGGGGCAAACTCCCTGCCTGCCAGCGCTGCCTGTATGCCACCTCCTTGTGCCAACCCCCTCAAAGAAGAGGCCAGGCCACGGGGCACAGCCAGAGCGTCTTTGGAGACCCAGGGGCCTCGGGCATCCTGTCATGTCTCCCTCTGGCAGAATCAGTGGGCACTGGGCTCCACTGCCCTCCAGCCAGGGCTGCAGGGGACAGCGTGTGCCTCTCTTGGAAGGTCGCTTAACTCCCCCATGAAATGCCCTCTGGGCTTTAGTTCTGCTGAGCACCTCTGGTGCCTCCAACAAAGCAGACGGCCATGTTTCTCTGCGTGTGGTTGGAGATGGCGAGGAGCAGACCCTCCCAGGGAGGAGGCAGGCTCCTGGGCCCCGGGTGAGGGCCACCACAGGACGACTTCCATGTCATGGGCTGTCATGGGGAGGAGGGTTGATGGATGATGCCAGGCGCCCTCCATGAGATGGCCTGAGTCACGCTCTGGCCAGCAGTGAGGAGCACCACTCTCATCCTCTGTATGTGCAAAAGCCCCAACATGGGGATACAGTGTGGCCTCAAGAGTGTGGGGTGCAGGATGCACCCGCACAGTAGCAGCAAGCATGCACATGGTTGGCACACATGCGGGCACGCACATACAGTGCGATTGAAACTTTGTGGCCCATGTGCAGAAGTCAGTATTTTGTGGAAGAGCCATGCTCAAGGGGCCAAAGAGCTGCATGTGGCTAGTGAGCTGCAGTTTGCCGACCATTGATCTACACAGATAGGGACTGGAAAAAGATGGGCCCTTAATCCTCCTCATCTCCCCACTCCAGAACATAGACTTTCCCCAGGGTCTCTTCTGGGTTGGGGTCCAGTACAGACCAGCTGCCACTGGAGACGTGCGGGGCACAAAGCCAGCTTGTTACTAGATTCCCTCTCAGGAGTCGCCACTGCACAATGCCGATGCGCTGAGCGGCCGGCTGGGAACGGAGCAGGTGTGACTGCGTGCAGATGGCAGTGACAGAGGGCACCTGGGGCGTTACTGAGCACCACAGACATGGGCTGTGTGAATCCATTCACTCCTGAGAGGGGGAACTGGGGCACAGAGAGGGTGAGGACCAGCTTGAGGCCACACAGCTAGCAGAGGTGGAGCAACCGGGTTCCACCGGCTCTGGGCCTCTGGTTGCCGCTGCGTCTCCGGGATTAGATCAGTTCCCTGAAGCCATTTGCACAGAACCAGATGGACCCCGGGGATCGATTCAGCGAATAACTGAGAATGTCCCCATAGGTTTCTCTTTCCGGCAGCTTTCTCGCAGCTATGCACTGGCCGAGCTTACCCGACTGTCTTTTCTTCCGAATGTGCCCTTGACTCTGGCTCAGGTATTTGGCCGGAATTTCCAACCCCTGCCCTTGCTGGCAAACAGCGGCAGCCAACTGCCCAGACCAGGTCTGAAATATTTGTCTCAAGTTTGGGTAAGTGGATCGTTTAGAAAATCGATGTTCAGCACACAGATCCATCAACGTCATTTTGTTAAATGGCTTCCAGAGGATTGATTTCCCATAGCTTGATCCTAACTGATTCCCAGGACGCCCCAGAGTGCTTGTGTGGGTCTGTGCCGATGCCAGAGGGAAGCGAGGTCTGCAGGGGCCCCATTGCAGCCCCAGCAAGTGCCCACCGAGACCCGCCTGGTGTGGAAGGCAGCTGGTTCACCACCCCAGCCCCAGCCCCAGGCTCTCTCCCCCAGGGCGCCTCCCAGTCCCCCCCCCCCCCCCCCCCGGCCTGGCCCACCTTCGCTTTCTGTCCTCCCTGGCACACCTGCTTTAGCAGACACGACCGTCCTCTCCCTGTGGGACCTGAGTCTCTTGCCCTGAGGATGTCTACACAGGCGTCCTGTCTCCCTGGTCCTGTCCTGTGAGGGGCGTCAGTGGTCAGTGTGGGAGAGGTTGCCCAGGGTCGCACCACGCTCTGAAGCCTCCAAAAGAGGCCCCATAGGCTCTTCCTCCTCAGGACCGCCCTGCTGGCAATGGCCAACTTAGAGAGCTGCCCTTCTACCAAAGATAACACACAAAATAAAATAAAGAAACCCATGCCCATGAACAGGTCTGCCTTCGGGACAAGACCACCTTTGACTCACACCCCACTCCCCCCTGCAGGGCACAGGTGGAGGCAGGAGGGCTCGGTATCATGATTACGTCTCCGCACTGGACGCCGAGTCCTCTCAGAGGGGTACGGCAGGTCTGGTCTGCATTTGGTTCCTCTGAGGGGACTTGGCTGCCGAGACCCAGGCCGCAACTGAGGACAAAGGGCTGGGCTGGGCTGCTGCTGGCTCAGCCTCCGGGACACGGTGGAGGGAAGCAGAGAGGAGGCTGGGCAGGAGCGGCCGTGCCGGTGCCAGACCTCTGCGGGGCACCAGCCTGGGGCTGGCCGGCCGGCTGGGTGGAGGCTGCTGCACAACTTCCAGACAAAAAAGGAGGGAGAGACAAAAATAAAGCAAAGCAGAAACCCAGTAGCAAAACAAACTACTCAAAATAAGCCTGCAGACCCAAACCTAAACACACAGGAAGATTTTGTAGGCCTTGGTTGCACAAGTGCGTAAATGTCGCTGAATCATACATTTTAAAATGGTCACTTTTAGGCTATAGAAATTTCACCTCGATTTTTAAAAAAGAGCCAGCAAAATCTATACTGAGAATGTGAATTCGTTCCAGAGGGAGTTACATTTACGACGTGTCTAATAAAAACTCCTAATCTGCTGTGATGCTCGAAGAAATGAAAGAAGGAAATGTGTCCACTCAGGAAACTGTGAAATCACCTTGGCAGATGCCGGGTGAGAGCTGCCAGGTGTGGAGACCTTGGAGCTGAAGAACGTTCTCAGAATCTCAGAAGATGGGAGGGGATCCCGGACACACCGAGAAGAGGATTGATGATGCGGATGACAGAACGCAGGATCCACGCATGCGTGCGCGCGCACACAAACACACACACACACACACACACACACGCACGCACACAGGAGCGGCTGAAAGATGCGAAGGGGAGACAGCGTATGTCTAAGAGGGACCACAACAGAGGAGCAGAGACGGGCAGAGCAGCAGGGTGGGGAGGGATGGTGGTGAGGAAGCGCCCATGGTCGGACATGACACTTGGACTAAAAATGCAGCCGGACGGAGAGCAGGGGAGAGTGGGGCACACACCCTGAGTTTGTGAGATTCCCAGCTGCAGCTAGAGCAGTGGTTCTCAACCTTCTGGCCCTTTAAATACAGTTCCTCATGTTGTGACCCAACCATAAAATTATTTCCGTTGCTACCTCATCACTGTCATGTTGCTACTGTTATGAATCGTCATGTAAATATCTGATATGCAGGATGGTCTTAGGCGACCCCTGTGAAAGGGTCGTTTGACCGCCAAAGGGGTCTCGACCCACAGGTTGAGAACCACTGAGCTAGAGGAATCCATTCTCACTGGTTTTGGCACAAAAGCACCTGGTTAAGGGGTGTGCCTGCTCCTGGCGGAGGCCCTAAGAGACAGGAGGGACGAGTCCCGGGCCCCCAGCGTGGAACGGGGCCTCCCAGACGAAGAACCGGAGCCCCGGACAGGTGCAGAGAATGCCAGTCATGACGCCCAGAGAAGGGCGTTATCCTCAGTGGAAGGAGGAGGGAAGCAGGAGCCCTGGCAGCGAAGACCGCCCCTCGAGGGGGCACAGGATGGCGACCCGGCGCCGCACAGAAGCCAAGCGATGACACCGCAGAGCCCCGCACTGAGAAAGTGGGCGAAGGGTGCGATAAGGATGACCAGTGGCAGCCATCACGCTCATGGGCAGCACCAGGGGGTTCAGAGAAGTAAGACGGGATTTCCAGGTGACGGCCTGAGGGTGGGGGTGATGTAGGAGAGAGGTGTTGCCCCACCTGCCAGGGGCCTGCACCTCCCTCACACCCTAGTGCTGGGTCCGTGGCCCAGCCTCCTTCCACACGGACCGGCCTGGGGAGGACACCCCCCCTTTGTTCACAGTCCACACTCAAGGGCAGGGGTCCTCAAACTACGGCCCGCGGGCCTCATGCAAGTACAAATACTGTATTTGTTCCCGTTTTGCTTTTTTACTTCAAAATAAGATATGTGCAGTGTGCATAGGAATTTGTTCATAGTTTTTTTTTAAACTATAGTCCGGCCCTCCAACGGTCTGAGGGACAGTGAACTGGCCCCCTGTTTAAAAAGTTTGAGGACCCCTGCTCTAGGGAGGTCGAGGTAGAAATGCGGGGACATTCGGGAGGACTGAGCCCTGAGGCTTATCCATCCCATGTCTGTTTCCTGTGGGAAGGACCCGGAGGCTTCGTCCAGTGAGAGACTCCTGGGACGGTGTGACAGGGCAGGGCTGGGAGATGCTGACATCGCCCTGGGCGACGCTGGCGCCTCTTCTCGGCCGGCTGTGGGCCTGGTGAGCGGGTGGGGGTCAGGTCACTGTGCAGGGGTGGGCAGCATTCCCCGCAGGGGCAGGGTGAGGAGGCCAGGAGAGCCGAGGGATGCACGTGATGCGTGTGATGCGTGTGATGCGTGTGATGCGTGTGATGCGTGTGATGCGTGCAGTGTGGGTGGGAATCCTCCCAAAGCTCACCTCTGCTCCCTCAGCAGCGTGCTGGCGGCCCCAGGCAGCCACCCAGGTGCGGCTTCTCCAGGGAAACCCGGTGCCCAAGCCGCCCAGACCCGAGGCAGCGGGGCCTCCCTCCCCGGGAATGCGGGCGGGCCTCCCTCACAGGCCAGGGCTTGTCCGGTCAGGAGCCTGCACGGGGTGGCCCCGGCTCAGAGGCTGGGCCTCTCTCCTTGGGAGCTGTGTCACCTCCTCTAATCAGGGCTGGGACGGTGCAGGCCAGACCCTGGAGAGGGTGACTCACGAGGTCACACCACTGGCGCTGCACGCAGACATGCGGGCCGTCTGATGACCGCCGATGTCTGCAACTGGCCCTCCACCCCCAGCTCAGGGCCCTGGGCCCTGCAGGTGACACAGGCCCAAGCTCGCAGGACGGCTGGTGTGGACCGGGGCCTGGAGCCAGCTCCCTGGCCCGACCCTGTGGCCCAGGGTGGGGAAGGGACCGAGGAGGTTGAGAGTGACGTAAACCCAGGTGGGGCCTTGGGCTCAGCCAGAGCTTGGGACTGGGTTCTGAGTGTGACTGTCATCAGAGGTCCCCTCGGGCTTGACCCTCAAGTTGGAGGGAAAGGCCCTGGTCACTCACGACACCCCGGGGTCAGTGGTCTCCTCACTTGGGAGAAGGGAGAGACGTTAGAGCCTGGTCTGGGCCCGAGAGAGTGCTCAGTAACGCCAGGCTCACGGGCATCACCAGGTGTGAGAGGCGGCCGTGCTGGCCCTGAGCAGCAGACGGGGAGGACTCCCCACGTGGAGTCGCTGTTCTGCCTGGTCCAGCACAACCCCCTCCCCCAGGTCCAGAAACCTCACCAGGTTGCCATGGTCACCTCCCTGACCCCTGACCCCTTTGTCCTTTCTCCCTCCTGCCTGCCCCCTGCCTCCCTTCACTTGCTCCTCGGTGGCATCTCCACCCTGCACGTGGCTCTCTTGGGGTATGCCAGGCCTGCCCTCTGACCCACGCTCCTTCCCCTGTCTCGGGGCTGGGGCTCTGGGACGCTCCTCTCAGCTCAGCCCCCGCCCCTGCGAACACAGCTCAGGAGAGTGGGAGGGCTGTGTCCAAGCCTGGTCTCCCGCTAACCGTGTGACCCCCAACAAGCTGTCTGCTCCCTGAGCTGGGTTTCCCGGCTGCCTCCTTGGGAGGCCCCGGTGACCAGGGCAAGGAGAGCCTGGCAGCTTTGGAGCCCAGGGTGGGAAGGTCCTGTTTCACGCGTGCCATGGCGAGGTCCGGGGCAAGCACCTGTGCCTGCGATCCAGGCTCCTGCCTGCCTTGGGCTCCTGGGGGCAGTGGTGGAGTGCCTTGTGCCTGGAGGCCATGAGGGGCATCTGGGGCAATGGGTGCCCCTCCTCCAGGCAGCCCCTGGTTGCTGAGAGGTGTCTCTGCTGCTTCCATTGGGCACACAAGCCTCTCCCAGGGCTCAGTGCAAGCACTGGGCTGTGTCCCAGAGGCCTGGCTGCCTGTCCCCTCTGCCGTCTGTGGCTGGGGGAGGAACCGACTCATCCCTGCCCATCATGAGCTATGCCGACGCCAGGAGAGTCTCCGCAGTGTCTACAGCCCTGCTGCCCGCGCTTGATTGAAGGATGTCTCTGCCCAGATGGCTCTGCCCCGCGTCTGGCTTGGGACAGGGCACCCAAAAGCTCTCCAGGACCCTGTGGCCCCATCCACACCTCGCTGCTCTCTCAACGAAGCTGGGGGCCTCATCTCCCTGCAGGCTCGCTGACTGCCAGACCGTTCCCCCGCACACTCGGTACCAACACCCCAAAGCAGCTGCCGCCGCAGGACAAAGCCTCCTAGAAACAGCACAGGTTGGCTCAGGGTGGGCCCGGAGCTGCAGGCGGCCGGAGGTTTCATCTGGTGACAGAGGCTTCCAGGTGGCACAGAGAGCGCTTGCTCCCTCAGTCCTTCCAGGAACGAGGCGGGTGGAGGAGGTTTCCAGCCCCCGGACAGAGCACAGGGGTACGGCCCGTCAGCTGGAGAACCAGGGCGTCCCACCCAGCCTGCGCACATTTCCCGAACGGCGTGCAACTCCGTGGTGCTCTGGCCCAGAGCTCAGCCTGCGTCCGCTGCTGCTGTTCCGAGGCCGAGGAACCTTAGATGCCGAGAGAAGAGTGGCTCGATGTGGCTGAAGCCGGCTCCAGGTCAGGACGCAGGACCGAGAAGATGAGGGCTGCCACGATGAATAATAATCTATGAAAATAAAAGCGTAATATGCTAATTAGACCGGACAGCCGAACGAGGGCGGAGGCAAGCTGCTGCGGCTGTGAGGGCTGAGCCCCTTGCAGAAATCTTGTGCATCGGGCCTCTAGTATTAATAATAATAATAATAATAATAATAATACCACCACAACAGACTGTGTTGCTCTGTGTGAGCGAGCCTGCCTGCTCTCTCGGGGAGCAGGAGCCCTTCCCGTGCAGGACCTGCTGGTTCAGACGAGGGACAGCAGCCTTTATCCTGGTCCTCCCCCGGGGGCCGGCCACACGTGTCCCTCACACTGCAGGTGTGAAGTTTACGCTCTCCTGGGCGGAACCAGCTCCGCAGGCCGTCGTCGGACCAGCGTTCTCAGGCCGACAGGCGACTCCACGTCTTGACAAATGATTGCGGTGCAACGTGTATGTGCTGGAACCTCTCCTTTTCAGAGCCATTTCCCGTCGTGGGAATGTGAGGTTCAACCTCAAGGCTGTGAAGGGGGCATATTTTGGGGAGGACCCCTGTTCTGACGCCCGGGGACTTGTCTGCCCTTGTCTGTGCCTTCCTGCTGGCACCCCACGCGGTTTCCCTGCTGGCTCTCTGGGACGAGGCCTGTGGGCGACCTTCTTTCTCCCGGGCTCACTGGTCCATTTAGATAATGACACTTCCTGCCGGTTGAGCTCAGCCGAAGTGAAGTCAGTTCCCCACTTATTTGGCCAGAGGGTTGCAGAAGTTTTCCTTTTGGGGAAGAGAAAAGAAGGCGGCCTCCGTAGCGGTCAGGAAAGGGAAAGCCCTGGCTTCCGGCGCAGCCGAGGAGGGGACACCGCGGCCCCTGCACGCAGCTGAGGACACACGTCGGAGGATGGACCCAACCCCCCCGCCCCAGGGGGAAGCGAGTCATCCAGAGCCCGTCCCAGGCCAGGCGCCCAGGGCTTCCCGCCCCCAGCGCTGATGTCCTGGCCTCGAAGATCAGGCTAGACCTCAGGCCACTGCTCTCCTCGGGCCACTTGGGAAGCCTGGCCCCGACCAAGGGCCCCCCGTCACCGCCCAGCCGTGCGCAGTTGCTCTGCAAGTCTGCTGCTGGACACTCCCTGCCGTGGCCTTGGCCGTGGCCTCCTGTCTGACTCCTCATTGGAGTCACACAGCCTGCTGGGCCTATGAGGTCCTACTCCCCCTATGAGCCCCTACTCCCCCTTGCCCAGCTTGGCTCTTGGGGCAGGTCTGACCCTGGAGACTGTGGGCCCCAGGCTCCCTGCCTGGCCAACGTCATGTTCCATGCTCAGCCAATGTCGCTCTGGTGGGAGCCTGGGGCGGAGGTGGGGATATCCCTCCTCTCGCTGCTCAGGCTGCATCTCCAGTCACTGTTGCCTCTCTCTGTAGCTGGAGCAGCCTGACCCTGGCCTTGGGTGCTGGTAACACCCTCTCCTCCTCCTCTCCCTCTGGCGTGGGGCAGAACCACCTGTTGTTGGCACTGCAACAGGGTCCCCGGCACCCAGTGTCCTGTCCAGGCTGCCTGAAGGCTCCCTCTGGCCACAGGAGCTGGACGTGCCTGGAGATGGATGACTCCAGAGCACTGGGCAATGAAGATGTAGTTGGAGGACCAGCGGCCAGCTTCCCCTCCTCCGGGGTGGGGTGTGGCGCAGCCCTGAGGCGTATCTGCAGTCTCCCCGAGGCCCCCAGTGCTGTATTGGCTCCTGCCCAGCCCCAGCCCCCTCCTGGGGTGCCAGGGGTCGCCTCCCACGCAAACTGTCCTGGAATCTCATCTCAGCATCTGAATCTGAGATCCTCCCAAGTAAGCCTCCTGTTCTCATCTCACCACCCCCTATTTGGCTTCTCAGCGGTCCCCTCACCCCTTCTCTCTTTCTGGGTCCCCAAAGCATCCATGTCCAGGGCAGAGGGGGTGGGCCTCCCTCTGATTGTGGGGGTGTAGGCAGGGGGCAGGAAGGCAGAGCTGGCAAGGTGGTGCCTCAGGAGGTGTGAGCAGGCTGGGCGCTCACTGCATCGACCTGTCGAGTGTTGGAAACTTTGGCCAGCACCCTAGATTGCTGGTGCACCCCCCCGCCCCCCCCAGGCCTGGGACAATGGAGCCTGCCGGTTACATAAAGCGCTCCTTACATAACCAGCGTGAAGATACATGAAAAGCTGGGCAAGTCAAAACAACTACAGCCGGCCGGGCGGGCGGGCGGGCGGGCTCCATGGACAAACACCGGAGAGTGGTGAGTAACCGTCGGAAAGCCCCAGCCTCGGGCAGGAAAGGGACTCTGGGTGGGGCCTCCTGGAAGAGAAAGTGGTTGGACAGAGAGACACAGAGGCCACCGCCGGCTCCCAGGGCCGGGCTGGGCACAGCCGTGCGGCGCTGCTGGCCTCAGGGTTCCGAGCCACCAGGTTCCAAGTCGTCCCGCACGCCAGCCCTGCTCCTCTCGCCCCTCAGCCCTGCGGCCCCGGGTGTCCCTCCTCACACGGCTCACAGGCCACACACGCCCGGGGTGTCCCTTCCCCCTTGGCTGCAAAGCTCCTCTTTTAGGTGCCCAGGTCCTGCCCATCCGTCCTTTCCTCCTCCAACAGGAACGCCTGTCTCCTACCCCGACTTCTGCTTTTGTGATGGTCCTTGTCTTTATAGATCTTTGCTTTGAACACTTACTGCTCTTTATACCCTTTGGTTTAGCTTTCACTTCATACACGAGACTTCAAATGTGTGTTTACAGACACACAGGTGTGGCCGATCCCTCCCAGTAGATGGTGGCGATGTGAATCCAAAGTCGTGTTCAACCTCCTCCGTGTCTCCCGCAGGACCCACAGCAAGCGCCCCAGAAAGCCAGGCCGATGCTATCTCTCGCCAGCTGGCCTCTAGCTGTCTGGACTCAGGAGCTGGGAACATTCTGATCATTTTTGAGCGAATCCTTCCCCAGTCACACTGTTGCTAGTTGCCGTCCCAAACGTAAGGACTGGATGGATGTGGGATTCCCTGCTATCAGAGCTTGCTATCAGAACTTTCTCTGCCTGAGCTCAGGAACCAAAAAGGTTGAGACGCAGGGGATAGCGGCCTTCTGGATGCACATGGCGGCCCGTGACAGGGCCAGCACGTGCTGTCCTGAGACTCCACGGCGGCCACTCTGTCCCGACTGAGGCCCAGAAGCAAATCAACACACTGTTATCACTGCTTCAAGGGCAGTGCCCACACAGGAATATGCACAGATTTTGACTTGAACTCTGGATCTGGGATTTAATTCTCTATGCAGCACTTTTCTCACCTGCAAAATTACAAAAATTGTATCTATTTTTTAAGGTTCTTCTACAGAATAAAAATAATATATGTGGAGTGACTGGTATCTATAGTAGGCCCTGGATGAATTGTTATTTCCATCAATATTGGTAATCAACTCATTCATGCCCAGGTGTCTTGCTGCAGGCTTGGTCCCTGCCCCTTGTCTGTGCTGGCCCCTCACTTCACACCTGGACTGTGGCACCTCGCAATAGTCCAGGATGATCTCAACAAGATTCTAGTCCAGTCACATCTGCAAAGACCCTACTTCCAAATAAGGTCACATGCACAGGCTCCGGGATCAGGACCTGGACATATATTTGGGAGCCATCATTCAACCCACTCCAGTTGCTCTGGGAAGGTCCCCTAGTCATCAGTTCTGCTGTGAGCACAGGGGGGCCGGAGGTGCCCGGGCTCATGGGAGCCAGCACAGTTCAGGCAGAGTGGGAGGCCTGGGGCGTGGCCTCCTTTGCACAGCAGCAGTGCAGCCCTCAGAACCCCATCCCCCCCACACCAACACTTTGAGCTCCTTCCTCCACCCCAACTCCCTCCCTCTGCTCCCTCCCAGGCCACCTCTGCAGCTTATCTCGGGAGAGTCTCATAGCGTTTCCCCCTTGGCATGCAGAGCCTCACACAGATCATCATCTCATCCCCCAGCTTCTCTGGGCAGAAGCTGAGCCACCTCCCTAGCCCTGGTACCCGGGGTGGGAGAGCAGGGTGTACCTACACCAGCTGTGAATCTACAAGGCAGTGACAATGGAGTAGGGGGCAGAAAAGAGGGAATTGAAAGGGGATGAGGTGGGCCCAGGATGTCCCCGGGAACCCTAGGGTTTAATCCAGGTGGTACCCCGGCATCAGCCCACAGCATCCTCAGGCCCCTCAGGCACCCCACGCCCACGCCCATGCCCACGCCCACACAGACCCTGACACTGGAGGCTCTGGGCCCATCTCTCCCCCTTACCACTCACTGGGACCCCAGAGAACACTGGGCTAGCCCCACATTATTTAGTTCTCCATTCCTCTAATGCAGCGGTTCTCAACCTGTGGGTCGCGACCCCTTTGAGGGTTGAACAACCCTTTCACAGGGGTCGCCTAAGACCATCGGAAAACACATATAGAATTACATATTGTTTTTGTGATTAATCACTATGCTTTAATTATGTCCAATTTGTAACAATGAAATTGGGGGTCACCACAACATGAGGAACTGTATTAAAGGTTCGCGGCATTCGGAAGGTTGAGAACCACTGCTCTGATGGGAGCTCCCCTGGCACTGTTCTTCCTGCCTTCACCTGAATGGCGATCCCTGGGGGGGGGGGGGGGGGGGGGGAGCTGGGAGCTGGGTGCCTTCCCCATCACCCTATCCCCTCCACCCCCCACCTTGCCCCTGTGGCTGTCCTGGGAAGGCAGATGCATAAAAATAGCTCCATCTTGCTGAGCCACAGGTCTCTTTTCTGGGAAGCGGGGCGGGGGGGGGGGGGACCCTTTTCGGGCTTCCTGGGACACAGCCTGGCTGTCTGTGCTGGCCACGCCCCTCCCTCAGCTGCTGCTGCGTGTCCCTGAGGCCGCTGCCCGCCTGACCCCTCTCTGGGGACCTCACGCGTCCCTTTTTTAGAGCAGTATTTTTACCCAGGGTGGTGCCAAGGGTCACCCGGCCCTGCTCACCAAGAGGGCCTGCAGGAGCAGCCTGGGGCAGTGCCTCCCCCCACGGGGGCCTCTCAGCCCATCTTCCTTCTATGGCTGGAAGGGAGTCTGGGTATTTTTATCCTCAGGGAGTGACCAGGCAAGGACTCTTCTCTGGGGACCCAAAATGACTCAGAATGAAAAATGGGGGCGCTCACAGGAGCTCTGGGCCAGCGGAGCACACTGGCCACGGTGATTTCCAGTTCCTGTCTGCCCACAGTGGAGGGGCATGGGACCCAGGTTGCTCCCTCACCAGGAGAATGAGAAGGACCCTCCTGGAGTGATGGGCACCCCAGGGCGGTGTGGCCCGCAGACCCTCTGGGGCTTGAACGGCACCCCCACCGTGACCCTGGTCCTGGGACGGAGGCTCCAAGGGCACGCGTGGCCCCTGATGTAACGTTTGGAGCTGAAGCTGCTCACCGTTCACCTCTTGGCGCTTTGGTCCCTGTTCCTGCGTAGCCTGCTCCTCTTGTCCCTGCCTCGCGCCCTGGTCTCTGATTCACCACAGGCTGGTTCTCTAATAAACACACGCAGTTATTACTCTGAACTGGTAATGGGGTGTGTTTAACCCGTTTACCTTGACTGTGTCACTGACACCGACTGGGTGTAGCCTGTCATTTTACTATTCACTTTGTCCTCTGGATCTTGTCCCTCTGCTCTCTTTTCTTGCTTTCTTATTTCAATGTTTTGTAGCATTCCCTCGTAACTTACCGATTGGCTTTTTGGCTCTATCCCTGGAGTTTTTCAGTGGTTGCTTTGTGATTATAATCGACTAACCCTAGCCTCTCACAGTCTCCTTAGAGGTCATATTTTGCACTTGAAGTAAAATGGAGAAGCCATAGGACCCGAGATTCCCTCCCCTCCTTCCTTTTAAAAAGATATTGTTGCCCAGCTGGTGTGGCTCAGTGGTTGAGCTTCGACCTATGAACCCAGAGGTCACTGTTTGATTCCCATTCAGGGCATATGCCCAGATTTCGGGTTCCATCCCCAGCTGTGGGGCATGCAGGAGGCAATTGACCAATGATTCTCTCTCATCATGAATGTTTCTATCTCTCTCTCTGAAATCAATAATATCCTATCTAATAAAAGAGAAACATGGTAATTAGCATACGACCGCTACCCTTCCCATTGGTTAATCAGGGCGATATGCAAATTAACTGCCAGCCAAGATGGCGGCTGGCAGCCAGGCAGCTGACACGAACAGGGAGGCTTGCTTGCTTCAGTGACCCAGGAAGCCAAGCTTCCCCGCCTGCCTTGCCGGCCTCTCAGCTGCACTCTAAGCAACATTGTAACAAATATAGAAGCTAAACAAAACCCCCGGCTTCAGCCAGCAGGACCGCAACATTGTTTCAAATACAGAAGGTAAACAAAGGCCAGAAAACTGCTTTCAGCAGTGGAGGTCTCATAGCTGGAGCCGAGCCTCAGAGCTAAAGCTGGCCCAGAATTAAAAAAAAGGAAAAAAGGACAGGTTGGGAGCTTCAGTCACCCGCCAGCCTGAAAACGGCCCTCAGCCCCTCACCCAGGGTGGCCAGGCACCCCAGTGGGGACCCCCACCCTAAAGGGGGTGTGACCAGATGCAAACAGCCATCATCCCCTCACCCAGGCTGGCTAGGCACCCAAGCGGGACCCCCACCCTGATCCAGGACACCCTTCAGGGCAAACCAGCTGGCCCCCACCCGTGCACCAGGCTTCTATCCTATATAGTAAAAGGGTAATATGCCTCCCAGCACCGGGATCAGCAGAGCAGCGAGGCCTCCCAGCACCGGGATCAGCGTGACAGGGGCCAGCGACCAAACCCCCTGCGGCTCTGTGTGTGAAAGGGGCGGTGCCCCAACTCCCCTATTGGCCCTGCTCTGAGCCCGACCAGGGGCTGCACCTAGGGATTGGGCCTGCCCTCTGCCACCTGGGAGCAGGCCTAAGCTAGCAGGTCGTTATCTCCCGAGGGGTCCCAAACTGTGAGAGGGCACAGGCTGGGCTGAGGGACCCCCCTCTCCCCCCTGAGTGCACAAATTTTTGTGCACCGGGCCTCTAGTATATATATATATAATTTTCCCAATGTCTTTCTGTCACCATGTTCGTTTTTAAAATTTTGTTGTTTTAAAAATTCTTGCACTTTTAAATTTTGTACCTGATTTTTTTTAAATTAATAGACTTTTTTAAAGAGTAGATTTAGGCTCCGACTGGGTGGCTCAGTTGGCTGAAGTGTCATTCCAGACACGAAAAATGTTGCGGATTCAACTCCCGGTCAGGATTCCATCCCTCAGTTATAGAGTTTGGGCAGGCCCGGCATTTGCTCTGACTCTGGGAGGCAGTTATGGCGGAAACCGATGGCCATCCCCATGACCTGCCTGTCCTCGATTCATGCATGCTTGACGATAAATCACTTAGAGGCTAAGTAGACGCCCTCCATTCCTGCCCACGTCTTCCCACACAGTGGGGGCTTCGGGAAGCTGGGTCACATCGACATGGCATCATGCACTGCCTGGCACCGTAGGGTTCCCGTGGGGCTGGACCCGCGACCGGCCCGGGAGCACCAAGCTCCAGCCAGCTGCCTGCTGGGAGCATCAGGGATGTGTTTGTCATTCTGGACACAACAGATATTGAGGGTGTTGATGGGGACTGAGAAGCTGAGCTCCAGACAGCGCTAAGACGTGGCTCCTGGGGTATAACTTGTAACACAGAACCCTGCGAGCTGTGTGGGTATCATTCCTCAGTGGGAGGAGGAAATGGACAGCAAAAGGCTGAAAGAGCAGTAGGAAGGCCTAGGCAGCAGATCTGATACGCATTTGCAGTGAGCTGGGGAGGAGGGAGGCTCAGGCGTGGCCCTGGCTGTGGCCGTGGCTGTGGCCGTGGCCTAGAGCGATGTCACCAGAGGACTGTCCTGCCGCCCAGGAGGGTGGTGTGTGCAGGGCTGGCTGGGTTCTTCCCTGACCAGCGGGCACGTTCTAGAGACGGTGGCATGAGTGTGGTGTCTGTGGGAAACCTCTGAGGCTGGGGGCCTTGATGTGGGCACAGGTCGCGCTTTCCTCCCGGCAGAGCAGCCAGCTGCCAGCACATGGGAGGAAAACTGTTTCCTTCACTTTCTTAGAGGGAAACTAAGGCTCTGAACAAACACAGGGCCAGAGAGCCCTCAGTTTTATCTCCTAAAATCCACAGGTGACCGTGTCATCAGGAGGAGGTGGAACTCCTGCGTCTCGGGCCCGGCTTTGCCAGGAAGCAGCCACGTGACTGTGAGCTGCCCCACCTACCCAGCCTCAGTTTCCTCATCTGTAAGTTCAAGGAGCTGCATGTTCGGGACCTGACATGGCTGGTGCTGCTTCACTCCTGATGTTACGAGCCTGCCGCGCTTAAACACTTTTATTTTTTTTTGTTAATCCTCACCTGAGGATATTTTTCCATTGATTTTTTAGAGAGAGTGGAAGAGAGAGGGAAAGACAGAGAGAAACACCTCAGTTGGTTGCCTCTGCAAGTGCCCCGACCAGGGCGTGGGCCAGAGAAGGTCCTGCAACCATGATACATGTGCTTGACTGAAATTGAACCCAGGACCCTGTGGTCCACAGGCCAATGCTCTATCCACTGAGTCCAGCCGGCTAGGGCAAGCTTAAACACTGTTAGAAAAGAATTACTCACATTTAAAAACCTCACCTAAAAACCCAGCATTCCTGAGGCCAGCCTGCACATCTGTCCT
This sequence comes from Myotis daubentonii, assembly GCF_963259705.1. NCBI lineage: Eukaryota > Metazoa > Chordata > Mammalia > Chiroptera > Vespertilionidae > Myotis > Myotis daubentonii. Next base: position 7,915,407 of record NC_081842.1, on the reverse strand, counting down.
CCAGGTCACCGGCGTCCCCACCACTGTGCCACCCTCCTTGCGTCTGTTCCTGCCAGGGCCCTGCAGTCACTGACTTTTTCACAACTTGTTCACGTGTCCCCACCGCTCTGTCTGAACGGTGACCTGTGCTCACGGTCTGGGGACCGGGCTGACTCTGAGCTGAATCAGGGCCTGAAAACCCAGCCATGCCACGTGGTCCTCCATGAGCACAGCCACTGGGTGGTCAGGGTCTGGTGACACGCTGTCCACCAGCTTGGGCGTAGGCACCAGGGGTCAGTGCTGCTGTGAGCCAGGGATCCCCAGAGCACAGGGTCACCCCGATCTCCCTCTCTCTTGGATCCAGCTGCTCCCAAATAACATCCATTTAAAATGGGCTGGTCACCCTCAGGGTCCCAGGGAGCTGGGTGGGTGCCGGCCTGACTCCTGAAGGCCCCGGTGACCTGACCCTGATTTAGGGAACGTTGCAGCAGGGGTTGAGCCCACAGGGCGTGTTCCTCGCTCTGAGCCTCACCGCTCAGGTGCTGGGGGCGTCCCTGGAACTGGGCAGGGGAGCGTTGGCCCTTTCTCTGGGACCTTGAGCTGTCTCCCTCCCCGTGTTCTTGCCTGGGGTGGATTCGATTAAACCAAATCCCGGCAGTGGAACCTGATGGAGATGGAGCCGCTGGAATGAACCACTGGTCACACCTCGCCTCAGCCCGGCTGCTTTCAGAGCCGCGTGCCGCAGGCTCCAAGGAGCCCAGTGACTTACGGGCTCTGAGGTCACACTCGGTGGACCCACCAGTCAGCATTCCTGGAGTGTTTGGATGTTTCCAAAGACCGAGCGGGCGTGGACTCGGCTCTGTGACCTGAAAGGACACCTGGAAAGGGGGCCCTTGGGGGGACGTGTGATTCCTGGCGTTCCCAGGACACCGGGTTTTGAGTTCTGAGAAGTGACGCCGGGCTGCTCTCTCGAGGTCTCGGCAGCTGTGGGAATGCCCTTTGTGGGAGCTCACGCACGTCCGGGCGAGAAATCAGAAGAGAACCCAGGACCCTGGGGGAGGCGAGAGGCGGTGCCGGGGCGCCTTGTGGTGACACCCCGTCACCCTGCTGTTTCCCGCGGCAGTTGGTTTGGATGGGGTGTCAGAGGGCCTTAGTCCCCAACTCTCCGCTGGTGGGTAATTGCTGGACATGCAGCCGGGCGTTTCTGTCCTGTTAGGGACAAGGCCCCAGGCTCCAAGGCCACGCCAGCAGCTCCCGGGAAGACGGTGACTGTGGAAGGACATGAGGGTGACAGTGGTGGGCAGAGGGTCAGCCCTGGGGACCAAGGTGCCTCACGGGTGTGTCTCAGCCAAGCCCACACGCTCTCCTGCACTCCTGGTTGAGAAAAAGTTGGCTAAAGGAACAGTCTGAAGGCAGTAGATTATAGGGTTATGGGGTGTGTGTTTAGAAAAAGGAATTTACTCAGAAACATGGGCCTTAGGCATGGACCAGGGAGCAGTTCCTACCCAGTCCCCATTGCCACGGGGAGCGTTTCGCCATCACCTCGTTCACCTGAGGCAGTAGGGCTGTAGTGGATGACGGGGTGCTGGGTGTGGGGTGGGCACAGTCATCAGGGCACGGCCCGGCCCCAAACTTGCCGCAGGCACACGGGCCTCCTCCACCCCAGCACCTAAGGTCCTCCTGGCTGCAGATGACTGGCGTGTGGTTCACCAGGAATGCCCCAAACACTGCCTGACCGAGGGCCGGCTCCGGGGGCTTTCGTCATCCGGCTCCCGTAAATCGTGATGCTGACACCACGAGGCAGAGTGGTGGTTTGTCAAAGCAAATACGCGCGGACAGGACGCAGCCTGGCACACCGCCCAGGCTCAGCCCAGAGTCCCCGGGATGCCCGCCCGCCCGTCCGAGTGCACGGAGGCCAGCCAGCTTGTCAGACTGCGGGCTGCTCACCGGCCAGCCTCTCTGTGGTGCGGAGCCCGGAGGGCCAGGGGTGGGGCCCGTCTGCAAGGGCACAGGGGGGACTCGGCGAGGCAGCTGGGTTCGCTCAGAATGGCCATGCCGCCTCCTGACTCTCCTCCTCTTCCTTTTTAAATTAATAGATTCAATTCTTTCAGAGCAGTTTTCCTTTCACAGATAATTTGACGGGAAAGCACAGATTCCCACATTCCCCCTCCCGGCCTCTCCAGTTCCCCCAGTTGCTTATGCCTTGCACTGATGTGCTGCGCTTGTTACAACTGTTGAGCTGATATTGATACATTGTTATTAACCGAAGTCCATAGTTTACATCGGAATTTACCTTTTGGGGTCTATATTCTCTGGGTTTTGACAAACGTATAATGAGACATGTGACTCATTAATAATCATACAGAACAACTTCACCGCCCGAAGGTCCCCTGAGCCCCACCTGTTTATCCCTTCCCCAGCCCGGGCAGCCGCTGAGCTCTTTGCTTTTTTGTCTCCACTGTTGTGTCTTCTCCATACTGTCATAGAGTTGGAATCACATGTATGTAGCTGGCCTGGTTCTTTGTACATGACACGTGTATGAAATGCTGGAGCCAAGCGGGATGCAGCATCGCTCAGGCTCCTTCATTGCTTCTCTTTTCTTCCTTGCGCTTGAATCTGTACAAATCAGATCTTTTTTTCAGGCAGGACTAGGGAATGGAATGATTTTCTTCTCAGGATTCAAGGACGGTCAGGCTGGAGAGGCCTCAGTTTCCTAAGACAGATAAGAAAAGAATGAGAGGCCGCAACTTCCCTAGGGCCAGCAGCTTCTCCAGGGCCAGCAGCTTCTCCAGGGCCAGCAGCTTCTCCAGGGCCTACAGCTTCTCTAGGGCCTACAACTTCTTCAGGGCCTGCAGCTTCTCCAGGGTTGGGAGCTTTTCCAGGGCCTGAAGCTTCTCCAGGGCCTGCAGCTTCTCCAGGGTTGGCAGCTTCTCCGGGGCCTACAGCTTCTCCAGGGTTGGCAGCTTCTCCAGGGCCTACAACTTCTCCAGGGTCTACAGCTTCTCCAGGGCCTGCAGCTTCTCCAGGGCCTGCAGCTTCTCCAAGGCCAGCAGCTTCTCCAGGGCCTGCAGCTTCTCCAGGGTCTACAGCTTCTCCAGGGCCTGCAGCTTCTCCAAGGCCAGCAGCTTCTCCAGGGCCTGCAGCTTCTCCAGGGCCTGAAGCTTCTCCAGGGCCAGCAGCTTCTCCAGGGCATACAGCTTCTCCAGGGCCAGCAGCTTCTCCAGGGCTGGCAGCTTCTCCAGATGGATGGACATCTGAGGCCTTAGTCATCTAAGGCTGTGGCCAGGTTCCCCCCCACCCCCACCCCCACCACCTGTGACCTTACACTCTAGCACTGGAGGGCCCTGCTAGGACACCTGCCGTGCCCATGTCCGTCTGTCATCTATCTTGTTCCTTATCAGTTGTCCTCTGGCTACATGTGTTCACAGTTGGCTGATTCTCTACCCATCTCACAGACCAGCACACAGAGGCGTGGGGACGTGCCCGAGGTCACACAGCTAGGCAGACTTTTCAGCTGTGAAATCTAAAAGGTCCTGGGGTCCGGGATGCCCCTGGGTCACAAGTGACCACAGTGCAACGCTGGGACCCGGGCTTTGCTGAAGCCCCTGCAGAGCACACAGTGGTGTCCTGGCATGCAGTGGGGTCTTCTGAGCCCCAGGGACTGAGCAGCATGGGCCAGGGCTCGTATCTGCCACCCCCCAGCAGGCACACTGTGGAGCAGGGTGGCTCCCAAGACACGCCAGGCTCCCGCCTCAGCCTGCAGCAGGTTACTGAAGATCTGCACTCATTCCCATGTAAGGGTTACCCTAAAAGGATCCACCCCAGGCCACGATCTGATGCCTCCTCCCACTGGCTGAGAGGCCCCGGGAATGGACCGTGGAGGACAGGATCCACAGGGAAATGCCATGAGTACCCGTGTCCGGTGGCAGAGCTGCTGTGGCTCGGACCTCCAAGAGCCTGGGAGGTTTGGCTCTCCTTCCCTGGGCACTCAGAGAGCTGGGAGCACGGGACCCTCACACTCCACCACTCTGTCCTGGGCGAGCGGCCACGCTCCGGTCTGGCCCTGTAGGTTGTGTGCCCCTCAAAGGGAGACTTGGCAGGCAGGCCCCTGGCTGTGTCCCCTCCTGCATGGAGCTGTTTGGCTTCCCGGTAAAAGGGCATTGCCACCACCCCACCCCGGGGACTCTCAACACCGTGGGCTGCCCTGGGCGGCCCCACGGTTCCACCTTACAGAGGGTTATGGAAGGTGGCGGTGGGGTTGGGGGTCTCCTGGATGGCGAGGCCACAGGCTCTGCCCACCTCAGGGCAAGGCCAGGTGCAGACCGTGCCCCAAAGCCGGCCAGCCCTGGCAGGCCCACCCCAGGAAAGGGCTGGCACTGCCCCTGCTCTCTCCACCCATTTCAGAGTGTTCCCCACAGGGCCTGGTCCCTGGGAGGGTCCTTGGGTCCTGAGAGCCGGTGGGTGACCTGAAGTCCTAGTGACTGAAAGCGGCTTGGAGGGCATGAATGGTCTGGGTTTGAAAGAGAGCAAGGAGGCCAGGGTTCTTTGTTTGGCTTTGCACGATTTCTGTTTAGGGCCCTGGGACAGTGCCCATGACCCTCCCAGGACACCCATGTCTCTGGTTTGGAACGTGCCTGAGAAAGGTGTGTGTCATGGCAGCAGGGAAAAGTGTCATGTCCATTCTCTCTGGTTTATGCCATCCCCCCGTCTGCCTCCAGCCCCCGGGGGCCCCTTTCCTCCAGCCATGGCCCAGGTCCCCAAGAGGGGATGCCCCACGTGGGGCCTAGTCGGTTCCGGGAGGGGAGGGGGGCAAAGGGGCAGCCTGTCCAGAGAGCTGCTGGGTCACGTGGGGCAGCAGTGTGTTGGCCAGGTTGGGGTGCACGTGGTTAGAGCGGCAGACCTCAGGGGCACCGGAAGCACCCACCCCGTGCGGGCAGCGTTTATGAGGGACTTTCTCTAACGCCAGGATCCTGCTGTTGCCATCACAGGGACCCTTGCTTTGGCACTCACAGCACAGGGGCTGAGTCAGCCACGGACCCCAAATCCCGCAAGGACCCCCCCCCCCAGCTCCCCTCTGGTCGGTAGAGGATGCACAGAGCTGGGCAAGGCCCAACAGCAGCCCAGACCTCACACCGAGGGGCGCCAGGTCCGCCCTGGCCTGGGGGTGGCAGAGCCCGCGCTCTGGGACAAGGCTCCTGAAATAACTGCGCTCCCACGGAGGGGGCACTGGCTCCATGGCTTCCGGGCCCTTCCCTCTTCTGCAGTCACGGCTGCCACTCAGGGCTGGGGGGTGGGGGGCTCCAGGCCATCGCCCTCAGACCAGCAACATCTGCGGCTGCGGGGCTGGGCGCCCTTGAGATTCATCGCCTGCTCTTCCCATTCGAACCTGCCTTGATTACAGACACGTTGCTTCTCCAGGGAGTGGACGTGGTTTTTAAGTGGAAAGGGAAGCTCGCTTGGTAAATTGCTGAAGCTGGTGGGTGCCATGTGGGTCTTTAGTGTGAGGGTGGGGGTGGGGGTGGGGGTGGGGGTGCACTCCAGGGCCAAAGTCAGCCCCCACCAAGCTCTACATACTCAGGGAAAGCACTTCCTTCCTAGGCTGGTGTGCAAACAGCCTGCCCGAGGCTGAGCTGAGCTGAGGGGGGGTGAGGGGGAGTGACCCTTCCCACCTGTGGATGGCTGTGGCGGGGGTGGGGTGGGAGGGGGAGCAAGGGGGGGGGGCGTCCTTGGCAGGTGGCAGGTGGCAGGCGATTGGAACCAGGGCTGATGACCAGGCTGGCAGCAATCAGGCCGTGTTTGACCATTTAAGGAGCCGCAGGCGGCTTGGAAAGGCCTGAATTAGAAAGGCATCCAGCCCTGCAGGGGAGATAAGGAAGCTGCTTGGGGCCGCTCCCAGGAGTGTGTTATCAGCGCGCTGAAGGCTGTGGCTCCACCTGGGCTGTTGACCCATAGAAAGCCCTCCTGGCTTTGCTGCAGTCCAAGCTCCGCTGGCCCAGTGGCTAATGGGAGAGCAGGCTTTGTGTCACTCAGTAAGATGGGAGGCTTCCCTCTTTGTAAAAGCAGGTGCTGCTGACGTAAGGCACCACGTGAATCCTTGTCACTACAACTTGTTCCCCAGTGATGCATGTGGGGAAACTGAGTCTGAGGCTCCGCCAGGCACAGCAGCTCGCCTCCCCGGTCCCTGACACGGGCGCTGCCCACCTGAATGTTTTAGATGCTCTGCTCATCACCAGAGACTTCATATATGGATGTGCAATAGTCGGACATGGGACAGTATACAGCAGTGAAAAGGAATGACCTATAGTTACATATGACAATGTGGGTTATCTTAGAAACACAACATTGGATGAAAAAGAACTAATTGCAGGAGACTTCATGCCACACGCTTCAACTTGTCAAAATCAAGCAAAACAGAACACTAGTGTTTACTAGCAATGGTTCTCAACCTTCTGGCCCTTTAAATACAGTTCCTCATGTTGTGACCCAACCATAAAATTATTTTCGTTGCTACTTCATAACTGTCATGTTGCTACTGTTATGAATCGTCATGTAAATATCTGATATGCAGGATGGTCTTAGGCGACCCCTGTGAAAGGGTCGTTCGACCGCCAAAGGGGTCGCGACCCACAGGTTGAGAACCGATGGTTTAGAGATCCATACACGCGTGGGAAAAAGTGAGGGCACCAGCTTCAGGATAGAGGTTGCCTCTGGGGAGACTGGAGGGAGGTCTGGGAAGGGAGCGAGGGGGTGGGAGGATGTGCTCCAGCTGAGGGGTGCCTGGCGCCCAGCCTCGATGAGGAGGGTGGTCTGCTCTCCCAGGAACTGACAATGACGGACAGGGTCTCCGCTTGCACGGCCTCCAGGGCTGGCCACCCAAGGGAGCCTGAATCAAGACCCACACACCAGCCAGCCGGCCCATGTGAGCAGGGTTTCTCTGCCCAGAGCCCCGCTGGCTGCGGGAACCAGCATCAGAGGACTCGGCGCGGATTCCAGCAGGCAGGGAGCCACGTGCGCTCCGGAGGCAGAGCTGGGGATTAGCAGGCTGAGTCACCGCCCGCGGGGGTGGAGGTGACAGGAAAGGATGACAGGTGAGGCGCTCGGTCCAGGGGCGGCGTGCAGTGAAGGGGAATGTGCTGGGATTATAGGTCCTGGAGGACGGAAGCGTTGGCTGTGTGGCTCCGGCAGCCGCTCCAGCAGAAGGTGCTGGAAAATAAGCAGAGGCATGATGTCACATTAGGAGGAGGGTGCAGGGCCCATCCCGGGCCGAGGGTCTGACAGTGAGGGTGCAGGGCCCATCCCGGGCCGAGGGTCTGACAGTGAGGGTGCAGGGCCCATCCCGGGCCGAGGGTCTGACAGTGAGGGTGCAGGGCCCATCCCGGGCAGAGGGTCTGACAGTGAGGGTGCAGGGGCGGGCCGGCACAGAGGATGCTGTCCAGGTCCTTAGTGCAGGGGCGGGTCCTGGACACCCCTTCCCTCTGCAGGTATCGGGCAGAACCAGGGGTGTTTATGAGGGCCCCGCGCTGACTGCTCTCTGGGGGCTGCAGCTGCACAGTGGCTGACTCTCCCCCATGAGGAGATGGGGACACGGACAAGGGGGCCCAGCAAGAGCACCAGGTCCCACGGAGTCCCAAGGAAGACAATGCTGGCCCCTCTGCAGTGGCCTCTGGGCTGTAGCTCACACCTCCGCGTCCACGGGGGCCGGGATTCGAGGGTCTACATTCCTGACACATCAGTGAGGCGATGCTGCCCCTTGGCAGGGGGGCGGGATTGCCAGGCCTCCTGGTTGTGCGTGTGCAGTGTTTTGAAATGTAGGTTTTATCATTGTCCAGGGTGGTGAGACCGACCGACCAGGAGGCAATGCCCCTGAAGGAGCTGGTGTCTCACAGGTCTCAGGAGGAGGGGCCACCACACCGGGCCTCGCGGGGACGGGCCTGGGCCAGGCAGGCGGGGAAGGGAGACGTGGTCAGGAGCCTTCACCACGGCTTCTAGGGGCAGGGCCAGCAGGCTCAGGACTGGCTGGTCTGCCAGGCACCAGGCTGTCAGGCACCTGGCCCTGGGTGGGGCCTGGGAGTGCTGGGTGTGCTGGCCCTGGAGGGGGAGGGCGGGGGTTGCATAGGGAAGACAGCTCGAAGCCAAGCCGAGTCTCTGACTATCTGCAGGAATCAGCCAGCCCTGGGAGGAGCCCAGACTGCAAAGCCTGAGAGGCAGAATCAGTGCTGGAGCTGGGAGTGACGGAGGCGGCCGGGCCTGGGGCCTTGGGCTGTGCAGGCAGCTGCAGCAGGGCCGGGAGCTAAACCCAGCCTGGTTCCCCTCGGTGGCTGTTCAGATCTGATAGAAGGAAGGGCTGCCCGAATTCCTCCTCCTGGGTCTGAGGAGCCTTGCTGACAGCCCCTGACTGCTGGGTTCACGCATCACTCTGCACCTGGAAAGAACTTTCTGGAGATGCAGCTCATTCTCCCACTCCTGCCCGTGTCCCTGCCCTGTGGGACTGGGGTGCTTTTCCTTGCACAAGGAGCTGGTTTGGGGTGTGGGGAGGAGGGCAGGGAGGGGTCCACGGGAGGGGTCCCAGCCCCCTCCTCAGAGCTGGGCAGCATGGACCCTGCCCCTCTGGTCCCCTGCCTGGGCATGGCCCGGGCACCATTGGCCCTGGCAAGGCCCTTTCAAAGAGAAGATGAAGGTCCTAGCCTGTGTGGCTCAGTGGTTGCAATGTTGGCCCTCAGACTGCAGGGTCTCGAGTTCGATTCGGTCAAGGGCATAGATCTCCGTTGCGGGCTCAGTCCCTGACCCCGGTCAGGGTGCGTGTAGGAGGCAGCCAGTCGATGTGTCTCTCTTATATAGATGTTTCCCTCTCTCGGTCTCTCCCCATCCCTTTCACTCCCTCTAAAAATCAATGGGAAGATATCCTCAGGTGAGGATTAACAGCAACTACCAAAGAGGAAGTGGGGGAGGGGGTGCAGGCTCTGTGCTCCTCCTGGGCGTCCAGCCCCTGCCCCTTGGGCCCAAGGCATCTATTCTCCCTGCCAGCACCTGGGCCACAGCCACTGACGCCCTCAGGGGGATGTCCGAGTGCTGCCATCTGTGTGTGCTTCGTGACAAAACCCACCACCAGACCGCCAGGACGGGGCGTCCTGTGCGATGAGACTGTGAGGGTGACTGGGGCAGAGGAGCTGAGAAGCAACCGCCAGTGTTGGCGCCTCGACGGCCCTCTCCCTGTGCCACCGGGGCCTGGCCCTGGGGAGATGCGGATTCTGGGTCCTTCACTTACAAGATACGACATGGCCAAGCCGACAGGAGAGGGCATGTCAGCAGCTGTCCTACTGAGGCCCATCTACCCTTCATGTTGTCATGGGTTATATGTCCCCGGATTGTGGAGATGGGTCTTTACCAAGGTGGTTACATTAAAATGAGGCCATTAGGGTGGTTCTGACCCCCTAGGACTGGTGTCCTTACAGGAGATGAGGACACGCACACACCCAGAGGGGCGACGACACGGGGACCCGGGGAGCGGACAGAGTCTGCCCCAGGCCTGCTCCTCTCCTGCAGGCATGAGCTTGCGGCGGGACCCGACCCATAGCACCTTGGTCCTGGGAAAGAGGATTCGTTGGTCAGGCCCAACGTAAAGGAATCCTTTGGTCCCACTCTGCAAAGAAATTAAGTCCTCAGCAACTTGTGTTTTATTTCCGTTTGGATTTTAATGTATCAGTTTCCCTGAAGGTGGGTACCCGGGAAGCCAGCGGGGAGTCCCGCTGGGGGAGGGGCCGGATGTCCCCTGCATTCCTGAGGGGACGCCTCACTCAGCTCCCACAGGCTGTGACTGTTCTGAGCTTTTCAACCGCAGGCGAGTAGCATCGTTGCAGGGTCCTGCCGCGTTCCACAGCTGCCTCTGATGAAATCAGCCATTAGTTGCAGCTGAGGTGATTTCCAACCTGATCTGCATAAGGTGGGGGCTTATGGGCTCAGCTCTGGGCGAGGAAGGAATAAACTCCGGGTGACGTCAGAGGCCGGCCGAGCCTGTGCCATGACGCGGCGGGGACCAGGTGACAAAGGGCTCCCTGTGCCTCTGTGCCGCCCTCTCTCTCCCTGTCGGTCAGACATTGCTCTTGGGGTTTTGGACCGGCCCGAGAGGCCCCAGGCAGGGGCAGAGGCACCGACCAGAGAGAATAACCTACTGCGTCCCGTGAGCCAATGCCGGGGTCTAGCCCCAGCGGGTCCAGGGGTCCCCAAAGGTGTGGACGGAGTCGGCGAAGAAGGAAGGACATGGAGACAGCGTTCAGTTGATCAGCAGCCTTGCCAGGATCTCTAGCCACAATCTCCAGCCAAGTTCTGTGTCCATGCTCTCCAGTCAGGTTCAGTGTCCAGGTTCCAGTCAGGTTCTCCTGCCAATCTCTGTAGTCAGGTTCAGTCCAGGATCCCTTGCCATGTTCTCCCGCTAGGCTCTGTCTCTAGGCTCCGAGGCCAGTCCCTCTCCAGGATCCTCCGGCATGCTCTCTCCAGCGAAGTTCTTCTGTCTCTAGGCTCCGTGTAGGTTCTGTCTTCTTGATTCTGTTCTGAGTTCTGTCTGTTTCTGTCTTGTTACAACTGTATTTATACCAGTTGATTCAATCCTATCAATCTCTATTACAAAGGTTAGGGCGTTTCTTATCTCCATTCCAGGGAGAAAAGATTATGTAGTTTAAGCATGATTGTTCGTAGTTAAAGGGATTAATTACCCGCCTGGCACTTAGTTGAGGGGTTTTATTCCCTCCCTAACTTCAGGGGAAATCCCTACCTGGGGATTCAACCTTTCTCGGAGAGGTGACTTTGGTTAAAACACAGCGCCAAGAAGGTGAGCAAACATATTAAGAACCATATGCCATATATGCCAGGTCCCTTGAAACAGCAAGGATGGACCGGCTCCCGGCAAGCCAACGTGTGAGGCCGTTGTCCGAGATAGCTGCGGCCTGTCCGCCACCTGGGAGCCAGGGCCTGGGGCCCTGGACGCGCTTTTCATGACTCAGGTGGAAGGCTGGCGTTCAGGAGGGCGGGGTGAGTGCCTCCGGAACTGGGACAAGGTCAGAGACAGGCTGTCCCCGCGTGAATGAGCGAATGAGCGTGGACCGAAGGCTCCCTGCAGCAGCTGCCGCTCCACAGCTCCTGGGGGACTGATGGGTCACGTGGGGTGGTGGGAGCGCACGTGTGGGGCCCTGAGTGCGGGTGGTCGGGGGAGGGCTGGTCACCGGCTGGGAGCCTGGACAAAGGGCTCAAAGGCCTCAGCCTCCGTGCTGCCCTGCAGAGGAGTGTCCTCCCCAGGACCTGGCCCTGCCACCCCCAGCAGGGAGTCAGTCAGGCTGAGGGTGTGTCTCAGGCGCCCTCAGAGCCACACCTGGGGAGAGGCCTGGGCAGGAAGCCCAGTCCCATGAGCTCCTACCGTGCCCTGGGCCGTCTTCTTGCTCAGGCTCAGACCCTGCTCCTCTTCCCTTGGGCCCTTGTGTCTCTCTCCTGGGCACTCACGTCCTGGACTGATGGGGTGGGGGCACCTTTGCCTGCTGTGGTCCTCCCTGGCCTTTTCAGACCTGCAAGGCCAAGACCTACCCTGTAGACAGCCAGGCCCAGCCCCGGCCGCTTCCTGCAGCCAGGGGACCTGCCGGGCGAGCCAGTTGACGGCCGGCTGACCTCGCCCTAATGGGCCTCAGGACCACGGCCTTCCTGACAGGAAGCACGTCCAGCGGGCCCGAGAGGCAGCCTCCTGTGCATATTGCAACAGGCGTGTTTACACGGGTTAGCCAAGTGTGCGCTGGCACGACTTCTGTCATGCCGCCCGGAGGCCTGCAGCGATGCCAGGTGGCTGTGAAGGGAAGTGGGAAAGGATACTGGGGGTGGGGGGCGCTGGGGGCTGTGCGGGGGGGCCAGAGGAGGGGCTGGCAGAGGGAGCTATGTATTCACATGTGAGTCCGTGTGCAAGTGTGTGTGTGAGTACATCTGTGAGAGTGTGTGGGAGAGCGTGGGAGTCTGTGCTGGGGACCTGTTTGGGTCCCTATTGACCCTAAGGGAGGTATTTGAAATCTATAAAGGAAGAAAATTCAATCACATGTACTGAACATAGTAAAATTACAAGAAGGTAGTTTGGTTCCCAAATCACAAACATAGGGACCTGCATTGCTGCTCTGTGACAGCTCCAGCCCCTCCCTCCCTGCTATGCAGACCCCAGGACAAACCACAGGTGTGGTGGGGAGGCATCATGCTCCCTGTCAATGCCGAGCCCCCCCCCCCCCCCGAGAAGTTGGTGACTCTGCAAAGCAGCCCCGGAGGGGTAGCGGGAGGGTTACGTGGGGGCACAGCCCCTGTGTGCCCTTCTCTCAGGTCCTGTCCGCTCCGAGTCCGCAGCAGCAGGACGCTGTGGCGTGGGGATAGCAGTCTCTGCTGGGCTCCCTCCCTAGAGGTGGAGGAAGGGGAAGCGGCCCTTTGTCTGACCGCTGAGCTGGGACATCCCTTCTCCCTTGGACTCGGACCAGGACTTAGAGCGTGGGCGCTTCTTGCTCTCAAGGCTTCACACTTGGACTGAATTCACCACCAGCTCCCAAGTCTCCGGGTTGTAGACAGCAATTTCAGGACTTGTTAGCCTCCCAAATCATGTGAGCCAATTCCTCACGATAGATCTATCATCTATCTATCAATCTATCTATCTATCTATCTATCTATCTATCTATCTATCATCTATCCAACTCTACCTCCTTACCTACTTATCTACCGACCTATCGACTGGTTCTATGGTTCTGTTTCTCTGGAGGACCCTGGCTAACACAATGCCTGTTTGGGAAGGGATGTTTCCATTGAACGGGTCCCTATCCCAGTAGGCGACACCCTGTTCCCACCTCTGCCCCTCCAAGTCACCTCCCACGTGCTGCTCCGTGGCCCTAACGACACCTCCTCCTGGGAGGGGCTCTTAGAGGGACAAGATTGAGCAGGCCTGTACCCTGAGGGGTGGCAGGGCCCTGCATGCTCTCTAAGTCCCCTTCTCCAGGGTAGGGGGAGGGAGTGAGATCCCTGCAGTCACTGGGAACACAGGTGCCCCTGTGAGCGCCCCACACCCTCCGCTGCTCTCCCTGCCGCAGGCCCCTCCCAGCTCTCATTCCTGGCAGCTGTGCAAAGGAATGTGTCCTCCTGGCCCATGGTTGTGCAGCCTTGTTATCAGGAACCTCTGAGATGCTGTTACCCTTGCATTTAAACACAATGACATGACTTGGGATCCTGACAGCGAAGGGGGAAAAGCAAAGATTTAACAGGGACATGCTCCCTCGGAGTTTTAGAATCTACCCCTTGGAAAGGGGAAGAGAAGAGGGAGGAGAGGGGAGAGAGGGCAGGCCAGGGCCGGAAGGACAGTGCCAGGAGCTGGACGTTGGGTCTCACGGGGCCGCCCGAGCTCCTCCTAGGCAGGCGGTGCCAGCCACTGGGGCGGTCAGGCCACCGTCCTATTTACCTTTAGTCCAGGTTAGCGGGTTCAAAGTGACACTCCTTATCGCGTTTTTAAGATTGAGAGAGGACTTGAGACCTACTCATGCAGAAGCAGCCCTTGGCATGCTCTTTTATTGCTCAACCACAGCGACTTTTATAGGCACAGTCACGCTTTTATTAGGTTCAGTAACAGTTCCTTTGCTTTAGCATTCAGCTGTGACGTCTATAGCAATAAAGATAAGCTTTTAAAGGCCAGTTCGTTTACTTAAGCACACGACACGGGTTCCTTTCCTCTTCTGCTTGATGGCACTGTTCACACCCCAAAAATGTGGCCTGACGAACCCTCTGCGTTAGCGTGATTCTGCAGTGACACTGTATGTAAGGGCGCCACAGCAGTGACACAGCCCAAAACGCAGTCATTGGCATCCAGGAACACAACACAAAGACGAACTTAAGAAAGATATGCATAAGGGAGATGTAAAGAATTAATATCCTTAGTATATAAAGAGTTCTCGAATAAATAAGAAAAGCATTTACCCTACTAGAAGACCTCCTTTGATTTTACCCACCCAAAGGAGTCTGTGGCTCCTCATCTGGTCTCAGTTCTAAGGAACCACAGCCTGGTCAGTCATGTGTGGGAGGCAACCAATCAATGTGTCTCTCACATCAATGTTTCTCTCTCTGGCTCTCCCTCTCCCTTCCACTCTCTCACAAAAAAATAAAAAACAAATCAATAGAAAAAATATCCTCAGGCGAGGATTATCAATAAACAAACAAACAAGAAAAAGAAAATTCCCTAACCGGTTTGGCTCAGCGGATAGAGCGTCGGCCTGCGGACTCGAGGGTCCCAGGTTCGATTCCAGTCAAGGGCATGTACCTTGGTTGCGGGCACATCCCCAGTGGGGAGTGTGCAGGAGGCAGCTGATTGATGTTTCTCTCTCATCGATGTTTCTAACTCTCTATCCCTCTCCCTTGCTCTCTGTAAAAATCAATAAAATATATTAAAAAAAATAATTGTTTAAAAAAAAAGAAGAAGAAGAAAAAGAAAAAGAAAATTCATCCACTCATCAGTTAGGAATGAAGAGATTTGGAAAAGCTGCCCATGACAGCATTGTTTATAATAATGTATAAAAACAACAAGTATCTAAAAATAGCAAAAATGTTAAACAAATGTTAGACATAATGGGATATTAAACATTGATAACAATGTCTTTAAATAAAATATGATACAAGAAAATTTCCTTTATATAAATAGAAAAAGACCCCAGGATATATAGCTGTTCATATTCATAGAATATTATCCACATTTATTTTTAAAAAGATTTACAACATATATTTACATAAGTAGGAAAAATATACCAAAATAATAATAGTGGTGGCATCTGGGGGGTAGAATTATGGATTATCCTAACTCTTATTATTTCGGATAGACTCTCACTCATATATATTTCTTACAATAGTCATCCATTCAATTTTGTGACCACTCCACAGAGAGACCGCAAACCTTACTGCATGTGAAGAGATAAAACAACTTAAATCTGATTACGGGGCTGGTGTTTCCGGGTGAAACCTGAGGAGTGAAACGACCTTGTGATTGTTTCCAAACCTTCCAGGGCCCCGTCCATCCGGAGAGCCTGCGCAGCCCAAGTTTCAATGCAAAGTGATGTTTTTTGGTCTCTGCCTCCCACACCGCTTCCTTCTTCCTCCCCCTGTTTATCTGTTTGGTTTGGGACCAACGACTGCCCCAGAGAAGAGCCCCTGCACTCCCCGCCCCCGCCCCCCCGCCAGGTGGCCTGACCGGCTCTAGGTCAGCCAGTTGGAGGAAGGCTGGAATCTGACCCCCACCCGTCTCCCCGCTCACGCTGTGAGCCTCGCAGGGCAACACTCCAATAAGGATCGAGTGTTCAGGGACAGAAGTGTCACCCAGCCTGCCCCTCTGACATCTCTCCAGACTTTCGCGACAAGCTGACCACATTTCCCTGCCCTCGCAAAACCTGAGGAAAGCCCCTGAAGTTTTCCTAAGTCCCTGCGCATTTAAGATCAGGCCTTGACGGGCAGGGCTGTGCTTTACTGATTCCTTCTCTCCGCCCTCCTCCCCTCTGAAGCCCTGCAGGGGTGGGTAGAGACCTGGCGGGTTCACTGAGGCATCTAGAAGGAAGGTGGGTGCCCCCTGGGGAGCCCTGGGACCAGCTGAGCCCTGCTGGGCGTCCGCCTTTGCCCTTATGGCAATGACATTGTCCCCAGGCCTTAGCCCACACCAGAGAGGTCCCGGCTGGGCTCCAGCTGTGGCGCTGGCCCTGGTGGTGCCAGCTAACTCCCCAGGACCACCCTGGCCACGTGCAGGAGAGAGGGCAGCTCCGCCCAAGGCACCAGATGGGCTGGGTGGAGCCAAGGTGTCTCAGGGCCCCAGCCTACTGGTTCTCAGCCCCATGGTTGGAGGGTGGGGTCTCCATCAGGTCCCCCTCCCCTAGGGACCCAACCACTGGCATCTCCTGGGCTGCAGGGCCCCCAGTGCCCTTGGGGGAGAGCTCCCCTCTGTGGGTTGCTAACTGGTAGGGCCAGAGCTGGACCAAAGGACCAACGGATGGGGGTGAGACTGGAGCCCCTCCACCCGCTGCACCTCACAGGATGCTCCCACAGCACCTGAACCCACCCACGGACCTGCTCATGGCCGGTCAGGCCGACTGTCAGGCAGTGCTCCCGATGGGGCTGCCTGCGCCCGGGCTGGGAGCTCTGAAGGAGAAGCCACGTGTCCTGCTATGGGCTCTGTCTCCTGGCCTGTCCACGCCTCTGCAGCCCTCGATCTGGCGACCCCACACCTTTCCACAGAGGAATGTTCTGCCTTTGGTCCCCACAGCTGGGCCCAGCCCAGGGGTGTTCAAGGCCTAGTAACCCCAAGAACATTCATTTTCATTTTTATCAGTGGGGGCAGACACCCTAGGAGGCCCGGTTCTACAAAGTCCCAAAGTGGGAGCGCAGCCTGACCACAGCCAGAGCCAGGCATGTGTGCACATGCACCCCCCTGACACCCACACATGCGTGTTCCAGAGACATGCTAACAGCACACACATATGCCACACGCACACACACAGGCACCCACACACATATGCTACATGCACCCACACAGGCACCCACACACATATGCCACCCACACCCACACAGGCACCCACATACATATGCCACACGCACCCACACAGGCACCCACACACACATGCCACATGCATACACACAGGCACCCACACATATGCCACATGCACACACACAGGCACCCACACCACCCACGCTTCTGTCCACCCTAAGGTGTGTGCAAGTGCCAGCTCTCTGAAAGAAGAGAGCTGTTACCTGGGGAGGAGGGGAGGGCTTTGGGTCTGTCTGTGCTGTTTGATTTCTGCAGGAGAACGTGATCATGCGTCACGGGTGTAATTTAAAATAGAAGCAAAAGGCTGTGAGTCAAACCTGACCCGGAGCTGCGCTGGGCCTCGTCTTCCTCTATCAATGGACACGGGTTGTTTCTACCTTTTGGCTGTTGTGAATAACGCTTCCATGAACACGGGAATATAGGTTCAAGTTCCTGTTTTCACTTCCTTTGGGTCTATGCCCAGAAGTGGGATTGCTGGATCATATGGTGATTCTATGTTTAATTTTTTGGGGAGCCCCCCCGCCCCCATTTTCCACAATGGCTGCACCATTTTACATTCCCACCAACAGTGCATGAGGGTTCCAATTTCTCCACATCCTCGCCAACACTTGTTATTTTCAGGTTTTGTAAAAGATAAAGTAATAGCCATCTTAATGGATGTGAAGTGATATCTCATTGTGGTTTGGGGGGTCTGGCTTCTCAAAGGTGATGGAGATGAGACTGTGGGTGGGGCTCCCAGGAACAGAGAGCTGACAGTGGGGATGGAGAACTGGGCTGTGAGCTTCTCGGAGTCCACAAAGCCCAGCTTCCTCCACTGCTCTGACCGCCCAGGTCCTGGGAGCCAGCTCCAGGCTGCCAGTCGCGGGCAGTGAGGGGAGACAGATCTTTCAACCAGTGTCCTTAGTCAGCCAGGACCCTGTGGGGTATTTGCAGGCCTGGACAGAGGTGGACTTCCTGAGAGAGCCCGGATTCCCTCTGTCCCTATGGAACTGGCCCCGAAGCGGGCCGGGTCCCCCACACCTCTGTGCTTCCTCTTTGCTTAGGTGCTTAAGCTTCTTCTGGATTCTGCATGGAGCAAGTCACCTCACATCATCCTACAGCACCCCATGTCTGCTGTGGGACAGCGCCGAGGGGACGAAAGGTGGCCCACCCCACCCTCTGCCCACCTGTGCACCGGTTCTGAGAAAGCTGAAGCCACCCAGCTGGTGTGGGGACCTGCGAGTTCTGTGGCTCCAGTCCTGGTGGTCCAGGTCCTGAACCTGACCTGCTGATTTTGTGTCTGTGGTTTATTTGAGAGAAGAAGATTCTAGAGATTTCCTTCCAGGTCCTGGGGTGACCCAGAGCTCTTGGCCTTGAGGCAGGGCTGGTTAGACCTTCTTCCTGGTACAGCTGGTCTTGAGAGGGTCTGCCCACCTTAAAACTCTCACCTTGCCTTGCTGATGTGGCTGAGTGGCTGAGCGTCGACCTATGAACCAGAAGGTCATGGTTTGATTCCCAGTCCTGCGCATGCCTGAGTTGCAGACTTGATCCCCAGGAGGAGATGTGTAGGAGGCAGCTGATAGATGTTTCTCTCTCATCGATGTTTCTATCTCTCTCTCCCTCTCCCTTCCTCTCTCTGAAATCAATAAAAGCATTTTTTTTTAAAAAAAAACAACAAACCAACCTCTCCCCTTGTTCTAAGGAGTTTTCCCCCTTCACCAAACTTTTGTTCACCTGGCTTGGCAGAGATCCCGGTGGAGATGCAGCATGACGAGGGTGTGCTGGTGCCAGTGGACTTTGTCTCGTGTTGTCCCACGTCCTCTATCTTCGCATGGCTCATTAGCTGCCACAATGTGCCTGTGAGGCATCATTATGGGGCGCTTGGTCTGGGGACTAGTTTATGGTCGTTTTTATTAGTTGATGCCGATGACGTCTTTGCCTCCTCATGACGTAAATATGTGTGTTTTCTTTTTTACCAGACAACACAGCAACAATACCCAAAACCATGGGAACCAGGTCAGGAAGAATGAGAGCACCTTTGCAGTCTGCACCAAAAAACCTGGATGCGGAGCCAGGTGCCACGTGTCCTCCTAGGCAATCAGAGGCCTCCGAGTCACCTTGGCAACGGAGACGAGGTGCTTGGCTGCGGTGGCCTGAGCCTGCAGGTCTCTAGTGGCATCTGGAAGCCCCTCAGTTTATGAGATTCCCCTCTTGGCCTCCAGAATCCCTGGGCTGGGCGGTCCTGGGCAGGCTGGACCAGGCATCCAGTCTTGACCTGGCTGCTCTCAGACAAGCAAGTCTTCCAGAGAATGTGGGAGGAAAGGCCCCTCAGAGTGACCAAGATGTCAGCAGGGAGGGGGAGGACAGGAGGGGTTAAGCAGGGGAAGGTACAGCCACTTCCAGGTGGGCGACTTAACACTCATGGTTCTGATGACCATTTAATGACACGGCAAGTCCTTGATGCGGCTGCGGAAAAGGCAGGATGAAGTCATGTGCTGACGAAGACCGGGTGGAAAACTCTGAGCCGTCAGTAGCATCACCAGTGCTTTCTGTTCTCATCTTTACATATTTCTGTCGTTTCTGCCGAACATTTTCTACTGACTTTTCTACTTGGGAAAAACAAAGTGCTAATACTAGTATATAGGAACATACTCTGCTGAGGGAGCAGTTCATCTTGTTCCCACTTGATGCTGCTGGGATCCATCTAGAAGCCGCTAGGACCTCTCCCCGCCCCCCGGGGCCTTCCCCACTCAAGCAGAGACCCCTTAGCAGCAAATTCATGGTGTTGCCAGGAGGAGCCCCCTGGGAGAGATGGCACCGTTGGCCTCTGCCCGGCCTGCATTCTCCAAGAGCAGGCTCCCACCACGGGTTTGGGACCACAGCCCACACTGGGCTGTTCAGGAAGGGCTGGGAGCAGGGGCCAAGTGCACCTGGGTCCAGGGACTCTTTCTGGGAAGTTAGCTTCAGCCCTTTGGCTGCAGTTTTTATCCAACGATGACAAAATGTTTCCAAACAGCCAGCCAGGTGTTTATAAACACCTAAGACCTTTCAAAAGAGTCGGGGCCAGGCCTGGGGCAGGTGGGTGGGAGCGGATAGATGAGCAGGAGGAAAGCTCTAAAGTCACAAAAGGAGAGACAGCAGGTGAGTGTGTTCAGGTCCCTGCTTTCTTCGTTCTTCTTCCTGTTCTCCTTGGAACAGGTTGGCGGGGCTCCCAGAAGGGGACAAAAGCGGTGGTAAACTCTTCAGCTAGAAGGAAGTAAAAATATTCCTCCAAATTCTCACTGGATAAACCTGGGACCGATAACGCAAGGGCATTTTTGAAGGACAAGAAAGACTTGGGACTATTAGTGCCCTTCAAAGGCCTTTTCAAACAAACTGACCCACAAACCTCCACCCTGGGAGGGGGTGATTGGGAAATATTTGGTCAGGCCGGCGATTGTGCACTAGGGGAAGCACGTCCAGTCCCTTCGGTGCCCTGGCAGGCGAGCCACACCTCAGGCAGCTGCACACGCACACCACAGCCTCCCCTCTGCCAGGTTTCCAGGTTCTGTATCCATTTCACTTAACTCTTCCCCCACCCCCTTCTGTGAAGTGGCATTTTTATTTAATGCAAGGAAAAATTATTCTAGGTTGGATGCAGAATTGATATCCTAAACTTCTGCCTTCCTAATACTTAAAAAAAAAAAAAAAATGCCCTCTGTCCTAACTGGTTTGGCTCAGTAGACAGAGCATCGGCCTGCGGACTGAAAGGTCCCAGGTTTGATTCCAGTCAAGGGCATGTACCTTGGTTGCTGGCACATCCCCAGTAGGGGGTGTGCAGGAGGCAGCTGATCGATGTTTCTCTCTCATCGATGTTTCTAACTCTCTATCCCTCTCCCTTCCTCTCTGTAAAAAATCAATAAAATATATATTTTTTAAAAAAAGATGCCCTCTGTCTTTCCTTAGGAAACATTTATTTTGTGATGAGCCATAAAGAACATAAAGTGAGCGGCGATATCAATGCAAATTGTCCTCCGTGGCCACTTTCATCCCCTCCCCTCTAGTGGGATAAGGCCACCAGGCACCTCAGTCCTAAGGGGCATAGGTCCTGCCCCACTGCTCCCTGCAGCTCTGGGGAAACAGTGAGGTGGCCCAGATGGCAGACAAAATGCCATGGAACCTGCCAAGCATCCAGTCTGCCAAGGGGTGAAGTCCTCACCCGCTGTTTACTGCACCCATTGGCCCTCTCCGGGGGTTGCTCCGCCAAGGGCAGGGTCCTCTCGCTGTCTGTGTACAGACCACACAGCTGGTCTTCCGTGGATACTTGTCCAATGAACGCACACACAAATGGGCCATCATGTGCTGCACTGAGGGTGTTGCTGACTCTGGTCCCAAGAACCTGAGAACCTGAAGACCTCAGGGAGCAGAGTCCATTTCCACGTGGCCCTCTGGAAACCAGCCTGCTGGGCCTTTCTTCCTCTCTCCAACCTGCTGAGTTCCTTCATCAAAGTGGCTCCATCATAAAGGACCCAGACCTTCCTCTGCAATCAGCTGGCTTCTGACAGTGTATCTGACGGAGAAAGGCCAGGGCTCGCCTGGGGTGGGGCAAGGACCCACTCCCGCGCCCTGGGGGCTGCAGCACCAGCAACCCCTTAGGACGCCAACCCTGGTCCTGGCGGTCACTTGGAAGAGAGGCTGATCAGCTTTCTTGCACTTGTTTCTAACTTGCTGAACAATTAAGATTCGCACAAACCAAGAGAAATCCAAGTTGGGTGGCCCCAAGGTTCTCGAATGTATCGCTGCCATGCTCCAGAGGGTCCCTGGCGGTGGGCGGCCCCTCTCCAGGATGTGGCGTGCGCTCCCTCAGTGGAAGCCAGCGTGCTGTCACTGCCTTGCAGCCTCATTCTTGGAGGTTTCCCTAGCCTCACCTGGTACTTCCCCTAATAGAGGCTCCGAGGCCTAGCGCTTCCGACGGAAATTGGGGGACACATGGGACACGTACTCCGATAATCGGGACCCCGGAGTAGGAGTCCAAAGAGCACCCAGCTGAGCTGCACTTCGGGGTTTTTGGAACCGCACTAGGTCCAAGCCTCTTCGGTGTGGGTGCAAGAAGAGGAGGCACCAGCAAACGCGGGGGCCTAAGGGTTAAGCCGCTCGCAGCGCCTACGGAGCCCGGTAGGGGGCGCGCGCCGGCGGGAGCGCGAGCGCGGGCGGACCTCCACGGGCCTTAGGCGCCCGACGCCCCTGACGTCACTGCCCCGCGGTCGCCAGGGCGACGGCCTCATCAGCGCGCGCGTCAGAGCCGCCTGTCTCTTGGCAACGGCCCGATCTCCCGCTCTCCCTCCGCCTGGCGCTGAGCCACGCGTCGTTCCGGCGTCAAAACGACGTCAATGGGGCTGTATCAACCGAGCGCGCGGAGGGGCGGGGCCGGCGGGGGCGGGCCGGGGGCGGGGCGGGGCGGCAGGGGGCGGGGCCCTCGGGGGCGGGGCGTGCGGCCGGGTGCGCGGCGCGGCCTCAGAGCTGACATGCGGCGAGGCCAGGCCGGAGGCATAGGCGGCAGCGGCGGAGCTTCGAGCAGCAGGAGCCTGAGCCACGCGAGCGGCCGAGCGGTCGGCGGGGCCCGTGCGAGCGGCGTCCTAGCTTCGGCGCCCCCGGAGCGGCGGAGGTGAGGCGGCGGCCGGGGTGGCGCCGTGGGGCGCGGGGAAGGCGGCCGGGCTCCGGGCTCTATCTCCGGCGGCCCCGCGGGTGCGGGCCGGACGCCGCTCGTCCCGCGGCCGCCGTTTCCCCTTTGTTGTGGGGCAGCGGGAGCGGGTCCACGAAGCACTGAGCGTGAGGGGCCCCAGGGTTCGGGATGGAACGACCGCGGGCGGCGGGGTACGCGGCCCGCGGCGCAAGGGGTTCGGAAGGAGCCCGGCGCGGGGGCGGGTCCACACGCCCGCGGGGCTCAAGTGGTTCGGGGACGGGAACGGCACCGGCCGCGGGAGCGGGACACGCGCCCGGCGGGACGGAAGCGCTCCAGGGGTCGGGGTAGAGCCGACCGCGGGCGGGTGAGAACGGGTCCGCGCGCCCGGCGAGGCGACGGGGTCCGGGGCACCGGCGTGGAGCCGACCGCGGGCGGCGGGGCGGGCGGGCGGGCGGGCGTGGGGTCCGATCGTCGCTGAGCTTCCTGCGTCCGCAGGTGCCCGGAGCCATGGTGATCATGTCGGAGTTCAGCGCGGCCCCAGCGGGCGTGAGCCAGGGCCCGCAGAAGCCCCTGCGGGTGGGCTTTTACGACATCGAGCGGACCCTGGGCAAGGGCAACTTCGCGGTGGTGAAGCTGGCCCGGCACCGAGTCACCAAAACCCAGGTGCGTGGGGCGGGGGCCGACCTGGAGCGGACCCTGCCTGGGGTGGACCCTGCCTGCGGGCAGCCAGCCGGGTGGGACCCCTGCCTGTAGGGTCCGTCTAAACGCGGGCAATTTTTAGTTTGGTAGAGAAGGAAAATGTTTTATATTACGATTGCATAATTTGTACGAATATTAGGGGGCAGCAAAGAGGATAATGATCTAATAACCCAGGGGCGCAGTGCTCTCTGTTCCAGAGCTAACGCCCTTCCAAGTGAGCCTGCGAAGACTTAGTACAATTATTTAACTTCGGCTATTTTAAGTAATATGAAGGGTTACTTTGGTTATTCCCCTCACCTCCCCCCCCCCCAACTTTTTGTGACTTCTTGGGGACAGTGTTTTAGAAATTAACCTGCAAAAATGAAATGTTTAGATTAGGTTAAGTGAGAGGTTTTTTTAAATAAAATTAAAAAAAATCCTTTTTCTTTTTAAAAATCTATAGGTAGCAATAAAAATAATCGACAAAACACGCCTAGATTCAAGCAATTTGGAGAAAATATATCGTGAGGTTCAGATCATGAAGCTTCTGAATCACCCCCATATCATAAAGCTTTATCAGGTAAGGACCCAGTTTGTCTTTCTCTGTGACTTCTGGCAAGTGCTTTCGTTTTTATGTCCAACGACCTCAGTCTGCAGTTTGTGGAGGCTGCCCCCCTCTCTTTGGGTGTATGTGGGAGTCAGGGGGTTGGTTGTATAAGGTAAATAGACTGATGTCTGTACGTGGTGAAGATTTACTTAGTTATTTTCTTGCTTTGGGGTCATAATTGAGATTTGCTTCATGAAGATCTTACTTAGTATTATGATTTGTTCCAGTTTTAAATGCATGGAGGTGGGATGTTGTTGCCTTTACTATGAAGATAAACAACCAGATCTGTGTATTGACACAAGTCAAGTATTTAGTGTAGAGGGACAAGTTCCAGTGAAACTAAACACTTCTGCCTTTGCAGATTATTAAACTTTCAGACCGGCTGCTTCTACCAGTTTTCCTAAACTTACCTTTGCAAAGGCAGCAGTGAGCTCTTGTCTTCCCCCAAGTAAAATCCCATCACAACGGAGATTTTGCTGTGGTGAGAGCAGAGAGCTTGCTATTAATCCACGTTAAGGACAGGCTTCGCGCTGTCCGTTTGTTGGTTTGTTTTGTGACTTTATTTTTGTTCTCCTGTTGAAACTAATAAAGTACATCTTTGGAAAATAAGTGGTGGTTTAATTAGGACAGCAAAGCAATCTCTTTGTTAGCGGCCACTTCTGTGACGATGAAGTAGTCTCCTGCAAGAGAATAAGTTCTTTGCAAATTGCTTGCTATTCCGTCTAGTTGTGTTGGCTGTAAGTTCCTTTTGATGACTCTCATGAAACCCCAAGAGACTGAAATGAATATGGGATGGTGGGCGTGTTTGTGCAGTTGGCAGGGCATACAACGGGCAGGAGACAGGGCTGTAATTGAAAATGATCCCACGGAAGGCTCTTTACTCAGTTAAAATGAAGGTAGAAGTTGTCATGGGGCTCGTGTTTCCAGAATGACAGTTTACTCATCATTGTTAAGTGTGGCACTCACATCACCTGTCACCTGCTCTCTGGTTGGTCACCTGCTCTCTGGCTTGTGTTTTGTTTCTGTTGCCATTTGTAAGTTGCCGCGTGGGTCGGAAGTTTCCTCCTGGGTCGCTGATGTCAGTGCCTGAGAAATGTGCCCAGCCTGTTTCCGCAGCAGCGGGCTGACCCCTGTCTGCTTTAGACTGAGTTGGAGGGATGAGCCAGAGCGTGGCTGCCTTGTTCTCCTGAACCCGCTGGCCCCTGTGTGGAGTAGCCCAGTTAGCGATGCCTTGACCACACGATCCAGGAGGACTCTCCTGGGGTGAATTTTCTTATTGCTCTGCGTGCTGCTCTGACTGTTGGGGACAGCAGTGGTAGTTCTTGCCCTGGCTTTGACATGGTATCTGATTTTCATCCAGCTGGCTCAGGCCCAGAACCTTGGTGAGACACTAAACTCTTTCCTTGAGGTTTTTGTTTTTTGTTTTGTTTTTTTTTTTTAAGTTAAAACACATTCACTCTTCATTCTTTCTCCGTCTCTCTCTTTTTTTTTTCTCTCACTGAGAAAAGGAATGAACTCGTCACTCAGTGACACACATCGAGGGCAAGGGCTGTGAAAATTCTAGCTAAACTGCCTGTTGTTTGCTTTGCTTTTCAGATTTACAGCACAAAGCAGTTGTGTTTAAAGTATTCTTTTTAAAGGAATAACTATGTTTTGAGCCCTGAAGAAATCTTTTTCTGTAGAATGTATTCTCTCTCTATCTCCCTTTTAAAATACCTGGATATGAGTTCGTTTTACTTTCAGTACAAATATTTGAATTTCACCTTGTTTCTTAGTTATGTTTTAAATTCTTTCAAAACAATTTTTCAACGTGAAAGAAAATGCTCACTCAGGAAGGGAACCTTTAAGGTGTGCCTGACACTGGCTGTTGCTGCTGACACATGCTGAGTAGTTTTCTGTACACAGAGCAGACTGCTGTGGCTTACCCGGCAGAGCCGGCTTTTTGTGGCCTACTTAATCATGTTACCAACGCATGTGGGGAAGGGGTATTTGCCATCTATTATTCAGCCGTGCTGGCCATTGGCTTGAATAATCTGCTGCCTGCTAGGCTTCTAGAAGAAAGCTGTAGCAGAACTCTCGAATTGCTTTTACTTCTGCAGCCGCCAGAATCCTCTGGTGGGTGAGTTAAAACTACAACGTAGGAGAATTCGAATACACTCAGACCTTTACTGAGCCAAGATATATCAGGACAGGCAGGCCAGTGAGGAATCACCTCTGACGTTGAAAAAACTCTCCTGAATAGGAATCCCCTGATGTGTTTCTTTATTGCAGAAGGTTTTTGTTTGTTGGCTTGTTTTTCCTTCCCAAAAAGAATGAATGCACTCATCTGGAGAAGTTAGCTCCCTGGGGTTCAGGTAGATTACTGATACCTCTGGTATGTTCTCTCTTCGCGTGGTTTAATGTTTAGGTCTTTATTTTTTTAGGTAATGGAAACAAAGGATATGCTTTACATTGTCACTGAATTTGCAAAAAATGGAGAAATGTTTGGTAAGCCACACTTTTCATACCTGTTGAAAACCAATGGTGCTCACGTGTCAGGAATTGCTCCTCCAAAGTTGGGGTCTCCCACCTGAGCATCCCACAGCACTCTGCACTGTGCCCCCGACGGCGGCTGCACTGTGGGCTGGGAGGCTATAGTTTTGTTTTGTCGCTCCTCAGATTATTTGACTTCCAATGGGCACCTAAGCGAGAATGAAGCACGGAAGAAGTTCTGGCAGATTCTGTCAGCCGTGGAGTACTGCCACAGCCATCACATCGTGCACCGGGACCTCAAGACCGAGAATCTGCTGCTGGATGGCAACATGGACATCAAGCTGGCAGGTGAGGAGGGCGCCCCCCGCACTCTGGAAGCGTGGCCTTGCGGCAGGGTGGGGCGTATGCAAGCCAGGGTCCCGGTGCTTTTTGCTCGGACACTTTTGAAACCGAGGCCCCTGCTGTTTCCACCACAGCTTCATCGTCTGTTTCTTTGCCTTTCAGACTTTGGATTTGGGAATTTCTACAAGTCGGGAGAGCCTCTGTCTACATGGTGTGGGAGCCCCCCGTACGCGGCTCCGGAAGTCTTTGAGGGGAAGGAGTACGAAGGCCCCCAGCTGGACATCTGGGTAGGAGCCCTGTGCGCAGCGTGTTAGGTGCCCGCGCTAGAGCTGTGTGCACCAGCAAGGCGAGCAGGCGCTGACCGTGCGGTCTGGTTGCTTGCAGAGCCTTGGCGTTGTGCTGTACGTGCTCGTCTGCGGATCTCTCCCCTTTGACGGGCCCAGCCTGCCAGCCCTGCGGCAGCGGGTGCTTGAGGGCCGGTTCCGAATCCCCTTCTTCATGTCTCGAGGTAGGTGTGCGCCGAGCCTTCTCCCGGGCAGGCGGGCGGGCCGGGGCTGTTGGGAACCCGGAACGGGAGTTCAGGAGGAGGAGTAGGCGGAGGAATTTATTTCCTGAAATGCCTGCTTGACTGTCTTCTGGGTCTGTGAGTCAGGCCGGTGTTACTGTAGGGTGTTTACCTGTAAAAGAAACCCAACCCACGGGGTGTGTTTTGAGTGCCCTACTTATGGCCGGACAGGTGCCTTCCTCTGAGGGTGTCTCCCGGAGCTGGCTGAAGGCTTGGTCTCTGGAGTCCCCGCCCAGTGCCCCCCGGGTCTCACCTGCTCCACACTCGTGCTTTCCTCTTCCATTCAATAAAGATGTCCACTGACTTGTGTGGTCACAGCAGCGCGGGGCGCTAAGTGGTCTCTGTAGGGAAGTTAGGAGGACTGTGTCCCACTCAGAGACCCGCCCCTCGGTGGGGGGCATTCTCTGGTGGCTGGTCTGAGCCGCTGGCCCAGGTCAGTGCCCCTGGCATTGGTGGTCTTCAGAATGGTCACTTGAAGGGAGCTCGTCCCCTGCAGGGCTGAGGTGGCAGCCCAGTGGGCGGAGGGGACCGCGTGCACAGGCGGTCTGCCCGGCTCAGTGCGCCTCCCTTGACCCCCAGACTGTGAGACGCTGATCCGCCGCATGCTGGTGGTGGACCCTGCCAAGCGCATCAGCATCGCCCAGATCCGGCAGCACAAGTGGATGCAGGCCGACCCCAGCCTGCCACTCACTCGCCCCACGAACGCTGCTCTCAGCTACAACTCCAACCTGGGCGACTATGACGAGCAGGTGCTGGGCATCATGCAGACCCTCGGGGTGGACCGGCAGAGGACCGTGGAGGTGAGCATTGCCCGTCCCTCCTCCCACTTTGCTTGTTCTTGTGGGGGGGGGTGGGAGGGAACGGCTTTATCAGGAAAAGCAGTCAGTTGCTAGTTGAGTTAAAATGGGAACACGGGCTAATTTAAGGGCCAGCTTGTCCACTCTTCTAAAGGATATTCTGGGCCACCCAAGAATAACCCTGGGAACAGCCTTGTCAGGGAGCCTCAGTGACCCGAGGAGCCGTCCCGAGTGCCACCTGCACACGGCCACCCTGCTGTTCCGTCCTCTCCTCTGGCCTGGCTCTGACCCTCTTCTCTGCCTCTGCCTTCCCAGTCACTGCAGAACAGCAGCTATAATCACTTCGCAGCCATTTATTACCTCCTCCTGGAGCGGCTGAAGGAGTACCGCAACACCCCGCCGTCGGCGCGGCCGGGCCCGGCCCGGCAGCAGAGGCCCAGGAGCTCGGACCACAGCAGTTTGGAGGTGAGGGGGAATCTCCTAAAGCCCCACCTGTGTCCCCTGAGTTAGGAATCCCTTGCTCAGATGTGCCTGGGAGCCAGACACAGGCTGAGCCCCTGTTCGCCTGTTCATTTTGTCCCCCATCCATTAAGCCCTGGGTGGGGGCAGGGGTTCCCCTGTGAGCTCCAGACCAGAGGATGCAGAAGAGGGGGTGCTAGTCATTCTGTTGGGGGTCAGGCCCCGCCTGTGGCCATCTGACCCTGGTGCTGGCCTCTCGGTGCCTCCCCCTGGTCGTTTCCACACGCGCAGCCTCGGCGGGAGGGTGCACGTGTCCGGAGCCTGGTCAGCTGGTGGCTGACGTCTGCTAGTGCCAGAGTGAGGCCAGCGTGGTGTTTCTGGGGATGCTCGTGGTTATCCCAGAGCCCCTGATAGTTTCTGTCCTTCTATGCTGGCTCACAGGTGCCTCAGGAAGGCCTCCCCGGTGATGCTTTCCGGTCCTCTCTGCTGTGCCCACAGCCCCAGACCTTGGGGCAGTCTATCCTGCAGGCCGAGATGGACTGTGACCTCCACAGCTCGCTCCAGGTGTGTGAGCGTCTGCGAAGGGTGGCGTCTGGGGCGGGGGCTTATCTCATTCCGCCCATGGGGTGCTGGTGACCCCATACCAGGTCACCCAGAGCCCCAGGGTCACTGGTTCATTTCCTTCCCGCACAGCCCTGGCTCTTCCCTGTGGACACCAACTGCAACGGCGTGTTTCGGCATCGCTCGGTCTCCCCCAGCAGCCTGCTGGACACGACCATCAGCGAGGAGGTCAGGCAGGGCCAGGACCTGAAGGAGG
Organism: Myotis daubentonii; assembly: GCF_963259705.1. Taxonomy (NCBI): domain Eukaryota; kingdom Metazoa; phylum Chordata; class Mammalia; order Chiroptera; family Vespertilionidae; genus Myotis; species Myotis daubentonii. The sequence goes on along the minus strand of NC_081842.1, from coordinate 7,886,480 downwards.
AGCCAGAGGCGCAGAGACCCCTGCCTGGCAGCACGGTCCGAAGGCATACACTGGCCGAGGTCTCCACCTTCTCCCCATGTGTCCCTCCATGTAAGTGTCCACGTGGGCAGGAGCACAGCCTGGTGGCCAGGTTTATGGTTGGGACTACAAGGGCCTGATGCAAAACACACCTTTTATGCTGGGTGGTTTCTTCTTATCACAGTTCTCGGATTTAACCCCCGAGGCCACAAGGATCACATGTAGACACTCCAGGTGGTCATTCCATGGTGGGGATAGTGGGTATTAGCTGCCCCCCGGTGTCAGGAGGACAGGTCCTCATCCCTGGCCCTTCTGTGTCCTGGGTCAGCTCCACATATCACCTGCAGCCAGGACTCCTGCGCTGGCTGTCAGGGCTCCCTGGCCTCTGGCTGTCATAGACTCCCACTCCCCCAAGGTTGAGGATAGATGTGGGGAGGACAGTACAGCTGTCTGCCTCTGTCAGTGGCCTCAAGGGCTACCCAAGGGCCTGAGAGTCACTGCCATGGGCATGGGGAACGCGACGTGGGTGCTGGTGGGTTGCATGGGCCGTAGGGAGCATGTGCCTCCCCCCCCAAGAGCATCCTGTTCCTTCTGCAGGTATAGTCATCTCCTCCTCCTCGGCGAGTCCTTCAGAAGGCACCAGCTCTGACAGCTGTCTGACCTTCTCGGCGGGGGATAGCCCAGCGGGGCTTAGTGGATGCCTGGCTGCTCAGGGGCTTGTGGGCACCTGTTCTCCACTCAAACTGGCCTCACCACTACTGGGGGCCCAGTCTGCCACCCCGGTGCTGCAGGCGCAGGGGGCCCTGGGAGGAGCTGCCCTGCTCCCCATCAGCTTCCAGGAAGGCCGGAGGGCTTCAGACACCTCACTCACTCAAGGTGACTTCCCCTTCACTCTCATTCCCACCTTCCCTCCAGATGCCGTGTGCCCTGGCAGGTTTCCCTTTGTCCTGGATGGCAGAGGTTCCCCCATCCCCTAGCCGGGCCTAGGTCCAGCAGCAATGCTCCCTGGACAGATCGAAGGGGCCACCGGGTTCTGGACAGCCTGGTGTCCTGGGACAAAGTCACCTGGCCTCTAGTGGCTGGTCTTAGAAGCTCAAGAGACACTTGGGTGCCAAGCAGCAGCTCCTGCCCTAGAGAGGGGTGGAGTCAGGGAGGGACCCTCCACACCTGGCTGCCTGGGCTCCCACCATGCCACCCAGGGCTTGGGGGCCCTGAGCTCCCTCCCTAGTTCCGTGGCACTGTTCTGCCCTTCACAGAGGATCTCAGTCTGCCCAGATGCATGCCTATTCGGTACTGGAACTGCTGCCCCAAATCCAACCTTAAAGATGACTTCCTAACCTTGCATGGGGGGTGGCGGGGTCATGGAAAGTATTTGGATGACCAGAGAGCACCCTCAGCCCTGTAGGAAAGCATACCAGTTCTTGTATCCATCATTTTCATGTTGCCCGTTCCTCCTCCTCCCTCCCCTCCATCTGGAACTCCAGCCAGCCTTGGGCTGCTGGTCCTGGGCTGGGGATGGAGGTCCATAGACCATCTCCATCTGCCTCTCCCCAGGCCTGAAAGCCTTTCGACAGCAGCTGAGGAAGAACGCGAGGACCAAAGGGTTTCTGGGCCTGAACAAGATCAAGGGGCTGGCTCGCCAGGTGTGCCAGCCCTCTTCCAGCCGGGCCACTCGGGGAGGCCTGAGCGCTTTCCAGCTGCCCGCTCAGAGCCCAGGCCTGCATGGCAGCGGGGTCAGCAGCCGGGAGGGCAGGAGCCTGCTGGAGGAGGTGCTGCACCAGCAAAGGTATGTCTGTTCTGCACTAGTCGCCTGTGACCTTGGTAGCACTCGGGTCCACTGGGATTTTTTGAGCAACCTTGTTCCCTAAGCTCCCCCTTCTCCATGTGATCAGATGAGTGTGCCTCCCTACCCCAAGTGTGGGGAGATCTGTGGGCCTTGTTCCTGCAGATGGTGGCAGAGGTGGGGAGCAGTCAGGTTTTGTCACTTTGAAGCCTGTAAGTGGGGGCTGAAGGGGGGCATGAATAGAATGTCACCTCTGGTTGGCATCTCAGCTGCTGTAAAAGCGCGACAGAGAATGGAAATGTCAGGAATTGCTCAGGGGATTAGTCACGCACAGCATTTCGTGTTCTGGGCAGCTCCAGCCGGCACTTCCACGGGGCGTGGAAACCCGAGGTGTCTGAGCCTGGCCGGGTGGAACTTGTCAGGAGAAGCAGCGCTCAGAGCTGGCAGTGACCTGTTGCCCTCCCTGTTCCTCGTGTCCCTCCAGGTTGCTGCAGTTACAGCACCACCCAGCAGCTCCGCCCAGCTGCCAGCAGGCTCCCCAGCTGCCCCCAGTCCCGCTGGTCCTGGCCCCCTGTGACAGTGCCCTCCTTGTGTCGGGACTCCAGAAGGACCTGGGGCTGGGGCCTGGCCCGCTGCTGCCACCCCACCTCCTCCAGGCCGGGGTCTCCCCGGTGGCCTCAGCGGCCCACCTCTTGGACACCCACCTGCACATCAGCACTGCCACGGCACCCCTCCCTGCCGCCACACCCCTGCAGCCACACTTCGCCATGCTGCCCTCGGGTTTCGACCCCATGGGGCTGCCGCAGGGGGACTGTGAGATGGAGGACCTGACCTCAGGCCAGCTGGGCACGTTTGTCCTGGTGCAGTGAGGGCTACCACGCCACCCTCCTCCTGCATGGGCTGCTGACTCCTCGAAGCAATAATCTCAAGAGTATGTGAAGGCGATTCCGGACTCAAAGCCAATAACTTCTGAGAAGCAAAACAAGCAATACGTTTGGTGTTTTGGCTTTTTGGTTTATTTTTGTTTTATTTTCTCCTTGCACTGAACAGCTGCTGCTGTGAGTAGGGACTGGAAAGTTTCTGAAGAAAAATAATAATTGAGGGTGTGTTGTGGGGGTGGGTGGACAGGAGGGAGAAGGAGGGAAGCGACAAGACAGAGGACAGTGCTGGCCCCGCTCACAGGCCAGCGCCACTGTGCGTCAGGTGGCAGCAGGAGGGGACCATCAGCTCCCTCGTCCATGGGCGCGTCGGGTCACAGAGGGCACTGCCTTGGACAAAGCCACAGTGTGAGCCACGCGCCGTGGGAACAAGTGTGTGCACCTCCGCCACGTGTGTGCACGTGCGGGGTTGAGTAGCATCCTTTTTTAATGAACAGTTCCACTTCCTGAAACATTTATGCTTCGAATGAAAGCTGTGAACTTTGTGCTTTATGCATAAGTTTTTTAAAAGCGCTAATGGCCAGCCCAGGAGAAGATAATCTGCAAATTCTTGGAATTCTCTCCCTTGAAGTCAGAACACAGAGGCTCACTTTTTCTCGTTTTAGATGGGAGTGTTATGAACTGCTTGGTGGTCGATTCCAGGAGTCTTCGGAGGAGCCACGAGAAAGAACCTCAAAGGGGTGGGTAGGCTCTGTCCTGGCACTTGGCACAGGGCCTGGGTGCCTGCGAGGGAAGTTACCTCCTGCCGCACATCTTATTTCCGCTGCTAATTATGTTTTTACGCATTTCATTATCAGGGTCCAAAAAGAACAGCTGACTGGGGGATGTGCAATATAGTGAGGCTGGGACTGGGACAGTGGGCGGCGACCGCCTGCACTCACGGGTCACGTCGGACAGCCCCACCTTCCCCAGGCCCATATCTGGTAGGCTTTTCAAGAAAATGGAATGAGAGGTCAGGTCATTATTGTTCAAGCTTTGTTCCTTTTTAAGCAAATACTGTATATGTGTATAAATAGACAGACACTACTTATTTTTTATATTTTTTACTACACTTTTGTGTTCCTGGCTTAAATTACCCTCTGGCAATGTTACAAAGTGCTACACCAGGTCTGTGTGGAGGAAGGAGGCAAGTTGCCCTTACCTGGCAGGTCGACCCAGGTGGTGGCTCAGGTGGCCATGGGCCTCTGAGTGAAGGGAGGACGCTACTGCGTGCTCCCTCTGCCTGGTCAGCACTGGTCCTTTACCCCCAGGTGCCTTCAGCTCTCTTGGCTCTTACACCCTCAGTATTAACAGGTAATGGCAGGGGAAGGTCGGCATTTATAAAAGCCAAAGATCACCGGAGTTTCTGGAGGGCGGGGAGGTGGTGGCCCAGAGAGGACACGGCCCCTGCTGGCCCTGCGTCTGCGTCTGCCCAGCTTGCTGCTACTGTCCTTCCTGCCACCACTGCTGCTGCTCTGTGGCTGCTTCAATGATGGGGGCAAAGGACTGTCCTTGCGCCTGGCCACTGAGAACTCTCCGAGGCCTCTGCTGACTTGTAAGGAAGGTTGGGGACTGAGAGAGAGCCTGGGGTCATGGGCCTTTGCCCCCTCACAGAGACAGCAGCACGTCGAGTCCCAACACAGAACCAGTTTCCCTTTTGAAAATCAGTTCTGTTCTAACCCAGAGATCAAAGGCCTCAGAACAATGACAAGCACTTTACGTTCACCGTGGTTTTCTTTCTCGTTGCTGTAAGTCAAGGTGTGTGTCTTGTTTAAGTGTGTGTGACGTGTGTTTTATAGGTTTCTCCACAGTGCTGTTCCCGAATGAATGCAGTAGCCGTTCAAAGGCACTCTGTGATCTGATTAAGATGTATATGGTTTGGTTTGTTGTTTTTTTTACTATAACTGAATTAATTATTTTGTTATGTTAACATGACAAATGTATGCCAAATGATTAGTGGATGTATGTTTTTTAATTTAATATTTAAATAAAATATTGGAGGGAAAAACCTTGACTTTTTCCCATGGTTCTCTGGGGCGTACCTTCCGGCCGCTTCACTAAGAGGCCAAGTCTTCCAGGCTCATTGACGGCTCAGATCGAAAGAAGAGGGCCTGGTGCCAGCTCCTGCATTCAGCCTGGCCACAAAGAACTGGCAGCACCTAGCTGCAGATGCCACTCCCCTCGCCTGGCAGTGGTGTGGGCACAGGGTGGTCAGGGTACAGAGAGGAGTGGCCTAAGGTTGGCATTGAGGGTGTGTGCTAGGCCTCACAGGCGCTCAGGCCCCGTTTTGGGGGGCAGGCTCTGCTAATCCGCTGAACCTCCAAACACCCACGTCTGTTCACAGCTGGTTCTTCCCAGGCACCATTCACTCTACTTCCTCTTAATGGTCTCTGAACCCACTTACAAGTCAGGGATTTGGAAGACTGACAGCCAGACTTTCTGGTCTGTTCAAGTTGGCTTCGCTACCTTCTAGCAGGAGGGCAGACGTGGCGACCTAAACAACAAAGGATCCTCTTCATCCTGCACCTGGAAAATATTTTTTGGTTAAAGTTTTTAATTTTTCTCACCCATTCAGATGGTCATAAAAAAAAAAAAAAACATGTAAAATAAGCGTTGGCAAGGGGAAAATTGGAACTGCCGTGTGCTGCTGGTTGGAGACAGTCTGGCTGTTCCGTAGCAAGTTAACAGAATCACCATATGGTCCAGCAATCCCACTTCTGGGCACAGACACACAAGCTGAAAGCAGGGGTGGGAGCAGATCCTGCACACCTTTGTTCATGGCAGCATTAGTCACAACAGCCAAGGGGTGGACTCGCCCCACGTGTCCCTCCAAGGACGACTAGATCAGCAAATGTGGTCCCTGCACACAATGGGATGGGATTCAGCCTGAAAAAGAAAATTCTGACATATGACATGGAGAAGGCCGGAGGGCATCATGCTCAGGACACAAGTCCGGCACAAACGGACAAAGGCTGCGTGACTTCGCTTCCCTGAGGCCCGAGGAGTCACTCTGAGGGACAGAAAGGAGAGTGGTCTTTTTGGGAGGATGGAAAGTTCTGGAGATGGATGGTGGCCATGGCTGCACAACAGTGTGCATGTACCTAATGCCACCGACCTGTGCACTTCAAAATAGTCGAGATGGTAAATTTTGTCTTGTGTGTATTTTACTACAATGAAGAGAAGGTCCTTTTGGGGGAGATGCCTAGGGGTGCACAGCAGCTTCCTCCTGAGAGCTGGGCTCCGGGCTGAGGGCTGAGGGAGCGAAAGCATGGAGGAGAGGCACCTGTAGGAGGCAGATGCGCAGGGAAGTTGTGAAAACTCAGAATCTGTTTCCAAGCCTGTGTGTGTGGGATGACAAGCCTGAGTGTTGCTTCAATGCAGCCAGTGGGTCTGAGAGGCCAGTGGGATCTCATAGTTTTGGGGAGGAGGCCCAGCCAATGAGGAGGGTTGTTGTCGGGGCTGCTTGATTGACAACAGTTACAACGTCATATACTGAGCTGCGGCTCGCAGTGCCTTGAGGGACTGGGGGGTGGGCTTCTGACAGGAAGGCCAGGCAGACCACTCATACCCAGGAAAGCTCACCAAGCCCCCGCGGACGCCAGTGCTGGGCCTCGCTCCTGTGTGGCCCACACCACACTCGGCCTCTTGGTGACCACGGCCTGGAGAGCAGGACCCAGGCTCTGCCTGCTGCGAAGAATAAAGGGAAATCTATTTACTGTTTGGGATGTAGAGTCTTGTAAACTAGGAAGAACTTGACGCGTCTCTCGGCTCCTGAAGTAGGTGGTCCGCTCATGCTCATGTGGGGCCCATCGGATCACACCCCCCACCCAGCACCGAGCTCCGTTGGGCACCTGTGGCTCCTGGCAAATAGCTGGGAGCTAAGGGACTCGTGCTCACCTGCTCGGTTCTTCTGGGGCTTACGGTGTGTCCGATCGGTGTTATTATCATCATTACTAATCAATAACGCTTCTTAGAATCCTCAGTTGGAAATGTATGCCCTGCTCAGGGAGCCTCGCAGGGACCTTGCGGGATGCGGGCCTGCCGTCCCAGGCTTATTGATCTGCTCTCGAGCCGCGTCCCCTCCCGCAGATGAAGAGGGGCCAACGTGACTGTGGGGTTCAGTGTGGCGGTAGGACTCGGCGGGCCAGCCGTGTGTTAAGCGACCCCCGCTCTGGGCCCCACCACCTGCGTCTCGCGCTGCCAACGTCTCTGCCGTGGGTGACCGCACCTGCCCGGCATTTCACAAGATGTTGACGCTGTGGATGTGTCCGTTCCTGTCGGGGTGTGGCAAGGCTGAGCAGGCGATGGCACCTCCCTCTGCACATGACCGCACATGGCGGGCATTGGGGCTTCTGAGGGTTTCTTCCTCCCAATGCCGCTGGTGTAGTGACCGCTGCAGACCACGCGGCTGCCTGAGTCCTTTGCTGGTGCGGGGGGAGCCGAGCCCAGCGGGCCCAACACCCAGGGGAGCGCATGCGGCACTTTTGCTGCGGGGCCGTGGGCCATGTGTGCTGGTGTGCACCCTGCTTTCAGGAGGAAGTCCTTCTGGACGTCCAGAGATGTGGTAGCTCGAGACTGAGACCCGCTTGCGGGGGGGTGGGGGGGTGGGGGGGGCGGGAGGGAGGGGAAGGGGGACGGGGCGGGGGAGGGGGGAGGTTGGTTGGGTGGAGGGGCCCTGGGACAGCCAGGATGGGGCATGAGGGGAGTTCCAGGCGGAGATGAGGCTCACCTCACTCAGAGGCAGGAACCGAATCTGAGTTAAGAGGAACTGACTTGTTTGGGGTGGAAGCAAAAGTGTTGGCCTGTTGGGTCTCCTTCCAGAATAATACGGGGTGTTTCTGTGGTCAGGGCAGGGTGCACACGGCTGCCCCGTGGCGTGGCCTTCGATCTTGGGGGAGGGTCTCAAAGAGTGAACCCAGGGTGGAGAGTTCTTTAAGGGCCCCCTAAAGTTTCCGAGGTCTGGCTCTGGGGGGCCACTGTCCAGGCTGAGAGAAGAGAACAGGAAGCCAAGGGGCCTGGAATCGGGGCTCAGGGTTGTGTAGCTGGGAGGGCAGTGGAGGGGGAGGGAGGGAGAGAAGGGGCGGAGGGGGGAGCGAGCCTGTGCAACTCCTCTCCTCAGGGGAACTCCTGGGGTCTCTGTGACTCACTCCTCTCCAATGATCACTGTTTCGCTCACTCGCAGGGGATCTCTGTAAGAAATAGAAAGGACTTAAGCGTGCAGGAAGCCCAGATGGCCAGAGTGCTCTGTTCCCCTTCGCGTTGAGAGCTGTGTGGTGGGCGGAAGCCACGAACCCCCGGCCAGCGGCTGCCCGGTGGGCGGGCTTTGGGGTTTTGTTGTGGCTGTTAAATCCGAGTTGAAGTATGTTTCTTCTTCACGGAGTACGTCTGTTTCCAGCAAGTAAGGGGCTAAGTGAAGGGCCCGGGTCCCCAGGGCCCCCTGGACTGAGGACAGAAGGCTGTGAGGGACAGGGCATGTGAGCCCCCAGAAACCGCAGACCCCAGAACGAACCAGCCTGCGGAGGAGTCGTTGGCATACGGTAAAGCGCGCCCGTCCTGAGGGAACGGTTCAATGAGGTTTGACAACCTACAGGCCCCCACAGCCAACACTCAGGACGTCTGTCACCCCGAAAGCCTGGCCTCTGCGCTCTCCTGGCACCAGGCAGCTGCCGGCCTGCTCTCTGTCACTGTGGATTAGTTTGCATTTTCTAGAATTCTCTACGAATGGTCACGCAGTGTGTCTGACATCTTTCATCGGCGTACTAGGCGGAGACTCGCCCAGGTGCTGCGTGTATAACCGGCTGAGTCGTTCCGACTGCTGAGTAGTGTTCCACGGTGTGGACGGGCCAGGCTTTGCTTAGCCACCCACCTGCCGATGGATGTTGTGGTTGTTTCCACTTCGGGGCTTTTGCAAATGGAGCTGCTGTGAACCTTTGTGAGTGAGTCTGCGTGGCCCTGTTTCATTTCTCGTGGGTAACAGAGGTGGATCAACGGCTGCATTGTGAGGAATCACAGCCACTAACTTCATACGGAGCTGCCACGCTGTCACCAGTGTGGCTGCAGCAGGTCATAGGCCTCCCACGGTGTCTGAGTCCAGGGGCCCCACACCCTCACAGCACTGGGCAGTGCCGGTCTCTGGCCATCCTAGCAGCTCTGTAGTGCTGTCTTCCCAGGAGTTTGCATTTTCTTGGTGACCAGTGATGCTAAACATCTTTTTATGTGTGTATTGGCCATTCTATTTTCCAAGTTTTTTTTAAGTCTTTGGCAATTTTTATTGGGTTTTTAAAATTCTTATTAGTGAGTTGTAGGAGTTCTTTATATATTCTGCATCATATATGTGTATATACTTACATAATATATGTATACACACATGTTTGTATACATATATACACATGCCTTCCTATATAATAAAAGGCTAATATGCAAATTGTCCCCTCGACTGGGAGTTCGACTGGAGTTTGACCAGTGGGCAGGGCCAGCCGGCCAACCGCCCTCGGCCCCTCCTCCTGGCCAGCTGCGCCCCCAAGAGTCCCCCCCCCATTGGGGGCGGGGCTGGCCAGACCCCAACCATGCATGAATTCGTGCTCTGGGCCTCTAGAACCTATACAAATAGATATACATGTACACCTATGTGTATATGTACACACACACACATACAGAATATTTCTCCCATTGGTGGTTTGCCTTTCTTTTTTTAAAATATATTTTTATTGATTTCAGATAGAAAGGGAGAGAGAGATAGAAACATCAATGATGAGAGGGAATCATTGATCGGCTGCCTCCTGCACACCCCCTACTGGGGATCAAGCCCGCAACCCAAGCATGTGCCCTTGACCAGAATTGAACCTGGGACCCTTCAGTTCCCAGCCTGATGCTCTATCCACTGAGCCAAACCAGCTAAGCTCCAGGGCATTGCCTTTCATTTGAAGAGTGGAGTTGAAGGTTTTTATTTTTATAAAGTCCACCTTACTATTTTATCTTGCATGGTTAGTGCTTTCTGTGTCCTATCTACAAAATCTCTGTCTACCCCAATGTTGAGAAGATCTACGTTCTCAGAGGTTTGGGAGAGTGATTGACTGTGTCTTAATTGCTCCTTGAGTCTTCATGGAGAGGGAGGCGCGGCCCCCACCCCCGCTGTCCACTTCCCATTGGCCAGACTCTGGACACACGGCCACACCTCACTGTGGACTTCAATGAAGCCGCCCACTTTCATGTTTTCTAGAGCAGTGATCATATAGGATTTATTTTTATGATACCAATAACCACAAAGTTTGAAAACCAAGAACTAACCCAATAGCCTGAGTCGACGGATGCGGAGATAAAGAGTGAGGACCAGTGAGTTCGCTTTTCCATAAGCTCCACGCCTGGCACTGGGGCCGCCCGTTCCACATGAGGGACTTTGCTTGAGCAGCCGGCTGTGGGTGGAGGCAACGGCTCCCTGGCTACGCTCCCTACCTGGCCTGGCTGTAACCCCTCCAGCCCTTCCTTCTGCCTGCCACACGGATCACAGCAGCACGTGCCCCGGGCTGTCTGAGGACCGTGACAGCAGGCACGGAGGAATGCGTCCCTAGGGACTCCAGGCAACAGGAGCTGCTGTTTTTATTATGAAGGTTGTACCTATCATTTGCAACCCGGATGCCAATGTGTGTTTCAACCCCTGCCTGATGGGGAAGGAGGGCCCAGGGGTCTGGGCTGGTGTTTCAGCCTGGGTCAGGGGAGCCTGGCTCCAGCCCTGGTCCCTGGACATGCCTGCTGTCCCTCTTCTCTTGCTGAGCAACCAGAAGACCCCAAAGAGCAAGTGGGGGAGAGAAGGGGATTCTGGGGTGGGGCATAGGGAGAGCCTTCCCCATGCGTGGGCCACCTCTCCTCCAAGCTGCAGAGCCTCCGCGGGCACACCAGGGCCAGCCGGGTTCTTGAGTCAGCCCAGGCCCCACAACCCCAACCACCCCCCCACCCCCCGGGCATTGAGCCAGCTGATAGGCTCTGCTACCCAGTGGGACGCCATTGGTGCAAGTTGATAGATGGATGGCAGGTACAGGGGCCCACCTGGCAGGGCCTGGAGTCCTGCTCCCGGCACCTGAGAGCTCTCCAGACCCCCGGGCTCCTGGAGGCTCTGCCCAGTCCCCCCTCCTCCCCCGTGCTCCTTGCTGCGGGCAGGCTGTGCTGTGGCATCCGGGCCAGTGCATTTAAGACGTTTAATGGGCGAGTTCCCTCTCTGTATGGGGTATAATTAATTTTCCTGAAATAGGCACGCCAGCCCAATAGTCTTTGCTGTCTGAGTCAGGCGGTGATTATCGCCTCTCATGGGCACGGTGTGCCATCGGCCTCTGGGAATTCAGGGCACACGCAGCTCCCAGCCCTGCTGGGGTGGTGCAGGGAGAGGTCAAGGGCAGGCCAGAGGTCAGGGGCGCTGCCCACCATAGCCACCTGCCTGGAAGCCTCAGGGGAACAAGAGGTGCATGCAGTTCCCAGTGGCAGAGTTGGTGCCAAGAGTGACATGGCAGGTCACCAGGCTGGTGGCTGGAGGGAGAGGGGAGCAGTGAAGCTTGGCCTTTGTGAATAGAATGCAAAGTGGGTCCTGTGGGGTGTATCCCAACATGCACCCCAGCAGTGGTGGCAGGAGAAAGACCCTCAGGACCCAGTGGTATTGGGGCTGGTCACAGCCTTGGGCCGGACAGAGCTGGAGCAAGTGGTCCCAGCAGGATGTGGTGAAGGGGTGGCAGGCAAAGCTGACGTGTGAGGCCCATGTGCCACTGTGTTCATTTAGATGCAAGCAAGTTAAGCTGAAGTCACCAGGATGGACCATAAATCCAACAGGACCGGTGGCCTCATAACAAGAGGGACATGGAGGGAAACAGGTTGTGTGAAAACAGAGGCAGAGATTGGGGTGATGCTGCCACAAGCCCAGGGATGCCTGGGGCCACCAGGAGCTGCAAGAGCTGGAAGAGGCAGGAAGGACCCTCCCCTGGAGCCTCCCGAGGGAGCACAGCCCTGCTGGCACTTGGATCTGGGGCTTTGGGCCTGCAGAGCTGGGAGAGAAGGTATTTCTGTGCATAACCGCCCCCCACCCCACCCACAACCACCACCACCTATGGTATTTGATACAGCAGCCACAGGACAGGCAAGTCCTGGTGGGAACGCGTGGTGCAGCCCGGCCTGGAGCCTCATCCCCTCCTGCCGTGGCAGCTCCACGATGGTCCTTGTCCCCTGCCCTCTCCCGGCTCCAAGGCCAGAGGCCCGGCTCTCCTTCCGCACTCATGTTTCTGCTGTGAAACAGACACTCCTGCTGTGAGCACAGCCATCTTTAGAGAGCCAGGAGCCTCAGTGGGGTGAGAGGAGGGGGGCACAGGAAACAGGACACCACCCTGCTGACTCCCCTTCCTCCTTGCGAAGCCCGAAGCCAGGCCTCTTTAACCCTGAATCTCCGAGGGAAGTGAGATTCCGCCCACATGGCACATGCATGACTTCCTGTGGGACAGGGGTCATGATGGGCCCGGGCTGTGAGTCCGAAGGCTGGACCCAGGCTGGGGACACAGGGTGCCCCACCCTGCCGGACCAAACGGCTGTGTCCATCCCTGTGGTGCTGCTGGGGGGACAGAACCAGCCCCCGTGAGCCAGGCTTCATCTGGGAAGTGGCTGAAGGGGCTCCCCCTGGGCTGGCAGGGACCTCAGCCGCCCGCTGGGAGGGCAGCCTTGCACCCAGGCTCAGGGCTTAGGGCTGAGGGAGCAGCCAGCTGGCCAGGAGAGGGCCCGGGGAGGGCTGCCCTGCAGGGTGGGGGCAGCTGAGCCAGGGCCTGACCCGTGGAGGGTTTAGTGGAATGTTGGGTGGAGGTGGAGAGCCTGGCACGGGTCTGCCTGGCCCCAACCCAGAAGGGGCCTAGCAAGGAGGTTGAGGATGGGTGGCCTTTGTCAGGGCCTGCACTCTCCCCAGTGGCTACAGCAGGGCTGGGTGTGGGGCTGGGGCAAGAGGCTCACGCTAGGATGCCAGCCAGACCCTCACCCACCTCCTAGTGGCTGGGGTCCAGGTTGCTGAGTGGGGCTTGTTCTGGTCGGCTGGGACGCAGGGGCCGGCCGGTGGGACGCAGGGAATGTGTTGGGGCAAACTGGGAGGAGGTGCACCCACTGTCTCCCCAGCCTTGCTCCAGGGTGGGGGGCTGCGGCAGCCAGGGCCCGGGCGGGGCGGCAAGGGGCAGGCTGTGGGGCCCCTGCAGCCAGACGTGGGGCCCGAGTCCGTCCCCTTGGGCCAGTGGTGCCTCTCCTGCCTGGTTCTTAGGAAGGACCCTGAATCCCGAAAGCTCCGCTCCCTGGGCCAGGCCCGCTGCTGCCCTGGGGAGGGCCTGTCCCTCCGGGTGAGGGCAGGTGCCTTGTTACTTGGGAGAAGGGAAATGAAAGCACAAGAGGGAAGTGGTTTGGCCCAAGTGGGCCGAGCGAGTGCAGGGCAGAAAGTCACAAGGGCACGGCGTGCGGAAGGGAAGGAAAGCAGCGGGTGCTGGGCTGGAGCCCTAACCCAGCGAGGAGCGCTGGGCCCCGCCCCACTCAGCCAGATCCCTGGACACGTGGTGCCTGGGAGAGCCTTTTGGGGGTCTCAGGGCAGCACCCCTAATCAGGCCTCCTTGTAGGATGGTGCTTCCACTCCAGGGCAGCCAGCAAAGGCCTGGAAGCAGGTGACGGTGCCTGGGGGCAGGGTATGGGCACCCCACTGCTGTTCCCACGAAAGCTGCTCTTTGGCGGTTCACACAGGTGGGACGGGCGTGGATGTGAGCATGGGCTGAGACCGGGGACGGGAGCATGATGAGCGGCTCTGGCTCAGCCCCTGGTGCCTCAGTGGGCCCGTCTGCTCTGAGGCAGCCAGAGGCACAGTCATCGTCACTCCCTAAGGAAGGTTGGAGACCCCTCCCTGGAGGGGGCAGGGCACATGGCCCATGCCACAGGTCGGGGACAGCAGGAGGCTCCCCAGGAGGCCCGAGGGAGGAGGCGGGGCCTCACAGCCACCAGCAGCTGGGAGCAGCAGGGACATGCCTTGTGGGTGACAGACCCAATGCTGACCATAGTCCGCAGGGGCAGCAGCCCGGCGAGCAGGGTGCAGAATCCCGTGTGGGCACAGCAAGCGTCAGCTGTCACACATGGTCACGCACCCAGTGCCCAAGTGAGGCAGGTGAGCCCAGGGCTCGGCCTGCAGAAAGCAGAAGAGAGGGCACTGGGCTGGGCCTGCACCCCAAGGCTCACCATGGGCCCTGGCACCCCGATTCTTCCTGCTTCACCCGAGTGTGATGCACATTTCCAAGCGTCTTTTCTGAGAAGGCCAGGGGGACAGGAAGGTGGTCGGGAGGCTGGACAGGGTCTAACTTGGAGTGGGCTGCTCCGTGGTGAGTCTGCACACATTTGCACATGTGTGTGTGCACAGACCCGACCCATCATCCCATGTGCTCTGACTCAGTCACCACAGCCGCCAAGAGCAAATATTTGTCCCCTGGCTGCAGAGGAGGAAGCTGGGGTCTGAGAGGGTCATGACTCAGACGATGTCCAGCTCACCAGTTGGTGTTGGTCTGTGTGACTACAGGTCAGGTGCCTGAGAGCCAGGGACAGCACTGTTGACCAACAGGGCCAGGTGGGCGAGCCCCTGGCAGCAGGACCACAGAGGGAGAAGTGACTGAGGGGACAGAAGTGAAAGCAGGGGAGAGGTGACCACAGGGAGAGGTGACCATAGGAACAGGTGACCACAGGGAGAGGTGACCATAGGAACAGGTGACCACAGGAACAGGTGACCACAGGAACAGGTGACCACAGGGACAGGTGACCACAGGGAGAGGAGACCACAGGGAGAGGTGACCATAGGAACAGGTGACCACAGGGAGAGGTGACCATAGGAACAGGTGACCACAGGGAGAGGAGACCACAGGGACAAGTGACCACAGGAACAGGTGACCACAGGAACAGGTGACCACAGGGAGAGGTGACCACAGGGACAAGTGACCACAGGGAGAGATGCCTGCAGGGATCAAAGCCCACCCTCAGGGCAGAGGAGTGTACTCACCCTGTGCCCCGTGTGGGGACAGCCAGCCGAGGCTGAGGACAGCCGTAGGCCTTTGTTTCCTCCAGTCTGGGGGCTGCTGCAAGCCGGAATCTCAGTGCCTTGGTCCCTCTGCCATGGGCCAGGGGTCTCACCCTCAGTAAGGGCTTCTGCTCCCTCAGCCCTGACCCATGCACCTTCGTGGGGCCACCCTGGAGGCTCATGAGAGCCAACCTGATGTCACCCGTGCCGGCTGTGTGGAGAGCCATGCTTGCCCCATGATGATGCCGAGTGGACATGTGCAGAATGCTGCCTGCAGGTGTGTGTGCGTGTGCGTGTGTGCTTGTGTATGCCTATGCATGTGTTTGTGTGTGTCCCTGAGTCTGAGCCTCTGTGGTAACAGGATAAATGCAACAAGGTCATGCCAGTGCAAAACATCTTGGAGGAGCTGCAGGCTGTGCCAGCCGGGGGGCGGTGTCACGCGTGACCCGAGGAAGTGGAGGGAGGCGGCTGCGGAGGCCAGCACCAGCGTGGCTCCAGACCCGATGGGCGCAGAGACCGATGTCTCTTTCCCGGCCCAGGGATTCCGTGCATCCAGGCAGAAGAATGAAAGTTTACTGCAGACTGGGTTCCCATAGTTTTAGTTTGTTGTCAGATATTATGACAGTGACCTGCCTCAAAGAGGGTCCCTGTGGGGAGCAGCACCGGCCAGGGTGGGAGGCCAGCAGGCCCAGCTCAGGTCCCCAGGCGTCTCACTGTGGCCGTGGGGCGGGACTCGGGCCCCCTGTGCTGCCTCCTCGCCTGGTGGAGCAGGCCCTGAGCCACACGCAGCGCTCCGGCCTCGGGGACAGTGAGTCCCGGCCTTGTTGGGCATGGGCTGAGCTTCTGCACTCATTACTCTGTTATTGTGTAAACATGGATCCTTTTCCAGAGGCATTTCATCCTTGACTTTAAACCTCAGGTGGCATTTTCTTTGCTTGTTTTGGGGAATGGACGCAGACCAGCTGCAGAGAGCCACAGCCCAGCCGTGACTGCAGGCCCCAGGACAGCCCCCCTTGTCAAGGTCCTTCTAGAGTTGGGGCTGCAGCCCCTTCGCCCCCAGAAAGCTCTGCCTGCCAGGAGGTCCCCTTCCCAGGTCCCTGCAGGGTACCCTTGACCTCCTAGGGCTTCTGTGGACGCAGTGTCCACCCTCGCCCTTGGCCCCCAGCTCGGCAAAGGCCCCCCTGGGCTCCTGCAGGAGTTCCCTGGCTCAGCCTCTGCTCCAGCCTCCAGACCTCTCCCCGCACGGCTCTGTGAGACAAGGACACTTTAGTCCAACTCAGACTGAGGCCCTGGCCCGGGTGAGGATGGGTTGAGGGTGGGAGGCAGGCGCTGGGCCCCGGGAAGCGCTTTCAGGGTGAGTCATCAGGTACAAGCCCTGAGAAGCTTCTCTCCTCGCCCTGCCTGACAGCCTGGGAAGCCCGAGACCGGCTCGTTCATGACCTCGGTTGGGTCGAGGGCATGCGTTTAGCCCGGTACCCCTGGGAGCCCTCGGCAGCCTCCCCGGGGCTCTGAGGCCTGTCCCAAGGTGCAAACCAGCCCCCAGAAGCAGAGCAGGGTGGCAGCTCCGGCCTGGAGCCCACGTCCTGTGAGTCAAGGCTGCGCCCAGGCCCTGGTGAGGTCTGGTTGCAGACTTGAGGAGGCATGGGGGGAGGGGGACATGACTTGGGGGGCCCAGTACAGAGTGAGAACATGGTGCCCGTTGTTCAAAAGGACTGAGGCTGCCAAGGCGCCCACAGCAGAGCTGCACCAGGCAGGTCTTTATGCCAAATTACCATGTCCCAGAATCTGGCAGCTCAGGTCTGGAGCCAACTGGAAGGATCCCCCAGTAAACTACCAATTGTGACAGCCCTGCGTCCCCAGCCCCACACACAGGCTGGGTCAGGAGTGCGGCTTGGCATCCACCCGGGTCAGTTCTCATGCATGAAGCCCTACAGGGAGGGCCTCTTGTGTGTGTGTGTGTGTGTGTGCACATGTGTATAGATATGAGTATATCTCCTATTGGTCTGTCCCTCTGAGAAGCCTGGCTGGCACAGTGAGCATTGACATTGCCCTCAGGGCTTGCCTACCTGTGGCTGCAAGGTTGGTACTTGTCCCTCCCCAGGTCTAGGGCTGGACACAGCCCCCTCCGGGCAAGGCCGGACACCCCTGACCCCTGTTCCTGCCTTACGGCCCAAGGCCCGTCTGCACTCTTGCAAACGTCCCTTTATGAAATGCTCCCCAAGGGACCCGATTTGAATGTACATCTATTTCCCGTCGGGCCCACAGCTGGCAGGCCCCTCCCCCAGGCAAGCACAGCAGCTGCCGTTGGAAGGGGCTTTCCCAGCTGGGGAATCTGGAAGCAACTTGCGTCTTCCCCTCAGATAGATCCTCAGTGGCATCAGCGATTGGCAAGGACCTTCAACAAAGAAAATGCAGGCCAACGCACTGTGACAATTTCTGCTTTCTCGTTACTAATGGTCGACTTCCCAAATAATTATGCCAAGGGGCAGCGTGCTGGAAAATGCTTCCTGCTTAGCTCTCCTCCAGGCAGCGAGGGCCTGAGTCTCTCTTCCTGAGACCTGAGCACGGTTCTGGGAAATTCCGGGCGGAGGGACTTTCTCGTCCCCATGGAGCGGTGTTCCCTCTGTAGGACGCCCTGGAAGCCAGAGCTTCCTGGCAGGGATCCCCCTCCCTGGGCTGTTGCCAAGGAAACCTGGGAGGTAGCGGGCGCCTGTGGAATGGGGGGAGCACCAGCCGGATGCTGGGCCCCTGGGGTACGGTTGGAGCCTGCCTTTGTTTAAAAGTTGGGTATTTTGTTCATCATGAATGTGTACTTATTTTTTGTTGTTGTCGTCATTAACCCTTACCCAAGGATATTTTTTTCCCATTGATTTTTTCGGAGAGAGTGTCCAAGGCAGGGAGGGAGGGGGAGAGAGGAAGTGAGACAGAAACATTCTAGGATTCTACGCTTGCTTTCTGCTCCTGTGTCTGTGCTGTTCCCACTATCGTCACTTTTTGTGACTTCCTGATTCCCAAGGTGTGTTACCTGTGCTCGATGTGGGGAAGCTGGGGTAGAGACTACAGCTGCCAGCATAGAGCCGGGGGTAGTGCCACTCAAAAGGTGGCACAGGCCAAAAAAATCCCTCCAACACCCTCTCTCCAGCTCCACGCTCTGTGCTTGTCCGTTTTCTCGGCCAGGTCAGAAACAGAGACGGTGGCAAAAAGACCTGTCTCTCCCCACCCGCCTGCTGCTCTCGGGCTCCCCGCTTCCGATGGGAACCTGGTGCCCAAGTTACTAAGTTTCTCCGTCGGCTCCTCTTCTGGCTTCCGCCCCTTTCTAATGAGCAGCTAATCAGCTTGGGAAAGATTGTCTGTAGTGAAACAGACGTCTCCAAAGTTCCGAAACAGCTGTGCAAAGATTATAAAGGGAACTCAACTCCTAGATCAGAGGTCAGCCAGCTTTCTCTGTAACAGCCAGCGATTTAAATGGCTGATGGTCTCTGTTGAAATCCCAAGTCTCTCTTTATAGTTTGAAAGCAGCAGCTCTAAGAGCTACGCCCAGGCTGCCGGGCCCCCGTCGGCTCTGACTGCGCTCAGCTCTCGGAGCGAGGCCCAGGCTGGCCTCGCAGGCTGGCCACGCTCGGCTCTCGGAGAACAGGCACAACTCTCCGAGGCTCTGAGGCTGGGCTAGACGCCAAGGCCAGCACCAGTCCTTAATGATGTCACGCTGCACATGGACAAGTCACACATTTGGGTCTTGTGTTGGCAGTGGTGACTTGCAATGAGTCTAAAGCAGGGGTGAGGGATGTCCGGCCCGAAAGCCTGAGAAACCTTTGGGTCTGGCCCTGCCTGGGCATGAGGGGTGAGTTAATGAAATGTTTGACCAAATATATACCAGGCTAATTTTTAAGTTGATGATTTTGTATGGCTCATGAATGATGTTATTATAAATACTCAAATGGCCCTTGGCAGAAAAAAGGTTCCCTAACTCTGGGTCTGAGCACCAGACACTCATCCCAACCTCCCCACACCCCTCCATTCTTCTGACTGCCATCGTGGGCCTGGACAGACGGTACTGTGGACTGGTTTCATTTGAATGTGCATCAACTTTACACGGAATTATAAAAACATATTTACAGACGTTCCACGGGGCTCCTATAATCAGGAGCAAAGACCCCTTTCTCAAAAGGGATTATATCTAGGGCTGTGCAAAATTCAAAAGGATCAAATCCCTTTGAAAGAGAGAGAATCGCGGATGTGAGAGAGATACACTGATTGGTTGCTTCCCGCACGTGCCCCGACCGGGGCCGGGGATTGAACCAGCAGCCCAGATATGTGCCTTTGACCAGAAATCGAACCCGCACGACCCTTTGGTGGGTGGGCTGATGCTCTAACCACTGAGCATACCGGCCAGTGCTTGAATTGTGCGTTTTTTGATTTTTTAAAATGATTGCCCTAGGATATTATTGGTGGCATTTTAAGCCTCCCCTTAAGTTTTGTACAAAGACGAGTGTCTCACTCGCCAGCCTGGGGCGGGTGTCTGGTTCCTGTGCTGAGTGATGTGACACACGGCTGAGCTGAGCCCTGGGAGCACAAAGCTGCAGGTTCCATGCACCAAAGCTGCGTTTCTAGCTCTCACCCTCTGCCCCACGTACCACCTGTCCAGCCCCTGAAAGGCCTGCCTACCTCGGCACAGGTGAGCCTGGTCCGGTCACTGCCTCACCAGGGCTGTCCCGAAGGTGTGAGGCGTGTCGAGACCTGCTCGTGGAGCGGCCACGGGAGTGCGTGCTCAGGCCTTCCTGCGATGTGCCAGGCGGTGTTCTGGGCACTGGGTTCTATCAAAAGCCAGAAAGGTGAGTGCTCGCCCTCCTGAAGCTTCTGTGATAGAGAAGCAATGGGCAATGGATGTGCAGCAACATAAACAAGACCATTTCCGAAGACAGCAAGGCAGGAGGCCAGGAGGGAGGAGTCCGAGGGACACAGCCACAGGGGCTCGGTGCTCAGAAGCAGACTCCAACCAGGTGCCTTTGGAGTGGCCCTGAGGAGCCCAAGGAGCCAGACCTCGAAGGCGTTGGCCAGCGTTCCCGGTGCAGAGCGCCGTGGAGGGGCTTATGGGGGAGCGGTGCTTGCGAATGCATGTGGCTGGACGTGGTGATGGCCATCATGTGTGGATGGACAGAGGCGAGGATGACCCCTCCTCGGCCCCCCCGGAAGTGCTGAGATGGGGAAACATGGGGGTGGAGGGGATGCTGGTGGTGCCAGAGCAGAGAGCCAGCCCGGCCTCCTGCTCTCTCCCCAGGGGGCTCAGGGCCATTGCGGAGGCCCGGCTTCCTAGCCCTGGTGCCTCCCTCAGTCAGTGCTGCCCTCCCTCCTCTGAACCAGGCACAGCCCCAGTGCTTCCCAGCACCGCCCTCCAGGAAGCCACATCGATAGGAAACTACCATCACAGCCGCTACCACGGAGGGTCAGTTCTGTTTGTTCATAAGCAGAGAGAAAGCTTCTGAACCTTGAGTTACGCACTGTAATCACCCCAAACACCAGCCTTGGTTTACTCCGGGAGCGGAGTGGCGGAGGCCAGAGCAGGCACTCCAGCCGGAGCGGCAGGTGCTGGTGGGCTGCTGGGAGCCGGGCCTACTGCACAGAGAGCCCCAGCCCCTCTCCTCACCCCGCACCCTGATCACACCCTCACCCGCCCGCAGAGGGAGGAGGTCACTCTCTAATGGGCGACCACTGCCACCCAGGGTCAGCCTTCCTGAGACTTAGGAGCAGGTCCAACCACGAAGGCCGACCATCTGGTGCAGCTGACCCCTTCCCCACCCCCACCCCCACCCCGCAGCAGTGCTGGGAGCTGGGAGAAGACAGAGCGAGCCCCCACATCCCCACAGGAAAGTGTCCCCCAGAAGTGTATGCTCAGCAATTATCTGCAGCTGGAGAGAGACGTGGGAGATTTCTAAGAGTGGGGCGCGCACTTTCCCGTTCCCACCAAACGGCTGGTCGCTGAGGTCTCAGAGCGCCAGCACCTCGGCTGGCTCAGACCTCCTGCAGCCCTGTGGGGGCCACTGCGGCCGCCCTCCTTTCCCGGGGAAGGAAACTGATGCACGGGGAGACGAGCTCATCGGGCATGCCGCGTGTGTTCTGCGGCCACCTGTGGGCGCCACTCGGCTCCCGGCACCTCCACACGGCACAGAGCACTGATGTCAGGCAAAGGTTCAGGCAGACGCCCCGATTGTTGTGGAGATGCCCTGCAGGAGCCCCGTCTCTGTGCACGCGTGTCCGTGCTGCTGCCACCCTGGGCATGACCAGTGCTGCCCCTGCAGCCTAACCTCTCCACGGAGGAGCGCGTGCCCGGATCGCCAGCGCCCCGGTTTGGAGGGCACAGAGCTAATGGCAAAGGTGATTTCTGGAAAGAAAGCCTCCATGTTGAAAGGAAGCAGGATTCCTTGTGCACAGCTCAGAGCATCTTAAAGGCTCTGAGAAGTCCTGCAGTTAGAAACACATGCAATTCTGTTTGCCTTTTACTTAACTATAGATTTTGTTTGTTTGTTTAATGTCACATTTATTGATACCCCACAGGATGAGCTTTTGTGTAGCTGCACCCTCAGGTCACATGGCCAAGGAGCAGCCACTTCGGGCGTCTGTGAGAACAGAACGCTGCCCAGAGCCTGGGGGAGGAGCCGAAGTGAGGGGTCCTCTCCTCTCCCGTGTCAGACCTGACGCATTGTCACCTTGATGAACCCTCATCAACATGGTAGCTTTCTCCTCACTCCCCTGCCAACAGCGAGAATGGCCCACTGAATCATGCATGATTCATTAATCTTAATTAAAATGCAAATGTATTGCCAACCTCCTCTGATAATTAAAGCCCATTGTGGGAACACGCTTAAAGCTTCTAGGATGACGTTCCTTTTGCTGAAGCAAAACAGATGACTCTTTCATCTTTGCCTGCAGTGGTCCGATGGGTGGATTTGCCGCAAGGACAGACTCCCCCCTCCACCCCGCCATGAAGAGGCTTGCTCTCCCTCTCACACGCATGCACACGCACACCCCGGGCACACGGTTCAACTACAAATTGAGCTGTATTTTCCTCTGTCGTACCATGCCCTCAAGATCCCAATTTGGCAAGTGAGGAAAAACTAATTATGAATTCATTTCCTGCGAGGAAGAGTGTATTCCTTTTAGCTACTCTTCAGAACCTTGGAGTGGGTGGTAAGGACTGTCAGGGTTCCTGTAAGTGCCCTCTGGAAAGAATCAGCCTGAGCCATTGGGCAGGGCGGGAGCTGAGGGGCGGGGGAGAGTCTTCCCCTCCCCGGGCTCAGGGGTCCTGACGCTGTGGACAGGAGCTGAGTCCCAGTGTCCCGCACATGAGCCCCGGGCTGCTGTCACTGAAGCACATCAAGGAAGTGCCAGCATCGGGGGCGTCTGCCCTGGCCGCGGGCACACTTCCCAGAGAGCTGAGCTGAATGTGCACCCTGCCCACCCAGAACACTTGGTGTCCCCATGGTCTCGGAGCTGGGTTGGGGGATGGTAAAAAGGTGAGGGGATTAGGACGTACAAATCCCAGATATAAACAGCCACAGAGAAGTAAAGTACAGCATAGGGAATAAAGTCAATAATCTATATATAAAAGCCAAGAGACTGGAACGACCAGAATGACCAGAAAGACCGGAATGACCGAATGACCTGTTGCTTTGATGCCCACTGTGGCCCTGATTGGCCCCTCCCACCCCGATCAGGGGCGGGGCCAGCTGGCCAACAGTCCACATCCTCTCGCCCACCCCCCGCTGGCCCTGCCCCTATTGGCCCCCATCAGGGTAGGTTGACCAGATCCCACTTGTGCACAAATTCGTGCATCAGGTCTCTATTATTGTAATAATTCTGTATGGTGTTAGGAGGATGCTTGACCTATGGGGCTATCCCTTCGTAAGTTATGTAAATGTCTAATCATTATGTTGTCTGTCTGAAACTAACATGACATTGTATGTCAACCATAATTGGAAAATAAATTAATTTTAAAAAATGAAAAAGAAGAAAGAATAAAATAATGAATTTTTAAAATGCAGTATTTTGAAAACAAATCATACAATCACCAGAGGGATGTTTACAAAGACTTAAAAATTAAAATAAGTATACAGTATTTTATTAATAAACAAATTCGAAAGCATAGGGGGAAATGCATTCTGAAGGACTTTCAGGCGTATGTTTTTTTTAAAAATAGACTTTATTTTTTAGAGAACTTTTAGGTTCTCAGCAAAACTGAGTAGAAAATACAGAGGCTTCCCATTTACCCCCTGAGCTCACACACACAGCCTCCCCCACTACCGAGTCCCGCACCAGAGGGTACCTCTCTTTGCCATCGACAGACATGGACATCGTCTTCATCACTCAGAGCCACAGTGTGCAGCAGGGTCCTCTTGGTGCTGTGCATTCTATGGATTTGGACAATATATATGACATGTGTCCATCACTGTCATGTCACACAGAGCAGTCTGGCTGCCTGCCCGTCCTCTGTGCTCCTCCTGCCCATCCTGTCCTCTCCCCCCAGCGCCTGGCACTGTCTCCACAAGTTAGCCGTTTGCTTTGAATGAAGCAGTTGACCTGACAATAAATGAAAGCAGTCGAAACAGGCAAAACCAAAGGCAAACGAGGGCCTGCGGAAGGCATCTGGGGTGGTGGGTGGGCCTGTGAGGGGTCCCTCCTTCGGGCGCCCTCTGCATGCTGTGCAGCCCTGGGCTGTGCCTGGCTGGGACTGAGGTAGGGGTCTGGCGTCTGTCGGTGGCCCCCACAACCCTCAGCGCAGCATTTTACTCACAGGAAATGCACCCAGTCTTCCCTAAACAAAGGCGGCACCCCTTTCGGGAGTCCACTGAGTGGGCTCTGGCCTCGGCTGGGTGCTGACTGGCTATGTGCCACGAGCAAAGGGCCCTCCTGCCCATGGGGGTCCCGAGCAGCCTTGGCATCCCCGCCCCTCATCAGTCACCTCTTGGCCAGTTGCCATAGAGACCTACTGGCACAGCAGCCAGTCCACCCCCAGGACAGATCAGACCAGGGGCCACCTTGACCCTTCGTGTCCTCCTCTGTCCCCTCCCCCGCCCCCCCAGCTGTTACTTGGCCTTCAGGCCTGGTGGCTGGGCTGGTGGAGAAGCTGGCGCCAGGCCTGGAAAGTCCTCCATCCTCATGAATTATTCACGGGCAGAGAGGACTCTGCCAGGTTCCCCAGCCCCCAGGTGACATTTCAGGGGTTTCCTCAGACTGCTGAGCTCTGAGGCCCAATACCCTTGAGCAGTTTGCTGGTTGTGCCAAGGGGAGGGGTGGGCCTGTGTGAGCCAGGCACCTGCTCCTTCCAGCTGGTTCTCCCGGCCAGCAGCTGGGACCAGGGCCTTGGCTGCTGGCCGGCCACGGCTCAAGGCCCTGATGTGCGTCCATCTGTTGCGAGGTCTCTCTGGGCCATGCTCCCAGCGTCACTGTCCTCAGGTGTCGTGACAGCCCCACCTTCCTGGCCTGAGCAGCGGGCCTTCCCGACCCACCCCACGGAGGCAGGGGCTCCAGGCGGGGTGAGTGCCGCTTGTGTCTGACCAGACACTGTGCACAATTCCAAAGGTTGCAAACATGAAAAACAAAGAAGGATACGTGGCGGAGACCACCCGTGGCCGCCAAGCCCTAACCTAAGTGATGAGTAAAACATCTGGCCTTTCCTGGAGAGAGGAGCGCTGGGCCCCACAGGCAGCTGCCGCCAGCGTCCCAGCGGATTCCTCCAGCCCTTCATCCTCTGGGCTTCTCCACTGGGCCTGTCCATGCCGGCAGGAGGGCAAAGGGCGCACCTTCTCCCAGAGCTTCTGGAAGACTCCAGAGCTGGCTCTGCAGCTCTGCTTGTCCAGGGCCAGGTAACAGGGCCCGGTGGCGGGGGAGGGGTTATTGCCTGGGGTGGTTCCCGAAGGGAAACTGGGGTGCTGCACCAGCAAAGGGATGGAAGGGAAGGGGATGGAAGGAGATGGGAGGGGATGGAAGGGGAAGGAAGGGGATGGAAGGGGAAGGAAGGGGATGGAAGGGGATGGAAAGGGATGGAAGGGAAGGGGACGGAAGGGAAAGGGACGGAAAGGGAGGGGATGGAAGGGAAGGGGATGGAAGGGAAGGGGATGGAAGGAGATGGAAGGGAAAGGAAGGGAAGGGGATGGAAGGGAAGGGGATGGAAGGAGATGGGAGGGAAAGGAAGGGGCTGGAAGGGGATGGAAGGGAAGGGGATGGAAGGGAAGGGGATGGAAGGGAAGGGGATGGAAGGGGAAGGAAGGGGCTGGAAGGGGATGGAAGGGAAGGAGATGGAAGGGAATGGAAGGGGCTGGAAGGGGATGGAAGGGAAGGAGACGGAAGAGGATGGAAGGGGAAGGAAGGGGATGGAAGGAGATGGAAGGGGATGGAAGGGGATGGAAGAGCAAGTCAAGGGAAGGAAGAGGAAGGAAGGGGAAGGAAGGTGTTGGAAGGGGGTGGAAGGGGATGGAAGGTGTTGGAAGGGGATGGAAGGTGTTGGAAGGGGATGGAAGGTGTTGGAAGGGGGTGGAAGGGAAGGGGATGGAAGGGTATGGAAAGGGATGGAAGGGGATGGACAAGCAGGCAGCCAGGCCCACCCACTCCCACGGGGTGTGAGAGGCTTGAACCCAGCAGAGGATGTGGCAGTGCTACAGACTCCCTGTGCTGTGAGGGAAGATGACTTTCCTGGCCACGGTTCTTGTTTTGATAGGTTGGCTATGACCTTTTGTCCCTGGACCCGATGAAGGTGCAGCCCCTGCCTGAGGCCACCTCCCGTCACGGAGGGGACAGAGCCTGTTGGAGCCTGGCAATGGCTGTGAGGCTTCCGCCCAGGTGAAGGCCCTGTCATGGTGCCCATTTCACCAGCCAAAGCTGCCAGGTGGCCGAGCCTGCTGGACACGGGCCAAGATACCCAGTCCTCCCACAGGGAGGGAGCTAGAGCCTGTCCCCACCATCTCACTGTGCGGCCCCTCTCTCTGCAGGGCAACCAGCCTGGTGACAGCAGAGATGAGAGGAGGGGAGGCAAGGAGGGTAAAAGCGGGCCCTCCAAGGACAAGTTCTCAGTGGGGGTGGGGGCAGTTGTCATCTCTCAGGCACAGGGACCCCTGCTGAAGGTGTCTGGGCCCTCGTCCCTCCCCGGAACCAGCAGGTGAGCTGAAGGATGAAGTCCAGGGAGGGGTCTCCCAGCCCCATCCCCAAGGAGTGTCCACAACCTCAGAAGGTGGTGGGCTGGTCCTGGACCCAAATGGCCCGCAGCCTCTAGAGCAGCTGAGCCGCTCGGCCACCTGCTGCCATGCCCTCAGGGGGCTGCTTGTGTCCAGGCTTCCTCTTTCCTGCCCGTCACAGGGAAGGGCCGTCAGGCTGGGGAGGCTGGCCCGGCCTGAGTCAGCCTCCTGGCCTCTGTCACCCAATGTGGGAGGGGGGAGGCGGGAGGAACGCTGCGCCTTCCCGACTCATCACTCATCGGCTCATCGTAGCCAGCTCTCCCCTCCTGCCCTCGGACACAGGACTCGGGGAGGCTTCTCGGGAGCCACCTCCAGACAAACCCGGGCCCTCGAGGTGTCTCGGGGGATGCTCTACCGGAGCCCTGATGTGCTGTGAGCGTCACCAGCCACCGCCAGGCTAAGCCCGCCTCTGGGGGGGGACACCTTGTGCACCGTTGCCATCGGATGGGCAGGTTCAACCATGGTGGACGAGGCTGGCGGGCAGGGGAGTGGGTGTGAGTCATGGGCCCTAAGGTGAGGCCAGCTCCCTCCGTGATGCTCAGGGTGACCAGAGACCAGCTGGCCGGGCAGGTCCGGCGGCCGCTGGCTACTCAGCACATCGGTGGCGAGGTCCTCCTTCATGCTCAAGGGGCCCAGGACACACTCCGCCATGAACACCATCCCAAGGGGCTGCTGCCTCCCCTCAGGAACGCGCTGACACAAACCCCGTCCTCCCAGTCACGGAAACGAGGACTTTCCTAGGACCCCCGCCCCACCCCCAGAAAAGAACACCCTTAATTTGCCAGAAGCACAGATAGCCCCTTCCCCCAGCGCACGTCCTGTGTGATTTGTCTGTTAAACTGCGCTGGTGTTTTAGGAGCATCAGGGCATGAATGGACCCTTTGTGCTCCGGAGGCTCCAGAGGCAGCGTGGCGCTGGCCCAGAGCCAGGTGCCCATGTGGCTGGTCCCTTGGGTGGGGAGGCCAGGTGGACATAAGGAAGCTGCAGCCCGGGCTCCGCTCCCCTGTGGGGCGGCTCTGCTCCACCGTACCCGCCCCCCCACCCCGTACCCCCGCAGGCGGACCAGATGGGCGGCGGGTGAGGCTGGTGGAGGCCCGCTGAGCAGCGACAGCCTGCTGAGCAGCTGACGCGGGAGGTGAGGGGGATGACGCCGCGTGTGACGGCAGACAGCAGACTCATCTCGAAATGTGACACGAGGGGGGAGAGGGTCATGAGAAAGTACAGCAGCAGGGAGATCCCTGCGCATTCTTCTCTGGGAAAACAAGCCGCCCCTCTGAGCCGTGATTCAGAAACCCACACTGCGCCTGAATCAAGCAGCTGGGACGGGTGACATCTGCTCGCCCTCCGAGGGGTCCCAGGCGGCAGGGCTGGTCTCCCGCCCAAAGAAGACAAAGAGGGGTGCGGACCGGCTGGGGAAGGTGGGCAGCGGGTCCTCCGCCCTCCCCGGTGAGCCGCACAGAGGGCAGCCGCTCCGCTCTGCAGACGGCTCTGCCCCGAGGGCACTGTCTGGCGGGCTGGGTTTGCGACCTTTCATGCCAGGCCAAGTGAATCAGCAAAGGCCAAGGCCGGCTGGTGCCGTAACCCTTTCTGACCTCCTCTCCCCCACCCTCTCCACCCCTTTTTGGCTAAAAGTTATGTATACAGGAGTGGGCAAAAGTAGGTGTACAGTTGTAAGTATGCAAACCACAGTTTATTACTGTGTTATTATTTATGAATTATTGCATTCGTTATTGCATCACAGCTATAAACCTTCTTTAGCCCACCCTGGATGTATATCGTCACCTGAATGCACCCAGGGCCAACCCCAGGCCTTTAAAAACAGAAGCTGCATGCCCGGCTGGTGTGGCACAGTGGTTGAGCGTCAACCCATGAATCAAGAGGTCACTGGCTCCATCCCCAGTAGGAGGCGTGCAGGAGGCAGCCAGTCAGTGGTCCTCTAGCATGGGTGTTTCTATCTCTCTATCCCTCTCCCTTCCGCTCTCTCTCAAATCAATAAAAACATAAAACAAACAAAACAAAAAACAGACGCTACAGGGAACTGGGCCCGCTGGGTTGCACTGTGGGCTCAGTGTCCATTCTGGACCCCCTTCCTTGGGCCCATCTCTCCTGAACAGGGACAAGAGAACTAGGAAGGCCGGACCCTCCACTGTCCCACCTGAGGGGCAGCCCAGGCCGGACCACCGTGACTGACAGCACCCCTCCAGGTTTGGAGCTGCACGCGGTGAGCGGCTGGGTGCCGGGCTGGCCTTGGTGTGCGGACCACGTGCACGCCAGGTTTGCTTACACGCAGGAGGCCGTTTAAAGAGGTCACGCTGTGCAGACGAGCTCCCGTTATCTCAGTAGGACAGAGGTGATCAGGGTGTTCCAGGCCCCGCAGGCAGGTGTTGCCATCACGGTGGCTGTGGGACCGCTTCTGCTTTTGTCGTAACTTAAAGGGAAATGACCCTGCTCTGTCTTTCTGTCCTGTACCCTGGAAGTCACTGGTGAAAAGTGCTCCTGGGATAAACTGCACGGGTCTTGGGGCGTCCGAGCTTCCCTCCCACTCGCTTGGCGTCATGCAAACGGCCCAGGCGAGCCAGGCCATCCGGAGCTGTGGTGACCATCGGGGTGAGTGGGACCCAGAAATGAATCCGGAGAGTGGGAGACGGGCGAGTCATTCATACACCGCGAGCTCGGGCCCCATCTCTGTGAGATGGAGGGCGGGTAACTGTGTCTGGAGACCCCGCTGTGCAGGGGCTTGAACACGGCAGGACCCTAGGTGCTGGGTGTGCAGTGCTGCTCTGGCCGGTGGTCAAACCAGAGATGCCAAGACTACAGACAGTGCAGGCAACTTCCCCTGCTGGCTGTGGCCACATCGTCAGAGGGGGTAGGGGACGGCTCCGTAGAGCCACATCGTCATCGTCACCGTCGCCATCAACACCTGGGTACATTGGGCACCGCCCTGCACGCCTGGTACCCTGTTGAATAAGAGCCGTGCTTCGTCTGCTCGTCGTCTGGGGACCCGAGGGGAATAGGAACACGTGTCGTGTGCTGGAGCTCCTGATGGGAAGACGGCAGGGGACAGACAGCTGGCGTCACCGAGGGCCTTCCCCAATGTCATCGTCAGCGTGCCTCCATCTAATGAGAAAACCGGGGCGCAGAGGGCTAAACGAACCTTCACAGCATCGCAGCCTCGAGGAGAGGCACCGAGAGGGAACCCCGTCCCTTGTGCTGGGACACGCATCTCCAGGCTTCGTGACGCGAGTTTCACACCTGCCCGGCCAGCGAGACCTGTCCCTCGCTTCTCGACAACAGCCTGCTTCTGTTGTACAAGCCGAGGTCCTGCGTGTGCCCTGTGCTTGCACGCGCACCACAGCGGGTGGCCAGGGAGGCCGGGCCGCTGCCCCCGTTGCCTGTGAGGGTCTTTTCTTTCCTTCCGTGGCTTTAAGTCGGAGCCCACGGGAAGCACATCAGGGGCCAAGTCACATCCTGGGGATAAACTGCAAGGAGACCATCTCTCATGTCGGACCCACAGGCCCCTGCAGTGGCTGATGGCTGCATGGTCCCCAGCACCGTCTCTGCTGGGAAAGGGGAAGGTGAGGGGACCCTGTCAGCAGCGAGTGACAGGAAGCATGTGGGGAACCAGGCATGGCTGGGCAGGTAACTCACTTTGGGGGAACAGGGAGCACTGTGCCCTGACTTTGGGGGTTCCTCCTCCTTCACAGCAGGACTTCTTACTGGAACACTCATGAACTGAAATCTGTTGTATTTCTGAAGAAAGGAGTCTAAAGCTTTTGCTAATGCCGGTCTCCCTGAGCAAAGACACTGACCGAAGGAGACACTGTGAGCCACAGCTGAGTGCAGTCAGGGAACATGGGGCTCAGGGAAATCCCGGCCCTGGCAGGGCTGATCCCAGCTCCCCACGAGTCCTGTGTGCCACAGGCACGCTGCTCCCCTGGATGGCCAGTCTGCTCCGAGGCCCGATGTCCATCATTCCGCCCGGGGCCGTGATTAGTTAGCTCCCACTGAGCCGGGTTGTCGGTGCTGGTTGGAGAGTCCCTAAGTGAAGCAGTGGGTGCTGCTGCTCCGCCGGCGCCCTGCACCGGGCCTGGCACTCACGACCAGCTGTGACCTGCCACTCCTCTGTGAGGGGCCTCTCCACGGCACAGCTCGCACTCAGAGCCCCGTGGGCCCACGTTGGAGCTGCCTCTAGCCCCCGTCGTAGCTAAGCCATTTCCCTGCCCGGCCTCTCTCCCTTTCCCCTGAGTTGGTGTGCTCGGGTCATCAGGACAAGAAACACTGACGTGCGGCTTGCACTACAGACGCTGTCCTCTCACGGCCTAAGGCTGGAAGTCAGAGATGCGGTGCCGGCAGGGCTGGCTGCTCCTCGCCCTCCTCCTCGGCTTGCAGACAGCGTCTCCCCTCACACGGTCTTGTCTCGTGCTCTGCACCCTAGAGTCCCTCCCTGTGTCCTATTCTCCTCTTCCTATAAGGACACCCGTCGGCCTGGATTAGGGCCCATGCTCACGACCTCTTTCTCTTTTTTTAATTGATTTCGGAGGAGGGAGAGAGGAATAAAAACATCAATGATGAGAGAGAATCATTGATAGGCTGCTTCCTACACGTTCCACACCAGGTATCGAACCCGCAACCCGGCCATGTGCCCTGACCGGGAATGGAACTGTGACCTCCTGGGTCATAGGTCAACGTTCAGCCACTGAGCCACACCGGCCGGGCTCACAACCTCTTTTAATGGAATCACCTCTGTAAGGCCCATCTCCAAATGCAGGCACATGCTGAGGTGCTAGGCATTTGGGGGAACATAATTCAGCATAACATTGGGGAACAGTTCCCCCCATAAAGCACTCTCAAGAGCATCTCTGTCTCAGGCTTTGCTTCTGGGGAACCCAGCCTGAGAGACCCACCCAGCTCCCCCACCCTCAAAGCAGGAAGGGTTTGCCGTGGTGGGAGGTGGGACAGGCCTTCCATCTGCTCCCGGGGGGGGGGGGCCTCGAGGGGAACCTGCCTACCAGCTGCTGTCCCCCCGCCCGGGGCAGGGGGGCTGCAAGACTGGAGGAGGAGCCGCAAGCCCCCGGCCGGGTGTCACTCACCCTTTTGAGTCGTATTTGAAGAAGGTGGCTTCCTCCAGAAACTGCTGCACTGTGTCCTTCTGCTAATTGGAGTGTAAGCTTTTCTCACATAATGATTGGAATCGTTTAACAATATAAATAATCTGCACTTCATTTGTTCCACAGGCACAATTTCTTGTTCCTGGAAACGCAGAGAAACGAAGCAACTATGAGTGGCAGGAATGGAGGCAATCCCTGCAGATCTATCTGACCGGGTGCTCCTCGGGCCGGCGTGGAGCTGCCCTGGGGGTGGGAACCTTCAGCTGGTCCTGGGCTCAGCCAAGGCCAAGGGGGGGGGGGCCTCCTGGGCTCCCCGCCCCGAAGCCGCTGCCGCCTCTGACCACAGTGACTTCCACACCTCCCGCTCCTCCGTCGGTGAAGCACAGCTCGGGGCGCCTGCCGCCACGCAGACGGATGCATGTGCTTGCGAGAAACCCCCGGCTTGGGGTGGAAGGCGTCAGTGCCCAGTGCAGACGGCGGCGACTCATCCTCCGACGTGATCCTCGCATCTCTCCTGGCCACTGGGCCGTGGCTCCGTGGAAGGACCAGCCGGCTGGAAGCAATGTGTCTGAGGGTTCCATGTGCTGCTGTTCTCTGCTGGACAGAGACTGCAGGCCCCACCCCTCAAACGGGATGGTTTGTGGACTCATTTTGATCTTCGTTTTCTTCAGGAAGAGGTCGTCTTTCCCAAAGGAAACAGTGGGGTTCAGTGAGGATCCAGCTTTGGGTATAAGACCAAACTATTGCTAAATTCATTTTTTAAAAAATATATTTTTATTGATTTCAGAGAGAGGAGGGGAGAGGGAGAGAGAGAAACATCAGTGATGAGAGAGATGACTGGTTTGGCTCAGTGGATAGAGTGTCAGCCTGCGGACTGAAGGGTCCCAGGTTCAATTCCGGTCAAGGGCATGTACCTTGGTTGCGGGCACGTCCCCAGTAGGGGGTGTGCAGGAGGCAGCCTATCGATGTTTCTAACTCTCTATCCCTCTCCCTTCCTCTCTGTAAAAAATCAATAAAATGATGAGAGAGAATCCCTGATCAGCCGCCTCCTGCACAGCCCCGACTGGGGATCGAACCCGCAACCTGGGCATGGGCCCTGACTGTGAATCAAACCCTGACCTCTTGGTTCATGGGTTGACGCACAACCACTGAGCTACACCGGCCAGGCCTAAAGTCATTTTTTTAATTGAGAATTATTTGACAATTAAAAATTACATATTTAAGATGTACAATTTGATGGTTTGATATACCTATACATTGTGAAATAAACACCTTATTAAGCTAATTAACATATCTGTCACCTCAGATAGTTTGCTTCCTTCTTCCTTCCTTCCTTCCTTCCTTCCTTCCTTCCTTCCTTCCTTCCTTCCTTCCTTCCTTCCTTCCATGCTGTCTTCCTTCCTTCACTTAAGATCTACCCACTTAGCAACTTTCATATATACAATACTGTTGACTAAAGTCACACTATTATACATTAGATCTCCAGAACGTATTCATCTCACATACGTGCAACTTTGTACCCGCTAGCCAGCATCTCCCATAGTCCCTTCCCCCAAGCCCTGGTAAGCACTGTTCTACTCTCTGCTCCTGTGAGTGCCGATATTTTAGAGTCCACCTGGAAGGGAGATAGTGCGGTACTTATCTTTCCTCATCGGGCTGACTTCACTTAGCGTGATGTCCTCAAGGTTCATCCATGTTGTCACAAATTGCAGGGTTTCCTTCTATTTTACTATTTCAATACACTTCCATGTCTTTATCCATTCATCCTTCCATGGGCATTTGGTTGTTTCCACAGCTTGTCCATTGTGAATAATGCCCACATGGACACGGGAGTGCAGATGGTTCTTTGAAATCCTGATTTTATTTCCTTTAGATACATACCCAGAAGTGGGGTTGTTTGGTTATGAAGTAGTTCTAGTTTTCATTGTTTGAGAGACCCCCATGGTGTTTCCACAACGGCCCTAACAGTTTACACTCCCACCAACAGTGGAGGGCTCTCTGTTCTTCGCCTCACCAACACTTTAGTCTTTCTGGTCATGGCCCTTCTAACCAGTGTGGAGGGGTATCTCATGGTGGCTTCAGTTTGCCTTTCCCTGGCCATCAGTGAAATGGAGCATCTTTCCATATACCGGTTGGCCATTCGTATGTCTTCTTTGGAAAAGTGTTTGTTCGGGTCCTTTCAAAATCAGGTTATTTATTTATTTACTTTTCGTTATTTAGTTGTATGAGTTCCTTAAATACATTGGATAGTCACCCTTCACTAGACACATGGTTTGCAGATATGTCTCCCAGTCCTTGGGGTGCACACCTGGGACCGCCTCCCAGGGTCTGAGGCAGGGGAGCGTGCAGAGCTGCTGTGCCCAGGGGCCCAGGTGTTCACAGTGGTGAGGCGGGTGGTGGCTACAGCCCAGGCGGTGGCGAGGTGCTCGGTGGCGAGGTGCAGAGGCCGTGCTTTGCCGGGAATGATGCGCCAGCGGCTCATTCTCTCTCTGGGTGGCGGGAGGTGGCAGCAGCACAGACTTCAGGCATCTCTGTCAGCTGGGGTCAGCACTGGCGAAGACCCTGGGGTCCTTAGTCATGAAAACTGCGGGTGTCCGTGGCAATGATGAGGGCTTCCAGGGTCTCCTCTTCTCCTTTTTTTAAAAATATATTTTTATTGATTTCAGAGAGGAGAGAAGAGGGAGAGAGAGAAACATGAGTGATGAGAGGGAATCATGGATCGGCTGCCTCCTGCACGTCCCACACTGGGAATTGAGCCCACAACCCAGACATGTGCCCTGACTGGGAATCGAACTGTGACCTCCTTATTCATAGGTCAACGCTCAACCACTGAGCCACCCTGGCCGGGCCCCTCCTACCCTTCTTTTCCCTCGAGGGTGGGAGGGGGGGAGTCATGCCAAGGAGGTCCCTCTTGGTGCTGTGGTTTGCCAGCCTAGAAGACCGGGTGGAAGTAAAAGGCGTTTCATGCTTTTCTACGCACCATCCTTGGTGTCTGCTGATCTGGGTTTCGCAGCTTCTGTATTGTATGTACCCTGGAGCTCTCCTGGAGTTATTCTCTTCACTACGTAGTTGTTTACTTGTTGTTTTTGTTGGGTTGGGGGGGGGCAGGGTAAACACTGGGACCTCTTTGCCTACCATCTTGCTGACGTCACCTCGCTAATTTCTTTTTAAGTGGGTTATTTTTTTAATTAGTACGTTGACTCTGTGTGTGTGTTTAATTAATAGTGACTAGTTCGTGTTGCAACTCATTTATTTGGGGGACAGACTCCAATTTGTGTGAAGAAGCCCGGTGCCTGTTACTTTATTACTTGGGGCAGGAAAGACATGTGCAGCTGATAAAGCTGCTAGAGAATGAATTTTAGTGTTCTCAATTCTCTATACTCGTTTTCTATTGAATGTGCAGAGTCTAAGAGTTCGCTAAGGGGTCGTTTTCTTAGAGGCTAGTGTTGTTGCCAGAAGGTTTCCAGACTCTAATGCAGTTGGTGAATTTCTAGAAGAAACATCCACCCAAGCTGGCCCTTTGGGGGGTGCCTGGGACTCGGGGGAGGTCAGGGCAGGAGGCCGGGCTTCTGGCACCCAGTCAGCTGTAGGGTCCGCCGTCCCCAGTGCAAGAGGCCGTGCGACCAAGTGTCCGAAAGGACCTAGAGGAAGGGTCTTCCCACCTCGCTGCGCTGGCCAGGCGGGCAGCGGGCACTGAGCTGATGGGCAGGCCTCTGAGCGGAGAACTAGCAAGCAGGAAGGACCACAGAGAGAGCTCCCTGGAGGGTGTCATGCCCTGCCCTCAACAAGGCTCCACCAACGGTTTTGGTTTTTATTTTTAAAATATATTTTATTAATTTCTTACAGAGAGGAAGGGAGAAGGGTAGAGAGTTAGAAACATCGATCAGCTGCCTCCTGCACACCCCCTACTGGGAATGTGCCCACAACCAAGGTACATGCCCTTGACCGGGATCGAACCTGGGACCCTTCAGTCCGAAGGCCGACGCTCTATCCACTGAGCCAAACCAGTCAGGGCTCAACCAAAGGATTTAACAAAGAAGCATCCGAACCAGATTCCAGCAGATAATCCACTGTCAAGATAAAATAAATAAAATGAGATGAAATGAAATAAAAAATTAAATTAAAAATATAAAATGTCCTATTTCTTTAAGGCGCAGTGGTCGATCTTTGGTTGTGAACCTCACCCTGGAGCCCATGGAGGCCAGTCCTCCATCCCTTCTGGTGCCCACATGTGCTCAGGCCCCAGAGCTCCGTCCTCCCCGCGGGCCATCTGCAACTGACGACGGATGGCCCCAGCTTCCCGCTGCTGCGTGGCCTGTGCCTGTGGGGCGAAGACGTCGGTGCTTCCTTCCCGCTGCACAGAGGGGCTCCCACGGACTCCTGGGCTGGCTGGGGGTGGGGCGGCACAAACACAAAGGAGTAGCCCATCACCCCCATTCCTCGCTGCCAGCGTGTGGCTTTGAAGTGGGTCCCAGCAGTTGGCTCTGCAGGGCAGCCGTGCCGGCCTGTCATTAGGCACATCCGATCCCCGCAGCACCTACTCATTACGGCCAAATGAGCAGGCGCCCTCGCCAGCCCCCAGACAGCCTCCCTCACCCTCACCCTGAGGAGAGACGAGGCCATGAGCCCTGACGCTTGGGAGGCGTGGCCCCAGGTTCCCTGGGTCACAGGGTCAGCTGTGGCCATGAACTGTCTAGACTCCTGTGTCTCCTGGGTCCGTGGGTGCTCCCAGGGGCTGCCTGCCACCATGGCCGGCCTCACGTGCCAGGGCCTCTTCTAAAGCCATTTTACTCAGATTTCATCGCTCAAACAAGCAGCCCATTTTTATCCATGTTGCGTGTCGTGGCATACACTTTAAATCCCACAGCCCAGCAGGATGCGTATTCAGTGAGATCTTCCTTCCTTCCTCCCCAAGGACATGGCCGTGGGGGTGGATCCTAGCCCAACAGGCTCACAGAGGATGGCCTTACCTCCTTTATTCGGAGCTGGTGGCAGGCGACGTGCTCTCCCACACTTTGTGGCGATATCGGGTCAGGGCTCCTTCTCCGCTGCAGGGGCCCTGACAATCCTGGTCATTTAGTTGCATCCAGGGGTCGGCCTCACGCCACTGCATGTGCAGCGCGTGGCCCTGCAGCGGGGAGGCCTGCAGCGGCGATGCGGGGCCCTGGGCTTGCCTCTGTATTTGCAGGAGGAAGAGGTGAGTAGCACACGGTGGGGCTGCATAGACACGGCTCTGCCCCCCTGTCTGGGTGCTCCCTCACGCAGTGGCTTGTGGCTGCACCAGGTCAGTACATGCAGCAGGGTGCCGTCAGGAGAAGCCGCCGGCACAGGTGTTCTGACAGCGGGACTTTAACAGCAGGAACCGGCTCCCTGGGTGCTGGGAGGGAGAGGGAAGCCGGTGGGGCTTGCAGGAGGGAAAGGCAGGAGGCTCCCGGGGCCAGGGGCTGCTCTCAGCCCGGAGCCTGTGCTGACGGCTGTTAGAGCTGAGCGGCCGTTGATTCTGGGTGTGCTGACAAGGACCACCTTGAGCGGGGCAGGGACAAGATCCCAGGGCCACCTGATGCCAACTCGCAGCCATGGGCACCAGGGAAGTAGGTTTGCAGCCCCCTGGGCCCTAGGAAACAGAGCCGAGACCAGCAGGAACGAGGTGGAGAGCACGGCGGTGGTGGTGGCCTGCTGCACGTGGGGTGGGAGCACATCTGGCTTGTTACAGCGTGGACCTTGGCATGCGTGTGGGCGGTCCTACTGGCTCTGTTAGAGGCTCTGCGGCCACCTGAGTCTTTGCCAGCCCGAACACCCTGCACCCTCATCCTGCCCATCTCTGTGCCCACACCATCCTCATTTCACAGCAACTGTGCTGGGCTGCCACTGTGTCCTGGGACCTTTATTCAACATCCAGTGGATTTGGCCAACCTGGGCTCTTATTCAAGTTCCTTTCTGAGAATGGCGGGGCCATCGCATGCGGCAGCCAGGGGCTCTCTCTCCTACGGTCACCGGGACCTCAGAGTCCAAGCTCCTGTGTCAGAAGGCCCCACAGACTAGCCACCTCCCGTGACTTCCACTCCTGGCTTGGGGGGCCTGGTGCCCTGGTTTGCCTGGGACTTTTCTGGTTTCAGCATAAAAAGTCCAGGATGAACAGGAATGGCTGGTCATCTACTTCCAATGACCCAGTTCTCCCTGCAGGGCCCTGAGCCACCGAGGCCTCCCACCTCTCCATGCCCCGCCTCTGAGCCCGGCCTGAGTGTGTCTGTCCCAGAGGCCTGGAGGTCTCGGACAGGCCTGGTGCAGGGGGGGCCATAGCCTGCCACCTCTGGGGGGACACGGACGCTGGGGGGCTGTCAGAGGGTTTACATGACCACCTGTAATGGGAGTGGTGGCAAGGAGGACCTGTCACTGTTGGCTCTGAGAATGAATATGTGAGTGTGAGTGTGTGTGTGTGTGTGTGTATGTGTGAGAGAGAGAGAGAGAGAGAGAGAGAGAGAGAGAGAGAGAGAGAGAGAGAGCAGGAGAGACAGACAGTGAGAGAAAGAAAGAGAGGAAAGGGAAGGGCAGGGAGGGGGAGAGGGAGGGGGAGAGGGAGAGGTAGAGGGAGAGGAGAGGTGAGGAGGAGGGGAAAAGGAGAGGGAAGAGGGGTGATGGTGTGGTAGCTGTGCCACATGGAGCCTGGGGACTTGCCCTCCCAGCCGTGGTTTCCCCCAGGGTCAGGGAGGTGGCTCTCTCGCCCTCCTGCATCTGCACACCACATCTGCACACCACATCTGCCCTCACCATGGCCCCCAGGGCCGTCAACATGACACCCATGATCAGGTCCCGACTCAGCCAGCCCCTCCCATGGGAGCCCGCCACCGAGCCCCATAACCCAGCGTGCTCCTGGGAGCTCCCACAGCCTCTGGGCCCCAGTCAGTGGACAGAAGATGCGGCTGCAGCATCCAGACCTTGTGTGCTGACCTTCCTGTTCTCGAGGTGCCTGGCAGCTTCCCCCTCAGGCCTTTGCCCCTGATTCTCTTTAGGGACAAAAAAACCCCAAAAAACTCCACCTTTGACAAGGAATGCTTTAACCTTAAAAAAATCAATATCTTATTCATGTCTCTGCCAGCTACGCTCTTGCCAAAATATGTTTCAGACCTTTGTCTGATCAACTGATGGCTCCCAGCAGGTTGTGGTGTGTGTGAGTGACTGGGTTTGAAGTCGTCGTCAGCAAGGGAAACGCTCAGGGTTAAACCGGTTTCCTGCCCTGGAACATTCGGGGATTTTAGCACACGTCACCGTCTCTGCCGGCCTCCTGGACCTTTGGAATATTCTGGCCCGCTGCCAGGTCCTCGGGCGCACGGAGGTGCAGCAGAGGCGGCCGGCTTGCCCTAGGCACCCTCGGGAGGGGTGGCGGGCAGATCAGGGCCGTGAATCACAGCTGCGCCGAGATGAGGGCTGCGGGCGTGAGTGGACAGGCGTCTGCGGGCCCTGACCTCATGCAGGAGGCCAGGCCGTCCAAGGACTGGCATGTGTCCCAAGTCGGCGGGGCAGCTCTAAGGAGGGGCCCACATGCTGGGCGGGTTTTCCCGGTGTAGCCCCCGTGGGTCATCTGCTCTCCAGGTATGCCAGGCCCGTCTGTGGGGCCTCCGTATGCCTCTCTTTCAGGGAGTGCAGGGGGACCCCAAGATACAGAACTTCAGCATCGGTGGTGTCGCCAAAAACAAAACTCCAACTCAAATAAGTTAAACAAAAAGGGGGGTTGATTCCAAGTCCTGGCAGGTAATCTCTCTCCCACACCTTCCACGTCTCCCTCCTCCTGTGGATGGGGCTCCTTTAGGGGTCCCGGCCACAGCACCCCAAAGCCTGCGTGGTGATTCAGGAGAAGGAGAGTCCTTCCCACATCCAGGGAGGCCCTGGCACTCACTCCTGGGCCAGTCACGTTAGCCAGGGTGCGGGTGTATACAAGACCCTGGAATCCCTGAAGACTGGGTTCTGAGATTGGCAGTTTCCACAGCCACTCGGAGTCGGGCTATGCCTGCACCTCAAAGGGATAGGCTGCTGCTGAGGGCAAGGGGGTGTGACACAGGGCAGACAGGGGCCCGCCCCAGTCTAGACTCTGCTACCATGTGCTGCGTGCACTTGGGCAAGTCTCTTCCTGCCTCTGGGTCCGTCCCCTCATCTCTAAATGGGAGCATTGGACAAGATCAGAGTCACCAACTAGGACCTAAACCCAGCCTGTTTGTGTCCAACCCATTGGCTAAGAATGATTTTAATATTTTTAAATGGCTGTGAGGAGAAAGGGAAGGAGGAAGAGGAGGAGGAGGAGGAGGAAGAAGAGGAAGAGGAAGAGGAGGAGGAGGAGGAGGAGGGGGAGGAGGAGGGAGTTATGACACATGGAAATTATACAAAATTCAAATTCCAGGTCCATAAGTAAAGTTTTATTGACACACAACCATGAACACTCATTTGTGTGCCATCTACAGTGGATTTTGAGACACAACAGCAGAGCGAGTGGTTGCAACAGAGACCACGTTGGGGCCTAAAATACTGACCCGCTGGCCCCTGGCAGAAGAAGTGTGTGGACCCTGGGCTCAATCGGAACTTCCCTCGCTGCGGTCTTCACGGGCCACCGCAGGGTCTAACCAGGTCCAGGACGCGCTCAGCGGCTTGCATTCCGTCAGTGGAGACTGCCTCACGGCTGAGTCTGTCTTGGCCACCGTGGTTTGCATGTTTTCTAAAATGCAAGAAAGTGGGTGCATGACTTTTTAAAAAGTAGAAACTACATCCTGCCCCCTTGTCCCCCACAAAGGATCAGGCGGCACTGCTCATCCTGAGGCTCTTCTCGCTGAACTGGGCTTCTCTGGCCCTGGTAGCCCCTCCCTCTCTGTGGCACGACCGCCAGCCTGGGTCAGGGCAGGGGCTGGCGCCTGAGGACAGGGACAGCATCTGCTGATCCTGTGTTTCCTGTCACTATCTTCCCTGAGTCAGCCCCAAGCAGCGACTCCACCAAGTTCTCTAGAAGAAAGGAGTGCAACATCAGGTCAACTCTCCTGCGAGAGAGAGAGAGAGAGAGAGAGAGAGAGAGAGAGAGAGAGACCAGGAAGGCCCCTTCTCCATGAGTTCTGGCTGATGGGAGTGCGAGCAGCTTGGTGCTCAAGGGTGAGGACAGGAAGTCTGCTTCCCTGCTGAGTCACTTGTGTGTTGGGGACACGGAGAGAAGTCTGGGGTATCTGGGGTCATGTGTTTTGTTGGTTTGGGGGCCGGCCCTGCCTTCCCAGCTGGGTCCTGGAGAGGTGGGTAGGCCTGTGGAACCAGCCATAAAGCGTGGGCTGGGGGTGCTGCCCACGGGTTCTTTGGTGGGAGATGGCTGGGGTGGGGGGTGGGGTACCAGAGCTTGGCCTACTGGGTCCACTGGACTGTCCAGGCTGCTCCTGCTTGTCTGTTATAAGGTCTCAACACTTTCCACCAAAACAGAGGGGATGAGGCCGCGGCCACTCCCTGAGGAGCACGGTGACGGAGAGAGGGGACAGCTCTCCAACACACTCGGTGTGGCCCGGGAGCCACTGGACCGTGGGAGGAGGAGATCCCCTCTCAGGAATGTTCACTCAGGTTCTGTCTTGGCCCAGACTGCGGAGTCCAGACGTCAAAGCATCAAAGACGAAGCCAAGTGTCACCATTGTTCCTGGCAGAGGGACCCCACCCACCGCAGGCCAGGAAGCAACCGCTAACAGAAGGCCCTGTGTGAGAGGCCCCCTCCTGAGCTGTCCCCCTCGGGAGTTTGAACAAACAGCCTCCCAAGGGCCTCCAGGGCAATGGCTGCTCACCCCCTGCCCCTCTCGGGCCCACCTAGAACATTCTCTGGGCTGCCCACTCCACCGTCTCCCAGTCCCACTCAGGTCCAAGGCTGGGCTGGGTGACTGCCCACCAGAGAAGTGAGCGGGACTACCTTCCCCCACCTCATGTTTCCTGCAGTCCTCCCTCCTGCAGGTGCCCTGGCTTCCAGAATATTCGGACGGGGGGGAGGGGGGGTGGCGGGGGGGCGGGGGAGTGCTGCTCACAGGAACCATCTAGCCCGGCTTTCTCCTTCCTCCCTTTAGAAAGAGCAGCATTTGCTTTTGAAGGGCACCAGTGTGTACACTCCACTTAAAGGATAACTTCTGATTATTTTCTTAATGGAAGAGCAAATATTTATGTCTTATAAACTAAAGGGCAGGTTGGAACGTGTGGGAATACTGACTTTGGGGCACTGCCACCGAGGCTTGCCAGGCAGTGGGCAGGAAAACAGATACTGTTGGCTGAGCTGGGCCTTGCTCAGCTAGACGAGAAACCCCCTCTGTCAGGCTCAGGGGTGGGCGGCCAGGTCTCTGTGTGCCTGTCGGGGGTTGGGGGTGGGTTGTTTAATGCCTCCTGCCTCCTTTTCCTTTCTGGAAAACTAGACATGGGGTGCAGAGGGAGGGGGTGCTTCCACCTCTGGGGCAACTTTGCAAGCCTCCTCCCCCCACCCAGCCCTGTCCCCACTTGCACATGGCGGCCACCAGCCCAGCCACGTGGAGAGCATGACCACTGGCTGCCTGCCC
This sequence comes from Myotis daubentonii, assembly GCF_963259705.1. Lineage (NCBI taxonomy): Eukaryota > Metazoa > Chordata > Mammalia > Chiroptera > Vespertilionidae > Myotis > Myotis daubentonii. Next base: position 7,844,833 of record NC_081842.1, on the reverse strand, counting down.
ATAGGCTGATGCCGCCTGTGCCAATTGTTTAGGTTATTAAAACAAAACAAAACAAAAGCCAAATTCAGCCCGGAGAGCAGAGAGAGGGAAGCGGGAGGGGGAAGGAGAGGACGCTGTGCCTGCAAAGAGCAGCTCCTCTCCGAGGAGCCCAGGTGCCCGCTGCCCGCTGCCCGGGTGGGCTGCTGTGCAGCCAGGCCAGGCTGGCCCCGCCCGGGGGCTCTGCTCTGGTGGCCCGAGGACACAGGGCTGCCCGGGAAGTGTGTAGACCCACCACCCAGAGCAGGAGTTCCAGTTCAGGGCCTTCAACACACAGCCTGAGAAATGCCGGCCAGAATGGGGTCTCCGGAGAGCCCCAAACTGAGTCCTGTCTGCTTGTCCATTCGTTCTCCCTCCTAACCCCCACTGCCATCCTGCTGCGTTGTTCTGGATGTTTCCACCAGCATTCCTCGTCAGTCCTGGGCCCTCACCTCGACTATGCACATAGAAAATGCCTCAGAGCTGCCTGGGCATCATCGTCCTCAGCTCCTGTCTTGTCCTGCCCGCCAGGACCTGCACCGACCCTGAGCAGCTGCCTCACTGTCACTCTCCCAGGTCCCTTCTCAGAGCCCTGGGCAGGGCATGGTTTTGACTGCACAGTGTGTGAGGGAGGCCATCAGAAAAAAGAGGGGAGGGTCCTTGTGTTTTGCAGGAAGTGGTCAAGTCCTGAAAAATGCCCTGCGGATTCCAGCTAGTGCTGATCTGGGAACAGAGAGCCGCTGAACCCACCGTGTGCACATGCACCTGTGAGTGCATGTGAGCTATGTGTGCATTGCACGTGTGCCTATATGTGTATACCTGTGTGCATGCAAGCTGTGTGTGAGTGCGCACACATGCATGTGTACATGTGTGTACACTCGCGCTTGCTCTCGTATTTCCATGCACCTGTGTGTGCACGCAGGCATGGACAGATGAGAATGTGGGCGGGTATGTTTAAGGAAGAACAGAATCACTGGCAGGCTGGCAGAGTGAGCCTGTGAGGCCGGGGTGGCCTTCCCCAGGTTCCCCTCACGGAGGTGCCTGGAAGGGCGCTCTCGAGCCTCATGATCACCATGCCAGCTCCCCACACTTCTCCAAGAGCACCCAGGGTGTCACGTGCTGAGCTTCTCCAGGTCTGTGAGAATCTGCTGGAAGAGGAGGCTCCTCAGCCCCTCGGAGGCCAAGGGAGGCCAAGCGGTAGCTGCTCCGGACGACTGCTGTTCAAGCCCAGGGCGTGCGGAGACCCAGAGGAAATAGGACCCGGCCCGACCCTGCTGGACGCCACACGGAGGCTGCCCTGGCCCCCGCCCCTTCCTCTCGCGGGTGGGTCCTCCGGCCTGACTTCCTCCCAGGCTGCTAGTGCCACTCTGACAAGGACCCCAGGCTCCGGCTGGATGGGGAGACGGGGCGGCACTGGCCTGGCAGACAGAACCTGGGCACCTGGGGTGGCGGACTTTGCCAGGAGCTGCGAAAGCGACCGGCTCTCCTTGACCTCCAGGGAGCCCCACACGCCACGCTGGCCGCCCTTTAAAGAACAGCTGATTATCTTAAATGCCAGGCCCCGCGCTGGAGCCACCACCGCTGCCCTCCCCGCTGCGGCTCACAGGGCTGCCGGCTGCGCGGGTGGCAGCTGCTCAGAGAGCTGGAAGCCTTTGATTTGCGTCAGTGCCGAGCTGGCCGGGAGGGGCTTCTCACCAACCGCCTGGCAGCCGCAGGGAGCAGCGATGACATCACAGCTCTGGGCACCAGCCCTGCCGGCCCACGAGGGTCCTTGGGGAGAGGCTGGCTGCACGTTCTCTAAGTGCTGCCTGCTGATCCCCAGGCTGTCTCCGTGGGAGCTGGGCTGCTCAGGCAATGGGTTTCTGGAAACAGTTTCCATGATGCAAGCATCCAAGGTCAGGCAGGATGAGGAGCGGAAACCAGTCCTCTCCCCCCAGGGGCTCAGGGTGCTCCCGGGACAGCGGCTTGCAGCCTGCAGCTAATGGAGGGACTTGGTGTGCCCCAGCTACTACGGCAAACCTGCAATTTCACTGAGATGAAAGGACTCTCAGAGGACCCCAGTGAAACACAGGCTGCGAGGAGTGCATGCCAACGCTCGCTCCTGGGTGCCTTTTCCTTGGTGTCCCCAGAGGCCCAGCAGGGGGCTGAGCGTTTCCTGGGTGGAGGGAGCCAGGTTTGAGGCCACTTGTGTGACCTGCTGCCTCTGCACCTCCCACTGTGCCTCCCAGACCTCTCCTCACTGACCCCTCCCACCCTGGTCACCTCAGCGAATGGACACTAGACCCTTCTGAGAAGGCATCTCCCCAACTCCCCTCAACCCTCTCTGAGTTGAAGTGAGCCGGGGTGTCCTCCTGTCACCCAGCCCCGCCATACACCAGGACACCCCCTGAGAACCAGATACACCCAGTTCTGCCTGGCAAGGACCAGCCTCGACAGCCTGAACCCACCTCCATCTGCTTTTGTCTGCATGTACCCTCTGCTCCTCAGCCAGTCACCCTGAGTGCCAGTGGTGCCTCAGTCTCCCTACTCAGAGCACCTCTTCCTCCAAGCAGCAGGCCCACCTGGCCTTGCTGCCACCACTTGCTCCTTGGCACACGTTGCCCCGTGCCCGTCCTCAAGGTGGGCAGACATGTCCCAGACTGGGTTTGAGTGGGGCCGAGCTCTGGTTTCAGGATGGTGGGCCGAGCTCTGTTGCCTCCCCACTGTGCGCTGTGCAGGCTGGGCGTCTGAAGGCCCTCCCTCTCCAGCCCCTGCAACCCAACCCCAATTCTGCCATTAGTGTGTCCCTAACTCTGAGCATTCTGGGTGTAGCATTTCCTGGGGCGGTCATACAAATCACCACAAACTGGGTGGGTGGAACCACAGAAGTTCATCCTCTCGGTTCTGGAGGACAGAAGTCCAAAGCCAGGCGTCTGCAGGGCTGGTTCCTTTCGAGCTCCAGGGGAGGGTGTGCCCAGGCCTCTGCTAGATTCTGGTGGAGGCCGCAGCCAGGCTTTAGAAGAACCATCCAATCTCTGCTGCAGCCTCACGTGGCCGTCTCATGTGCGTCTGTGGCTTCCCTTTTCTGTCAGTGGCTCCGGGGCCCCCCCGATCCCGGATGATCTCACTTCCATCCTGACCTTGATCACATTTGCATAAGCCCTGGTTTCACATAAGGTCACATTCACGGGTCTGGGTTGACATCTCTTTCGGAGGCCGCCAATCAGTCGACCAAACCAGTTAGCAGAAAGGACTGTCTCCCGTCTTCAATACAAGTTCATCTAATTGGCCCAACGGGACATCTCGGGGATCAGGTCAGAAAATTAGCCAGAGGATGAGGGACTGCACAGGCCAAGTTCGGCTCCGGCAGGGCTGCCTCTCCCACACCCCCAAGTGCTCGTGTGTGACTTCAGGAGGCTCTCTGCTCCCTGATGTCCCCGACCCCCGAGCCCTGCTGCCCATCACTTGCCCCGGGACCTCAGGACGGTCTGGCCAGCAGCTGTCCTGGCTCCTCCTGGCCAGCAAAGAAAGACATGGGGCTGGAACGTGATCTCTGAACCACTTAGGTCAGAGCCGCACATCAGACGAGAGGCCACCTCGCCAGGTGCTGCACCATCTGCTGGACTCTGGGCCTCCTTGCTGGGTAGTCTGTCCAGCTTTTGCCCATGCACAGCCCAGGGCCAGATGGGATCAAGGTCTCCATTCACCTGTAACCCATTTGGACTGCAAGAGTGGGACGCCCTGGTCTGAGCCCTAAATCCACACCTTTGGTCATCAAGGGAGGGGCACTGCTCCCTTCTCCCAGTTCCCCAGCCTATCTCCTCCTCCTGTCCCCAGGCAAGCAGCCCTACCTGTCACTGATCCCCGCACAGGCAACAAGTGCTAGTCCACATGAGAGGACGAACCCGTGCCCTGGGCACACACCCTGGGGACGGATGCTACCTTCTTATGCACAGCCGCTATGCGGAAGGCCTTATGTGTGCGTCTCGCTGAATTGTCCCAGCCCTTCATGGGCGGTGTTGTTGTCCTTGAGATTCAGGTGGGGAGTCCTAGGCTCAGCCAGGTTGTAATTGCCTCCTGGTCACACACAGTGGGGGGGGGAGAATTAAGACTCTGAGATGGCTCCTAGCTCAGGGAGGAAGTTCCTGGGGCTGCTGTAACACGTGACCACAAAGACAGTGGCTTCTAACGCAGAGATTTATTCTTTTGCAGCCTCTGGGGTCAGAGGTCCTACAAAGGCCTCACTGGGCTACCGTCAAGGTGTAGGCGGGCTGGTTCCTTCTGGAGGCTCCAGGGAAGCATCTGTTTGCTGACTTTCCATCTTCTAGAGTCGCCCACACTCCGTGGCTCATGGCCCCTTCCTCCATTCAAAGCAGCAATGGGCGGGCACGTTTTTCTTGTGTTGCTTCTGACATTGACACTTCCCCAGTTAAGGGGCCCCTGAGCACCTTGGTCTCCACCAGAGAAGCTAGGAATTCTTCCCATTTTAGGAGCAAGGGCTTGGCAACCTGAATTCTCCTTTTGCCAGGAAGGTAACATTCACAATTTCCTGGATTAGGATGCGGGCAGCTTTGGGGTCACTATTCTGCCCACCACACTTGGTTGCCCTGTCCCTCTGCCCATGCCATCTTGGCTCACCTCTAGGGGCCATGAACGTGTGTCCGGCCTTGCCAAGGACACAGAGGTTCCTCACTGCGCCTTCTCCCCTCCACTCACCTTGTCCACGGCGCCAGGCCCAGGGCAGCCCGGGGAGGATCAGATGGCCAGGCACAGGCTGCCCATTGTGAGTCCATGGGTGGATCCCACGGGGCCTGGCAGGCCTGCTGCTCAGCTCCTCCTGCCCTGTAAACAGGCCTTTGTTTAGGCAGCTGAGCCCCCGCCCTGCTCTACGTCGAGACCAGGCTCTGGGTCTGGTTCCCCTGCCTGCTGGCAGTGTGAGTGCACCGTCATCCAGTCACCCTGACGCTCTGTGCCCTGAGCCATCACCAGCATCAGATAGCAGGATGCTTGGATCCGAAGGCTCTGGGAGGTGTGAGCAGAGCCTGGGGCAGGAGACCGAGCCTTCCGGGAACATCCATTATGAAGCATCGATTGGTGTGGAGGAGAAGGCAAGATGAAAATTAATTTTTTTTTAAATGAAAACATGTGATTCCAAGGAAATGGTGGCTTTGTTATGGGTACTTGTTTGCTCCCTTTTCTGGGACCTCTCCCCAGTCTCGGAGGGCAAAGTTCATGGCTTCCGTGGTGAAAGAAAGGGTGAGCCCCCAACCCAATGGAACTTATAGGCCTGGTGGCCAGAAGGTACAGGGGTGTGGTGGCCGTTATTGTCACTGTCACCAAAGAAAGAGGAAAGAGGGGGAGGAGACAGGGTGGCAGGGGCCGTGGGGGTATACGAGTGATGGAGGCTGCTGTCGCTCTAAGGCTCGGATCTGGAAGGAATCGGGCTCCTCCGGGCCCAGAAAGAGGCCAGGAGCCCAGAGGAAGTGAAGCAGAGTCTCCGGCCCTGGGCCAGCCTCCCCGCTCGGTGAGCTCTTCCCCAGAAGTTTTCACTGTGTTCCAGCAGCACCCATCCAGTGCAGCCAGTTTCCAACCTGTCCGGAGAATGCGCCCCTTCCAAGAGCCACTGGCCCCACGCTGATGAGCCCGGTGTCCCTGAGGCCCAGAACCGGGGACCAAAGGAACCAAGCCCGGAAACCTGCCATAGAAACAGCCTGTCCTGCTCTGAAGACCCTCTGGACGGGCTGGGCAGCCTCCTCTGGGCTCCGGTCCAGAGTCCAGGGGCGGGAGAGGCTGAGGAATGGCTCAGTGGCCTGCACAGAGGGCTTGGTGTGTTTGGCAGGTCATGACCAGCTGACAGCAGGGACCAGAGCCCTGAGGTCTGAGCAGAAGCTTTAGGACAGGAATCAGGACTAGGAGGTGAGGGATGGAGGACAAGGGAGCTGCTTTTGTAAACACAGAACTGGGTGGGGCCGGGGGCAGAAGAGGAAGCAGGCGGCGGGGGGGGGGGGGGGGGGCGCGGCGGGGCGAGAGGGGCCAGTGAGAGGGGCCAGCAGAGATAGGCCAGCGTTAGCCCAGAAGAACAGGAGCCGCTCTGTCCTGCCCCACCCCCACCGTGCCCCTGGGGCAGCCACATCCCTGAGCTCAGCAGATGCCCAGTCACAGGCTCTGCAGGAAGCTGTGGTGAGGCCAACTGTGCAGGTGCCACTGGGACTCCCCGGACGCGTGCGCCATGCCTGCCACTCCACAGACTGACATCTCTCAGAGTCAGGCAGGAAACAGATGGCTCACTCATGGGGTGTGGGGTGTTGATGAGATTCGTTAATGAAAAGAGCATTTTCAGGGGTGAGGGAAACAAGCCGAGCTGCGGAGGCATCAAGGACTCATGAGAACAGGAGCCTTGGCCACTGGACCAAAAGGGCAGGGAAGGGCCCCCTGGCAGGGCCTGTGCACCTGGAGAGACAGGCCACTGCGGGAATGCGGCCGAGCAAGGCTGGTGGAGATGCAACGTCTTGCCTCTACCTCTGATTGGCTAAGCCCCGGCTGGAAGTCCGAGGTGAGGGAGCCAGGTAGGCCAAGTCAGAGAGGGAAAAAGAAAGCACAGGGACAAACAGAGATAGCTAGTCACTACCCCCAAATAGCAGTGACGAGGTGGTGATAACGATGGTGGTGATGGTGGGCATGGTGGAGGTGATGGTGGATGAGGTTCCCCATTACTGGAGAAGAGGTAAGCCCTTTTCTGAAATGATCTGGTGACATTTTGCTACCTGCTTTCAGGTCAGCATCCTAAGCTCCAATTTTCCTTTTGAAACACTGCCCAAATAGTCCCCCATCCTCCACATCTCTATCCAGGCCGGCTGCCTGTGGACCGAGAGGGCCACCTGACCACAGGAAATTACTGCTGGCCTAGATAGTCCTGTCAGCCATGAACCCACCACCTAGCCACTGTTCTCGCTGACCAGCAATGCATTCTTGTCCCTCCCTGAACCACTAAGCACAGGTCACACTTCCTGTGGTCAGTGCCCATAGCTGACCCCTGCTCATTTGGGTTACTTATTTTCCAAGGGCCCAACAGGCTGCTCCAGGAAGTGGCCTCTGGAATGGGGGTGTTGCTCTCCCCCGAGGTCCCTCCTGCCCCCTCCTGTCCTGATGCTTGCCCACCCACCAAGGGGATGTTTACTTCCTCTTCTTGCCTGCCACCCCTTTCAGGTCTTCCTCTCCACCCTCTTCCTGGTCAATGAGTACCTTCTCCGCCGACTGCGGGAGACATGGGAATGTGAGTCCCAGGGAGGAATGTGCCAACTCCGGGCTGAGCGTCTGTGCTCACTCCCTGCTGCAGCCTGCACTCTCCTCCCTTCCCTCTGAGGCCCAGCACACATTCCAAGTCTACACGGCAGAGCCCTTTCTGACCCCAGATTCTTTCTGCATGAGCTCGCTTGGTGACTTTTTAACCCAGACTTACGTACAAACATGCTCACATACACTCACACACATATTCACACCCCTACAATCCTCACATACAAATCCTCACATACATGTGTATCGCATTCATATACTCATACACACAGCACACTTACACACTCACAGACACACTCAGCACCTTCCTTTGGACCTGAGGTCTAGGTGCAACCCCCGCTAAAACAGAGTGGAAAAGGAGGACCCACCTTGTCATTTCTTGTTGCGTCACAGAACCTTGGTCACAGGAGTGGCATGACTTTCAGACCCTGTCCCTACATGGTGGTTGAAACTCACACTATCCCCCACCTAAGGGCTAGTTCACATCCTCAGGAGTACGCAAAACAGTCCCACATTCTGACCCTACAGAATGCTTCTCTAGGGGGAATAGTGGAGATGGTAGATAAATGTTTGCATGACTTTAGCATGGGTCCCGGAATTGAAGATACTTTTCACAACAGTAAACTTTCTCTGTGACTCCTGGATGCTTCCGTCCAACCCAGTGTCTTGTCCTGGACTCCAGACTAGCAGACCTGCTTCCTCAACTTGCACATCTGGTAGACCTAACTCCTCAGCTTGGGCATCTGGTAGACCTAGTGGCAGCTCCCCACCTCCCACAGCTGCAGAAGCCCTTGTCCTTCCAGTTTGTTCATGGAAGGGCATGCTGGGAAATCACATTGGCTCTTTCCTCAACACATCTAGGATCTGCCTATCTCACCACCTTGTGGATCACGCAGTAGGCTCCCACTGATTTCCCTGCCACTGCTGCCACTGCCTGTCCTCTGTGCAGCAGCCAAGGGAACCTAAAAACACATGTGGGAAAGGTCTCCACTCTGATCACAGCCCCAGCTGCCTCACCCCAAAGGGCAAAAGTAAAAGTGTGACCACCTGCTCCAGGCAGTCCCCATTCCACCTGCCCCTGTTTTTTTTTTGTTTGTTTGTTTGTTTGTGTTTTTTTTTTTTTTTAGCACTTAGTACCTCCTAATCTACTCATTCACTTCTTTGTTCTCTGTCTGCTGCTTTTCTGCCTTCCTACACTAGGGCACTAGCTCCGTACAGACAGGGGGGTGTCTGTTTTTCTCACTGACATATGAGGAGGAGGAGGAGGAGGAGGAGGAGGAGGAGGTGGAGGTGGATCCAGTGCCAGCCCAGGTCTGGCCCATAGGAGGTGCTTGTAAACATGTGCTAAAGTGAATGAATGCATGGAATGCATTGCTATTCCCAGCCTCCGTCAAGCCCCTGGCCCCACAGACAGGCAAATCCTCAGAGGAGGAGAAAGCCCTGACTTGCAGGGTTTGAGAAGCCCTGGCTAAAAAACAGGGGGGTTTTCCTTCCGCAAGTCTCTCCGCAGCCTCCTGCTTGCCAGGTTTAGTGAGCAGCTGATCTGACAAGGCTGGGGTGGGGGGGAGCGGCTGGAGCCCCAGCCTGTCTCTGCAGCTGCTCCATTTCCAAATGCCTGAGATTCTGGAATTGTTCCCACCCAGCTGAGCCAGGACCAGCTGATGCCTGCCCCCCTTTAAGCTGGCCACCGGAGGAGGCTTTAACGGAGGACCATGGAGCCCAGGGCTTGACCTTGTGGGCAGGGTGGCCCCGGAGTGCACCTCCTCCCTGTGGAGAGGCAGCTCAGCCTGGCCACCCTCACTGTCGCACGCCTGCTTGCTCCGGCCACTCCATGAGTCACAAGGCAGATTTTCCATTAGCGTCAAACTCATGTGGGTCTTGACCTGCAGCTGATGGGAGCAGGAGGGGCAGAAGCCAGTTTTAGATAACTCACATACCCAGGGGGTCACACTGCGGCCAGACCCCCAAATACTCCCTTGGTGGGGGTGGGAGATGGAAATGGCCCTTCAGGGGTAGACCCTGAACTTGTACACACCTCTATCCATCTGTCCTTCTCACACAACCCAGCTGGGATGGTACAAGACAAGAGGAAATGCTGATTATGTACCGCTACAACTCAAACATGTACTGAGCACCAACTGTGTTCCCAGCCCTGTGTGTGCTGTGGGACCTCCCGGGCATGAGGAAGTAGGGGAGGTTGCTGGCGTGGGGTGGAAGGGGTGTGAGAAGCAAGAACATTCTTCTAGGAGTGACGTCAGCCATTGGGGGTTCTCCCCTTCCCAGACACAAGTTCTTCTTCACCTGGTAACAAAAACCCTCTCTGCCTTTCCTTTATTTTATTTTCTCTCTCTGCTTTCCTTTCGCTAAACCTCCTTGCTCCCTCTTACCAGCACAGCGGCTTTTTGTTGTTTTTAAAGCCTCACCATCCCCAGGATGATCACATGATTTGGCCGAGGTCACATGACCGAAGGCTGGCCAAGGAGAAGACTGCCTTTGCCCAGACACAGAAATCAGTTTGGGGACAGGCATGTGACTGTAGTCCAAACAGAATCCTGCCCAGGATTTTGCTGGAACAGTGAAGACAGAATCACCTGACCCAGCAAGTCGGGAGTTCCAAGGACCCCTTATGTCTAGTATTCCAACCCAGGAGAAATACGTCTAGTCTGAGTAAGGTGGGGCCCCGTGGAGTCTTTTGGGCTGAATCCGGCTGCTCCCGAAGCCAGTGCACCCTACACTCTCTAGTTCAGTTAATCAGCAAATTCCCTTCTTTTCTGACCTGGGTTGGTGTTCTGCCACTTGAAACCAGAGGAACCCTGAGCAAGGCAATTCTGTATTGAAATGTGGCTCTAGATGATGTTTATGGAGGAGCAAACTGAGTGGAGTGCTGATGAGAGCATGCCCTCCTGGCTTTTACAAGTGGGAAGGGTTGGTCTCAGGTTTGGGCAGATACATGTGTGGATCCACCTTGACCCTGGGCTGCTCTCTAACTCTGCCCAGTAGACTGGCTTCCGCAGGCACAACCCTCAGCTCACCGCCCTGGCCCTGGCAGCTGTGTTTACAGCATTGCCTCCTTTGTCCTTTTTCTGTGGCTGCCTCTCCCCCGTCACCGAGATGGATAGACAGGATGCTCTGTAGATGCCATGGCCAAGCCCCTGTCCCCCCCTCCCGCCCTCACACACATACCCCCAGGGTCAGCCTAGCAGGGCCAGGCAATGGGTGCACGGGGTGAGGAGGTGGGGGCGGGGGCAGTACATACGGCGGGCCCTGCTGACACTGGTGAGTGACAGACAGAAATCAGGCTTTGGCTGCAGGGAGAGGAACCACCCCTTCACCTCACCGGAGGCAGACACATAGCCCCTGTGGAACCTCATGCCCAGGAGACCGTGGAAGGATAGTGCCAGGGTTGCTGCTCCCGCCCACCTTCCCACACTGTACCCGGTGCAGGGGTCCTGCCTTGCCCTAGGTGTGGGATATGGGATGTGCACGGCACCCCCTGCTCCCCTGGGTCACCTCCCAGCCTCGGGGAGGCTGCGTGACAAAGGCAGCCCTGAGCCCTGACCTCTGGCCCCCAGGTTGCAGAACTGCTCTGCCTGAGAGAAAAGGGAGTCAACGTAGAGATAGCTCCAACAGACCCCAGGGGGCTACTTAATAAAATAGGACAGTGACTCCCTCCCCCTGAGCATTCACCTGCATACCAAGTGGGTAATGTTGGGGCTCTGGAACTCACTGGAACTCTCTGGAACTCACTGGAACTCTCGGGAGATCTCTAAACCCTGGGAAAGGCTTCCTGGCCTGACTTGTAGAGCAGAGAGAGGTGGAGGCAAGAAGCTCGGTCCTGGTGAACAAGCCATCACCGAGCAGAGTTCAGGGTGGGGCTCTGGGAGGGCGGCAGGCTCTGAGGAGGGGCCGGGCTCCCCCGAGGTCTGTGTGGCCCTGGGAGGGAAGGCCTTCAGCAAAGCTGCCCCCCTCCAAGCCCAAAGCCTGAAGCCCTAGCAGCCCAGAGGGAGAGAAGGGGGGCTCTGGGAAGCACCCTCGATCCGATCTGCCGGTACCTTCATCATATCCAGGGGTTCCTCCCAGCCCACGCCCCACCCCAGCCAAGCTGTTCTCTAAAAGGCCTTTGCAAGGAACTAGAAAAGACAGGTATCGAAGAATTCATTACTGAAACTAAGGGCAGCATGAAAATACCTATTTCCAAGCCATGTGAGCCCAGTCCTGAGAATTCCCGTGAAAATGGTGACAACCTGTGCTTGTCTGAGTGCCTCACGTGGCGGGCACTGTACATGCTTCACCTCCTCGCCCGCCTCTCCTCCTCCTGCCCCCTCCCTCTCCTCCTCCTGCCCCCGCCCTCTCCTCCTCCTGCCCCCTCCCTCTCCTCCTCCTGCCCCCCTCCCTCTCCTCCTCCTGCCCCCTCCCTCTCCTCCTCCTGCCCCCCTCCCTCTCCTCCTCCTGCCCCCCTCCCTCTCCTCCTCCTGCCCGCTCCCTGCCTCCTACTTCCAGGTCATCTGGGAGGGACCCAGCCAAAGGAGCAGATTCTGCCTCATGAGCAAACAGCACAGGTGGCCCTCGGGCCCTCCTGCTGGGCGGGGCGGGGGTATGTGGACCACTGGCCTGCTGACCGGAGGTGGAGCTGCTGGATGCCTGTGCCTGAGGGAGCCCAGGAGGACAGGCTGGCTGTTTCTGCAGTGGTTTATTTTTTGTTTCTTTTTGATTTTAATATATTTTTATTGATTTCAGAGAGGAAGGGAGAAGGAGAGAGAGAAACATCGAAGATGAGAAGCATTGATAGGCTGCTTCCTGCATTTGAGCCCACAAACAGACATGTGCCCTGACCAGGAATTGAACTGTGACCTCCTGGTTCATAGGTTGACACTGCAGCGTTTTATGGCTCCCCTGGGAGCTCACAGAACTGTACGGCACAGGGCAGTGTCCGCATGCGGAGTAAGAGGCGCTGTCCTCTCGGCTCCTCCGTTGACAGTGGTTAGATGTGCCGGTCGGGCACCTGACCCTGACTCGGTCCATCCTAATCATGTGGCTGCCCACGGACAGACGTGGACAGGTGACAGCACAGGCCCCAGGCCTGGGGCTGACTGACCAAGTGCGTCCAGAGACGACTGATAAGTGGTGCCCCTGTGATAGGTGGGAGCAGGGAGCAACATTCAGATGGAGGTGCTGGTGACTTGGTGAGCAGGGAAGGGGGGTGGCAGATGGGGAGATGGGGGAGGCACACATTGAGAGCAAGTTGGTAGGGAGAGGGGACGTGAGCATGGGGAGGAAGGCTGAGCCCGTCTTTGGATAAGCTGAGTCTGGGACATCGGCCCCCTGAAAGACAAAGTTCATCAGACCTTGGGGTGCCTAGAGTCTGGGAGGGGCCAGGGGCTCCCAGGACCGGCCTGATTGCAGTGGATGCTGCGGACACTCAGCCGTTACGCTGGTGTCCAGGGTGGCCCCGCCGATCCAATTCTCCGAGTCGTTGCTTCAGTGTTTATGGAAATATAATTTTGCCCAGGAGATTCACGTGTAATTAAGAATCTTTTAATGTCTGTTTACAGTCGCCATTCCGCTTGAGTAATTACAGCCATCGTGGGAGTTGATTGCAGCTGGGCCGTCTCTGTCTCTGTCGGCACAGGCTCTGGGCGACTGTCTCTGGGATCCAAGTGCCACTTAATTGGGGGAAGCCTCGGGCCTCCAGTGCTGGGAGAATACATTCCTGGTGCTTCAAGCCGCCGAGTCTGTGGCATTTTGTTGCCACCCCAGGACACTCATACAAGTTCAAAGCCGGAGGCTCCTCGGCTTGAATGACTCACAGGCAAATACAAAGGAAGGGACACTGGCCATTCTGGGAGAAGTGGCAACGATGAATGTTCCATTTGGGTGAAACATTCACCTGCCCTGTCAGTAGGCAGAGTCTTGGGGTGGGGGTGGGGGGTGGGGGGCAGGATGTCTGCTCTGTGGGCTCAAGCTCCTGAACCTGGATTCGAGACAGTGCAGCCCCAATAAGACCCAGGGCTAGGGACGTCCAGTAGAGGACACGATCACCTTGTCCTTGGGAAGGGGACATCGAGGGTGGAGCCTCCGGTTCAGCTCATATGCCAGGACTTATCTCAGGGCAGCCTCCTGGGTCCACCCTCCCAGGACCACCTACTACCCCCCCCCCCGCCCCCCCGTGGTTTGACCCAAGGTCCAGTGGAGGCCTGGGTGGGAGCAAGATGTCTCCACGCTCTTCCAGCTCAGACCCGGCCCCCCTGTTGAGCTGGAGGCCTATCTGGTGCGCTGTCTCTTTGAAGTGGACCTTAGAGGTCACTCAAGGCCACGACCAGAGGGCTCTTCTCTCTGGCCTTCTCCTTCTCGAGGGTCATCCGCTCTGAGCAGGCCTCCCTGCACCAGTCACTGCCTTTCCTATCATACTCTTGAGATGCTCCGCACAGTGCGTGTCGGGGGCCCGTGTGCGGAGGGGCCGGTGGCCGGCTTCCAATCTGGCCCCTGTGCGGCCGTGGCAAAGCTGCCTGGCTTCTCGGTACGTCTGTCATATGTCTGTCAATGAGACACGTGGTTGTCTCTGCTGTGCAGGGGGTTTAGGGGGCTAAGGCGCTTGGAGCAGCACCAGCAAAAGGAAGTGCGGCTGGTGCTGTCAGAGCAAGGTCTGCCTCTGCTCCAGACTGTGAACTCGAGGAGAGCGAGGACCGCTGCCCGGCACCCGCCTGAGGAGCCTGCACTAAAGGAGTGTGTGAATGGATGAGGGAGCTGGTCCCACTCGATCCAGCTCTGCTAGACACCAACCCTCTACCCCGCCGACCGCCCCCCGCCCCAGGCGCAGTAAAATGAAGCCCTCCAGGTTCCCCACAGGGTCCTGGGATGGGGCCCTGGAACCTGTGTGTTTAGCAGCTCCTTCCTGACTCTGATATTCCACTGCGTACCCCAAATGGGCCGATGTTCAGGGGTCACTGGATGCAGAGAGTGGGCCTGGTCTCAGGCATGCAGGCACGTACGTCCCATGAAAATGCTGGAGAGCACCGATGTGGTCAGGAAGGCTGTGGAGCGGAAGCAGCCCTCACCGACGTGCAGGGAGCCCACCCTCCAGCCTCCCTTCCCTCCTGCTCAGTTTCATGTCTGAGTTCCCAACACAACAGCACCTGTGGGGGCTGCTCAGGAGCCTGGGAGACAGGCCCCCCTGGGCACCGGTGAAGTTGGTTTGGATTTGCAGCCAAGAAAATAGTGAGGGATGCCACGGAAAACAAGTGAGTCACCACTCCTCTCCCAGCCCTCGGTCTCCGGCTGGCTCCCTGGGGCAGCGGGAAACTGTCCAGCTCCACGGGCGGGCGACCTGCTGTCTTAATGACCGCCATGTGGCCGCTCGGCAGCGAGCTGGCTGCCTGGGAGTGCAAAGCCAGAGAACAAAGCAGACCATTAAAAAGCAATACAGAGGCATTTACCCGCAGCCCAGAGCGGGGAGCTGGAGCCCAGGTGGGACAGGGCGCACTCCGGGCAGCACCCCAGCTCTCCTTCTCAGTGGCAGGCTGCCGCCCAACCGACTCGGTGGGCCTGATGGGCAGGGAGCCGACCAGGCCAAGGCCCAGCAGGGAGAGGTGACAACCCAAGCTGACTCATATTGTCCTCCTTGGTAGAAGGCTCTGAGGACCCTTCCCACACTCCGCTACCTCCCCTTTCCTCCATTGCCTCATTCATTCATTCATTTACTCATTCATTCAGTTATCAGAAGTTCAGTGAGCATTCATTGTATGCCAGGCACTATCTGAGGTTCTGAAGACACAGCAGAGAATGAGCCAACGTCTCTGTCCCCATGCAGTCCTGTCCCCACACAGTCCCCCTCCCCACACAGTCCCTGTCCCCATGCAGTCCCTGTCCACACGCAGTCCCTGTCCACACGCAGTCCCCGTCCCCATTCAGTCCCCGTCCCCACACAGTCCCCAATCCCCACACAGTCCCCATCCCCACAAAGTCCCCCATCCCCAGACAGTCCCTGTCCCCACACAGTCCCCGTCCCCACACAGTCCCCCTCCCCACACAGTCCCCCATCCCCACAAAGTCCCCCATCCCCACACAGTCCCTGTCCCCACACAGTCCCCGTCCCCACACAGTCCCCCTCCCCACACAGTCCTCCTCCCCACATAGTCCCCGTCCCCACACAGTCCCCGTCCCCACAGTCCCCGTCCCCACACAGTCCCCCTCCCCACACAGTCCCCATCCATACACAGTCCCCGTCCCCACACAGTCCCTGTCCCCACACAGTCCCCGTCCCCACACAGTCCCTGTCCCCTGTCCCCAGAGCAGGGACTGGAAACCCAGATTTCCTCAGGAGCTGGGCAGCAATGCAAGCCATCGAAGGGGATGATCTATGGGAAAACAATAGGGGGAGCAAGATGGTGTGTGACAGTGACCCTCGACCTCAGGTGGGATCTCCCCATATTGGTGTCTGCCTCTTGGGTGGCCCAGACTAACATCCCTGGCATTGTGGCAGGGCCCGTCTGCAGGGCCGTCTGCAGCTCTCTGATGGCAATGGCGTGGACGGAAAAGGCCGCTGGACCAGGTGGAGGAGAACAGGGCTCTGAGCCAACCCTTGTCCTTAGACAGCCCCAGGCATCTCTGAGCCCTGTTTTATGGAGAAAAGTGGGAGGGTAGACCAGATTTTCTCCAAGAACCTTCTGGCTCTCAGCACTGCTTGGCCTCTGCCCTGGTTTCTGGCCTGGGACCAGGCTCGGCCTGGCTCCCGCATGAGGCTGGGGCACTCCTCACCTGCTGGCCCCTCTGCTGCCCCACATCTGGTGTGGTCCTCCCCTCGCTGCACATCGCCAGTGTCTGGAGGGCCTTCCTGCGGCTCCTGTTAGGGAAAGTGGGCAGCTGCAGGTTGCCTCCAGCACAAAGACACGGGATCTCTGTACCCTGGGGCTTGTGAGACCCACTGGCCCCAGAAGACAGGGCAGACCCGAGAGGGGCCTAGGCAGGGACAGAAGGTGATCAGGGCAGGGGGTCATGAACGAACCCAGGCCAGGGCCCATGCGCCAAATCTAAGGGAGGGGCTGCTGTGACAGTTCCTGGGGACGTCAAGACCTGGTCGCCTCTATCCACACTCGCCCTGCAGTCATTCTGGTCTTGTTTTCTGAACCCACTTATGGGGGTGCAGAAGGGGGACCAGGAGGTGGAGGCCAGGCTCTCAGCTGTGACATCAGCCTTCCCGGTGATTTCCCCTGACAGAGGAGTCACCAGGTCTTGACGTCCCCACGTCTCTCCCAGCTTCTGGCGGTTCCAGGGGTTCCTGGCAGACAGCCATCTCCTCCCTGTGTCCTCACCCCGTCTTCCCTCTGTGTGTGCCTGCCCATGTCCGAACCCCCCCTTTGTGTAAGGACACACTCACATTGGATTGGAACCCACCCTAACAGCCTCATCTCCATGGGATCACCTGCAAAGCCCCTATTTCTAAATATTCACAGGTGCTGGGGGAACTTCACCCTCTTTGGGGGACACAAGTCAACCCATCACTCAGGGGGGAAGGTGGGGAGGCTGCAGGGCCGCCTATGAGGGGAGGAGGTCTTTCCTGCACCTCAGAGGACAGGTCCCCTGTGCTGTGGCTGCTCCGGCCTTCCCCCAACCTGCCCCCCCTCCTCCCCCAGGCATTTACGAGCACAAACCGGCATTCAGCTTTACGAGCTGGAAACCACATCAAATCCTTCCTGCTACTTAAATTTCTACATCAGGACCTGGAAGGACACGCGCATTTTCCCCTGTTTTACGCTGAGCTGATTCAAGTGGGCACGTTGCCAGGGCGTGTTCGCAGCGAGGCTCCTCCCCACCTCGGAATATGCAAACGAAGTTTACATCTCCTCCATCTGGCCAGCACAGCCTGGACTTGCCGAGGAGGAGCCCACCCCACCGTGCCTTCTCCCTGGCGGTGGAGAGTTCTGGAACTGCAGGGAGGAGACACTGAAAACATGAGGGGGCCAGCACTCCCCAGACGAATGTTATTGTTTTCATAGATGAATTGGTTCTTTTACAAAACGAGTCACGAATCTCATGGTGCTCCCTTTTATGTCAGGAGCTCTAATGACTTGATATTTTGTAAGCGCCTGAAGAATGACATTTCTCATTCCTCCCGAGACCCTCATGAAAGAGGTTCTCACACCCGCAGGGCTGTCCTTGCAGGAGTGGGGCGCTGCAGTGCGGGGAGGGGGTGGGGCTGAGGATGCCACGCTCGCTCGTGGCTCCTTGCAAGAATGACCTCACAGCCTTCAGCATCTGCAGCTCAAGTTCAATGTGTCTGCCGATGATGTGCGTTCATATTTGCATTGTTGGTGCATTCCTAGCGTTTGTGGGCCACGGAGAGCAAGGACAGTCTAAGCCCCTGTCATGCTTGGGACAATTACATCATTGCACAACTGAGGCGCATTACCAGGCCCGTGGAGATAGGGCTGGGCCCACGCTCTGGTGTGTAGAGAGTGGACCTCAGAGGCGGGGAGGGGGTACAGAGAGCAGGCTGAGGCATCTGGGAGCCCTGGCTGCAGAGCAACAGCTGAGGGCTGTGGCCCCTCTCCACCTCCCATTCCTAGTCACCCCCTGAGGCCATCTGTCTGTCCTTTATGGCCTTCAACCAGCTCTGGACAGTCCTTGGCTGTTAAATGTCTGGAGAATGCCAGAGAGTGAATCTCGCTGCCGAGCAGGTCGTCCCCTCCATCTGGGATTTATTAGAAAGAACCCTGCAACCTTGCAGAGAGCCGCAGAGTGGAGTCTCTGCTAACGGAGCCAGGCTCATAAAGCGCTGGCCTGGAGGAGACCCAGGGGAGGTGGCAGGCCTGGGCCTGGGCGGTAGGTTACCTTGAGGTCAGCCAGCACCACTGGCCCCTGCCTCCTGACTCCACACCCGGGGGCAACTCAACTTCAGCGCATGGTTGCCTGTGCTTCGCTCGCTGGCAGGGTGGCCTCGGAGGGAGAGAAGTCAGGACTCACGCACTTGGGAAGTGTGGGCTGTAGACTTAGCAGAGATGGACTCTGAGCAGGTTGGGTCAGAACAGGAGGGCGCCATAATGCATCCTCCTCTGTCTAAAATCCTTGAAGCAACCATGAGGGCAGATGTAGGCAAGACTGCCAGTTACCCCAACATCCTCTCCGTCTTCTCCCTAAGTAATAAGAACCCCAATATGTCACTGGATTGAGGGCCCACCGGGTAACCCAGAATGGTCTCATGTCAAGATCCTTAACTTAATGACACCTGCAAAGACCCTCTTCCCACATGAGATTGCATTGAAGGACCCCAGGAGTTAACTTTGGGGCAACCACTTGTTGGCTTATCATGGTGGGTCAACGCAAGCAGAACACATATGCCGTTGGGGGAGGTCTCCAAGACGCTGTAAAGTCTCCCGCCAGCCCGGGGCAGCCCAGGGACGCTCTGAGCCTCTTGGCCTGGTGTGCCCAGGACTCACCTGGGGCTGCACACCTGGATCCGCCCTCCCGGCCCGGCCATGGGGGTCAGTCACTGACCTGTGCTGGCTGCCCCGCCTGAAATCTGTCCTGGTGGGCATTTCCTCACCACTCAGCTCCACTCCTGCCACCCCTCCCTGGTGGGAACGCGGACTGGTGCAGCCACTGTATAAAACGGTATGGAGTTTCCTCAAAAAAATTAAAAATGAAACTGCCTTTTGGTCTTATTTCATAAACTTCTAAGTGTCATTTCCAGAGCTGTGCTATGAGAAGCCCTGAGAAGTGGGGTGCTTTCTGCTTGGGGTGTGAGGGTCTTCTGGGAGGAGAGGCGTGGACATTCTAGGGAATGTCCTTTCAGGCTGGGCTGTCCTTAGACAGTCCCTGGAAAGGGGGGGCCTGGTCAGAGAGAGGTCAGCACAGAGCCTCTGCGCACAGCTCACAGGGCCCCACGCCCTTTCTGCAAGCGTGGTCTCTATCACGCCCAGGAATAAGAAAGATTGTCGGGGTGCAACAGCAGGTGGCCTCGCCGCTGTCTAGAGAATTCGACACCAGGCAAGGAGGTGCTCCCTCCCCAGTCCCACCTGCTTGCCTCCACTCTTCACTTCCTACCGAGTCCCCGAAACAGCTGTCCTCCCAGCCCTGGGGCGGGAGAGAAAGACGGGGCAGCCATCGGCGTTTCAGACCCTGGAGGAGCATTCTGTGGGCTAACACGCCGGGAGAGGGATCTTGCATGTGAGATGTGCACCATCTAACACTGCTGTTTCCTTTGTACGCTTTCTCACGTCTGGACGGTAGGAGAGTGGGGTCCGGGGGAACTGTGCTGGTGACAGCAGGGACGGCCTCGCCTTTCAGCGGGCTTACATTCAGAGCGCGTCTTTATAGGCTCATTTAAATATCACAAACAATACCTCAGAGGTGGAAGTAAAGATGCGTGGGCGGCTCAAATCTGAAGCATTTTCATCTCCTCTGACTCAGATGTAACCTTCTCGGATGGCTGAGATGAGGGGGAGGGCATCAAGGAGCTCCTGAAGTCGGGAAGGTAGCATCCCAGCTGGCGGCTGGAGCCGCGGGGGCGACTCCGAACACATTCAGCTGGGTCCTGGCTGCCTGTCCTCCCCGGGTCAGTGTGTATTTTTGACAAGCGGAGGGGTGACTGGCCGGAACTGGGCCCACGTTAATTGCTGCTGTGCACCGTCAGCACTGTGAGCGTCACCGGCCAGCCCCGGGCAGAGGCCCACCCCCACATCAGGATTCGGCCCCTGTACGGCAGCTTGCCAGGCTCCAGCTCCAGCTGCTCCATTCGAAGGCAGCTTCCTGCAAGTCTCTGCCCATGGCTGCCCGGCTGCTGGGCAGCTCGCACCTGGGGCTCTGAGTTTCCAGGCGCACCGGCTGGGCCCTGGCGGCATAGGGCTTGTCCCAGGAGGCCCCCACCAGTCAGACTGAGCCCCCCCACCCTGCTCTCAGCTGAAACGCACAGGCCTCCCTCCCTGCACTGAGCCATGTCCCTCCAGGGCCTCCCCGCCTCCCCTGAAGGAGGCTCCTTTGTCCTGGGGGCTGGGCGGGAGCAGAGCGGGTCTTCTGTGCTTCTCCTTCAGGGGCGCCCCTCTCCCACGGTCCTAGCCTCAGACCCCAGCACCCGTGTCCACATGGGCCCTGGCAGAGTGCCTGGTGTTGCCCCCTGCTGTCTGGCTTGTCCAAGTCTGTTCCTCAAATTTGGGGGGTGGAAAATAGGGCCACCACGGCAGGGGGCTCCCCATTTTGCCACAGCTGGATGGTCAAGGGAGGTCTGCTGGCTAGGGGTGGAGGAGCAGCTGTCCCTTAGACCGAGTGAGACCACAGGGACACCCCGCCCTACCCCCTCTAAAGTGAGACAGAAGAGCTGACTCCGGGCAGGGGAATTTTCCACGCCAGCCGGCTTGGTGTGCAGGGGCTGCCAGTTCCGGCTGTGGCTGTGCCCTTCCCTTTTCTCGAGCAGGGTCATTTGCACTCCTGGGTACATCGTGTTCAGATTCTGTCCCGCCTGGCCCTGTACTCAGTAGAACCAGTTCTGGAGGGTGCAGTTCTGGCCTGTGACAGTGAGTCCCGCGAGCCCCGGAAGTCACCAGCCAAGGACAGCAGCAGAGGCCGCGGCCCCAGAGCCATGGCGGAGCTGGCTCAGCACAGGCCCCATCCTCTCCGGCTGGGAGAGGAGGCAACAGAGTGGCAGTGCCCTACAGAGCCACGGCTCAAGGTCACCTTGCACGCCAACGGGCACAACACTTTTATTAACAACAACAACATGCCTTTATTAGGCCCCTCCCTCCTCTGGGCCAGGCAGTTCACTGGGACGTGGGAACCCTGGTGTCCATTTTCAAGAAGAGGAAGCACATGTACCCCACCCCACAGCGTCTCCCACTTGCCTTTAGTTTCCCAGGGGTGCACTTGCATGGGGACACCCCATTGGGTGATGCTGGGCTGGCCTGTGGGTTAGGAAGTTCCCAGGACGCTGTCAGAGCTTCTCAGGGTCTGCAGATGTTTCTGGAAGACCAATCTTGCCCCCAGTGTCCCCTGAGCCTGGGGGCTTCACCTTGGGGCTGGTGGCAGGAAGGAGGGAGGCACCCTCCACCCCAGAGGAGGACTCCCCATGTCTGTCCATCAGGCCACCCTGACTGCCCGAGCCAATGAAAATGTGCAGGATGTGGCCAGCTGGCAGCAGGGCTCTGCCTCCAGCCTTCCCTGTAGGGGCTGGGATGGGCCCGTTTGGTGAACGGGCTGTGCACGTGAGGGCAGAACCGTCCACAGAGGACAGTGCCCGGCCCTGTCCACACTCATGCGGGCAACACCTGTCCATCACTCGGTGGAGGGTGATGGCGCCCTCATGCCCCTGGGCTGAGCCTTCCCCACACCTCCTCCAGGTCTCCTCTGCCTCCCATTGTGAGAAGAGCCGGATTCACCCTCAGAAGCTCCACTCAGCGTCCCCCGGGCGGCAGCTGGTGCCAGGTTCGTGCAGGTGCATTTGGACGATTTCCCTGGACACTCCGCGCAGCCCCCTGGATGGGACGGGGCCCGGACACTGCTGGCCAGGTCTTGAGTCTCGGCGTCTGTCCCCGCAGCGGCCAAGGAAGCAGTGTCTTGGGTTCTCCTACTCGTCTTTCAGGACCCACGGAGCCGGGAGCAGCTGCACAGCACCTAGCTCCTCAGTCCCCAACACAATGCCCACAACTGCCCCTCGTCCTCAGAGATGGGCAGCCCTGCTGACCCCTCGGGACGGCCCGTGTGGCCTCGGGCCAGCACAACAGCATTGCTGTTCCCTCACATGTCGCTGATGAGCATCCATCACAGGCCACTGCTGGGTGACGCGGCTCTGAGGACTGAGCCACAGCCACACCCCACAGTCCACCCTCTGCCTTTGAATCCAGTCTGGCTCTTAAAGTGAGACAACGGCCTTGTTGTGGGTTGAATGTACACAGACACACACACACACACACACACACACACACACACACACACCACACACACACACACACACACAGATATGTCCCTGTCCTAACCTCAGATACCTGTGGCTGTGACCTTATTTGGAAGTAGCATCATTGCAGCTGTGATGAGTTAGGATGAGCCCAGGACTGCCAGTAACACCGGGAGCTGACAGACATGAAGCAGACGTCCCCTGGATCTCCTGGGGAGCGCGTCCCTGCCAACACTGATTTAGGACTGCTGGCCTTCAGATCTAAGAGGGAATACATTTCCGTTGTTTTACGCCACCCAGCCTGTGGTCTTTTGTGATGGCAGCCCAAGGACAGTGACACACCATCGTGTGTGCCCAGTCCTGGCACCACCCCAGCCCTGGCCCCTCTCCTCCCTCCCGCCCTGAGGGGCGGGCATCTGAGGGGCAGGGAGTGACTGTGCGCTGTGCAGCGGTCCAGGTGGTCACCAGGAGGTGGCAGGCAGCCCGGGGACACTGGGGAGAGCGGCCTCCCCAACCCAGCCCCCCGAGAGCCCTACCCCGGCCAGACCATAGCATTCCCTGGACTTAAAGAAGCTGGGGGAACATCACTTGCCTCCCCTGTCTGTGATGAGCTGCTGGCCTTTTTTGCCAACTCTGCGATCCCAGCTGAAGTCACGGATGTTGACACTGTCCCTTGGGGCCTGGAGTATAAATGCATCTCAGAGAGATCTGAGGAGACACCCGGAGGGGCTGGTTCTCAGAAAAGACAGGCCCCGCTGCAGAGCCATGGAGGTGAGGGAGGACGCCAGCTGTCCCCGGTGACGGTGGGAGCCGGTTCAGGCCGACGATCCCCTGCAGCTCGGGTGCTGGCAGCCCACGGGGATACCCAGCTGGGACTGCCAGGTTAGGACTTTGAATTTCTTTTCTTGTGAAGGGAGGTGGGGACTGTGCTTTGCATCTCCTGCCCCCGTGGCAGCAAAAAAAATAAAAAATGAGAGGGCTCTCTGGGAGGGAAGAGAGTCAGGAAATCGCCAGGAGGAGCCAGGCCTCCCCAGGAGCTCAACAGCGAGACAATGACAACGGATGTGCGTCCGATGTGCTGCTGCCGCCTGTGTGCGTCATTAAAGCAGGCAGACGAGCGAGCGAGGAGCGAGCGAGGAGAGCAAGCTGGTCCGCGCTGGGGTGGGAGGGAGGCTGCGGCGGAGATGTTCTCTGCCTCCTCCTGGGAGAGGCGCCACCACCAGGCTCAGGGAACAGGACACGGATGTTCTCGGGCAGGAGGAAAGGGTGGGAGGGTTCCTGGGTTGGAGACCCCCCAGGACACCTTCGGGAGCCTCCTGCCGGGGCAGGCCCTTCCCAGCCAGGCCCCCCACCTCATCGCATGTCCGCAGCAAGCTCATGAGAATGTGGGTCCTGTCCACCGATCCGAGCGGGGCACCCTTCAGCCAAAAAGGCCGGGTCCTCTGTGCACCTTCCAGGCCACAGAGGATCTGCCCTCCACCCACCAGCCCTCTCCCAGACCCTCCCCGCCCACCCCTACGGCCACTCACCCAACCCATGCCCAGCTAGGCACCTACCCTGCCCTGCTCTCCGCTCAGAGGGTGTCCCAGATACCAATTCACTCTGTCTCTCTTAAATGCCCCTCCCAGGACAGCCCTGACACCAGAGCAAAAGTGCTGCCATCCCCACCCCCCACCTCCCTTGACCCCCCACCCCCATCTAACTGTCCCCCTCCCCGCACTCACCCTCCCCGTCAAGTGCTTGACGATTTGCAATGGCTGATGGTCTCCTTCACTGGGGCCCCATCAAACTTGTTGTGAACAAACGAACGAATCAATGAGTGGATGAATGAGTGAATTCCATCCGTCCATTGGAAAGAGCCTTCACAGTGGGCCCATCAGCCCGCAGGCAGTGGCAGGGAAGGCCACCCCCTCGAACCCTCCCCTGCTCTCCTGGAAGAGACCCGGATCACAGAGTCTGAGAAGGCCTCTGAGGCCCTGGACCAGCCCCCGGAGGCTCCAAGGGGTCGCACACCTGTAACGCCCACCATTGCCACCTGCCCACCAAGCTAGGGCGGCCTGAGGGACACCAGCCACCAGACAGATAGTGAGACATGGGACTTCCTCGGCACGGGGTTTCAGCAGCTGGAAATGGTGCTTGATTACAGCTGCTACGCCCATTACAAGCCCTGTTTATAATCGTATCTGAAAGGTTCGGAGTGGGCGGGGGCGGGCACCTATGACATGAGGCCATAAGGTATCAAAAGAACTTTTATTCCAGGCACCTGGCTGCAGGTGGGCTGAGCCCAACAAAGGAATCAGCGGAGAGTGAAGGGGGAGGCAGGGTTTTATTGTCTTCTGCTGGCTGCCACCGCTCTGCTGACGTAAGGTCGGGTCCGTCCTTGGCTCCTACCATGCCAGGTGTCTTCTGGTTATCTGAGCTATGCGGTGCTCAAGGCTGCGAGCTTTCTGCAAGATATCTGCTAAGCACAACAAGTTTTCTCTGCCCCGTTTTATTCTCTTTAACCCTTTCAGTGCCCCCGACCCCCGTGCAGGGTGAAGCTGTTGTTGCAGAGTGCGCTATCGGGCACCGTGCAGGTCCTGACGCTTTGTGTTCTGAACTCTCCATAACTCAGACCTTTACGAACTCACTGGCCCTTTCCTCTGCCAAGCCCAAATCACAAACTGGCCCCTCCGCCAGGTGGGTGCAGAGGAGTGTGGTTTCACGTCATCCCTCCATTTTCCACGGCTTATCTCTCCTGATCCCCGCAAAGCCTCCTGGCAGGAAAGCAGTCCCATTAGGGTCGGTCTGAACTACGTTCTCGGTGTCATTTGGCTTTTAATTTGCTGACAGCAGAGCCGGTCCTGCTTCCCGGTCGGTCCCAGACCCGTTTCTTGGGGAGCCTGGATGCTTCTCTTTCCCTGCTGTGGTTTCTCTTCTGCCTCTTAGCTGCAGGCTCGTTCCTGGTCTCTGTCCCCCATCTGTCCACAGTGCGTGTGACAGGGAACATGGCCAGGCCCTGTGAGCCGCCGGACTCGGGAACCAGAGTTCTGACCACCGCTCCTCCCAGATGACCGTGGTTTCATGTCATCCTGGACGATGGAGGGAGCTCCCAGAGAGGCTGGGGGCCGGCTCCCAAGTCCTCAGCGCCCCTAGTAGACGTTCATCTCCTGCCCTGGCCAGGCCTCCCCCCACTGCTCCAGGAGCAGCTGGTGGAGAGCACACGGTTTCCCTGGGGGTCTCCGGGCCACTGTACATGGCAGCCTCACAGGCAAGGGCAGCAGCCACTGGGCTCCACACACTGGCAGGAACAAACAAGCCCCTCGTCTGCCCTTCGGCACCTAGGACCCCAAACACGCGTCATCGCTGTTTGCACGTAGCGACGGAATCAGAGACAAGGTCGGATAAAATCCGCCAGCAAAGGCACTGGGTTCATTCTGTCCCCAGCACAAGCTGAGCAGTGGTGCACAGGGGTACGGGGAGCAGGGCCCCGTGCTGACACCTCATGCTGGATCTCCGGCCTTGGGGCGCAGCTGGGCTCTGCTGACCCTCCCCCAGGCCGAGGCCAGTGCTGCCGGCACAGAACCACACGCGAATTTTCAAAGCAGATGCCCTGGCACTTCTCCACAGCAGCAAAGCACGCTCACATTTGCCTTTCAAAATGCATTTTCAGATACGGGCAGGGAAAGTTCTAAGCGAGGAGGAATGCGCCTTGGGTGCCCTGAGGCCATGGAGTGCACACTTCAAACATCTGAGAGTCCCGGAGACGTGACACTGCAGCAGCTCTCACTGCCAAGCGCCTCCGGCCTCTGTCTGCGAGGCCACTGTAACAATGGCACAGGCTGGGGGCTCGAGCCACCACGTGTGGTTCTCTCCCAGCCTGGAGGACAGAAGCCCCAGGTCCCGGTGTCTGCAGGGCTGGTTTCTCCTGAGGCCTCTCTTTAGCCTGTAGCCAGCTGTCTTCTCTGTGTTCTCATGTGGTCGTCCCTCTGTGTGTCTGTGTGCTGATCGCCTCTTCTTATAAGGACACCAGTCAGACTGAATTAAGGCCCACACCAGTGATGGGTCATGTCTATAAAGACCCATCTCCAAATACAGTCACATTCGTTCTTTTATTTTTTGACTAGAGGCCCAGTGCATGAAATTCATGCACTTGAGGGGGGGGGGGTCCCCCAGCCTGGCCTGTGCCCTCTCACAGTGTGGGAGCCCCACAATCGATCGCCCCAAAGAGGTAGGCCCTGCCCACCCATCTGGGGCTCCTCGATGGATTACCCCAAAGAGATAGACCAGAGCTGGGGGTTCCAAAGAGGTAGGCCTCGCCGTGTGGAGCTGCTGGGACCCCCAGTGTCGCCGCGCAGAGCCACCAGGACCCGCCTTCACGCCGCGCACGTAGCATCAAGTCCCCACCCACCTGCGCGTGCCTCAGCCCTGCCCACCCGCATGCGCCCGCTGTGCACACAGCCTCCTGGTGATGGATTGTGACGGCGTGAGGGCATCGTGGTGTGACAGCGTGAGGGTGTGACAACCATTTGCATATCAGCTCTTTATTATATAGGATGTTTAGAGAGGAAGAGGAAAGGAGAGAGAGACACATTGATTTGTTGTTCCACTTACTATGCATTCATTGTTTGATTCTTAGATGAGCCCTAACTGGGGATCAAGCCTACCACCATCATATTGGGATGGTGCTCTAACCAACTGAACTACCCAGCCAGGGCCAAATACAGCATATTCTGAGGACAGGGGTTAGGGTTTCAACATGGGACCTGGGGACACAGTTCAGCCCACGACCCCTGTGCTCTGCTGTTCCAAAGTTTTGCACATACCAGCCTGTGGGACTCTCTCAGTGCCCCCATGGAGAGAGGGAGAAACTGAAGCCACGGCAATGTTGCAGCTTTCCCAAAGAAGGCTGAGTTACTGCACGTCTCTGTTCAGTAATCACAATGGGAATCTTGCCTTTCAGTTGGCACATCTCTGCAGCATCATTCAAAACAATTGCCTGTTAGACACAACAGTGTTCAGACTCACTCCCTATGAGTCAGGAGAACAGACATTTTGATGCAAAGCAGACGTGGGGCCTGCCCCATGCACAGGATCTGGACAGGAACCCAGTGTGCATGGGTGTGCCCCACCCAGGCTGCTCTGTGCCCCATGCCCATGCCCCTTCCACAATCCCAGGGCCTTCCAGCCTGGTTTCTGAGGCCTGTCCCTCTAATCTCAAGGAAAGTTTCAGAATTCTTCAAATAAAATGCTTTCTCGTTTGGGGACAGTGTCAGGGAAGGGATGATGGGTTGCTTGAAGAAATCATAAAGAGTTTGAGCTACTCAATGTTTGGTCTATATCAGTGTTTCCCCAACTGACCAGCCCACAGATCCCCAGCAGCAGCTCGGGAAATGCCATCAACACACGCAAATTATAGTTGGTGGTCAAACACAATGGTGTTGACAAAATACAGCTGCAGGGAATTATCAAAATCGGATTAAATATAATAGTGTGCATTTGAGGGTTAATAAAGCAGAGGTGCACACACACATGCACATGTACACATGTGCGTACAGGTACACACATGTAGGTGCATGCACAGCACACATACATGTATGTACACACACACCCTGCCCACCCACCCCCTCAGGCGCCAGGTTTGAGCATAAGCCACAGATGTGAGGCAGATCCTGTCACCTCTGCAGAAATGGTGGGCTCCCGGGGACCCCACAGCACAGACTGAGAGGAGTGAGGCCCAGGCAGGCCGTTGCACACTTGCTGATAAGAAGCTCCCAGCGGAGAGTGGTGCTGGGTGGGCTCAGAGGTGGGGCTGGCTAAACCGTTGCAGCAGGCACACCAGCGGCCACACTTCACCCACTGCACAGGGTGCGTCCCCTAGGGCTGCAGGGTGAGCACCCTGGCAGGTGCATGGAAGGGGAAAGCGATGATGGCAAGGGGCATTCACATCCGCTGACCCGAGGGAGCAACTGAGGGTGTGCTGCCTCCCCAGCCCTCAGAGCCAGGTGCCAGGCCAGGTTTGCAAGGGGAGCTCCAGGAAGCAGAGGCTGCGGTGGCGAAGGCATTTCTGGCAGCATAGGTAGTTTGGGTGTGGTCTAATCTCCAAACCCATCCTGCAAGTGACTCACCGCGTCAATATCTTCCAGTCCAAAGCAGAACCCGGTGAGGGACCCCTGCTCCCCAAAGCAGGCACCTGCTGGCAGTCAGGCTGAGCCAAACACCAGAACTCTACTCTGACTTAGTGCTGTTTCAGGGGTGCCTCCCAGGATGAGCCTGTCTGTCTGTGAATTGTACCCCAATATATACAGGGGTGGGCAAAAGTAGGTTTACAATTGTGAGTACACGAAACATACAGCTTATTCTTATACTAGAGGCCTGGTGCACGAAATTCGTGCACTCAGGGGTGGTCCCTCAGCCCAGCCTGGTCCCTCTCACAGTCCGGGAGCCCTAGGGCGTAGTCTGACTGATGACTTAGGCCCGCTCCCCAAAACGGGCAGTCGGACATCCTTAGCGCTGCCACAGGGGCAGGAGAGGCTCCCGCCACCACCGCTGCGCTCGTCAGCTGTGAGCCCAGCTTCTGGCTAAGTGGCACTTCCCCTGTGGGAGCGCACTGACCACCAGGGGGCAGCTCCTGCACTGAGCATCTGCCTCCTGGTGGTCAGTGCGCGTCATAGTGACTGGTGGTTCTGCTGTTCGGTCTATTTGCATATTAGCCTTTTATTATATAGGATTATTATGTATTTATTAATTATTGTATTTTTTATTATTAACCTATTTTTGCCCACCCGTGTGTTGCTCTGCAGCATTATTGTGATGATAGCTGACTGACAGGGCCTGTGTCTGCATCATACACTGTGCCCACCCAATCCCCAATGTTCACCACGTGGGCTGGACGTGACCCTGGCCCTCAGCCTGTTTGTTCCTGGTGAAGTCCACTGCCTGCCGTGGTCCTCCTTGCTCGGTTTTTATCTCCCCAGAGACAAGGCCTTAATCACTTGCGACAGAGTCCTCCCAGGGAAGCACATGCAGGCAGCCTCCCCCGTGCTACATTACTTCGCCTTCACACGCAAGTCCTGAAGCTTCCCAACGTGAGCAGTCATTACTGGGACCACGTGTTTGAAAACAGCCCCAGACACTGTGAATCATGGGGAGCAGCTCTTCTCCAACCCCGAGCCCAGGCCTGGCGGGGAGAGGGTGCGCTGCCGACGTCAGCCCTGCCAGCCCCTCTCCTTCCACCTGAGTCACCTGTCCCCGCTCCTGCTGCTCACAGGTTGTCAGGCTAAAAAAGGCAGCACGTTTACCCCACACTGGGCGGCGCTCCCACCGGCTTTGACGTCTCTGCCTGCTGGTTTGTTTCAGATGACAAGTCCACGCAGCGCCGCTGCGGCACCGTGGGCCCCCGGGCGACGCCCACACACAGCAGGCATGTGCACCCGCAGGCAGTCACGTAGTGCGCGAAGGCAGCGAGCCCTCCTGGGAAGGCAGCCAGGCCTGCGGATCCGGGGCAGCCTCCGAAGGGGCCTCTGGAATGCACCGTCCACAGGGCAGTGACGGGGACCCAGCTTCCTGTGGGACGCCGGCTGCCAGCGCCTGCTCCTTGGGGACAGCTGGGCCTCCGAGCTGGAATGTGCAGCACGCAGGAGCACAAGCAGGGCCGTGGGTACGTGGGGAGGCTCAGGCAGCTGGGTCAGGAGGGGACCGGATCCCAGGCTTTCCCCACCCTCAGGAAAGGGTCACCCTCCCGTCACCTACACTCTCCGGTCACAGGGCTCCGCAGGCTGCCGGCCCTCGGTTTCTGCACTAGCAGGAGGGGACCACGCCATCTCTGCTCCAGGCCAGCCATTCGGAACGGGGGCGGGAAGCCGAGCAGACGCCAGGCAGGTGCAGGTTGTCAATAAGCCCCTCTCCCGGGTTTTATGCGCAGATCCCAGCCTAGCACCAAGTGCCTCCCCTGTTAACCACCCGCTGCCCGCGGCGGGCAGTGACGGGGAGGGGAGCAGCCCTCCCAGGCCCTAGATCTCACCCCAGGACGCTGCCCGTCCACTCACGCCTTGGATGGGCCTCAGAGGCCCCGGGCCCTGAATAACAGGCATGTGGAAAGGGTGAAGGAAAAAGGCCCTTCAGGCAAGGAGGGTGCTGGGCTCCAGTTCCCCAAACCACATGTGCCCAGACTTTCGGGGGCTGCAGCCCCACAGCCATATTGGACCAAAGGGGACAGCCTCGCCATGAACTAGGACAGAGCAGCCAGGCCCACGCCCCTGCGCGCCCACCAGGCTGGGCCTGCCTGCCTCTGGGTTTCCTCCATGGAGAGAATAATAAACACCTATCTCGTTTTTTCAGAAGCAGGTTTTTCTAGGTTGTCAGCTCCGTAACAGTTCAGTGTGAACTCCTTGTCACACACGCCCGTGGCTCCGCACTCAGCTTTGTGGGCGCGCCCGCCCGCTCATGCACACTTCTCTAAACACACGGGCCGTGCGTGGGCTGTGCGTGGCCCCCATCGCCTCCCGTCGGCGGCCACCCCCGCGTGCCCGGAGGTGTGTGTGAACCCGCAGAAAGCCCGATCTCCACTGGCTCCGACTCCAGGGCTGCACTTTCGATGTGAAACCACCATCCACCTGACCTTGGGCCAAAAGTAAATACATTTCAAGAGTTTAAATAGAAACTCCTTCCAGCGTGGCAGCACTACTGGAAAGAAGCACTTTTTAAAACAACAATAAACAGACACGAAGTGGGTCGGGGTGGAGTGGAGGGCGGTCAAGCCTGCAGAAGGAGGGGGTCCACACACTGAAGTGAGGGGGTGCTTTCTCCCCGGTGCCCGAGGGAGGCAGCAAAGCTTTGGGGGTGAGCCGGCCGGGGATCTGGGGCTTAGAGACACAGACTGAGGGAACTGCCTTCGGGGTAGCCCTGTGATCCGGGTGAAGGGAGGCAGGGGCCACCTATAGAAGCAGAGCCCGGCCCATGCCTCTGCTGGGGCTGTGCCAACCCCACACCTATCAGTGAACGTGAGCCCCGCCCCTCCTCACCGCGGGCTCTGAGGACACCAGGAGAGGCAGGAGGCTGCAGCCCACGCTGAACGGGACGGGACCCCCTCCCGGACATGCTGTTCTGGGGGCGCCCAGTACACGATGCTCAGGTCGAATGAAGGGCAAGAGCACCCGACTGAAGAAGCCACTGCCCCTACTCTCACTTCCGTGAGCCACCACCCACTGTCTGCTCTACCCACGCTGGTGGCTGCCTCCTGGGGAAGCTGGGAGTGGGGCTGATGGGCCCTCACCGGGAAGGGGTGTGTGTGTACTGGTGTGTATGGTGTTTACGTGAGCATGTGTGCGGGGGGCAGGGAGGAGCGGTAAATGTGTGTCAGTACGTGTAGGTGTGCACATGAGCCAGGGCATGGGAGGTTGTGTGTGAACGTGTGCTGGTATGTGTGTGCCAGTGTGTGTGCATAAATGTGAGGGTGTCTGTGCATGAACCTCCTCAGACACAGACTATCCTGCCTTCCGGCCCCCCACCCTCTGGCGGGCTGACCCTGTGGACAGCAGCCTACACCTCCCCACATCTGGGACCCAGGACCCTCAAAGCATTAAGAAACCCCTCAAAGTCCCTCATGGCACAGCCCCTGGTGCCCAGAGCCCATCACCAGAGCTGCCCACTGAACAAAAACTCTCCTGTTTCCTCCCTCCCAAAGGGCATTTCTCATGCTTTTCCGGAGAGAACTTCCTGTGTCCCACAATTCCCACTCAGCAGGTCAGTTCCCGGTGGCCGGCTGAGCCCGTGTTCCTGAGGAGTCCAGGGCTCAGGCAGGACCCCAGCCCCTGTGCACAGGGCTCCCTCCCACCCCTGCCGGTCCCCGTGCGGCCCATCCTCCACCTCGTCGGACCACTGCGCACCGTCCACAGAGAGGAGGCCAAGGTGAGCGAGCAGGCATGTGGGGAAGCCAGACCAGCTGCTCCCGGGCACCCCTGGACCCCTCAGCCCCGTCCCCGCAGCAGAACATGGCACAGCAGCGAGAAGGAGCAAGGTGCTGGCTCGCAGTCTGGTCAGGCTCGCTAATAGGATGCTGAGCACCAGAGGCCGGGCCCCGGAGGTGCACGCTGTGTGCTTACACGTGTACGTCAGCTCACAGTCAGGATCAAGGGAACAAATCCACATCGAGAAGGTCAGGGTCACCGTTCCCTCCAGGGGCCAGTATGGACTGGAAGGGCCCCGCAGCCACTGGTCACTGAAGTATTTGGCAACTTGATCTGGGGGTGGCTACACAGATGTGGCAAGCTGTATCGTCAAACACGGCCACATCCGTTCCTCCATCTCACAAGGCTTTTACAAAATGATCTTGAGACCCCTCGTACCCAGGACTAGGTCTAGACCTCCCCAGTGGTGAGGTCTACGTCCCTTCCCTTTGAACGTGGGCAGACCTTGTGCTTCCTCCAACCACAGGTCTGGGAAAGGAAGTCCCCATGCACTTCCGTCAGGGAGCCCAGCCGCCATGCTGTGAGGAAGCCCCAACTACCCCCCAGGAAAGACCACATGCAGGGGTTCTGGCCACAGCCCAGCTGAAGTCAGCCAGCACCAACCAAAAGACGTGAGGGAGGGCACCCAAGAGGCTGGTCCATCCCAGCCTCCAGCTCCTCACACACATCATGTTGCCGAGGTGAGCTGGCCCCGCTGCCCGATCGGCCTCCAGACCCACAGAGCCCTGAGCACCTGGAGGTGTGGAGAGGCCTGGGATGCAGCCCTGATGACTGTCAAGTGCATGATTTATCGTACGTAACTGAAACATACACCTGAGGTCTGTGCACTTTGCTATGTACACGTTATAACTCAATAAAAAAAAAAAAGAAGAAGAACAGCGCACACACTTCTGAAGAAAAAGGGGGGGTGGGCGCCCCGTCATTGGGAAGGCTACTTGTAAAGCTGTAATCAAGTGTAAGTGCGAGGCTGGCTCAGGGACAGACGAGCTCACTGATCGAACAGAACCCAGACACACACCCACTCATCGCAGACTTCAATTACCACAGGAAGTGGATGACGGATCCCTGGGGAAAGTCATTCAATAAATGAGACAGAAAAACCACAGGACAAAGAACCAGCTAGGTCTTTTCTTCACACCGTCCACAAAGCGCATGTCCAAATGCATTAAGAAGAGAAATGTCAAAAGCAAACGTTTAAGACTTTAGAGGAAAATACAGGTGATTGTGTGACCTCAGGGTAGAAAGGCTTTCCTAAACGAGACACATAAAAGCCTCAACAATATAAAAGATGGATAGATTCGACTACATTAACATTCTCCTCATCAAAATATACCCAAGGAAGGTGAAAAGCCACAAACTGGGAGATAGTATTCACTGCACAGAAAACCAGCAGAGACGAGTGTTGAGAATTTACCAAGAACTCCTAGGGGTCGATACAAAAAAGCAAACATCCCAGTAAGTAAATAGGCAGAGGACACGGACAGGCATTCCCAGACCACACCGGCCTGTGAACATGCAGAGACGCCCATTCTCACAGGAGCTGGGAGACACGATTCAGGATGAGCTATAGTTTTGCACACATTTAACTGACCAAAAAAAAAAATGTTTTTAATGGTCACAAATGTTGGAGGCCATGTGGATCAACAGAACCTTTACACATTGTAAATCAATGCAACCCTTTTACAAAACAGGCATTATCTTGTCAAATTATGCATTCTCATGATCCAGATGCCACCCTTAAGTAGCCACGTGCCCCAGAGGGAACCCCGAAGGTTGTGCCAGGAACCCTGGAGCAGCCCAAGTGCCCAACAACCTCATGAGGCCGTGTGCCTGACACATTTTGCACTTTCCCTATAACATGGAGACAGCAGCAGCATTGGTCTCAGGTGGCTGTGGTCAGCGGGGCGGGGGGTGTCGGGGAAGGCAGGTCCCCCCTGCTCCCATGAGAGAGCCCTACATGCAGAGAGAACACAGGCAGAAGAGGAGACCAGCATCCAACTTGGAGAGGATGGATGGGCAGAGGGTTACGCCAGAAAAAATGGATCACACAGGGAAGCAAGACACTGGAAGCCAGATGGCTCTCTCACCCCTTTCTCCCCCTGGAGATCAAAGGCATGGCTTGCCTGGTCCTGCTGCTGGGGGTGGGCGGGTGCTCCAGGAAGAGGAACCACGCTTTGAAAAGTGTCTGTAATGGACAGGCGAGACCAGAATTGGGAAGCACCTTCTGCAGAAGCTAGAACCTCCCAGGTATGACACCCAGAATCATGAGATGAAAGTCTTACTGTGTGAATGCCATGGTTCCCGGCCTGGGCATTGTCCCCTCTATGAGGCCCATACGCCAAAACAGGCCTGGAAACTGCCAAGGGACTGGGTCTCACCAGGAGCACACAGTCCTCCTCCCAACCAGGGCCAGTAAGGAAGGCCCCACTTCCAGCTGCTTTTGGGGCTGCTCACAAGAAAGGGGGCGGGGGGCATCCTTAACCTTGAAGACTCAGGTCAATGCCAGGAAGATGGTGTTGACCTTCCACCCACTCGAGACCTGCTTGTGCTTATGGAAGACCTGCCCAGGAGTTCCTCTGATGGAACTCGGGTCAGAGAGAAGCTGGCAGGACGTGGCCACTCCAGGGAGCGGGTGCCAGGACTGCTGCGTCTTCTCCAGATGTGATTTCTATGAACATGGCTCAGAGTCAATAAGAGAATCACTGGTTTAAAATCACTGGTTTAAAAGCGAGGAGAGTTAGCCCGTCAGCACACAAGCTCCAGGCTGGCTGGATCATTTCTGGAAATGGGCCTAAACCTGAAATTCTACATTTACTTCCATTTTTAAAGAGCCTTGCCATATCAGCTTCTGTTTTAGTTATCTATTGCTCAATAATGAACAACCCCAAAACTCAGTGGCAGAATAACAACCAACCACCTGTTGTCCTTCACAATTCTGTGGGTTTATTTGGGGGTTCTGCTGCTCTCTATGGTGCCACGGGGTGTGAGATGGTTGGAAGGTCCAAGGTGGCCTCACTCACCTGGTGACAAGTTGGGGTTGGCTGGTGGCCATGAGTTCAGCGGGGCTGTTGGCCGGGGTTCTTGGTTCATCCTATGTGGGCTCCTCCACATGGCTGCTTGGACTACCTCACAGAATGGCAGCCTGGTTCCAAGAAACCAGAAGCGGAAGCTCCAGTTCCCGGGCTTGGAAGTCTCAGAACATCATTTCCGCTGTGTTCTTTATTCAAAGTCAGTTACAGGGGCTGCGGGAAATCAAGGAGAAGGGAATTAAGCCGCCTCTCCGTGTAGGAGCACCATATGTGTGCAGGGGGGAGGACTGTCGGGACGTCTTTGCTGACTAGCAGTCTCTCTGGTTCGTGTCCTTGCAGAATGACCTTCCCATGCTGCCCAGTACCTGCTTGTGTTGAGAGAACCTGGCAGACAGTCCAGAGCGCATACCTGCACGAAGGTGCCTGGACCGCTGCCGGTGAGATGACATCCCTTCCTCCCTCTACCTTTTCCTCTTCTTTGTGTCTGTCTCAATCAGCCTGGCAGATCTGGGGTCTGTAGTAACATCCTCTCAATCTCCAGTTCCTGTGAGAGCTCCCTTCCCACCAATGTCCTCCCCAGAAAGCCCTGGCAAAGCCATCCGTCAGGGAAACACTAGTTGGGGGCAGAGGAAAGAAGCCAAAGGTGAGCCCCACTTACTTCTGCCTCTTCCTCTAGCTCAGGAGTCTAGTACCCAGCCTTCTCCACCCCACGATGGAAGCCCTCGCATCCCTCCATGTCCCTCCCGGCCCCGGCCTCCTGCTCTGGTCTCGGGCAGGGGGTGTACCCTGTGGTGGCCACCTGGGCCAGCGCTGCCCTGAGAGCTGAGCCTACCCCCTGTGAATACAGTCGTACACACCGGCCTCAGGTCTGGGGGCCCAGCTCAGGAGGGAAGGGGTGGGCCACTCCCAGGACCGCCTAAGATGCTCCAAGTCTGTGGTCTAGAGAGGCTCCTTGCATGAGTCTGGGGTCTGGGAAGTAAATGAACAGTTGCTAAGGCCAAGAACAGTATAGCCAGACCTTGCAAACGTATGCAGCATTTAGCCACTGGCCACTCCTCTTCTAGGGGGTTAGTTAAGCATGTGCAAAGGCCCTGCACATGCAGACACCCCACACGTACAAAGATATCCTATGTGGTCTTCTATATTCCATGCACAACAGCGAGCGGACGTGCCCCACAGAACGGGCTCAGTGATACTTAAATAAGCGAATGTTTAGAAATACACTTGACCGAATCAGGTCTGCACACAACCCACCCTCCAACCCCCTGGCTTACTGAACTTCTATATTTTCTCCAGATCTTGGCTCAGACCTCACTCCACAGGCTCCTTCCCTGAATCTAACACCAGGTCCTGCCAGGGACCCCCAGTGCCATGTGTGATAAGCGTGTTCGCCTGTGGATTTGCTTTTCAGCAGCAGCCCTCGCCTCTGGCCTGCCGTGTGTCCTGCAGCTGACACGCAGGGGGAGCGTTTGAATGAATCCACTATTATGTAATGACCAGCTATGTACGACCGGTCACTTAAGAAAGCTGTTGACCACCTGCCGGAATGTTCTTCAGCAATTTACGAGAGTTGTAGAAAACTATAACCCGAGAAAACGCTCACAAGGTCACGTCAAAGGAAATGAGCCCATTGTAAAACTGTATGTGCCATTTGATCCCAAAAGTTTTTTTAAATGAAGAGCAAAGATCAAGGGCTTCATAGCTGTAGTGCGAAGACAAGCAGTAAATGGCCTTAACAAAGCGAGAACTCTCTGCCTGAAGCAAAACTGCTAACCCGGGGAGTCTATGAGGGTGAGACCAGCGCCCCGGGCCTGGGCCCCGCACGGCTCCTCACAGCGAGATATCCAACCCCTCTCAGCTCCCAAACACAAGACCAGTGCTGCCACATGGGCCACACTCCTTATGGCTGCGCACCCTTCGAGCCCCTTGCAGGTGCCGACCTTCTCCAGCTGTCCCCTCCCTGTGTGGCCGGCAGGACTGGAACTCGGCTCTCGGGGCCACGTTGTCACTGCGGGCCATGCACACCTGCCTCTCCTGAGCTCTGATGGCCCAGCCCCTGCGAGGACGATGCCCGACACGTGTCGCCGCTGCGCCCATCGTCCTCCCTCGAGCCCCACAGGCTCTGTCTGCAAGGCTTCCTGCTGACACAGCGGCTCGGCTCCCACACAGGCAGGAGGGGGTGAGATTTAGGTCAAGGTTCCTTTTCACCCACAATGCCCCGTTGCTCAGCACCGTTTGTTGAAAAGACTGTCCAGCCTGCGTTGGGCGGCTTTGCACCTTTGTCCACAGTCCGAGGGCGGGTTTCTGGGCTGCCCGGGCCGGGCCGGTGATCTGCGTGTCTATCCCTCTGCCAACACCCGCCTGTCTCCATCACGGCTACTTTATAGCACATCTTAACACCGCGCGGAGGGCGCCTCCTGGATTTTGAACCCTGTGAATTTATTACCCATTCAAAGGCGAGGAAATAAACATTTTTAATTAACAAAGTCCGGATGTGGTAAATGTTCTCTCCTTATAGCTGCCGGCTTCTCCTTGAACTGCTGCCAGCCAGGAGGGTGTTCCCATGGAGAGCAGTAGCCGCGGATGGCTTGGCGCAACCGCAAGTGCGCTCCAGAGACTCACCTTTGCGGGGACAGCGCAGCGGGAGAGGGAAGGGGGCCTTTTCCACTTAACAGTGAGCTGACGGGCAGATGGCAGCCAGGGCCCCGGAGCCGCCTGGGGACTCTGCCCCTTCTGAACGAGATGCATGTGGGGACAGGGGCAGCTCAGTCTGATGTGTGGGTGACGCTGGCTCCTCCGCCAGGGGAGGTCGGCTGCTCCGGCCACGAGGGGTAGCATCGTGCCGCACAGAGCCATACTGGGGCTCATGGTCTGACTGGCTGCCCAGGTCACAGCCTCGGCGGTGAGACGGGCAGGTTCCTGGGTGAACTGAGCTCTTGGGCTGACCACTCCACTTACAGATCAAAATGAAGGACGGCTGGTGGCTAAGCTGTGGCTTCCTTCCTGGCTCCATCCCACATCCCCAGGACCCCGCCATGATCTATCCTCCTCACACAGTCACGCCGTGAGAATGGCTGAGTCAATACAGCCCCTGAGCTTCTTGGGGTGGTTGTACCACTTTTATGGTTCAGCAATCAGTATGGCAGGAGCCAGTCTTCGATGCCTCTGAGTTGTCAAACTGGTTCACCTGTATTTCAGAAACTCCAGGAAAATTAAAATGCAGGTGTTGGCGTCTGCTGAAGGTTTTGCTCAGCACAGGGTGCTGGGTCTCCCCACCCGGCGCACGCTCGCTGCTGCCAAGTTACAGACACTCCGCTAAACACATGCTGGCCACGCCGAGCAGCTCTCCGCCCCCAGCTAAAGGGCCACCCACCTCGGACGCGCTGCTCCCACCAGAGCAGGGCCAGCCTCAGCTTGCACCACCCAGGTAGGAGCTGCAGGGGTGCTTTCGAAACCCCAGTGCCAGGCTGCACCCCAGAGGAGTCCGTCAGAACTCCGGGGGGTGGAGCCAATGATAGGGTCGGTAGGTAGAGCCCTAGGTGCTCCTGTGCAGCAAGTCTGAGGGCCCCTGTGCCGGGTTCCAGAAAGAGAAAGGCCCTGGGGGCGGGGGTGAGGGGGGTGGGGGTGAAGACGCTCTCAGCTCAGCCTTAGAGAACACTTGGCCGGGTCGGGAGGAGGTCGGGTAAACGCCAAGTACAAAAATGACAGCAAACGCACCAACAGGGAATAACTGTATTTGTTTCCTAGGACTTCCGAACAGATTACCACACACTTGGCGACTCAAAACACCAGGGCCCTGGCCGGTGCTCAGTGGTTAGAGCATCATCCCATGGACCAAGGGATCATGGGTTTGATTCCAGGTCAAGGGCATGTACCTTGGTTGCAGGGTCGATCCCTGGCCATGGTTGGGGTGCATGCAGGAGGCAACCAGTCAAGGTCTCTCTCTGACATAGATGTTTCTCTCTCTCTCTCTCTCTCTCCCCCCTCCCCTTTTCACTCTCTCTAAAAATTAATGGAAAAAATATCCTTGGGTGAGGATAAGAAAAACAACCACAGGAATTTATTCTTTCCTGGTTCTGGAGGCCAGAAGTCTGAGGCCAAGCTGTCAGCTGGTCCTGGCTCCCTCAGACTCTAGGGGAGGAGCCCTCCTGCCTCTCTCAGCTTCCAAACACTCCGGGCGTCCCTGGCCGGGCCCCCGCCTCTCCGCCCGGCTTCCTGTGGCCTTCTCCTCCCCGGGTCGGTCTGTCTCCCTCTGCCTCTCTCTTATAGGGCACATGGGGTGGCATTTGGGGCCACCTGCTACCCAGGATGAACTCTTCCTCTCAAGATCCTTAGCTTGATCACATCTCCTGCCACGTGAGGTGGTAGCTGTGGGCAGCGGGATAGGGACGTATCTTCTGAGGCGACCGGCCAGCCCCCTAGAACACTCAGGCTGCTCCTGGGACACAGTGGGCCATCGGGATGGAGCCCAGCTGGCCCACTCGCTGGGGCAGCACCGAGGAGGCCTTGCTTCTGAGCTAAGGACCCTGGGCTACTTGGTCAGGGATGGGAGACAGAAGGTCAGACCAAGGCCTGGGGGGGCGGGGGGCGCGGGGAGGGGGGAGGCGCATTCCAGGAGGACCTGGGGTTGCACAGAGCCTCAGAGCTCGCTGTGGGGCTGGGCGTCTCCTGATACCATTAAACTGGACCCCATTAGCCACATGCACCGTAAAGTAATATTTTTAATAAATCCTGTCATTTTAGTTTAAATAACACAACTATGCGGCATTTGATTTTTATGGGCTGAAAATTAACTCATTAATTATGAACATTACAGGCCGCAATTCCTGAAACCTCGCTTTTGCGTCTTTTTCATCGGGACTCATAAAATGGATGCGTCACCCCGAGAGGCCCACCAGACCCTGTCCCCGAGGGCTTGTTTCCGTCACTGCAAGACCGAAAAGGCCGTGGAAGGCGGCCATCCACAGAGATGACGAAGTCAGAGCATCTCATTTCCTGACCATCTGAGAACTTGAAACCTCTGCACCCTTTTAGCTCGAATTATCTCCCTGCCCTGGCCCGGGGCGCGACCAGGCCTCGTCGCCCATAATTGAATATTTATCGAGAGGAGCAGGAAAGCCAGACACCCACTCACCGACTGGCCGCAGAGTGAACGTAGCTTACTTATAAAGTGCTTGTTTAGGAGTCGGGGCGGGAGGGGGGCGGGGGGGGGGGAGGTGCGCATGTGTGACCTTCGGCATCTCAGTGATTTGCAGCCAAGCCCTGAGCCCTCCCTGTGCTGGCGATCGCCCCGGTTCCCGCATGATCCACCACGAAGGCAGGTGCCTCTCCTGGGCCCGGACCTCAGCTGTGCGCACGTCTCCTGCTGCCCAAGCCCTTCCCTGTGGCCCCAGTCCCCTCACACCCTTTGCACGAACACCGAACCCCCTTTCCTTCACCACAGCTGATGGGGGGGGCGGGCGAGGAACTCAACCTATTCATGCAAAGAGCCTGGCCCCGTTCCTCCCTCTGCCTCCCGGAGACGCCCTGCCAGTGCGGTGACGTGACGGTCCATGTGTGAAGTTTCAGGGGAGAGGTGGGGGACGGAGCAGCGCCCCTCCCGGAACCGCACCGACCCTGATGCCAACGCGGGGCCCCAAGAGGGAGATTCTCCCGAAAGGCCCCGTATGGTCAATAGGAACGTGAGCCCCTTCCCAGGCTGCAGTGCCCCCTCCCAACCCTGTGGGAAATGCGCGAAGGCCAGCAGTCAGTCCACTGGGAGACCTTGGGAGCCTGGCCAGCTCCTCCGTCAAGAAAACAGTGTTTTGATCTCACACAGCTTTCGCTCCCCCCGCCCCCTCCAACCCCCCCTCCCGCCCCTTCCTAGCCCCCCTACCCCCTGCAGGCTGTTCCTCCCTGCTGTCTGTGCTCCAGAAGACCTCCTGTGGGAAAGTCTGGGTGGCGGCCAAACAATAGCACCGGCCGGCCATCCCCGGTGCTGTCTGTACGTCCCAGGGCCGAAGGGATTTAGCGGTTCAGCTTCACCGGTCGGCCGCCACTGCGGGTGTGTGAGTCGTAATGAAGCCACGTCTCTGACAGCCAGCCTCTGGGCCACCTCTTGGGGAATCCAAGAACAATACGCTGAGGTTTTCTGGGATCTCAGCACTTTCGTAACAGACCCATTTTTGAGAAGAGAGCTGAGAAGGGCCAGCACCGGGAGAGGAAGGCTCTCTCACGAATAATAGAACTGAACCAGCACCTCCAGGGACCACAGGCCCGGTTCTGGCAGGGCCTCCCCCTTGGAGGTGACACGTACATTTTGTGAGTCTCTGGTTTACAAAAACAAGAACCGAAACCACAGATCGGGCCTCCAGGCCCACTCAGGAGCAGTGGTGGGGCGTTTAGCGACAGCACCGTTCCGAGCCCCTCCGTGGACCCGCCACTTAACGCAATGACACCCGAAGGAAGGCCTTTATCCTAACACTGACTGTGCTCCGGCCAGGTGTGCAGCCTAGTCCGGGTGTCGGGGCTGCTGCTCGAATCAAAACACACGAGAGCTCCTACAGCCTGCAGCTTACACTCCACAGCCAGGAAGCAGGGAGCCGGATCAGCAGCCAGACTATCTAACGGGTGTAGGGGGTGGTCCCAGATAGGCGGCCTCTTCGCAGACGGGGCAGGATCTCAGAAACCGCAGTTGCACGTGAGGCCATCGGGAGATGTCTGCACCCTGCACTGGGACAGGTTAGGCAGGGTCCCGGCACCTCCCTCTGAGCCTCGGTTTCCTCATCTGTGAAATGGGATTGCACAGAGCCTTGCAATAGCTCACCTCATTGTGTTGAGGTGAGCTATTAAATGGAACATAGTAAACAAAATACTAGTACTTTGCAGACTGAAAAACAGACAGCCTAGCCCTGTGACCCCGAGCTCCCAGCCAGCGGAGCCTATGTATTAGGGAAGCAAAACTTCTCCCTGAAGTGCCACAGCCCTAGCAGACGTCAGAACGTGGCCTCGGTACCGCCATGCGCTACAAGAGAGGAGTACTTGGCGTCTAGCTTCTCTAGCTGGTGCTAGGTGGCTTTAGGGACTAACCCACAGCGACCCCCCAATAGAAACGCCCCAAATGCAAACCGTCTCCACCACACAGCCTCCCGGGGGAGGTCTGTGGCTCCACACATTCACCCCAATGTGCAATCCAGGGGGCTTAGGAGCTGGACAACAGTTTGGGCTCTGCCTTCTCCCCTTTCTAACATGAGCTGAACTATGTTGATTTTATGAAGCCGCAGCCAACGCTGAATTAGCAGGTACTGACCCTTTGCTTCCGGGGGGAGTACAGGGTCAGCTTCCCAAAAGCCTCTGGCCACAGTCTTTTCACCAATCGGTACTTGCCCTTGCATGATGTATGCTTTCATATGAAGACACCTTCTTTCATGTGCATTGTTGATGCATTAACATTGGACACGACTGACAACTCTCTAACCTGTGCCTGAATGAAGCAAATCTGACGCACGGGTTTTCTCCCTGAGGCACATGATAGACTTTGCACTTAGCACATGAGACAACTAACTCTTCCTCACTTCTCTTGGGTCATTTAAAAAAGCAAAACCAGCCCTGACCGGGTGGCTCAGTTGGTTGGAGCATCGTCCTATACACGAAAGGATTGCGGATTTGATTCCCAGTCAGGTCATGTACCTAGGTTGCAGGCTTGATCACTGGTCAGGGTATGTACAGAAGGCAACCAATCAATCAATGTTTCTCTCTCACATTGATGTTTCTCTCTCTCTCTCTCTCTCTCTCTCTCTCTCTCTCTCTCTCTCTC
Organism: Myotis daubentonii; assembly: GCF_963259705.1. Lineage (NCBI taxonomy): Eukaryota > Metazoa > Chordata > Mammalia > Chiroptera > Vespertilionidae > Myotis > Myotis daubentonii. Next base: position 7,801,897 of record NC_081842.1, on the reverse strand, counting down.
TCAAATCAATTTAAAAAAAAACATATCCTCAGAAGAAGAAAAACAAATCACCGACAAAAAGCAAAAAAAAAAATACTAAAAACAAGGCACTCAATAGATTGAAAAGAACACTGTTTACAGTGAGAGCTGAAACCAGAAGGCAGAGTGTCACCTGGGTCAAACTGGGGATGTGAGCATCGGTGACTCAGATGTATCCCCTCTGCACGTGTCCGAGAATGACTGCGATGGGTTTTGGAGTTACAAACAAATCCCAGCAAGTAGATGAATGTGCATGTACAGAATCCACAGATAATGAGCACCGGCCTTCTGACTTCTCCCTCCTGCCTCCAGCCCTCAGACCTCACAGGGCAGGCGGAGGAGGGCGGCGGGAGAGGAGCTCACACAGGCCGCGTCCTTGCTCGGGGAAGAAGGGGCGGCAGAAAGGGGTTGTCTCTCTGCTGTGTGGTCTCCGCTTCTGATGAATCGTTTCGCTCCGTGTGCTCTGCTTTGCTGTTGTGTGTGTGCAGCTGGGCTTCCCCCCCGATTCCTGAGGAAGTGGCTGTGGGTCAGGGTGTTCCACAGAGTGGCACCTCTGTGCAGAGGGGAACAAGGATGGGCCTGGGCTGCTGCCCTCACCCTCAGCCCCATGGGGTGCAGAGGCCTGGAAGGAGCTGATGAACAAGTGGGATTTGCCATGAAGCCATGGCAGCAGCAGAGCCATTGGAACCCGTGCAGGAACGAGCAGAGACCTGGCCTCAGGGAACTCCGTCTCTACCCAAACTGCAAACCAACTTTTGGGAAAATGCTCCACTTCCTGGTAAGGAAATTCAGCAGCAAAGGGGCTGCCCAGCCACACAAGTGGACTCAACACGATGAAACCAGGGAGTGTGCCCTGGTCCAGGGCGGGGGCATGCACTCCTCCTGTCAGTGCCAAGACCAGGTCCACGCTTCTCTGGCCGTGATCTGACCCTTCAGAGGCTCAGACCCCTGGCAATCAAGGAATCCATTCCAAGGAAACCTCCCCAAAGAGTGCGAGAGCAATCCGCAGGGCGGCTTGAGGCTGCCCCCCACCGCGGTGGGCCATGGGAACCGTCCCCAGGGTCCAAGAGGCAGCTGGGCCCATGAGGCAGGCACAGCCGGTCAGCGTCTCACACGGCCAATACAATGAAGCCTCCAGAAAAACTGGACCGAGTGCAGGAAACAAGCAGAGAACAGGGGGCTCACACTTGTGCCCGGACTGTGCTCACCCACGGCCGCTGTGATCACCGCAGAGGCACAGACGAGGCCACACGGTAAAGCAGCAACTGTGTAAAATGAAAGAGGCATCGGTGCCCTGACCGGTTTGGCTCAGTGGATAGAGCGTCGGCCTGAGGACTCAAGGGTCCCAGGTTCGATTCCGGTCAAGGGCATGTACCTTGGTTGCGGGCACATCCCCAGTAGGGAGTGTGCAGGAGGCAGCTGACCAATGTTTCTCTCTCATTGATGTTTCTAACTCTCTGTCCCTCTCCATTCCTCTCTGTAAAACATCAATAAAATATATTTTTTTAAAAAGAAGGGGGGAAAAAGAAAGAGGCATCGGTGTCGTTTTTAAAGTGAAGATGTTGGAGTAAACCTGTGGTTGTTCTGGGCTTCGAGGCATGTGTGGCCGATGCTCTCGGTAACGCAGCCTCAGGACATCCTCCCTGGCAGCCCCTCCAGCTACCCCGGTCACCAAGCCTCACAAACCCCACAAACCCCACCTGGCAGGGCACGTGCCAGCCCGGCGGCAGGCTCTCCCACCCAGGAGGTGGGCAGGCCAAGTACCACCCACGTGGGGGTGATGACAGCCATCTGCCTGAGAGGAGACTCCGTGGTGTTTCCAGGAAATCTCTGCACAAGTAATGAACGTGAGAGAGTAAGAGGGGAGCTGGCCTTTCCTTCCAGTGAATTCACACTGCGGCCCTCTGGCCCAGACAGGCTTCCCCGATGACTCGTTAGGATTTTCAGGGCACGTCCCGCCGGCGGACTTCAAAGGGGCCGCAAGACTGGATCCCGGAGGCCCGCAGTGTCCACTCCCCAGAGGGGTCAGCCCGTGAGATCCCAGGCTCAGGCATGACGCTCCCCTAAAGCCAGCCTCCGGGCACCGCCCCCGCTTCCCTGGCCGCCCCCCGTGTGGGGGATGGACTGCTGGCCTCGGGACAGGCAGAACCGAGAGGCCATTGGCCACGGGGGAGGGAGTAGCACCTGTCCCGGGAGGGAGGGGGACAGGCATCTCGTTTCTGAGGACAGCTGGCTCTGCCCCTCCGCGCTCAGTCAGGACACTGACTCAGACCCCGCAGGGAGCACGAGGAGCAGAGCCGCCTCTGGAGGTGCTATTCCTGGGGTCTGACTGCGTGTGACTCACGTCAGCACCGCACCGGCCATAAGCCGGGACGTGACTCATCCACTCACCCATCCCTGGGCTCCCGGCCCCACCTGCTGGGTCGTCCCCGCCACCTGCACCCCGCACTGGGCACCAATCGGGCCCCACAGAGACAGGCGGGCACAGTACCCCTCCTGTCCCTGAGCTTAGGATGAGAAGGGGCTACCCTCTACGTCCCCCAGCCCGTCACTGGTTTAACCATCCTGCCCTTTGGTTTCCAGCTGAAATGCCAGCATTCCCACCTCTGGGCAGGGAGAGGGGGGGCCAAGCCCGGTCTGTGGGCCCCCCCCCCAGCCACTCAGGGACTCAGAGGGTCCTCCACCAACCAGCAGAGGAGCTCATACAGCCCCCACCCACTGCAAAGCCCCTCACTCCCTCAGCCCCGGGGAATGAGTACCCTAGTCCTCCGAAGCCCAGCTCAGCCACAGGCTCCCCGTCTCCCAGGTGCGGGGGTGCACACCCCCATGCACTGTCTGCAGTGGGCCCAGGTGCTCCTGCTGATAAGTGCTGTCCCAAGAGGCTCAGGCCTCTGCCTCCCCAGGTGCCCCTCCCGGTGTGACTGCAGGGGCTCCCGTCAGGACCTCAGCTCCTGGGCAGCAAAGGGGCAGCAGCAGATTCCTCCACCCTGTCGTTTAAGCATTTCTTGGAAGTTCTGGAATCTGCTGACATTCCCAGGTCATTGTGATACCCCTGGGGCCGCTGGGACCTGTAGGGAGGGGTGGACAGTGTCCATTTTTCATCCCTGAGGTGGTGAGCCCTGAGGGCCTGAGACTCATGGTGGGGGGAGGGGAGCGGTACATGCCTTTCCATACCCTCTGGTCATCTCCCAAGTCTCTTGGCCCAAAGCACGCTTGGATGGAGTCCACTGCCACCTCAGCAGGCCCAGGCCTGACTCGAGGCAGAGCCCACGGCCCACCCACCACACCCCAGAGTCCACCTGCGGTGCAGCCACGGAGGTGTCTGTGGAGCTGCACCCCTGCTTCCCTCGCTCTCCCTTCTGGTCAGCAGCTGGCCCTTGTGAAGGGGCCCCGTGGAGAGGAGCTGGGAGAGGTGGGTGTCCACCTCCAGCTCTGGGAAGGAGGCCTCCTGTCTGCATAACCTGCCATTCACACCAGCAGCCAGAGACCTCTCTGCGTCGGCTCAGCTGCTTCTTCAAGACAGGAGAGTGCAGGGTCCTGGGAGCGCGAGGCTGAGGAAAGCTTACCCACCGACTGCACAGGGGCGGCCGGCGATGAAGAGGAAGTGAGGGGAGAATGTGCATCCAGGGCTGGGACGTGACAGCCCGGGCCGGGGAAGCAGGGGGTGAGGTGGGGGCATCTTTGCCATCTTCCTGCCACCCTCATTCTTCCCGGAACAAGGTACGAAGTGCCACTTACCAGGACACTACTTCGATCAGCAGAAATATCCATAAGACGGAATAGAGGTGGGATAGAGTTGACGATCAGGAAAACTCATTGAATTTAAACGTGGATTTGATTACACCCAGCCTGGGGCTGCAGTGCTAAAATGTGAAAGAAAACAAGGCCTATATGTTTACCAAAAAAGTACACAAAATAAAAGAAAGGCAGTGGCCTTGGAATTCTGGTTCATTCTCTGGATTCCAGGCCAACACTGGTTTTCTCAACAAACAAACGGAGCACACCCAGGCCTGAGGCCTCTGCAGGCTGAGCCCCCGGCTGCCTGGACGGCCAGCAGCTTTCCACGTGCCCCAGACCTTTCCCATCCGCTCATTCCCTCTGCTGAGGCCTTGGCTCCCACGGAGCTGGGGAGTCATCAGACACCAGCTCTCAGAAGGAGAAGCCAAGAAACTAAGAAAGCAGAGGAAAGAGGAGAAGGGGAAATATGATATATTTTTTAGAGGAGAATACTGGGAAACTTAAATGTCATCTCTTATCAAATGAGTCTAATAAATTAAACTTTGACAATCCTATATAATAAAAGGGTAATATGCAAATTGACCGAACGGCAGAACGACCGGTCGCTATGATGCGCACTGACCACGAGGGGGCAGACACTCAACACAGGAGCTGCCCCTGTTGGTCAGTGCACTCCCACAGGGGGAGTGCCGCTCAGCCAGAAGCTGAGCTGACAGCTGGCGAGCGCAGCGGCGGTGATGGGGGCCTCTCCCACCTCCACGGAAGTCAGACATCCCCCGAGGGCTCCCGGACTGCGAAAGGGCACAGGCCAAGCTGAGGGACACCCACCCCCCCTCTGAGTGCACGAATGTCGTGCACTGGGCCTCTAGTAAAGTCATCAGCAAAGATTTTTAAAGTACCATTAGCCGTAGGGTGAGGCCAGGGTCCATGGGGCAAGAGGAAAGCTCAAACAAGGCGAGTGGATGCCTAAAGGTACAGGTCATGCTGCTATAACAAGGAGACCCCCCAAACCCAGTAGCATAAGCAAGACAGAGATTTCTCCTTCAGACCCACATCCTGATGTTTGTGCCAGTGCACTTGGGGCCCAGACTCTCTCCATATTGTTGCTCTGCAATCCTCCCAACGCAGTCCCTTCCTCACAACCCAAGATGGCTGCTACAGCTCCTTCCTTCAGGTCTAGTTTCCAGGCAGCTGGAAGAGGCAAAGGGGAGGGGGCACAGTCTCCACCTTTACTGGCCCATTTCAGAACTTGAACTCACCCCTTCTACTCACAGTCCATATGGCTGAGCCTGGCTTCAAGGGAGGCCAGGAGGCGTAGTCATGATCGGGGTGGCCATGCATCCGGAAATCAAGGGTGGACACTGGGTCCACAGGAAATCTCCACCATACTTGCCCAAAGAAAGCTGTTTCCTGTGCCATTGTGCCCAGGTCAGTTCCCTGCAGGGTGTCCGGTGTGCAGTAGTGTGACAGCTGCTCACTTTTGCTCACTTACACCCAAGCAAACTGTATTTACCGTGAAGGAATTAATTCCTTTTCCCCTTAAACAAAGGTCATTAAATCCACTAGAAGCAAATGCGTTGATGTTCAAACTGACCCCGGAAGCTTGTTGTCCGGGGAGCAGACACTCTCGGGCTTTTCCCGCAGGCCCAGCCCCATGATTTCCTCTGAGGCCCCTCCGTCCCCAGGACACACGTGGCACCCAGAGCCCTGGACAGGACCGAAGACCCAAAGGCTGCAGTGTGATGCCACCACCAGGGGACCCTCTGGGGCAGCCCTGGGAGCCTATACACAAGCCCTCTGCTGACCATGGCTCCTAACAGCAGATAAGGACAGGCCGGCTGCCTGGCAATCAGAGTCTTGAGGCACCTAACTGGGAGCAGCTGAAAAGAAATCGAGTCTGAAAAGTGCAGCCCATCCCCCACCTGGCACGTTGTAGGAACTTGTCATTTTCTTTTAGTTCTGAGTTGAAGCATCAATTTAGAAAATTGCAGCTACTAAATCGCACCGTCAAGTTGCTGAAAGGCGCCTCCCCGGTGAGAAGTCTCCTGCACACGGCCCTCAGGAGTCGGCGTCACCACCACCCACCTCCCTCCTGACTCGGGACCCTTTGCTGTGGCAAACGGTTCGTCTGCAAATGACCGGCTGGACCTTGTAGCCGAGAAGCCATCCCATGGGACGTCCTCTCCCAGGTTCCAGGGCTGCAGGGCTTCCTGTGGGTGGGTGGGTGGCTGCAACTTCAGGAGCCTGGGTGGCCTTGGCTGTCCCCGAGCTGCCGAAGGCTTCTGACACTGAGCAGCGTGGAGAGCAGGGCCTTTTAAAAAGAGCAGGCCCTGGGAGGCATGTCCCCAGAAATGGTGCTCGTGGGGAGGGGGTGCTCTGGTCCTGATGCCACCAAGAAGCAAGTCTAAGAGTCCTGGGTGGAGTCAGGAGGACAGACCTGCAGCTGGGACTCCCAGGTGGCTGTGCTCGGAGGAGACAGACCGGGCACCCAGCCTGCAGGACACTGACCCAAACGCCCGCCTGCAGGGACTGACTGGGGTCTCCTGCTCTTTACATTTTATTTATTTATTTATTTATTTATTTATTTATTTATTTATTTATTTGAGAGAGAGAGAGAGAGAGAGAGAGAGAGAGAGAGAACAGAAAGAGAATAGAAAGCACACGGAACTAAACTTAGTGAGCCATCTCTCCCTAAGGAAAATCCACAGGAGAATTTTGAAAACCCAAAGACAAAGGGTTGTGTGCCCATGAGCTCAAGAAAAAGCTTTCACCTTCAGAAGACAGAAAACTCAGCCCACCTTTCAGAGCCCAGGAAAGCCAGGTGTCGTCGCCCCGCCAAATGCCGGTCCTATTCCCCAGACACGAAAGTACCTTTGACAAGAAGTCGCTCTCCCAGTGTAATCATGAATTCTCGAAAGCACTGGAGACCCCAGTGTGCCTGCCCGGGCCGGCCCCACACTGGTCTGTGTGGCTGGCGGGAGAGTCCCACCACGGTCGCCATGTGGCCTTCGCCTTGTGGCTGTCCAGTGACACACTGACAAGGTCGATCAAATGCCTCCCATTCATCATTCCCCCCCACCTTGTAAGTTCTTTTGGGCACGAATGATGCTACCCTGCAGTGTAATATCCTTATTTTGCAGTGAAAATTATTATTATATTTTGTAATCCAGAGCCCCTGGAGTCTGCTGAGTGAGCAGTGGGTTTTCCTCTTTCCAAAGGCACATAGATTTTCTCAACTACAGGGAAGGTGACGTGCCCAGACAAGCAGAGCCGTGGGTAGGGGGCCCAAGGCGTGAAAGCTCTTTGTTGAGAGAAATACTAACAGTGAAGGGGGTTGATTGATTGAGAAATTGCCAGAGGCTGCACAAGATTTGACTTCCTGTAGGTGGGTATTGACTTTCATTTTCTTCTTATGACAGCCGCTCAGAACTCAGCCTCTGCCTTCTCACCCGGGTGGCTGTTTCGATCTGCTTTCCCCCTTGGCAGGGTCACAGGTGCTGAGGTTGAGTGAAGACTCTGATTTATGGCTGTTCCCACCCCGCCCCTGGCGGAGGCAGATTAACTTTGGATGAGGCTGACAGACCCATCTGGCAAGATGGGGCTGGTAAGCCCTCCTCCCATTAACTGAATAAATGCTATTGAGCATCTCCCTGTGCCAAGCCCTGGAGACAGGAGGATAAATCCTGCCCCTCCAAACTCTCCAGCGAGTGAGACACATCAGGGCACCTCCAACAGCATTGCTGAGGGTGGGAGACGCCCCAGGGGCACCCAGGCAGAGGGCTGAGCCAGGCCACCTAAACTCACACGGGGACAAGAGGAGAAAAGAAGCCACAGAGGGGAGATCCCACACTGAAGAAGCGCTGGGCATGAGGGCATGGGGCTGGAGGTGCCAGGACAAGAAGACTTAAAGTCCTGCAGAGGGTCAGGGGTTTGTGCTGAGGACAACTGCAAGCCTGTCCACATTTTGAACAAGACTGTGATGTGACCTCCTCACCACAGGAAGGATGGCCGGGCCGGATCCAGCCTGGAGGCAGACAGAGGACAGCAATGCTAACTCAGACGGGAGGTGATGGAGGCCTGCACTGAAGCAGTGGTGTTAGGATGGTGAGACGAGACCAGCAGCCAGCAGAGAAAAGCAGGGCCTCAAGTGAGGGTAACATGGTGGAACTGCCCGTCAGGCTCATGCCAGAGTCACCCCCACTCCAACTCCTGTGCACGGTGGACTGTTTATGTTTAAAAGAGCGTGGCTGAGCTCAAAAGCAAGCTCAACATTCTGAGGATCCTGAAAGAGAACAGAAACTCTCAGCAAGAATCAGAAATTAAAGCCACAGCTTCAGGACTTGAGAAAGGCAGAGGCAACCAGGGGACACCCCTACCCTTGCCAGGGTACTGGCCGTTGAAGACTGTGCTCCTAGACAGAGGCTGCACCAGGCTTGCTACATGGACCAGGGGCTGGGATTGGGCTGGTGTCAGGCTTCTCCGTCTGTAAATGAGGAGCAAAGAGAAGCTGTTACCTGCAGGGGACAGAAATAGCCGTGCAGCCAGAGCACAGCCACGTCAGCCGCAGCCCTGCAACCCCCAGGGAGGAAATCCCAGTCTGATGATGTCAGACCTCATTGTGAATTGTGAACCCACTGGAGGCAGCTGCAAAAGTGCCCGCACAAGGGGATGAGCAAGATGGCAGGGAGTAAAATAAAACAGAAAACACCTACTCATGATGAACTTTCAGAACCCATCAGAAAAATGAATGCCTTGAAACCCAGACAAAAAGCTCATCAAATGGGAGAAATGAAGTCATAAAGCAATTGAAAGAGACATTATAACATTACATATGATTAAAACCCTCAGAGATTAGACAAGATAGGAAGGCCAAAACAGAAGATAGGGAAGAACCGATTAAAAATACTAGAAGCAGCCCTAACTGGTTTGGCTCAGTGGATAGAGCACTGGCCTTCGGACTCAAGGGTCCCAGGTTCGATTCCAGTCAAGGGTATGTACCTTGGTTGTGGACACATCCCCATTGGGGAGTCTGCAGGAAGCAGCTGATCGATGTTTCTCTCTCATCCATGTTTCTAACTCTCTATCCCTCTCCCTTCTTCTCTGTAAAAAATCAATAAAATATATTTTTTTAAAAAATACTAGAAACAAAAAATATAGCCATGAAAATATTTTGAAACCTGAATGGGTGAAATAAATGCTACACAGAGGCATAAGTAATTAGTGAATTGGAAGTTAGCAGTGAGGAACTGACTAAGAAAATAATTCAGAGGTGTTAAGAGAAGGAAACCAAAAGGAAAGTTAAAAGCTGTGACGGTCAGACAGACAAGATTCAACACATGCCTACTAGAAATTCCAATGGTAGGAAGTAGAGGAGACTTCAGTGAGACGCCATGACTCTAAGGTAAATTCCGTGGTACCAGCTCAGAATCTTTCAAGAGTTGAGGACTTGAGGACTCAGATAGTACATCAAATGCCAAGCAGGATAAATAAACATAACAAACAAAAACCTCAAAAGCTCCTAGAGAGAAAGATTTCCTACAAAGGAGAAACAGTTAAGCTGCCAACAGCCCACATCAAGAGCAATAGATGGTAAAAGACTTGGAAGAGGTATCTCCAAAGTGCTGAAGAAGGGAAAATGTTGTCAACCTAGACTTTTGTACCCAGTTAAACTATTCTTCACAGCAACGATGAACGAAAGTCATTTCAAAAAAACAAAGATGAGACATTTATTTTTTTTCACAGACACTCAGTAAAAGAACCACCTGAGACTGGACTCCAGAATCCCAGAATGGCTCAGGAACTGGAGGTACCAGTACCACAGAGGTTGGGTGAAGTATGTAATAACACAGGGGATTTGGTCCAAGGTGTGGAGGTCTCCCTCCAGGCCCCAGGACAGGTATTTCTCCATAAGACTCTGGAGTTTCATTATCTAAAAAAATTAAAGCATTAACTCTCTCAATCCAGGAACATCAGGTACAGGGGACATGTGAGTGAGATATATGGCTGCAGGCAGGGGGATTGAGTCGAAGCTTACATAGTGATATGAGGGTTAATTTTATGTCACCTTGATTGGGCTAAGGGACACACAGATCACTGATAAGACATTATCTCTGGACGTGTCTGTAAAGGTGTTTCCAGAAGAGATTAGCACTTGAACCAGTGGGCTGAGTAAAGAAGATCGGCCTCAGCAGTGTGGGTGGGCATCACCCAATCCGGTGAGAATCCACATAGAACAGAAAGGTGGAGGAAGGGTGAATTCCCTCTCTGTCGAGCTGCTACAGCCACCTTCTCCTGCCTTCCTGGCTGGCTGCAGAAATACTAAAAACTGTTTCCAGTTCACTTCCTTGGGCCCCCTTAGAAGTGGAACTTGAGTAGGTTCAAGCAGACGATTAAGTTGACCACTGCAGGTATATAGCAGCACCTGCCTGCACCAGACCTGGGAAGGCTCACTGGTTTGAGCCAGAGACCCCGAGACAGGGAAAGAGACAACCATGTCAGGGTGTGGTCACCCAGGAAAAAGAGGCCAAACTGTGTTCAGAGCAGAACAAATGAGGGATTCGGGCAAAATTGTTTCTAATTCTAACAATCTGTGATCTTCATCTTTTACATGACCTATTTATCCCTCTTTTAAAAATACAAAAGTAAAACGCAGATTTTGCAAGCACATGACTCTACTTAGGGCTGGATGAATTTGGATTTCCAGCTGAGGATACCCCTGAGTAAGCCTCATTTCTGCGTAGAGTCATCTGGCTCTATCATCACCACACCTTCCAACAGTGCTTTCTGCTTCTAGGATTAAAGAGCTTTCTTCTGAGTGAGTAGATTCCCGTAAAACCACTTGCAAGAAAGTTTGATCAGCTGTAACAATGACTGCTGGACATTTATTTGTCTGCAGCCTTAGCCCTGTCGACTGAAAGGTACCCACCCACAAGCCCTACCAGGGGGCTGACCTTCTGCCTGATGTTCCTTGACCCTGACCCTCTTCCTCCAGTTGACTGGACTGGAGTAGACACTTGAACAAAATAATGAGTCTACATGCTTGCCAGTGTCCTATGGGGTGGCCTAGAAGGAAAAAACAACTCCTTTACTTAAAAAATATGACCTAATACACATCCAACAGACATTTAGTCATGAGAACGGAAACTCAAGTGGATACTTAAGAGATGATCCATGAGTTAAATCTGGGCCTTAGAGAACAAGGTCATGAGGGGCTACACTTGCTGAAGGAATAGCAAGTGAACGCTGTAAGATGGAAAAATGAGAAATAATACACGCTGGGCAGTGCATGAGGACAGTGTGGACCCACAGAGATGACGTCAGCCTCGGTGATGGCGCAGCCTCAATGCTGAAGCACCCCGAGCTGCCCCACATTGGGCATTCCCTCTCCCTCCTCCTCTTCCCTGACCACCCACCGCAGCCCCAGCCCAGCCAGGATGCTGGCCTCGGTCTGCCTCCATGACCTACCCCTGGTGCCCAGACACCCACTTCTCAGCAGGAGTGGAGCCTCGGCCGCTCCTTGGAGAGAGAACCGGAGAGGGCACAGAGGAGCAGAGCCATTGGGGCTCCCACGTAAAGTCAAGTCCGTTTCCACCGCCACTGAGTTGTGATCCACCCCTTTCCCTCATGCACGAAGGTTCAGCCAAGGCTCATCCCCACGTGACCCCAACAGACTGTCCTAGGGCTGCCTCCCGAGGTCCTGGCCACCGGAACCCAACTCACCCAGGCCAGATGGGCCCCAGCAAAGAGCTCCATTTGAGGATGTTTTCTTGGCGCCCAGCTCCCAGTGTCCTGCCCTGACAAGGCCGCCCTCCGAAGCAAGCCGGAGCCTGCCCGCTCCCCGCCCCTAAAACCACACAGCTGTGGGCCTGGGAGGGAGGGGCGGAAACACCACTTCACAGCAGCTGAGAGCAGGCCATTAGCCATGGAGGGAAAGCAATTCAAAGATCTCAAAGATCGTAGCCAGAACCAAATTGAAGGTCTGGAGGAAGAATGCTGGCCCTGCGAAATCCAGGGTGATGTGCCCTCCCCCGCAGAAGCAGCACCTAAAGGCAGCCGATCCCAGCCCCAGGTCCAGGCCCAGCCCTCGCTGCCACCTCACGCCTCTGTGTCCCTCGCCTGGCTGCCTGTTCTGCTCTTTGCAAAGGGGCCCACCTGGCTCTCCGCACCTGGACAGGTTTCCTGGTCCCCTTTCGCCTTCTCCATAGCAAGAGAGCGCCCCAAATCGCCCACAGTCCTTCAGCCCAGGCTCCTGCTGAGACCCAAATGTCACTGGACAGTCCCATGCAGCTTGACAGTGGGCTCCTTGGTCCCCAACACCCCACCCCGAGCCAGGTGAGGGGGCTTGAGAAATGAAGAAGTGAGATGGGGAGGGAGGGAGAAAGTGGGGATCAGTTTGACCTCCAGGGGTGCAGGTGTCTGGAATTTTGTTACCGGGATGGAGCTGACTAAGACTGGGTGATGGGAGCATGGGGAGGGGGGTCCCCCAGCTGTTCATGGCTCCTCCAGAACCCTGCAGCCTCTCAGAGGAGGGTCCCCTTCCCACACCACTCACCGTTGCTGCTGCTCCTGGAGGGCCCCCAGAGCCAAGAGGTGGCCCTGCCCGCATCCTGGGCCCAGCGCCTGTTCACCCCCAGATGCCCGGATGATTCTCAGGAGGCAGAGCTGTGAGCTCTGGGTGGGTGGAGAGGCCCAGTGCCCCCCCCCACACACACCCCACTTAAGATGGAGAGCAGAGCTGAGGCAAGAGTCCTCCATAGACAAAGGACCAGTGCTCCGTCTGCCCTCGTCTGCACTACTGCACAAAATTGAATGGGGTGGCAGGTTCATACAGTACACAAATTAGCACCTCTCACATTACCATAAAACTAATTGCTGTTGGGAGAAATTTTATGGCTAATGACTCAAAGGTGTAAAAGAAAACACTTAAGGCACTGCTAGCATTTCACAAAGACACAGCTCGCTTGCGCCCATGCCTGGTAAATATGGGATGGAGCCCGGAAGTGGGGCTCACAGATGCTCCCTGTAAGGGAGGTGAGGTCACCTTCTCCAGCACCCAGGCCCTCCCCCACCCAGGCCTGGACCAGCACACAGTGTCCCCTGCGCTGAGCTCTACCTGTTAGCCCTCCTGCCAACCCTGCCCCTTCTTGGACCTGCATCCATGTTCCAGCCATATCTTCCTCCCTCCATCCGCAATGACCACTAGCAGGTAGACCCTACAGTCTGCAAAATGACACAGAGAATCCATGCTTCCCATTACCCAAGGGCCTGTGCCAGGATGCTGCAAGCTCCCACATCTCCCTGCACGGACTGACAGGAGCGAGCTTGGACTGCAGCCCCCGTGGCATCTCTGAATCAAAGCCTCATGCACACACACACACACACACACACACACACACACACACACACACACTGGGGTTGTGCTGTCCAGGTGCCACCTGTGTTTTTGGTGTTCACGAGCTCTCGGGAGGTGGTGTTGGGAACACAATCCCCACAGGTGTGCCAGCATTCCCAGAGAAGCTGCCCCCTCTTCCGGTGGGGGGGATGGCGGGTCCCAATAAGGGACCCCTCTGTTGGGGAAGGGGCACCAGCGTGTGAGCAGTGACACCTGGGCAGGTCCTTGCTGCCCCACGGGAAGGAGGGACAAGGTGACAGGTGGCCTGGCAGAGCTGCCTCTTCCAGACCCTGTAGGGCTGAGCTGGCCTAAGGGGGAAGGACACCCCCAGTGACCCCGGCACCCGCCACCCCCATTTAGACTGCAAATACTGCTTTCTATCTGGGGTTAGTTGAATCCACAGATGCAAAACATAGAGATACATTGGGCCAACTGTATATTTATTGAAAAATATCCGCATATACATGGACCTCGCAGCTCAAACCCATGTTGTTTGGGGGGCAGCTGTACTGTATATGTCACAATAAAAATGTAAAATTGTTTTAAATCACAAACATGTTTGGAAAAAAACAGTAGAGAGGGGAGAACTTGTGTTTCTACACTATATACAGATGAGGAATAACTAAAGCACCGTGATTCTCGTGCATAAATTGACAAGTACAGAAAGTTCAGGGGGAAGTATGGAATCATTACTTTTCTGTGGCCCCAAAAGAACTCAAGAAACAGAGCTGGATTTTGCTGGATTTGTTGGCAAACGTGGAGAGAGCCATGGGCTTGCCCAGGGAAGTCGGCACGTGCCCTCTGTGAGACACGCGAGCCTCCAGACCTGGCTGCGGTGGCAGGAAGCTCTGACCCACAGGGAGGAATGCATTGTGCACCAGGACCCAGTCGGCACCGCCTGGCGTGTGACCTGAAATGACAGGGTCGAGAAACAATGTCACTGTCACTCCACTCTATTCTATTCTCTTTTTTTAAGAATGCTGGTGGCGCCCGGCCGGTGTGGCTCAGTGGTTGAGCATTGGCCTATGAACCAGGAGGTCACAGTTCAATTCCAGGTCAGGGCACATGCCCAGGTTGTGGGCATGATCCCTGGTAGGGGGTATGCATAAGGCAGCCAATCAATAATTCTCATCATTGGTGTTTCTATCTCTCTCTCCCTCTCCCTGCCTTTCCCTGAAATTTAAAAAAAAAAAAAAAAAGCAAGCCCTAGCCGGTTTGGCTCAGTGGATAGAGCATCGGCATGCAGACTGAAGGGTCCCAGGTTCGATTCCTGTCAAGGGCATGTACCTTGGTTGTGGGCACATCCCCAGTAGCGGGTGTGCAGGAGGCAGCTGATCGATGTTTCTCTCTCATCGATGTTTCAAACTCTCTATCCCTCTCCCTTCCTCTCTGTAAAAAATCAATAAAATATATATTTTTTTTAAAAAAAAAAGAATGCTGGTGGTAACCCACTAAATTAATTTCCTAACCTGGTAACAGCGTGTGACTGAAGCTTGAAAAAGTCTATTTAAAGGTTGCAACCGGAGATCCATGAACCGGCTTCCTGGAGCCCGCGCGTGTGCGCGTGTGTGTGCATTTGTGCAAGCATGTGTTCATGTGTGTGTGTGTGTGTGTGTGTGTGTGTGTGTTCTTTTCCTGAAATCCAGTCCACATTCCTGATCACACTGTCAGACGCCCCTTGATCCTCTAAACTGGCCCCAGTCTGTATGTCACAGACGAGGAAACCACAGCCAAGGGAGGCCCCCCGTGAGTCCCACCTTCCAACTCCGCCCAGGGCTCCAGTCCCTTCTGAGGTGCCAGTGGGTCCACAGCCACCTGTGTCACCGGGAGGGGAAGCCTGCCCTTTGCATGCACTGCCCTGTAACAAAAATGGGGTTCTATGAAGTCACCTCACACGCTGAGCTGGTCATAAATTCCTAACGGCCGGTCACACCCAGGCATAGAGCTTCTTTAGGGAAGGGCTGACCTCTGCCTTAAGCCAGCCCTGTCCATTGTTCCTATGCATCTAGTTAACCCGACTTTGAAATGCCCTCTTTCAGGCCCCTCCTTCTAAAGTGCAACCAACCTCAAGAAAGCTCGGTCTTAACTATCCTGTAATCCAATTCCCCCCTTGCTTTCTCCACCTCCATGTAGTCCGCCTCACATTCCCTCCTTAATCTCAAATGCAGAGAAGAAACTGCAAACTGGTATTCTGCTGAGCATTTGAGATCTTGCTTCCCAGCAATTGTCATCAGTTTGGCTCCAATAAATTCATAAAAATTCCTTACAAGTTTGGATGTTTCTTACGTCGACAGCCCCAAGTCATTGCCTGACCACATCAGCCAGGCTGCGCCCACCCTGGGACCCAGTGCAGCAGCAAGAGCAACGGCCCCCATGAACCACAGGCCAGGGAGGCTCCCACCAGAGGGCCCTGATGATAGAGCTGAGAAGCCAGCCCTGGGGAGGCACCTCCATCACTTCAGCCCTCACCAGCCCCGTGCACACGGCACAAGACCCTGACAACAGGAGACAGAGCCTCATCCCGGGGTTGGCCGGGGCAGGATGAGAAACAGAACTGCAGACAGTGACACAAAGGACTAAACCGATAAATAAAGCACGAGGCACTTGCAGGGCCGAAGATGATACTGTGAGCCAGCTAGAGGAGTAAGCTCATTGGCCCCCGAGGCCCACAGTAAAAGGAGTATGCACCAAGCTGTGAATATTTTAACAGGTCTTCACAGAAAACAGCGCTGGTTACCTGAGCCCTGCGGAGCTGCTTGCTGGAGCAGCTGATTAATGACTAATGGGCCACCGAGGATAGGGTCCTAGCTCCTGCAGAACTGCTGGCTCCTGGTTGCAGAAGCGAAGCTCTGAGCCGAATTCCAGCTCTGCTCTGACTCAGTGGCCTTAGCCTCCAGGAGCCATTTCCTGGGTGTGGGATGTTGACAATGAGCCTCCTCTACAAGGGCATCAGGCATCAGGACCACTGGGGTGATGGCAGAGGACCCCCAAGGCCTGCCATGTGGCTGGCCCCATTTAATTCTATTAGTCCCAACCACTGGAGTACTCAAGGGGGGAATCCCTCATAAAAGCTGAGGTCAGGCTGCCATAAGCACTGAATTGCATCTGCCATCAGGTCACACAATTGATGACTTCATTTTCACACCTGTGTGCCAGGTGGGACACGTTCAGGTGCAAATAGCAGAAAAAGTCAACCCCACTGTCTCAGGTGGGACAGGGAATCCAGAAGGAGGTCTTCATGGTTCAGTCAAGGCCTGGCTTCATTTCTCCAAGGTGCCCCAGCTCTGCCCTCTCCACGTGTAGGTTTTGTCCTCACACTGGCAGCCAGCATGCACCCCTAATTCCTTCCCCTGCTCTTAAGTAACACAAAAACCTGGACCACTTCCATCCCTATGATCAAGGTTTTAGATTGTTTTTAAAACCATCAAATAGAAGTCCTTCAGTGAGCATCTGTTGTTAATAAACTCTTGGTTTTTGTGTATCTGCAGTCTTCATTTTGCTATTATTCTTGAATGATAGTTTAGCTAGGTATATCGTTCTAGGTTAACAGTTTTTTCTTTCAGCAGTTTGAATATAATACTCTGCCTTCTGATGTATAATTAATGGTCCTTTTATTTCAGCACATAGTAGATTTCATTCCATTTCAGGGCTTTTAATGAAAAGTTCAAGGTGTTTACTGAGTTCCTCTAACCCAGCAGTTCTCAACCTGTGGGTCATGACCCCTTTGGGGGTTGAATGACCCTTTCACAGGGGTTGCCTAAGACCATCGGAAGACATAATAAATGACATATTGTTTTTGTGATTAATCACTGTGCTTTAATTATGTTCAATTTGTAACAATGAAATTGGGGGTCATCACAACATGAGGAACTGTATTAAAGGGTCGCGGCATTAGGAAGGTTGAGAACAACTGCTCTAATCTGATGAGACATGAACTCCAAGCTTGGTCTTCCCAGCACTGGCCAGATGTTGAACTCTCCATTCAGCTCTCCATTCACCCCCCAGATGTCACTTTTTCCTGGTCTCCTGGTATCTTGCTCTGCAAATGCACACTTTGGAGGTCAGCCCCAAAGGATCTGGGGGGAGTTTCTGCCACAGTTAGGGGCATTTCCCTCTGTGGTTTGTCTGAGAGTTCTTCCTAAGTTTCCGGATGGATGGCAATCCCGAATTCCAGCCTCTGACCTCTCCACCCAACAAGACTGCCGCCTCCTGCTTGAGCCCCATCCACTGTGGGGTCCAGACAGGACCCTTAGGAGAAAAACAGGCAAAGTGGGGCTCCCTCCTTGCCAAGGTCATACACCTCTAGGGTTTTTTCCTCCTGCTTTACGTCACTTTCCATGCCTTTGAATAATTATTGTTTCTATTTTGTCCAGAGTTCATGGTCAGCAGCAAGTTGAGTGAAATAAAACCATCTCTGGGCGCTGGAGGTCCTTGGTCAAGTTTATTTAACCTGAGGGGATACCGTGTGGTGCTTTCTCAAAGTCGCACAGATTCTGTGCTCTCGGGGCAGTGCCTGTCGTGGCACACCTTCGGGACATAAGGCCTTCCCTCATCTTTTCTTCTGGCTTCTGTTGTGTCCCTCTCCATGCCCAATGCTTGGGAAGGACCAGCCTGTCTCCCAGGAAATGAGGAATGGGAAACGCTTTATTTAAGAAGACATAATCTGAGAAGACATAGATCCTCTAGAACAGTGGTTCTCCACCTTGGCTGCACATGAGGATCACCTGGGAATCTTTTTAAAATCCTGATTTCTGGGCCTCATCCTCCGGAAATTCTGTTTCTTTGTCATGGGGTGGGGCCACAACATGAGTAACAAAGAAAGAGAATTTCTGGAGGATGAGGCCCAGAAATCAGGATTTTAAAAAGATTCCCAGGTGATTCTAATATGCAGCCAAGGTTGAGAACCACTACTCTAAAACAACCCCCAATTTACACTGCTGAGGCCTCCCAGGTCTCCCAAGAATAAACATAGCATCTGGCTACATGTTTGCAGGACCACAAGGGACCCCTTGCAAGTGGGCAGTCATCCCCAAATGCAAATCCAAGTCTGTTCCGTGCAGAAGCCACTGTCGAGAGCTTTGAAGAGGTGGCTTCTCATATCTCCTCAAGGAGTTGAGACACGTTGGGTCCGATCACCTCCTGGGTCCGATCACCTCCTGGGCCCAGGCTCCCAGTTTGTCTATTTTAACTGCACAGGTGACTCAGTGGTTCTTCCCGACCACGGCAGTAACCTTGGAGGACGACTTAAATATGTCAAGCTCTTCACGACAACAGGCATTTCTCAGCAAGGTGTGTGTTGTGTGGCTATTGTTGCTTTAATCTCTGCTTACCTGCTGCAGGATGATAAGACAGAGAAAATGGTGAAAATTGTTCAACGTCTCCTTGTTAATTAGCTACATTAATTTGTATGTGATTTTTTTCCACCTCCAGGGGGGAAAAATCTGGATTCAGTCCAACCCTCCACTAGCGAGATGGTTAACATGGCCAACTCGCCCGGCCCTGATTGCAGCAGGTGCAGCAGGTGCCAGTCAAGCCACAGGGAGGGCACCACCTGATGGCTGCATCTTCCCAAAGTCACCTGCTCTGCCGTCCCTTCAGCCACAGGTGTGCACACCCTCTGGGACTCAGGGGGACGCTGCTTGCTGGTTTGTCTGGAAATGAGTGGGAGCCATGGAGCTCACGTGAGTTCTGAGATCACAGGACAAACAGCCCTGGCTGGTTTGGCTCAGTGGATAGGGTGTAGGCCTGGGGACTGAAGGGTCCCGGGTTCGATTCTGGTCAAGGGCCCATGCCTGAGTTGCGGGCTCAGTCCCCAGTAGGGGGCGTGCAGGAGGCAGCCGATCAATGATCCTCATCATGATGTTTCAGTCTCTCTCTCCCTCTTTCTTCCTCTCTGAAATCAATAAAAATATATATTAATTTTTTTAAAAAAAGAGAAACATAAAGTGACACCATCACAGGGAGACTGACTACCCACCCGTCCACTGAGCTTCCCACCCCTGTGCTCCCCCGACAGGTGGGCCCTGAGGATGCTTTCCTGCCACTCGCACGTTCAGAGAGAGGAGCACACCTCACCTGGGAGACCACCCAGGACTGCACAGTGGAGAGCTCATCCCTCCAGCACCGCTGGATGCAGTGACCTTGAGGGAGGGTCAGAGGAGGGAAAAACAAGGGAAGGCACGAAACCAGTCCTTCCACCGGATGAGGGAGTTAAGAAAAATACACTCAAAGCCATGAGGAAAGGCAGCCAGCGGCCGCAGCAGTGACGGTATGGAGTGCCTGATGGGAGGAAGGGGCACAGAGGACCGGATAGCGTGGGGCGGCTCCTTTCCTGTCCCAAACGACAGCTGCCCACTGCGCATCCCAGACATGCCTTTGGGCTGGACTGACTCTAGGTCATGGTACCCAGGCAAGGAATTGGACACCAGCTTCGCGTGGCCCCGTCTGTGTGAGTGCCGAGTCTCGTGTAACCACCGGCTCCTCCTTGCTGGTGTGCCCCCCCTCCGTGTTCCCCCCAGGACGGCTAACACCTAACGCACCAACTGGGAGCAGTCTGTGCTTGTAAGTCTTCACCACTGTGGCACCACACGCTCGCCAACGCAGCCAAGAATTCTTCCCAAACGTGAACGACCACAGAGTCAGGTCCCCCACTGCTCCGTCCTCAGAAAGTTTGGCCAAAATACACCCCCCCCCCCCCGCCAAGTTTAAAACATACGGGGGTTCTACGTTCTGTGATCAATCAAAGGCTGACGAAGGGTCTCCAGACTGATCGTAGGAAAACACTTTCCAACTCTTACCCATTCCGTGCGAAGGGGGAACAGCAGGAAAGCGCCTTTTCTTGGCTTTCATAGGCAACCTCCGAAGACTAGAAAATGTAGCTGAAATAATTCCCCCTTTAAAAAGCACACGCAAGGAGAGCCCACCGTCTTCGTGTGACTGCCTCGGCAATTAGTCAACCTGCGTGGTGCCCCTTCCACGCGGGCCTCTCCTCGCCCATTTGCATGCTAATTTGCCAGAAAGCTCCAACTGCATTTGCATGTTTTTCCATCTAATTTAGCCTGATGGCAATTTAGAGCAGGTGCAACTCCAGCAGGAGACTGCGCGATCAGCCAGGTCCCGCTGGGGGTGCACAGGAATTCATTTAAAGGGCTTTGCCTCTCGGTGGTTGGCACGAATCATACAGCAAGCCCATCCCCACACACGAGAGTGAGGGACGAGGACGTGCACTGCCATGGTTATCCCTGTCATCACCCCCGCTTAGCGGGCACTGGGCACCGAGGACCCCTGAGGAACTACAAGAGCACAGGGGGATGCCCGTGCCCTCCATGAGCTCAGGCCTGGGGCCCTTGAATGCCACTGCTGGCCATGAAGCCTTGTACGCATGCGCTGAACCGTCTCGGGGGCACCAGAGCGGTCACTGGCAAAGCTTTGGAAGCACCTGCCGGGCCACCCACACCCCTCCAGGGCCCAAGGAGACCTCAGGGTGAGCACCAGGACCCAATGCCCACTTCAGAGAAAAGGAGCGAGCAAGAACCTGCCCCCTCCCAGCAGCCAACTCTGAGCACCCAGGGGCTATGCCATCACCCGCACACAGGGTCTCACAGAGGGGCAAGCCCAGGTGACTGGCCAGTGGCTGGGGGGAGTCAGATGCTCTCTAGTTGGCCCTGTGCTCCCACCAGCTCTCCCCAGAGGCCAAGGATGAGGAGGGCCGGTGCCCCTCTCCTCCCACATGTCCACTCAGCTCAGAGCCAGAGCAGGACCCAGAAGGGAAGGGCTTGGTCCAAGAACCCACTGTGCAAGCTGGCCCGGGCCTGCTGTGAGGATCCCAGGGGTACTGAAGGCCCCTTGACAGGGGTGGGGGTGGGGAGGGAGGGCAAGCTGGGTAAGATCCAACTGGGGGGAACTGGTGAGCCACCTGGGACATTGCTCCCCTCTTCTGCCCATGTGCACCACTGTGCCCTCTCTCCCGCACGCCTCACGTCCGCACATGTTATCAGCACAGACCGATCATTGTGGAGAGAGCGCCTGCACGTCCTTGGCCTGGAATGACAAACAGAGCAGGAGGAGGTGTGCTCCGACCAGGCCCAGGCCGCAGACTTCAAAGCCGAGGCCTGCCAGGGCCCTGGGAGGTAGCAAGCCCCTCCCCGCAGGCCCACAGGTGACTTTAAGGGGAAAAGGCTCCCTGCACTTTGCAAACACAAAACTCTTCTGTTATTATAACCAGCTGGGGCCAGGGGGAGGGAGGGAGTGCCTGGAAAGTCCCCGACAAAAGACGTCTCCAATCGAGTCCCGGTGCAGTGCCCCAGGCAGGGAGGAAAGTCTTGCACGGCTGGGCTACCAGCTCAGCTGCACGTAGGAAGGATGATGGGAGGGGATGAGGGCCCGCTCTTCTGCAGGGAGGGGGTGGGAAGAGCCCTCCTCCTGTTGGTTTTCCACCCCGTTTCCTCCACCCCATTTTTCCCCCCCAACAACAGTCACAGTGACCTCCCAGGGCTGTGACAAATGAAGGAGAGCACATATCCAAACGCCCCACGTGGCCCTGGACTGGAGCAGGAGCCAAGAGGGCCACCTTCCCTCTTCCTCACCCACTCGCCCAATCCACACCCGAGGGCAGAGTTCCTTTCTCAGGAAGAGGTCAGACAGCGACTACCAGAATCAAAGCCCTGGCCCCCTTGTCAGAGAGAGGCTGCCCAGAGCCGCTGCGGTTGAGGGCACAGCACAAGCCAGGCTACCCTGATGCTGCAGGAATGGAGGCAGGGAGGCCCCTTGTCCACCCGTCCGCCCTGGGTCTGGTGAAGGTGTCGATTTCCACATCTAGCTGTATCTTTCCCTTTAATGCCCACCTGTCCCCTCCTCCCCCACTTCCTTCCCTGCTCCAGTAGAGGGTTTCCAAGGACAAGGACCTGCCCCGCACACCCAGGCCCTCCCACAATGCAGTCAGTGCTCAATAACCCCCTGGGGAAGGGATGGTTCTGCACATACACGGGCTCACCGCGCACTCAGAAGCAGCTCGGCTCCAAGGGACACTCACAGGCTGGGACACTCCTTGTGAAAACCAGGCTGCAGCCTCTCCTGGCACAGAGCTCTGAGCGAGGGCTGGGTCCCTGTCATAGGACAAGTGTGTTTTCACCCAGGGGACGCGTGGACGCATGCCTATACCTTCACACATATGCACACATGTAGAGATGTACACAATGCATGTATACATGCAGAACCATGTGTGGCCATTCATGTATGTGTGCGCACGTGCACAGAGGTGATACAGGCATACGGACACAGACACATGTATGCACACACATGCACGCACGCACAGGCAGGACCCCAGACCCCACGGATGGCGCCTCAGTGGACGTGAAGGTGTGGACCACCGGCTCCAGCTGAGAAGCCTGTGCGTGTCGGTGGCCTGTGAGTCTCCTCCGGCCCCTGCCTTGTTGCCCCAAAGGCAGATCTGTGACAACCCTGCTGAGCAGCAGTCAGCGTGGATCTTGGCAACCTGGGCCTCAGTGGCCCTCTCAGATGACGTCACTTTTCCTGCCAAGAGCCCTCCTCCTGCTGGTTTTCAACATGCAGCCCGTGCCTGTGTCTACAGGACTGACAGGCCCTCGTCCGGGCCAGGCTGGCGGGAGGCTGAGCACAGGGCTGAATAAGGGACTGAGTTTCCGGGACTTCAGGAACGGTGTCACCCACAGCAGTTTCCTTAGGGCCGAGATCCCATGTGTCCACACCGGGTCCTGGGGACACGGGGGTCCTAGGTCACAAGAAAGTGCAGGAGAGGCGATGGAAGTTATGCCAGCTCTGCCCCTGGGACAGGTGAGGGCACAGAGAACCAAGCCGGGTCCCCCAGCTTCCTACCGTCTGCACTGCACTCCCCCAGCAGGTCTGTGCCCCCCCTTCCTTGCCTTAGAGCGCCCCCATCCTACTTGATCACCATTGACCTGCGCAGTTCTATCGGGTCCCCCAACAACCCCACAACTGGGCATTGGGGTTCCCTCTGGTCAGAGAGGCTAGACGACTTGGCCATGTGCCAGTGCCGGGTTGGCCCAGGCTGTGCTGTTTTCAGGGTCACCCAACTTGGAACCAAAGTTATCAAGTCGGTAGGTATCACAGTGACATTCAATGAGATACGAGCGGGCAAGGTGTGCAGGGACTTTCCTCCAGGCAGGTCGCGACCTTACCAGGCAGTGGGTGACCCAGCTGCCAGGGAGGAGGCTGCTGTGCCAGGAGGGCGGAGACCAGGGCTCCAGGAGTGGTGACAGGATGTGGGAAATCTGAGTCCGGGCACACCAACCCCACTGCCACATGGCCCGGAGGCAGAGGTGGGTCTCACCCCTCACCGCCCCCCCCCACGCCCCAGGAACTTGCATAAAGGGAGCGTGGCTGACGCCAACCTCCCACGCAGCTGCCAGGTGGTGAAGGGGATGCGCCCCCCCTCCACCCACACCCTTTCAAGACTACGCAGGACCTCCCCAGCCGGCTGAAAAAGCCAGAGTGCCGGAGGCAGGTGGGGGTGATGAGGAAACGACCTGTGCCCACACCAGGTCCCGCCCCCTCCAGGTCTTCCCTTGGCCCCGGGCACTGGCTGGGTGCCCTGGTGCCTCAGTTTCCTGGGCTGTAAAATGGGTCATCGGTCTGCTTCTGGGAGATGTCGGGTTGTTGGTTTTAACATCAAAGCTCTGGATCACCATAAGCTGGTTCCCCATCGTGGGCTCCCTGCCTTCTCCCGCCCTGCAGCCCAACCTGCCCCAGACAGGAGCGATTTTTGAAGGCACACAGCTCAGGCGTCTGGGTGGCCACCCTCTTAGTCTCCACAATGGACCCCAGTTCCTCCTGGACCCCAGCCCTGCCTTCATCTGCTCTGGCCTGGGCGCCCTGGAACCTTGGGGCCAGCTTCAGAAGGGACTGCAGAGCCTTAGACATCTGGGGCCCGCAGCGCTCTGGCCCCAAAGTGGACACCCTGCTCAGTGTGGGAGCAAGCAGGGGCCCAACTCCGACCACAGCAGAGAACTCCCAGGCGGCCTCACTTCAGGGCGTTGGCAGGCAGAGGCCCCCAGCCACACGGCTTCCTTCCCAGCAGGTGGGGCCCAGGCCCTAGCCCAGCCGTGGGCAAACTACGGCCCGCGGGCCGGATCCGGCCCATTTGAAATGAATAAAACTAAAAAAAAAAAAAGACCGTACCCTTTTATGTAATGATGTTGACTTTGAATTTATATTAGCTCACACAAACACTCCATCCATGCTTTTGTTCCGGCCCTCCGGTCCAGTTTAAGAACCCATTGTGGCCCTCGAGTCAAAAAGTTTGCCCACCCCTGGTCTAGCCCCTCTAACCGGGAGCTATTTCTTTCTTTCTTTTTTTTTTTTTATTGATTTCAGAGAGAAAGGGAGAGGGGGAGAGAGAGAGAAACATCAATGATGAGAATCTTTGACCGGCTGCCTCCTGCACGCCCCACACTGGGGATCAAGCCTGCAACCTGGGCATGTGCCCTGACGGAGAATCAGACCATGACCTCCTGGTTCATAGGTCAACGCTCAACCACGGAGCCACACTGGTCGGGCATCGTTGATGTTTCTATCTCTCTCTTCCTCTCTGAAATCAATATATATATATATATATATATATATATATATATATATATATATATATATATATATATATATATTTTAAATCCTGCGTGATCAAGGGACTTGTAAGTTGCGCAGCTGCGAGTGGGGGGATCACCGCGAGTGCCATGGGTGAGAATGAGCAGGCAGGGGCCGTAGTGGGGAACCAGCAAGACCCTTTTGTCAGCCTGACTGGCGGCAAGTGGCTGTCAGCCTCAGCCCACAGAGCACCTCAGGCTCCTCGTGCTGAGCAGCGGGTGGAAAATCCAGCTTTGCCGGGGGCGGGGGGGTGTCTCTATCCCAAGTCCGGCCCTGAAACACCCAGAAAGCATCCTCCCTCCTTCCATCTCCTAAATGTTGTCTCCTTTCCTTCACACCTCTACATCCTCAAACCAGCCTACTCCCACCCCAACATGCCCCAAACTACCTTCCTCTTTTCTCTCTCCCACCCAGAAAATGTTTCATTCCTCCAAGCCAGTCCAACCCAAGTGTTGCGGGGGGCAGGGGGAGGCAGGCTCCTCCACTAATTCATACTCAAGAGTAAATGGTTGATGGGACCTGCCAGAACCTGCCAATTAACCTGCATGGTCCTGACTCTGCCGGAACATTAGAGTCACCTGAGGGTTTTTGCAGCATGCCTGCGAAGGCCCACCCAGATTATATCCACATGGTGGGGAGGGGGCGCGGGGGGCAATGACATGGGATCAATAGTTTTAAAAGCTCCCCAAGTATTTGATGTCCAGCCAGGCCGAGAAGCACTGAGTCAGGGGAAGGTGTATGCAGTGGAGGGGCAGGGGGAGGACTGGGGGAGCTGTTCTTTCACCAGGACTGCTCAGCTTCCCGTGCTGACCATCCCACCACCTCTATCAGCACCCCATCCATCCATCCGTCCATCTGTCCGTCCATCCATCCGTCCATCCGTCCATCCATTCACTCCCCAGTATTCATGGAGCACTGACCCAGTGCCAGGCCCTGCCCAGGGCCCTGAAGGACACAGCGGGGACTGAGACAGACCTCATGGGCTTATGTCCTGCTGGGAGGGGCCTGATCGGCAGCTACAGCTGGAGTGCGGAGAAGGCCCCTCCAGCAGGGCGCTCGGGCCAGGCAGTAGGGAGCTGTACACAGAGCACTCAGCCAGCGGGAACTGCACATGCAAATGCCCCGGGGCAGGGGCCTGACCGGGCAGGGTGGCTGGGACACGGTGGGAACAGTCCGAACTGAGGACAGGGAGGAAGTGAGGGCCTTAGGCGCCTGAGAACTGGCTTCCTCTCTCCTCAGACTCAGAGGGGCCATGGGGAGACGCTGGGCCCACGTGTTCAGCAGGACTGGATGTTCCTGGAACGAGCACTTTCACGGCATGCACCGAGTTCCAGGAGCTCTGCCTGGCCCTCGGATCTGCTCCCGGGTCTGAGCACCTCTGCTGGACCCGAGTTCTGATAGTGAGGCCATGGAGGAGGAGGAGGAGGAGGAGGAGGAGGAGGAGGAGGAGGAGGAGGAGGAGGGCAAGGGTCACCTCACCCCATGATGTGGGTGCCCATGTGTCAATGCAGATTGCGAGGGACCCTTCTTAGCTGGCGGGGAACCGCTCCCGCTGCAGGGTGGAGACTGGGCACTGGGGGGGGGGGGGGGGGCACGGGGTGAAGGAGGCTCCACAGGTCAGTGTCAGAGTCCCGTCTGACAGATGCGAAAACTGAGGCAAAAAGACCGAAGCGCCAAGCCAGGACTTCACCCAGACCCTCTGCCCCAAAGGCAGGGACCTCACTCTCCTGCTCCCAGAGTCCTTCCTGTGGGTGCCCGTCCCTGCCCCAGGCCCCCTCGCCTCTCACAAGGCCCACAGCACAGACTGGGAGCCACTAACAGCCTATTGTCTTCTGGGTGAGAGAGGCCACAGATGAGGGGCCCCGCTTCCCCGCCCCCCTCCTCCACCCAGGCTCCTCTGTGGAGCGGGTTCCCAGGAGCAGGGAGGGGAGCCAGATGGGCGGGGCCGCCCAGGCAGGAAGTGTGGGGGCTGCAGTGAGGCTGCTGTCCCCTCCGTCCCTTCTGCCCACTTCCCTCTTGGGATTCCCAGGGAAGGCGGTGGCCAGCGGAGCTGCAGGGTGAAGCCCCCCCTTTCTGAGCTGGGGCTTTCCTACCTCACAGCTCCGGGGTCGGGGCATTTCCCTCCCTGCAGTCAAGCCCCACCTGCCACCCCCACTGGGAGGGGCCAAGGGGATTTCTCTCCAAGCCCAGGACTGGGGTCATCCAGCCCCCCAACCTCCACCACACACACACACACACACACACACACACAGAGAGAGACACACATACACACACATACACACACATACACACATACACGGACACACACATACACACAGAGAGACACACATGCACACACACACGCACACACAGAGAGAGACACACACACACACACACAGAGACACACATACACACATGCACACACATACACACATACACACATACACGGACACACACACACACACACACACACACACACACGTTCAGATGCCTAACAAACTAGGCCACTCGGAAGGAGCCCCAGAGCCCAGCAGAGGCAGTGCAGTCCCCACAATACCCGCCACTGCCTCTTAGCAGCCAGATGTGGCCTAGAAGCTTCCTTGTCCTCCCCAAATGTCAACGGTGTCTGTAAGGTGGGGCTCAAAGGTGAGGCTCCGGCATGTAGGACAGGGAGTCAGGGAGTCGAGGCCCTTGGAGAGCTGGCCGTGCTGGAGCTGAGCCAGAGCCGGCTCAGTCCAGGACCCCCAGCCCCCAGGACCCCCAGCCCCCAGGACCCCCAGCTCCCAGGATCCCCACCTCCCAGGAGCCCCAGCTCCCAGGATCCCCACCTCCCAGAACCCCCAGCCCCCAGGACCCCCAGCTCCCAGGATCCCCACCTCCCAGGACCCCCAGCCCCCAGGAGCCCCAGCTCCCAGGATCCCCAACCGTCAGGACCCCCAGACCCCAGGATCCCCACCTCCAGGACCCCCAGCCCTCAGGACCCCCAGCTCCCAGGACCCCCAGATCCCAGGATCCCCACCTCCCAGGATCCCCAGCCCCCAGGACCCTCAGCTCCCAGGACCCCCAGCCACCAGGAGCCCCAGCTCCCAGGATCCCCAACTCCCAGGACCCCCAGCCCCCAGGACCCCCACCTCCCAGGACCACGAGCCCCTAGGACCCCTGTCTCCCAGGACCCCCAACCCCCAGGACTCCCAGCCCCCAGGACCCCCAGCTCCCAAGACCCCCAACCCCCAGAATCCCCACCTCCCAGGACCCCCAGCCCCCAGTACCCCCAGCTCCCAGGATCCCAACCTCCCAAGACCCCCACCTCCCAGGACCCCCAGCCCCCAGGACCCCCACCTCCCAAGACCCCCAGCCCCCAGGACTCCCAGCCCCCAGGACCCTCAGCTCCCAGGACCCCCAACCCCCAGTACCCCCAGCCCCCAGGACCCCCAGCTCCCAGGACCCCCAACCCCCAGTACCCCCAGCCCCCAAGACCCCCAACCCCTAGCCCCCTCACTCCAGGGGATCATTAAGGTAGGGGCGGGGCTCCCAACAGGGTGTACGTGAGCCCCCCAACCCCAAGCTGCCCTGAGATGCTCGGAACCCCTGCAGGAGGCGCCTGCCCTCCTCTTCCCGTCGCTCTGTCTGAGGGAACAACCTGCAGGGAGTAGGACTGAGGACAGTGCTGCTTGGAAAAGCCGCCCAGCAGACCTACTGGGCTGGAGGCTGTCCTGGCTACTGCAGGCTTTGTCCCGGGAGCCTGTTAGAAAGGCGATGGCAGCCCCACCTGCCGGGTCAGAGCCTGCACCTAGGGAAGGTCCCCGGCCCATGGCCCACGTGCACACTCACGTGAGGCAGCTGCTCGAGGAGGAAGCAGCTCAAACTCGGAAGTGCAAGCCCAGGCACTAAGGGTGGGGAAGGGACTCAGGCGACAGAAGCTGCCCAGCCACTGGGCGCCTCATTCACCGCAACCACAGGGCCACATGACCGCCCTGCAGGCTTGCAGGGACACAGGACCAGCTCGCATTCTGCCCACTCCCCTTCTGTGTTCAGACCACTGTCACTCCCACCCGAGGGGCCTCTTGGACCCCTGCCCCAGCGGGACATGCCTCTGGCACCTCCTGGGCAGATACGCTGCCCCCAGGGGACTCCCTGCCTCTGCCGGCTGTGGGACTGCCAGCTCCCCTCCTGGCCCAGAACCTTCCATCTACATGCCCAGAGGCTGCCCCTGGGACCCAGGGAGGCTCCACAGCAGAGTCCTGCCCACCCCGGCCTGGGCATGCCAGGCCTGGTACCCAGCTTGGACCAAGCTGCTGGGGGTCCCCCTGGCTGTCGTCACCCCCAGATTGTCGGGTCCTCCCTGCTCATCCTCTGGGCCTCCCAGGATCCTGGGACGGCTGATGGGATGGATGGCAATGAGCTTCAAGGTTAAAACCAGGCAGCCAAGCCCCCGGGCCCAGGGTGCAGGGGAGAGTGCCACTGTGGGCGGGGCCCCGCACTGAGTCACCAGGGTGGCACCCGGACTGAAGGTTTGTGAACAGAGGGTGGGGCATTTTAGGAAGCGGGCAAGTGTGCCCTGCCCCAGGCCCGTGGGGAGCCAGAGCCCCTCGCCTGCCCCCACACCCTCGGACCCCATCATCCCTTAGCCTCCCTGCTCCCCGGTGCCCAACGCCTCCTTCATGCAGGGCCCTAGCCAGGCGCCCTGAGGGAGGTTTGCGGCCCGGGACTGTCCTGCTGGCCGGGCGGGGCCTGAACCTGGGACGCGCATCCTGTTCCCTGAGTGGCACCCACCATGTCTCCTGCTTCCAGGTGGGGGCCTTGGGGGGCCTCAGAGGGTACCACCGAGCCGGGAGAGTGGCTGCCCCATGAGTCAGTTAATAAGTGAATCATTGACGGACCCCGGATGTCGGGTCATGTGTGGGCAGACAACCATGGATTGTCGTAGAAACATCTAGAACAGAAACACAGGCCTCTGAGTGTTAGAATGCAACAAGGAGCCCTCCCCCCCCCCCCGAGCCTCCAGTGGACGCGTGCAATCCCAGCTTAACCAGAGGTACTGTCACCACCACGGAGCACAGGGGCAGCTGGCCTTGCGGGCGTTCATCAGGTGCATCACAAGCCGCTCACTTTTATTTATCACAAATTCAAGGGCTCACAGAATTCTCTCACAGAGGGACCGTCGGAGTCTTTCCCTCCACCTCACAGCTGGTGGTTTCAACCCCAGTCTCTCTGGCCAGTAGCTGAGCCGGGCTCCCACTCCAGGCCTCCTCCCTCTGGCTCTACGTTTGTGAGCCTCAGTTTCTTCATCTTTAAAATGGGCTGGTGTCTGTCCTGCCGACTTCAGGGGCTTCCTTTAAGGAACAAGCATAATGGTGGGCATGAGGGGTCCCGGCAGGTGAGGGCCGTATAACTCAGGGGTGTCAGTCTAGTTGTGGGTGAAATAGTGACCCCAAAAAAAACATGTCTAAGTTCCAAACCCCAGAACCTGCAAATGTGACCTTATTTGGTAGAAGGGCCTTTGCCGATGTGATTAAGGTAGGGATGGAGATGAGATCATCCTGGACGGAATCCAATGACTGGTTTCCTTATAAGAGAAGAACCACAGACACATGCCCAGGAAGGAGGCCTGTGACCATGGAGGCCGAGACAGCAGTGATGCTGCCACAAGCCAAGGATGCCGGAAGCACCAGGAGCGGGAAAAGGCAGGAAGGACCCTCCCCTGGCACCCTCAGAGGGAATCTGGCCCTGCCCACACCTTGATTTCAAATTTATTTGATGAGGCCAAGTGTGTACTCATATGCTCCAGCCACCCCAGGCACCAGTGCAGCCTGCGGGGCGAGGGCTCCCATCCCAGGAAACAGGAGGCCCTGCAGCCTCGGGCATTGGCAGTCAGAGAGTGAGGGGGACTCAGGAGGGGACAGCTGGGCATCACAGGCAGGCTGCCCCTCAGAGGCCAGGTGTCCTCAGACTCCGCATTGAACTTGGATTTTCACAGGAAACAGCCAAGGAGCAGCAGCCCCTGCAGGTCCCTGCGAGCGAGCCCGGGCGTAGGCACTCCACACAGACCTGGACGGTGACCCCAACATCAGTCGTGATCAGCGTCAGAAGGGAGCAGCCTCCAGCCTCTCCAAGAACTGCCCTTCCTTCCAGCGCCATCTGCAAGCCATGACCTGGCCAGCCCCGGGCCTCAGCGTTCCTGCACACATGCCCAGGGTGGAACTGGATTCCTCACCCACCTGGTCCTCCAGGTCGGATTGGTCTCCCAGCCCGACGCAGCCTGCAAGTCCACCCTCAATGCCAGCAGGGCTCTGTCTGAAAGGGCACCGGCTTTAGAAACCTGTGCTTTTGAGACACTTTTTTGTTTAATCGATTTCTGGCTCCTGGTGGGTAAAGGCAAAGTGCTCCCTGGCTCCTGACAGCTCCTCACAATGCCCAGCGCCCCTGCTTCTCACTGCCCCTCCTTCCTGGTGACCTTGGGGTGCCCTTGAGCATGCAGCCCCACCCGCTCTCTTGCCAGCACCAGCATCAGGAGGTAACCAGGGCTCTGAGCAACACAAAGAATGTCAGGTCCCTGGAAGCACCTGACATGAACGCTCTGCAGAGAAACGGGTAGGAGACCTCTGTGTGTGACTGTCCTTTCAGTTCAAGTACAAACCACACACGTAAGGAAGCCAGTGCAATGACAGGCAGGAAATAGAGCCTAGAGCTTGCCTTGGCTGTTGAAGGCATGTGTGTGCATGTGTGTGCATTGTGTGTGTGTGTTGCTGTGTGTATACACGTGTGCATGTGTGTTATGCTTTGCATGTTTATATGTTTGAGTGTGCATGTGAGCTGCATGTGTTAGGGCGTGTGCATATGTGCAGATCCTCCATTCTGCTGTTTCCTTGACAGCAGCCTGCACACCGGGTGTGAGGCCCACCACCTCTGCTGCCCCTACAACTCCATCCCCCATCCTGGGGGAAATCCCACAACAGCAGAGCCTCCCTCCTGGCACCACAGGCTGGGGAGCCTTGACAGGGTCACGTGGGGACTGCAGTCTTTGACCCTGAGTGGGGCTCACAGAATTTTCTCACAAAGAGACCATCGGAGTCTTTCCTTTCACCTCACAGCTGGTGGTTTCAACCCCAGTCTATCTGGCCAGTAGCTGAGCCGGGTTCCCACTCCAGGCCTGAGTGGGGCTCCCCTTTTCATGCTCCCCTATCATGCAGGCGGAGGTGGGTGCTGGGTGGCAGGCCTGCCCTGCGGAGGAGGCTGCCCTGCCCTGAGGATGTCTGTCCTGCCCCTCAGCGCCCGGGCTCCTTTCCCTTTCTAACTGCATCTAACACCTGTGCACAGCCTCTGGGTCTCAGCCCGCGCCCAGGTGGACACATGCAACATCTGGCTGGCAGGGCCTTTGACCCGGGACACTGCCCCCTGTGTCACGCTCTGGGGCTGCTGCCAGGGCTGATTCCCGCCCTGCCCTGCCCTGCCCCACACAGGCCCCTGTGGACAGGTCAGACCGGAAGCTGCTCTGAGCCTTATTGGGAGAGACAGGCCAGGGGACCCCGGAGGCCGGTGGCAGGGAGGGTTGTTGTACTCCGTCCTCCGGCACAGGGACCCTGGGGGGGCCTAGCACAGTGCTGATCTGCCAGAAGGGACTTCTCCTTTTTCAAATGATTTTACAAACAAGTAAATGGGACAAAAACTGCTTATTGTAAAGAAATACCACTGGCTCCCTGTGTGGCTCTCGGTGTCTCCCTGTTCCCGTCTCCCAGGGCTGGACCCCACTCCCTGGGGTCAGGGTGCGTCCCAGACTCTGCATCTCCAGCCAAGCCGCAGCAAGCAGGCCTCTGCAGATGTGTGTTGCACTGCTGCCCACCTGAAGGTGACCTTAGTGACAAGCTGAATGTCTGCTGCCTTCAGGGACTCCTTGGCCAAGGATGTGACTCTGCTGCCACCTGGTGGTGAGAGTTAGAATCGCATGTGATCATCTGTGGGCTGGGCACCCACTAGAGAGGGTCCATCCACCACCCTCATGAACCGGACAGGATGGCAATCTGATCCTTAGAAAGGTTGATAAACCAGACCGAGGTCACACACAGACCAGGACTACCCTGGCTTCCTCAGTGCCTCCTGACTGACAGGTTAAGGGTGACACCTAACACTCACCAGGGAGGGGTTGAGTCCTGCCTTGGGGTCAGGCAGATGGGATGGGTCCTGGCCAGGCCATCACCGGTTGGGACACCAGACAAGGGACTCAGCTGTGAAACCTGGATCTCCCCCTTAACGGTAGAGCCCCTTGCCAGCTTCAATGGGGGCTGGATGGGAGCAACCAGGCTCCAATGTGGTTGGCACAGCACCTGGCACACAGTAGGTGCTCAGTGAATGCTTTTCCTTCTACTGCTGCTTAAGGTGGAAACCAGGGCCCACGAGGGGGTGTGGTTCATTCTTCCTCCACAACCGCGTGACTACATTCAGGTCTCATCTTCGGTGGGAGGGGAGGGTGACTCTGGGATTAGAGAGGCAGCTTCAGAGAGACCTCTCCCTGGTCATTCCTGTGCCCAGGAAGGCGGCCACTGCTGTTCCAGAATCTCCCAAGGTTGCCTGGCCACAGGCATCACCTGGGGAATTATTAAGAGCACAGACTCCTGGCCTCCAACCCTGCACATCCATCCGGGGGGTCTGGGTTGGGCCTGGGAATCTATATTTATAAAGCACTCGGGAGGGGCGCAAGGGCCAGCAGTTTGGGGGACACTGGCCACCCTCATCTTTATGGCTGTTGTAGTGGGAACAGCCAGGTACCCAAGAGGGGGTGGGGCCTGGCTATGGTGGCCCAGGACTGTCTGGGGTGCCCCTGAGGGGAGAGTGACTAGAGCTGGATGAGGTGAGGGTGAGGGAGGGCGGCCAGCAGAGACCCAGCAGCAGCAGGTGTGCGGCTCTGAGCCCGCCCAGGTGATGAGCTCCAGGTCTCACCAGGGAGACTAGGTGACCTGGAAGGAGGAGGGGGAGGGTGCAGAGTGTCCTCTGGGTTCTTCCTGCAACAGCCCCGAGGACTGATGTTGGGCAGGAACCTCTGATGGTGTCAGACTCCCCCTGGAGCTGGAAGAGCCAATGTGTGGGTCTGAGGAAGTCAGGGAGCCTTCCAGGATGGGGGGCTCTCTCGGATCCCCTGCCTGGGCTGGGCCCCAGGATTCCCTGCAGATCCCCAAGGAGCATGACCCAGGATTCTGAGAGCCTAGCGCCACTGTCACCAGCAGGCCCGCCCAGCCGAAGGCAGTGTCTTCAAGCCGCAGTAGTCAGCTCAGCCCCTGAACAAATACACAGGCGGGGGCCTCAAACAGCAGACGTGTATGGCCTCACAGTCTGGAGGCTAGAAGTCCGAGATGAAGGTGTCTGCAGGGCTGCTTTCCCTGAGGCCTCTCGCCTTCACTTGCTCTTGGCTGTTGCCTCCCTGTGTCCTCACCTGGTCATACCTCTGTGTGTGTGTATGTGTGTGTGTGTGTGTGTGTGTGTGTGTGTCCTAATCTCTTATAGGGACACCCATCCTGTTGGAATAGGGTCCACCTAGTGACCTTCATTTAACCTGAACCATCTCCAAATACAGCCACACCCTGAGGTGCTTAGGGCTTCAACTGGGGGGGCACAGCTCAGCCCATGACAAGGCCTAAGCAAGAACTGCAGTGACGGACCCGTAGACTGAGATGGTGCGGCACCAGGGTTATCTACTGGGCTTTCCCAGGCGTGAGCAGCTATGTCGGCGTCTTTTCGGAAGTCAGCTAAGTCCCGACAGCGGGATCACCGAGAGCGAAGCCAGCCTGGCTTTTGAAAACATCTGGGCCTGCTGGAGAAAAAGAAAGATTATAAACTTCTTGCAAATGACTACCGGAAAAAGCAAAAATGCCTCAGAGCTCTTCGAAAGAAAGCTCTTGAAAAAAAACCAGATGAATTCTACTATAAAATGACTCGAGTTAAAATCCAGGATGGAGGTCATGTTATCCCGGAGACGAAGGAAGAAGTAACTCCAGAACAGCTGAAACTGAGGAGAACTCAGGATGACAAATATATGGAAATGGAAAGGGTTGCGGAAGCTAAGGAAATCAAAAGACAGAGAGCTCCACCTGCTGGATTTCCAGGGGAAGCAACAGAATAAGCATGTGTTCTTTTTTGACACTAAAAAGGAAGTTGGAGGTTTGACATTGCAACTCACCAGCGAACTGCCCCAGAATTAGTGGACAGAGACTTTAATAGACCCCCCCCTCCCCCATAGAGACCTTGCAGAAGGAGAAATGAAAGGAGTTCCTCATCAGACTCGACTTAAGCGGATAGCTAAAGAAAGGCAAAAGCAGTCCTAACTGGTTTGGCTCAGTGGATAGAGTGTCGGCCTGTGGACTGAAGGGTCCCAGGTTTGATTCCGGTCAAGGGCGTGTACCTTGGTTGCGGGCACATCCCCAGTAGGGGGTGTGCAGGAGGCAGCTGATTGATGTTTCTAACTCTCTATCCCTCTCCCTTCCTCTCTGTAAAAATTCAATAAAATATATATATTTTTAAAAAGGGGGGGGGTGGGGAGGCAAAAGCAGTATAACTGCCTGACACAGCGGATTGAATGCAAGAGGAAATTGTTCATCATTGCACAGAAAATTCAAACACTCAAAGATCTTCTGGATAAAACTCAGAAGGTGAAGGTGAAGAAAGAGATGGTGAACTCCCAGCTATTTACAAATTTCAGAGTCGCCGGAAATGTTGAAGTGTTATAGATAAGCCTTGTCATTCCAAATAGAAAGGAATCCTATGTCCCTTCCCCCAAAAAACCTCAAATTCCATTCGTATAAATGAGATGGTGTTCCTGTTTCTAATTATAATTTATTGCAGATCTGACATTTGATATAAACAACAGCAATGCTCCTTTCCCCTCCTATGGTTTTGAGTTGTAAAATTAGTCTTATTTGTATATACTTACTTTTTTTAATTATGAAAGTTTCATATCTCATTACAGCAAGTTTGGGAAATAAATGAGTTCACTTTAATGCCAATACTTATTCAAGAACATTAAATAGCTGCTGCATCCTTACAGTGCTGGGAGCTCGGACAGTGGTGGAGGTGAACAGTATGAGCATTCTGGCTTATCGCCTCCATTTTGTAGAGGTATGCACTAGACTTTTTTGTAATTATATTTTAGTTTTTTCACTTAACTCATTTGCTCTTATCCATTTGTTACATCACTAAATTTTAAACCAGCAATGCAATATATGCTCATAGGAAAAATTAAATCTTATTTTTCATGTTTACATAATGTTTTATCCCAAGGGGGAAAAAAAAGAACTGCAGTGACCACAAGGCCACGGGCCTCTAAGGACAGCTCAGTTATGGCTGCAGCCGGACCCAACAGGACCCCGGCCCCTACTTATGGTTCGATGACACACCAGACTGCGCAAAAGTGAAGGCGTCTGTGAGGACAGCCGGTCTGAGGAGACTCAGGGGGAGTGAGGACCTAGAGACTCCACCCCAGCCCCACTGCAGAGGCCACTTTTGCCTCCCACACGGGGCACCCCATGTTCCTTATGGATGTGGATTAACTGGCAGGAGTGGGGGCCTTCCTGCTGGAAGGATGGGGCGGGTGGGGGTAGGAGGAGTCTGTGGAAACTCCCACAGGGGTGAAGGGGCCAAGCCCAGAGTGATGGACACACACCGGGTGTGTGCACGTGTGCGTCTGTGTCTGTGTGTGTTCGTTCCTTTCCACTTAAAATGACAGCGCACGGTGTCACTGGGTGTGGAAAAGGAGTCACTTTGGGAAATTTTTTTCTTCGTGTGTCCTCCCTTCTGGGGTCTAGTTTGTTCCAGAAAGAGGGAGGGCACCACCCAAGGGCTGTCTACTGGGCTCCCCAAGAGAGGACCCTTTACCCGGCCTGACCACTCCGGCAGAGCCCATGAGGCCACAATGTCCGCTGGCTGCCCCATCTGGCCACCCACCTCACCCTCTGTGGTCACGGTGCACCTGCCAGGCCCCTGGCTCAGCCACCCCTGCCCTGAGGCTGTGGGCCCCAGGCCTTGTCTCCTCCCCACCTTAGGGAGTCGGGTGAACACTGAGGCCTCCTGCTCCTGGTGGGGGTGCTCTATCTGGTCTCCCCAAGCCCCTGACGACCCCGTGCCTTTTCCATGGACGGGGAGGCAGTGAACAGCGCAGATGTGTGTTGCTACTGCTTCCCACTGTGTGCACCCATGAAGGTGACCTTAGTGACAGGCTCAATGTGTGCTGCCTGCTTGGTGTGTCAGCGGCCAAGGCTCTTCTTCCCCCTGGTGGTGAGTGTTGGAATCGCATGTGATCATCTGTGGGCTGGGCACCACCTAGCGTCCAGTCCGTCACCCTCATGGACTGGTGAGGACGCAATCTGCTCCTCAGAAGGGTGATAAACCTGCCCGAGGTCTCACAGCAAGTCGTCAGCGGCCCAGGACTACCCTGGCTCCTCAGGGCCTCCGGACTGACAGGCTAAGGGTGGCAGCTAATACTCACCAGGTATCCTCCCGCTGGTCTGGGCCAGGCAGCCTTGTTGGATTCTCGATCCATTGCCGCTGGCTCTTTTTCAGTAAACTGTGGCTCATATGTGCCCGGTTCGATGGAATTTTGGATGTGACTTGGTTTTTACTCACACAATTAATGAGCTGCAGGAGATTCCCAGCTGTGCAGCGGCTCCAGAGCCAGAACAGTTCCCCATCCTCCACCCGCCACCACCGCCTTCTTCTCCTCCTCCCGGCCTAACGGGCATGGGGGGGCGGAGCCTGCGGCGGTGGGGCGGAGGCAGAAAACCCTGAGTCTTTTAAGAAAAGAAGGAACGATTGTGAAGTTGGGAAGGAGA
Source organism: Myotis daubentonii (assembly GCF_963259705.1). NCBI lineage: Eukaryota > Metazoa > Chordata > Mammalia > Chiroptera > Vespertilionidae > Myotis > Myotis daubentonii. Next base: position 7,764,322 of record NC_081842.1, on the reverse strand, counting down.
ACGGAAGTAGTATGTGGCCAGGAGACGGGTGGAGGAAACGGTCTGGGGTCCCGAGGAGAAGGGATGGGAATGCTGGGCACTTCGCCCCCAGGAGCAGGGCCCGGCCTGGGGAGGGGCAGCCCGGAGGGGCAGGGGCAGCACGACACTCGGGATTCATTCCCTCCTTGGACCCTATGGATGCGGCTCCTTGACACATTGGGTCGCCCTCGGGCTCCAGGTTCCCCATGGTGTGGACTGTGGGCACTCAGTTGGGTCCGGTCCTCCTGGCTCCGCTTCTACGACAGGACTGTCCCTGGGCGGAGCTCGGCGGTGAAGCCAGAATGGAACCTGCGGGGCGGAAGGCGGCGGAATGGGGGGCGAGGGGCGCACAAAGACCGGGACCAAGGCGCCCACGGGGGTTCAGAACCTCCCGAGAGTGGGTGCCGCCACGCCCTGTTCAGCTCCCCTCCCGTGTACCAGGCAAGGCGAGGCCAGGGACAGGAAACAGGGGACTTGGGCTACGGAGTGATGTTGGGCTAAGGGGCGGGGTCACGGGGGTCGGGGCGGGAGCAGGAAATGCTGCCAACGCCCAACCCCCACCCCACAGCTCCCGCCCTCCCTGGGAAGAGGGCCCCAGACCAGGGTCGCCCTGTGAACCGGGGATGTTCACGGAGGGTCACGACCCACAGGTGACTGGATACCCCAGCTCCGCTCACACCGCTTTCCCAGGCAAACCCTCTGACACCCCCCTGCTCTCCCCCTGGGCCTTTCCAGCAGCTGAGCCAGAGGGTAACACCCCGCAGTCCAGGCACTCACTTCCCCAGACTCACCGAAGCCACTGCCCCTCCGGAGTCACTGCTCCTCCCCCAGCCCAGCCCCGCCCAGCCCAGCCCAGCCGCTGAATCACTGTCCATTTCACAAGCCCTTCCAGGTATAAGTGGTTCTATTTGGCCTGTGGGTTCAGGCTGGAGTGAATGTGAGAGGATGTGGGACCCACAGGGAGGCCTCCATTCTGTAGACTGGATTCTTTGCCCCAAGAGGCCCACCAGGGACACCCTGTGAAGCCATGGGTGTGAGCTGCGTCCTGCTGGTGCAACATTTCTGGTGTCAAGATCAATCCCCCTGCATTTGTTTTCTTTCTTTTTCTATTTTTATTGAGACACTAGAGGCCCGGTGCACGAAATTCATGCACAATGAGGTCCCTAGGCCTGGTGGGCGATCAGGGGCCGATCTGGGCCCTGAGGCCCCTGCGGGGTCGGGAGAGGAGGTGAAGGTCGCCAGGCGGGTACAGAAGAAACAGATGTCAGACGCCAGATGCTGGCTGCCCTTGGTGCCCCATTACCCCATGGTTCCCCACCTCCTCTCTACCCCCCCCCCCCAGCCTCCTTCCATCGTGTCCTGCTGCCACTGGGGGCCTGCTAGCCAGGGGAGGAGTGAGGAAGAGGGGCAGGGAGAGGTTTCCATACCCAGTTTGGAATGTGCAGGAGGCAGCCAATCAATGATTCCATCATCATTGATGTTTCTATTTCTAAATATATACTTTTAAATACAAAGTTTTTAGAGGAAGACAGGCAGGGCAAGGGAGCTATTGACAGGGGGCGTTTGAGATCTTGCTCACATTTCAGAAGGGATAACATCAGGCGGTCCTCAGGGGGTGACAGGTGAGGACTGGCAGGGGGTGGTGCAGGGCACTGCGGCTGAGGAACGGGCTGTGATGACTGGGAAGGGCTGTGACAGTGACACGGAGCGGGTGCTGGGCCATCGCTGGGGTCATTCATCCCCAAGAGGTTTCGATTCCGGAGGGAGGAGCGGGCCTTTCTTAGCCTAAAGGTGAGGCAGCGGCAGGAGTGGGCTGCCTGCTTCCCTGCAAATGTAAACACACAGGGTGTCAGTGAGCAGCCAAGTCAGTGCCCAGCCAGGCCGGTAGCTGGGTGCTGCCGCTCTGTGGCTGTGCTGCGGCGCTATTGGCCAGAGGCCGAGCCACGCCCCCAAGCACAATAGTACAGGAAGCAGCCGGCAGGAAGCAGGAAGGTGGCCAGTGTTATATAAGCGGGGGAGGGGCGGGGAGGGGGGAGCAGAGTTGGAAGTGAGGAGGCCTGAAGGTCGCACTCGGAGGAGCTGCGTCTGCCTGGGAGCCCGATGGGGAGCAGCGGTCGGTCGCTTTGGAGTCTGAGGGGCTGCGCTTGCTGCCGGCACCGTCACCGGTGAGTCCCTGGGAGCCCGCGGCGGCCGCCAAGCTGGGCTGGGCCTGGGGAGGCCTTTCCCTCCTGGAGCTGTTCTTCCCTGGGTGGCCGCGTCGGCTGCTTTCTTTTTTTCCGATTTATTTTTATTTATTGGAAAGCAAGCTCTGGGCTTCGGGTTCCTGGGATCCCTGGGCCATAGCGTGGCCTCCAGGCCTCCCTGCGCCTCTCCCCCTCCCCCTCCTGCGTGGAGCCTCTGCCCCCTGGTGATCAGTGCGCCTCCTAGCGACCGTTTCTGGTCTGGGGTTTCGTGTTATGGTTGTTGGGCCTTTATTAGATAGGATAACGGACACAACATTGTATTCCTTTCAAATGTGTAACGTAATGAAGTGTCAGATGTGCCTCCTAATAACTCTCAGTTCACAATACAGTGTTGTCAGCCGCAGTCCCCGTGCCCCGCCTCCCCATGACGGGTTTAGTTTATCCCTGGAGTGTGTGCCCTTTAGATAGGGCGATAGGCCATGGGGTGAAGAGCCCTGGGTGGTGCAAGGCCCACCGGGTGGGGGTGGGAGTCAGGGAGAGGGGGTGAAATATTACAAGAATTACAGTCCCGGGAGTGGAGGGGACCTTAACCGAGGGATGGCAGCAATGCTGTGACACCATTGAGGTGTTTTCACTGAATAAATTCCCTTCCAGTTTCTACCCCCTCGCCCTGCACTCCCTCCCCCTCCACCCTTACACCCCAAAACTGGGAAAAAACAGGCCAAATCTGCGGCCGGGGACGGGAGTGGGGCCGGGGGGCAAGTGTGGGGCATGGCGCGGTCCAGGCGCACGGAGGGCCGGGCCTAATGACTGGGGGGCGGGGGGATGGGGGTCAGGCGTGTGGGCCGGGGCCAAAGGAGGGCCAACGAGATGCGCGATTTTTCGGCCTGACAGTAGTAGGCAACCTCACCCGCTCACCACCTTACTGTCCTGGGTGCGTGCACTGCTGCTGAGGGTCGAGATGGAGGGCTATAGTTCAGAAGGTGTCAGCCCGGTCTTCTTGCTCGTGCTTCTGCTTTGGGAAGCCGCTGCTCCCCGCTGTGAGTTGGGGAATGGAATCGGGGCGAGGGAACCTGAGGGATGGAATAGCAGGGAGCCCACGGTGGGGGTGGGGAACCTTCCCGCCGGGTGGGGCACAGACCCACCGACCCCCTCGGCTATCATCTCTGCGGGCGCCGTTCAGTCTCGGGGTGTCCGCTTAGCTGGCTGCCTCTTTCCAGGTGAGAGGGACGGAAATGAGCCTGTGACTTGTCACAAATAGTCCTGGGCGAAGGGACCGGGAGGAAGATGGGAGAGAGGGTGAAGCCCCCTCCTCCACTCCGAGCCGCGACAGCACGCCCCACCCACCCGCTGGCTGCCCTCAGTGCCCCGCCACGCCCCATGGTTCCTCGCCTCCCGCCCTCCAACTTCCCTCAGTGCCATGGTGCCACCGGGGGCCTCCTGGCCAGGGGAGGAGTGAGGGAGAGGTTTCAATACCCAGTTTGGAATGTGCAGGAGGCAGCTAATCAATGATTATCACCATTGATGTTCTTACTTTATTCCCTCTCTGAAATCAATCAAATATATATTTATAAATGCAAAGTTTTTAGAGGAAGACAGGTAGGGCAAGGGAGCTATTGACAGGGGGCATTTGAGATCTTGCTCACATTTCAGAAGGGATAACATCAGGTGGTCCTCAGGGGGTGACAGGTGAGGACTGGCGGTGGGTGGGGCAGGGCACTGCGGCTGAGGAACGGGCTGTGATGACTGGGAAGGGCTGTGACAGTGACACGGAGCGGGTGCTGGGCCATCGCTGGGGTCATTCATCCCCCAGAGGTTTCGATTCCGGAGGGAGGAGCGGGCCTTTCTTAGCCTAAAGGTGAGGCAGCGGCAGGAGTGGGCTGCCTGCTTCCCTGCAAATGCAAACGCACAGGGTATCAGTCCGCAGCCAAGTCAGTGCCCAGCCAGGCCGGTAGCTGGGTGCTGCCGCCTTGTGGCTGTGCTGCGGCGCTATTGGCCAGAGGCCGAAGCCAAGCCCCCCAAGCACAATAATAGTACAGGAAGCGGGAAGGTGACCCCAAGCCAGTGTTATATCAGAAGGAGGGGTGCGCAGGAAGCAGAGTTGGAAGTGAGGAGGCCTGAAGGTCGCGGTCGGAGGAGCTGCGTCTGCCTGGGAGCCCGATGGGGAGCAGCGGTCGGTCGCTTTGGAGTCTGAGGGGCTGCGCTTGCTGCCGGCACCGGCACCGGTGAGTCCCTGGGAGCCCGCGGCGGCCGCCAAGCTGGGCTGGGCCTGGGGAGGCCTTTCCCTCCTGGAGCTGTTTTTCCCAGGGTGGCCGCGTCGGCTGCTTTTTTTATATATATATATATATATATAATTTTAGTTTTAGAAATATTACAAGAATTACAGCCCCGGGAGTGGAGGGGGCCTTAACCGAGGGATGGCAGCAATGCTGTGACACTATTGAGCTGTTTTCACTGAATAAATTCCCTTCCTGTCTCTACCCCTCACCCTGCACTCGCACCCCCTCCACCCCTACATCCCAAAACGGGAAAAACCAGGCCAAATCTGTGGGCTGAGATGGGCAGTGGGGTGGGAGCCAAGGGTGGGGCAAAGTAAAGCGGGTGACGACCACGCCCAGTATTACCTGAAACTACCCGCTGGCTGGACAGATCAGCGGAAGCAGAGGCGGGGCGCAAGGCGGGCTGGGCCAATGGGCCGGGGCGCAAGGCGGGCCGGGCAGCCGGGGCGCAAGGCGGGCCGGGCCAATGGGCCAGGGGCGCAAGGCGGGCCGGGCCAATGGGCCAGGGGCGCAAGGCGGGCCGGGCCAATGGGCCAGGGGCGCAAGGCGGGCCGGGCCTATGGGCCGGGGCGCAAGGCGGGCTGGGCCAATGGGCTGGAGCGCAGGGCTGTATAGGGCGGTGCCAGCTGGGATGTCTACCCGCTGACTGTTGCCCCAGCACACTGTAGCAGTGCTGGAACTTCCTTTGTGGATACGCACTTTTTCTGAGGATCGAGATGGAGGGGTCTGGGTCTGAAGGTGTCAGCCCGGTCTTGTTGCTCGTGCTTCTGTTTTGGGAACCCGCCGCTTCACCCTGTGAGTTGGGGAATGAATCGGGAGGAGGAAAGCTGAGGGGCGAAGCCCACGGTGGGGGTGGGGCACAGACCCCTCTGCGATCATCTCTGCGGGCGCCTTTCAGTCCCTGGCGTGTCTGCATACCTGGCTGCCTCTGTCCAGGTGAGAGAGACGGAAATGAGCCTGTGACTTGTCACAAATAGTCCTGGGCGAAGGGACAGAGAGGAAGATGGGAGAGAGGGCGAAGCCCCTCCTCCACCCTGAGCCGCGACAGCCCGCCCCACCCACCCGCCTCACTAAAGGCTTCTGCAAAGTGGAAGCCCGAGACCCTGCCATCTGCACACGATCAGGACAAAGGGCCGCCGGGCCAGTCCATCAGGGGGTCGCTTGCTGTCCAGAATGGGGGAGGGGCGCTTAGTTACCTTTCTTCCCGCCCCTGCGTTCCTCCCTCACAGGTGCTCCCTCTCTGGGCTACACATTCACAGTCACTCCTAATGGACAACCGTGGTGTGACATTCAAGGCCAGGTCAATGGGAACACATTTCTTCATTATACCTGTGGTGGCCACAAGGTCACACTCATCAGTGTTCTGGAGATGAATGCCACGCAGGCCTGGAGTGACCAGAGAGACGCTCTGCAGTACGTGGTGGAGGAGCTCAAGAAGACCCTGCTGGACATTAGAGCAGAGATTCCTGCAACCAGCGGTACGTTTACAAAACCAGGGTGGAGGCAGAACAGAGGTGCAGGGTGAGGGATCAGTTGTGTTTATGCAAATGTGGGAAGTGGGTACCACCCAAGAGCCTCGGGAGTCAGTGTAGGACACAGAGGACAGAGCAGGACCAGGGGAGCAGAGGGGAGCAGAGGGCTGGACACCAGTGGGGACAAAGGCTCTCAAGACCAAGGCTGACCTCTTCCCCAAGGTGCTGGGGACAGGTCCTCTCTCCCTGCAGGGCAGCATGATGTGTGAGCAGGAATCCAATGGACGCACCGCTGCATCCTGTGAGTTTGGACTGGATGGACAGATATCTCTCCGCTTTGACACAAAGAATGGACACTGGACAGTGCTGCACAGTGAAGGCATTCTGTTAAAGCAAACATTGGCGAGTGACAGAGCTATGACCGATCTCCTTGTTAGGACCTCAGCTGGAGACTGTAGGAAGTGGCTTCAACAAGTTCTGTGTCCCCTGAGCACACAAGGTAACTCTACAGAGGAAATGAAGTTGTAGGTCCCCTGAAATGACATTCACACTGTGTGTGTGTGTGTGTGTGTGTGTGTTGTGTGTGGTTGGAGAAAGTGACCCATCCACCACGGTGAGGGATTTCTGGAGAATAAGGGCCATAGGTATGTTCTGCGATCCCTCCTTGGGTTTCTCCCTTCCTCACGTCTCTGCCTGCACATAACCTTGGACCACTCACTCACCGGGGATTTCTTGCTGACTGCAACCCTGCGGGCACTGTTCTGTTTCCAGAACTTCTCCTTGTGCTGTTCCCTCTTCTCAGCATCATGTGTCTTCATCTCTCCTGGTCTACTTCTAGAAATCCCTTAACACCACTTCACATCAGCCCTGCGAGGATTCTCTGCCATTTTCCTCAGGTGTCACCTCCTCCTCTGTCCCAGCAGGAGTGATTGTTGTAACCCTTGCTTCCCCCGTTAGCTGTGTGAGCCCCAAGGGGCCGGGGCCCATCTCCTCTCTTTGCTCCAACCCCAGCCTCTGTCACTGTGGCTGCCACACATGGAGGGTAGAAACTGCACAATAGGATGACCTGGGACAGCAGGGGCTGAGGGACATCTCCATGGAACTGGGTTCTGCACGGTTGTCACTCTCATGTTTCCATTACAGCTGCACCAACCACTGCCATAGCCACAGTCCCGCCCAAGGCCGCAACCAACATGCCCATCCCTTCGGTCCTCCCTGTGATCCTCACCTGTGCAATCGTAGTTGGCATCTTAGGCTGGGCCTTTAAGTAACAGGAACTGAGGGCATAATTACAGGTACCATGACAGGTACTGATCGATGGCACACGCACTTCCTGAGCAGCACTTCAAAACGTATGAAGTAAAAATTGGGTCTAGGAATGGTTTACCTCAAAACAAGGAAAGTTCTATTGGGACAGTATCCAGCTATTACTTGAAAGATGGGGGAAATGGCCCTGACCGGTTTGGCTCAGTAGATAGAGTGTCATCCTGTGGACTCAAGGGTCCCAGGTTTGATTCCGGTCAAGGGCATGTACCTTGGTTGCAGGCACATCCCCAGTAGGGAGTCTGCCGGAGGCAACTGATTGGTGTTTCTGTCTCATGGATTTTCCTAACTCTCTATCCCTCTCCCTTCCTCTTTGTAAAAAATCAATAAAATATATCTTTTAAAAAGATGGGGGAAATGTATAGCTAGCGATGGACAGTACTTTGAATAAAGCACTTTAGATGTTTCTTTTGAAATTATCATGTTTTCTTTGATTACAAAATCCGCCTTCTAAATGGTACACCGGACAAGTGCAGTGGAACATCTGTTGTGTAGAGGTAAAGAGTATTACGGAGTGAAATTGAGAAGCCCTGGTAGGTTGATAGTCATCATTCCCCTTATCTTCTTATCTAATAAAAGAGAAACATGGTAATTGGTGTACGACCGCTACCCTTCCCATTGGCTAATCAGGGCCATCTGCAAATTAACTGCCAACTAAGATGGCTGTTAACCGCTAACAAAGATGGCGGCTAATTTGCATACTGAAGGCAGGGTAGGACAGCGCAAGCCGCCATCCAGGCCCCTGTGTGCCAGGGGGGCTAAGGCAAGGGGTTCTGATCACTACACCGAAGCCCTTCCCCGCCCACCGGAGACACGGGCCCACTCCCGTGTGCGATCTGCAGGCTGGCGGGGGCTCAGGCCAAGGCTAGCGGTGCCGATTGCTTTGCCCGCCTACCAGAAACAGGGGGCCCACTCCTGTGTGTGATCTGGGGGGTGGGCAGGGGCTGGGGCCAAGGCAAGCAGTGCCGATCACTTCGCCAGCCTACCAGAAACAGGGGGCCCACTCCTGTGTGCAACCCGGGGGGGTAGGCGGGGGTTGGGGCCAAGGCAAGCGGTGCCGATCGCTCCCCCCCCCCCTGCCTACCAGAGACGGGGGGCCCACTCCCATGTGCCATCCGGGGGCAGGTGGGGGCTGGAGCCAAGGCAAGCGGTGGCAATCGCTTCGCCCACCTACAAGAGACACTGGGGCCCACTCCGTGTGTGATCCGCTGGCGGGCGGGGGCTGGGGATAAGGCAAGCAGTGCTGATTGCTTCGCCCGCCTACGAGAGACAGGGCCCACTCCTGTGTGCAACCTGGGGGTGGGCGGGGGCGGGGGCTGGGGCCAAGGCAAGCGGTAAAGATCGCTTTGCCCCTCTACCAGAGACACGGGGCCCATTCCTGTGTGCGACTCGGGGGTGGGCGGGGGATCAGCGGCGGCATGGCTTGCCTTAGCATGAGCCTCGCCTGCCCGCGGGAGCCATCCAGCCCAGGGCCAGGAAGGCAGGAGGCGACCCTGGAGCACTGGAGCCACCCGGCTCTCCCAGCTGTCCACGCTTCATGAATCCCAGTTTTCCGCGGAGGCCACGGCTGCAGGACCCAGAGCGAGAGACAGGGGAGTGGGCCAAGCACGGCTCTGGCTCGGGCTTGATGGAGGGCACCAGCGCGCTGAGGAGATCTCGCTGAGGAGATCTCCCCAGGGGGCAGCGACTCCCCCTGCTGCCGGGGAGATCTCCTCTGCCCCGGTGCCCTCTGTCCAGCCCCAGCCGCACTCAGCCTGCTCCCCTGTCTCCTGCTCTGCGTCCTGCAGCCGCTGCCTCTGGGGAAACTTGCGATTCATGAAGCGAGGGCAGTGGGGAGGAGGAGGCACCTAAGAAGTCCTCAGCTGCTGGCGCTGGGAGCTGGGAACTTTGTGCCGGGCGCTCCCGGCTGGGCCATGGCAGAGGGGAGCTGGGACTCTGGCCACCACCGCCGCCGCCCCCCAGCTGGCTACTGCTGCTGCTTTGGCTGCTGGAACCTCTGCTGCTGCTTGGGGTCCAGGCGCAGGAGGCTGGCCAGGGGCCTGGGCCAGGTCAGCAGCCCCCGCCGCAGCCTCAGCAGCAACAGAGCGGGCAGCAATACAATGGTGAGTGGGGCCTGAGCCCCGCCCGCCCACCCTGGACACTGGGCCCTCTGAGAGAGAGGGAGAGAGAGAGAGAGAGAGAGAGAGAGAGAGAGAGAGAAAGGCAGAATTTGGCACCCCGCATCCCTCCCTGATCAACCACTGTGATTCAGGCCAGCGAGGGCTGCCTTCAGGCCGCAGCTCCAGGTCCCTCATCCCCACCCCAGGCCCGAGAGCACAGTGCTGGGCAGAGGCACCCAGTGGTTCGGGAATGGAGCGCAGTGAGGGGCCAGCACAAGGTGGGGGGGGGGGTTGTGTTTACACCACCAGGTTCCCCACTTCTGCCCTGTCCGGGCATGCCTCCTCCATCCCCTCAGAGGCCCAGCTCCTGCCTACATGCTTGCTGGGCAGGCCCAACTGCAACGGAGAGTGAGCTATGGCAATCAGGATGGCCACTTCCTGGGATGGGATGGCCAGACGATGGGGATTCATGAGGGCGATGAGGCCCATGGGGCATGCACAGCCCTCTGGCAGTGGGGGTGGCCGGCCAAGCTGAGTCTGGCTACAGTGGGGCCAGTGGGAGCCCGAGGCTACCCCAACCCCCACAGGTCCTGGGCAGACGGTGGCTCAGTGGAGAGTGGTATCTCCATGCATAGTGCCCAGGGGCGGCTGTCAGCTGCTGCAACCCCGCCCCACGCTTCAGGGAGCGGGAGAAGGCTCACAGCCACCAGCACCCTAGGCTGCACTGCGTGGCCTGTGCCTCAGCCTGCCAGGTTGGCAGGGTCCAGAGAAGGTGAGCTGTTCCCTTCCCCCAGTGGTAGAACAGGGAGGAGAGCGCTGGGTTCAGGGAGGGGACCTCAGCTGGTATCCTCCTGGTGTGGGCCCTGGCAGGGGCCGGTGCAGAAGTACCAGGGCACAGTTGCTTCACTGTCTCGGTGAAGTTTGCAACTGACCCAAGGAGGAAACCCGAGAGGGGAAAGGCCGGGAGGCATGAATTGCCAGCACTGTAGCCACTTGAAAACAGCTCCACTTGGAATGTGAGGCGGTTGTATGTTCAGCTGAGAAGTGAGGGGGCTGAACTCCACCATCGCTGGGCTCCTGTCAGTCCAAGGCCCAAGCGTCCACCACGACAAGGGGAGAACAGAGCGAGGGGCCCGGAGGAAGGGAGGACAATTGAAGAAAACCATGTCTAGACTTTCCCCAGCCCTCTCCTTCTTTCTGCTGCCTACAAGAGCCCCAGGCCCGGCCACAGTTCTGTGTCCACCTTTTAGTCCCCTATTCTCCAACCGCAGAGGAAAGAAATAAGGAAGGAGTCTGTGCTACCTTCAGAAAGTATCTATATACCTGATTGGCCAGTTGCCTTCCACAGAGAGAGGCCAGACTTCGGCTTAGGCCTGCTCCTCACAGGGACATCAGTAGGACATCCTGTGAGGGCTCCCAGACTGTTAGAGGGGGCAGGCTGGGCTGAGGGATGCCCCCCGAGTGCACAGATTTTTGTGCACCGGGCCACTAGTCCTATCTAATAAAAGAGAAACATGGTAATTGGCGTACAACCGCTACCCTTCCCATTGGCTAATCAGGGCGATATGCAAATTAACTGCCAGCCAAGATGGCGGCCGGCAGCCAGGCAGCTTAAACTGAACATGAGCCTTGCTTGCTTCAGTGATGGAGGACTCCAACATTCCCCACCTGCCTTGCCAGCCTCTGAGCCTGCAGTTTGAACATTGTAACAAATATAGAAGCTGAACAAAACCCCAGAAACCTGCTTTCAACTAGCCAGGAAATCAGAGCTGGAGTTGATACAGAGTTTCGATTATAGAACCTCAACAAACCAGATACCTACTTTCAGTAGCTGAGGCCTCAGAGCTGGAGCCAAGCCTCAGAGCTAAAGCTGGCCCAGAATTTAAAAAAAAAAAAAAAAAAAGGAGCGGTTGGGAGCTTCAGTCTCAGCCTGAAAACAGCCCTCAGCCCCTCACCCAGACTGGCCAGGCACCCAAGTGGGGACCCCCCACCCTGATCCAGGACACCTTTCAGGGCAAACCAGCCAGCCCCCACCCATGCACCAGGCCTCTATTCTATATAGTAAAAGGGTAATATGCCTCCCAGCACCGGGATCAGCGGAGCAGAGAGGCCTCCTGGCACCAGGATCAGCGTGACAGGGGGCAGCGCCCAAACCCCCTGATCGCCCTGCAGCTCTGTGTGTGACAGGGGGCATGGCTACAACCTCCCTATCTGCCCTGCTCTGTTCCTGACAGGGGAAAGCACCTCAACCCCCTGATCAGCCCTGCTCTGTGCCTCATAGGGGGAGCTCCCCAACCCCCTGATCACCCTGCAGCTCTGTGTGTGACAGGGTGTGGCGCCCCCACCCCCCAACCCCACGGGCCCTGCTCTGTGTGTGATGGGGTAGAGCCATAACCTCCCCATTGGTCCTGCCCTGAGTGTGACAGTGGCAGCACCCCAACCCCCTGATCGGCACTGCTCTGTGGGTGAGAGAAGACGGCGCCCCAACCCCCTGATCCGCCCTGCTCTGTGCATGACGAGGGGAGCTCCCCAACCCCCTGATTGGCCCTGCTCTGTGCGTGACCGGGGGTGGCGCCGCAACCTCCCCATTGACCCTGCCTTGAGTGTGACAGGGGGTGGTGCCCCAACCCCCCAATCGGCCCTACCCTGAGCGTGACTGAGGGTGGCATCGCAACCTCCCAACCCGCCCTGCTCTGTGCATGACAGGGGGCAGCGCCCCAACTCCCCAATCAGCCTTGCTCTGAGCCCGACCAGGGGCTGCACCTAGGGATTGAGCCTGCCCTCTGTCACCCGGGAGCGGGCCTAAGCCAGCAGGTCATTATCTCCTGAGGGGTCCCAGACTGCTAGAGGGCACAGGCCGGGCTGAGGAACCCCCCGCCCAAGTGCACAAATTTTTATGCACCGGGCTTCTAGTTAATTTATAAAGACTGAAATATAGAAATATAACAGAATAAACTGAATTTTTTTTAAAAAAGAAAGTTTGGCTTTGATATAAGCCCTACACTGACTCAGCGTGCCTGGCCAAGAGCCAGTGTTTAGAACAGGAGCAGAGTGGGCTTTGGGGCACTTCTGACCGTCTCATGTGGAGTCACTGTTCGCCAGGGCAGGCATGTCAGGTACTGTGTCAAGACCGAGGGAATGGCGTGTAACGCACACAGAACCACAAGCCTGGACACCTGCATAAGGACTCCATCTGGACACCGATATGAATGGGGCCTCCACTCCCGGTGGGCAATAAGGACTCGGGGTCCGACCTCCCCATGCTGGAGCCTGGCTGCAGCACAGGCAATGCTCAGAGCCCTGCGGGACTTCTCCCCGTATGGGTGCGGCTGCCTGCAGTGCGACCCCCGCCAGCTTCTCTCTCCACCCATGGACCCTCCAGTGGCTGGGAGTCTGCACCTGATGATCGCTTCTAAGGAAGGCTCGCCCGCTGGGTGTGTGAGCTGCGTGTGATTCTATTGGCTCACCCGGGAGGTCTCCCCTAATAAACCTGGCATCTGGGACTCAGAGGCACCATCAAGAGCCGTCCAGTGTGTGCTCATGTGCTCCAGCCACCCCAGGCACCAGTGCAGCCTGCGGGGCGAGGGCTGCCCATCCCAGGAAACAGGAGGCCCTGCAGCCTCGGGCAGTGGCAGTCAGAGAGTGAGGCGGACTCAGGAGGGGACAGCTGGCCATCACAGGCAGGCCGCCCCTCGGAGGCCAGGTGTCCTCAGACTCCGCATTGAACTTGGATTTTCACAGGAAACAGCCAAGGAGCAGCAGCCCCTGCAGGTCCCTGGGAGCGAGCCCGGGCGTGGGCCCTCCACACAGTCCTGCACGGTGACCCCAACATCGGTCGTGATCAACGTCAGAAGAAATCGGCCTCCAGCCCCTCCAAGAACTGCCCTCCCTTCCAGCGCCATCTGCAAGCCATAGCCAGGCCATCACAGAGCCTCAGCGTTCCTGCACACATGCCCCGGGTGGAACTGGGTTCGGTCCCCCACCTGGTCCTCCAGGTCGGATTGGTCTCCCAGCCCGACCCAGCCTGCAAGTCCACCCTCAATGCCAGCAGGGCTCTGTCTGAACAGGCACTGGCTTTGGAAACCTGTGCTTTTGAGACACTTTTTTTTAAAATCAATTTCTGGCTCCTGGTGGGTAAAGGCAAAGTGCTCCCTGGCTCCTGACAGCTCCTCACAATGCCCAGCGCCCCTGCTTCTCACTGCCCCTCCTTCCTGGTGACCTTGGGGTGCCCTTGAGCATGCAGCCCCACCCGCTCTCTTGCCAGCACCAGCATCAGGAGGTAACCAGGGCTCTGAGCAACACAAAGAATGTCAGGTCCCTGGAAGCACCTGACATGAACGCTCTGCAGAGAACAGGTAGGAGACCTCTGTGTGTGACTGTCCTTTCAGTTCAAGTACAAAGCACACACGTAAGGAAGCCAGTGCAATGAGAGGCAGGAAATAGAGCCTAGAGCTGGCCTTGGCTGATGAAGGCATGTGTATGCGTGCAAACACGTATATGTGTGCATATGTGTTGGTGTGGGTAGAGTTTGCGCTGATATGTCTGTGTGTGGTTGTGTGCGCATTGTGTGTATATGTTGCTGTGTGTGTACATGTGTGCATGTATGTTGTGCTTTGCATGTCTGCGTGTTTGAGTGTGCATGTGAGCTGCATGTGTTAGGGCGTGTGTGCATATGTGCAGATCTTCCGTTCTGCTGTTTCTGTGACAGCAGCCTGCTGGCTCCGCTGCCCCTAGAACTCCATCCCCGATCCTGGGGGAAATCCCACAACAGCAGAGCCTCCGTCCTGACACCACAGGCTAGGGAGCCTTGACGAGGGTCACGTGGGGTCTGCAGCCTTTGGCCAGGCCACCCCCTGCACAGCCCCAGCCTGAGTGGGGCTCCTCTTTTCATCCTCTCCTATCAGGAAGGCAGAGGTGGGTGCTGCATGGCAGGCCTGCCCTGCGGAGGAGGCTGCCCTGCCCTGAGGATGTCTGTCCTGCCCCTCAGCGCCCGGGCTCCTTTCCCTTTCTAACTGCATCTAACACCTGTGCACACCCTCTGGGTCTCAGCCCGCTCCCAGGGCTCTGGGGCTGCTGCCAAGGCTGTTTCCTGCCCTGCCCTACCCTGCCCTGCCCCACACAGGCCTCTGGACAGGACAGACCGGAAGCTGCTCTGAGCCTTCCTGGGAGAGAGAGCCCAGGGGAGCCCGGAGGCCGGTGGCAGGGAGGGCTGTTGTACTCCGTCCTCCGGCACAGGGACCCTGGGGGGCCCTAGCACAGTGCTGATCTGCCAGAAGGGACTTCTCCTTTTTCTTTCTTTTTTTTTTTCTTTTTCTTTTTTTTTTTTTTTTTTTTAAATATATTTTATTGATTTTCCACAGAGAAGGGAGAGGGACAGAGAGTTAGAAACATAGATGAGAGAGATCGATCAGCTGCCTCCTGCACACCCCCCACTGGGGATGTGCCCGCAACCAGGGTACATGCCCTTGACCGGAATCGAACCCGGGACCCTTGAGTCCGCAGGCAGACGCTCTATCCACTGAGCCAAACCGGTTCGGCTTTTCTTTTTCTTTTTTTTTTTTTTTTTTTTTAAATTCCAGTCCTTTGTTCATCCAACAGTCAGTTATTTTTTTTAATATATTTTATTGATTTTTTACAGAGAGGAAGGGAGAGAGATAGAGAGAGTTAGAAACATAGATGAGAGAGAAACATCCATCAGCTGCCTCCTGCACATCTCCTATTGGGGATGTGCCCGCAACCCAGGTACATGCCCTTGACCAGAATCGAACCCAGGACCTTTCAGTCCACAGGCCGACGCTCTATCCACTGAGCCAAACCGGTTTCGGCTCCTTTTTCAAATGATTTTACAAACAAGTAAATGGGACAAAAACTGCTTATTGTAAAGAAATACCACTGGCTCCCTGTGTGGGTCTTTGTGTCTCCCTGTTCCCGTCTCCCAGGGCTGGGCCCCACTCCCTGGGGTCAGGGTGCGTCTCCCAGACTCTGCATCTCCAGCTAAGCCGCAGCAAGCAGGCTTCTGCAGATGTGTGTTGCACTGCTGCCCACGTGAAGGTGACCTTAGTGACAAGCTCAATGTCTGCTGCCTTCCTGGAATCATTGGCCAAAGAAATTGCCGGGAGCCGGCCCATCCTTGCTGTTTCAAGGGACCTGGCATATATGGCATACTGTTCTTAATATGTTTGCTCACCTTCTTGGCACTATGTGTTTTAACCAAGGTCACCTCTCTGAGAAAGGTTGTTTCCCCGGGTAGGGATTTTCCCCTGAAGTTAGGGAGGGAATAAAACCCCTTAACTAAGTGCCAGGCGGGTAGTTAATCACTTTAACTACGAACAATCACGCTTAAACTACATAATCTTAACTCCCTGGAATGGAGATAAGAAATGCCCTAACCTTTGGAATAGAGATTGATAGGATTGGAATCAACTGGTATAAATACAGATGTAACAAGACAACAGGAGACAGAACTTAGAAGACAGAGCCTTGACAGAGAACCTAGACACAGAACCTACACGGAACCTAGAGACAGAAGAACTTCGCTGGAGAGAACATGGCAAAAGATCCTGGACAGAAACTGGCCACAGAACCTAGAGACAGAACCTAGCGAGAGAACCTGGCTGAAGAACCTGGCGACCGAATCTGGCTGGAGAACCTAGTGAGAGAATCGAACAAGAACTTGGCTGGAGATCCTGGCTAGGCTGCTGATCAACTGAACGCTGTCTCCGCGTCATTCCTTCTTCGCCGACTCCGTCCACACCTTTGGGGACCCCTGGACCTGCTAGGGTTGGACCCCAGCAAGAAATGACTCTCTGCCACCTGGTGGTGGGAGTAAGAATCGCATGCGATCATCTGTGGGTTGGTCACCCACTAGAGAGGGTCCAGTCCACCACCCTCGTGAACTGGACAGGATGGCAATCTGATCCTCAGAAGGGTTGATAAACCTGACCAAGATCACACACAGACCAGGACTACCCTGGCTTCCTCAGTGCCTCCCGACTGACAGGTTAAGGGTGACACCTAACACTCACCAGGGGGGCGGTTGAGTCCTGCCTTGGGGTCAGGTAGATGGGGTGGGTCCTGGCCAGGCCATCACCAGAGGGTAACACTAGACAACTGACTCAGCTCTGAAACCTGGATCTCCCCGCTAACAGTGGAGCCCTTTACCAGCTTCTGGGTGGGCTGGATGGCGGGCAACAGGCTCCAATGTGGTTGGCACAGCACCTGGCACACAGTAGGTGCTCAGTGAATGCTTTTCCTGCTACTGCTGCTTAAGGTGGAAACCAGGGCCCACGAGGGGGTGTGGTTCATTCTTGCTCCAAAACCACGTGCCTACATTCAGGTCTCATCTTGGGTGGGAGGAGAGGGTGGGCCTGGGATAAGACAGGCAGCTTCAGAGAGACCTCTCCCTGGTCATTCCTGTGGCCAGGGAGGCGGCCACTGCTGTTCCAGAATCTCCCAAGGTTGCCTGGCCACAGGCATCACCTGGGGAATTATTAAGAGCACAGACTCCTGGCCTCCAGCCCTGCACATCCATCCGGGGGGTCTGGGTGGGGCCTGGGAATCTATGTTTATAAAGCACTCTGGGAGGGTCGTAAAGGCCAGCAGTTTTGGGGGACACTGGCCACCCTCATCTTTTTGTAGTGGGAACAGCCAGGTACCCAAGAGGGGGTGGGGCCTGGCTCTGGTGGCCCAGGCCTGTCTGGGGTGCCCAGAGGGGAGAGTGACTAGAGCTGGATGAGGTGAGGGTGAGGGAGGGCGGCCAGCGGAGACCCAGCAGCAGCAGGTGTGCGGCTCTGAACCCGCCCAGGTGATGCGCTCCAGGTCTCACCAGGGAGACTAGGTGACCTGGAAGGAGGAGGGGAGGGTGCAGAGTGTCCTCTGGGTTCTTCCTGCAACAGCCCCGAGGACTGATGTTGGGCAGGAACCTCTGATGGTGTCAGACTCCCCCCCTGGAGCTGGAAGAGCCAATGTGTGGGTCCAAGGAAGTCGGGGAACCTTCCAGGATGGGGGGCTCTCTCAGCTCCCCTGCCTGGGTTGGGCCCCGGCACTCCCTACAGATCCCCAAGGCGCACGATTCAGGATTCTGAGAGCCTAGCGCCACTGTCACCAGCAGGCCCGCCCAGTGAAAGCAGTGTCTTCAGGCCGCAGTAGTCAGCTCAGCCCCCGGAACAAATACACAGGCGGGGCCTCCAACAGCAGACATTTATGGCCTCACAGTCTGGAAGCTAGAAGTCCAAGATCAAGGTGTCTGCAGGGCTGGTTTCCCCTGAGGCCTCTCGCCTGCACTTGCAGTTGGCTGTTGCCTCCCTGTGTCCTCACCTGGTCGTACCTCTGTGTGTGTGTGTGTGTGTGTGTGTGTGTGTGTGTGTGTGTGTGTGTCCTAATCTCTTATAGGGACACCCATCCTGTTGGAATAGGTCCACCTAGTGACCTTCATTGAACCTGAACCATCTCCAAATACAGCCACACCCTGAGGTGCTCAGGGCTTCAACTGGGGGACACAGCTCAGCCTATGACAAGGCCTAAGCAAGAACTGCCATGACCACAAGGCCATGGGCATCTAAGGACAGCTCAGTTATGGCTGCAGCCGGCCCCAACAGGACCCCAACCTCCTACTTTTGGTTCGGTGACACACCAGGCTGCACAAAAGTGAAGGCGTCTGTGAGGACAGCCGGTCTGAGGAGACTCAGGGGGAGCTCAGAGACTCCGGCCCCAGCCCCAATGCAGAGGCCACTTTTGCCTCCCACACGGGGCACCCCATGTTCCTTATGGATGTGGATTAACTGGCAGGAGTGGGGGCCTTCCTGCTGGAAGGAGGGGGTGGGTGGGGGTAGGAGGAGTCTGGGGAAACTTCCACGGGGGTGAGGGGTCCAAGCCCAGAGTGATGGACACACACCGGGTGTGTGCATGTGTGCGTCTGTGTCTGTGTGTGTTCGTTGCTTTCCACTTAAAATGACAGCGCACGGTGTCACTGAGTGTGGAAAAGGAATCACTTTGGGAAATTTTTTTGTGTGTGTCCTCCCTTCTGGGGTCTAGTTTGTTCCAGAAAGAGGAAGGCACCACCGAAGGGCTATCTACTGGGCTCCCTGGGAGAGAACCGGTTACCTGACCACACAGGCAGAGCCCATGCGGCCACAATATCTGCTGACTTCCCCATCTGGCCACCCACCTCACCCTCTCTGTGGTCACAGTGCACCTGCCAGGGCCCCTGGCTGAGCCACCCCTGCCCTGAGGCTGTGGGCCCCAGGCCTTGTCTCCTCCCCACCTTAGGGAGTCGGGTGAACACTGAGGCCTCCTGCTCCTGGTGGGGGTGCTCTATCTGGTCTCCCCAAGCCCCTGACGACCCCGTGCCTTTTCCATGGAGGGGGAGGCAGTGAACAGCGCAGATGTGTGTTGCTACTGCTTCCCACTGTGTGCACCCGTGAAGGTGACCTTAGTGACAGGCTTAATGTGTGCTGCCTGCTTGGTGTGTCAGCGGCCAAGGCTCTTCTGCCCCCCTGGTGGTGAATGTTGGAATCGCATGTGCCCATCTGTGGACTGAGCACCACCTAGCGTCCAGGCCGCCACCCTCATGGACTGGTGGGGACGCAGTCTGCTCCTCAGAAGGGTGATAAACCTGCTGCCCGAGGTCTCACAGCAAGTCGTCAGCGGCCCAGGACTACCCTGGCTCCTCAGGGCCTCCGGACTGACAGGCTAAGGGTGGCAGCTAATACTCACCAGGTATCCTCCCGCTGGTCTGGGCCAGGCAGCCTTGTTGGATTCTCGATCCATTGCTGCTGGCTCTTTTTCAGTAAACTGTGGCTCATATGTGCCCGGTTCGATGGAATTTTGGATGTGACTTGGTTTTTACTCACACAATTAATGAGCTGCAGGAGATTCCCAACTGTGCAGCGGCTCCAGAGCCAGAACAGCGCCCCATCCTCCACCCGCCACCACCGCCTTCTTCTCCTCCTCCCGGCCTAACGGGCATGGGGGGGCGGAGCCTGCGGCGGTGGGGCGGAGGCAGAAAACCCTGAGTCTTTTAAGAAAAGAAGGAATGATTGTGAAGTTGGGAAGGAGAACGGAAGTAGTATGTGGCCAGGAGACGGGTGGAGGAAACGGTCTGGGGTCCCGAGGAGAAGGGATGGGAATGCTGGGCACTTCGCCCCAGGAGCAGGGCCCGGCCTGGGGAGGGGCAGCCCGGAGGGGCAGGGGCAGCACGACACTCGGGATTCATTCCCTCCTTGGACCCTATGGATGCGGCTCCTTGACACATTGGGTCGCCCTCGGGCTCCAGATCCCCATGGTGTGGACTGTGGGCACCCAGTTGGGTCCGGTCCTCCTGGCTCCGCTTCTACTACAGGACTGTCCCTGGGCGGAGCTCGGCGGTGAAGCCAGAATGGAACCTGCGGGGCGGAAGGCGGCGGAATGGGGGGCGAGGGGCGCACAAAGACCGGGACCAAGGCGCCCACGGGGGTTCAGAACCTCCCGAGAGTGGGTGCCGCCACGCCCTGTTCAGCTCCCCTCCCGTGTACCAGGCAAGGCGAGGCCAGGGACAGGAAACAGGGGACTTGGGCTACGGAGTGATGTTGGGCTAAGGGGCGGGGTCACGGGGGTCGGGGCGCGAGCAAGAAATGCTGCCAACGCCCAACCCCCACCCCACAGCTCCCGCCCTCCCTGGGAAGAGGGCCCCAGACCAGGGTCGCCCTGTGAACCGGAGATGTTCACGGAGGGTCACGACCCACAGGTGACTGGATACCCCAGCTCTGCTCACACCGCTTTCCCAGGCAAACCCTCTGACACCCCCCTGCTCTCCCCCTGGGCCTTCCCAGCAGGTTTGCCAGAGGTTCACACCCCGCAGTCCAGGCACTCACTTCCCCAGACTCACCCAAGCCACTGCCCCTCCCTAGTCACTGCTCCTCCCCCAGCCCAGCCCCGCCCAGCCCAGCCCAGCCGCTGAATCACTGTCCATTTCACAAGCCCTTCCAGGTATAAGTGGTTCTATTTGGCCTGTGGGTTCAGGCTGGAGTGAATGTGAGAGGATGTGGGACCCACAGGGAGGCCTCCATTCTGTAGACTGGATTCTTTGCCCCAAGGAGCCCACCAGGGACACCCGGTGAAGCCATGGGTGTGAGCTGCGTCCTGCTGGTGCAACATTTCTGGTGTCAAGATCAATCCCCCTGCATTTGTTTTCTTTCTTTTTCTATTTTTATTGAGACACTAGAGGCCCGGTGCACGAAATTCATGCACAATGAGGTCCCTAGGCCTGGTGGGCGATCAGGGGCCGATCTGGGCCCTGAGGCCCCTGCGGGGTCGGGAGAGGAGGTGAAGGTCGCCAGGCGGGTACAGAAGAAACAGATGTCAGACGCCAGATGCTGGCTGCCCTTGGTGCCCCATTACCCCATGGTTCCCCACCTCCTCTCTACCCCCCCCCCCCCCAGCCTCCTTCCATCGTGTCCTGCTGCCACTGGGGGCCTGCTGGCCAGGGGAGGAGTGAGGAAGAGGGGCAGGGAGAGGTTTCCATACCCAGTTTGGAATGTGCAGGAGGCAGCCAATCAATGATTCCATCATCATTGATGTTTCTATTTCTAAATATATATTTTTAAATACAAAGTTTTTAGAGGAAGACAGGCAGGGCAAGGGAGCTATTGACAGGGGGCGTTTGAGATCTTGCTCACATTTCAGAAGGGATAACATCAGGCGGTCCTCAGGGGGTGACAGGTGAGGACTGGCAGGGGGTGGGGCAGGGCACTGCGGCTGAGGAATGGGCTGTGATGACTGGGAAGGGCTGTGACAGTGACACGGAGCGTGTGCTGGGCCATCGCTGGGGTCATTCATCCCCAAGAGGTTTCGATTCCGGAGGGAGGAGCGGGCCTTTCTTAGCCTAAAGGTGAGGCAGCGGCAGGAGTGGGCTGCCTGCTTCCCTGCAAATGTAAACACACAGGGTGTCAGTGAGCAGCCAAGTCAGTGCCCAGCCAGGCCGGTAGCTGGGTGCTGCCGCCTTGCGGCTGTGCTGCGGCGCTATTGGCCAGAGGCCGAGCCACGCCCCCAAGCACAATAGTACAGGAAGCAGCCGGCAGGAAGCAGGAAGGTGGCCAGTGTTATATAAGCGGGGGAGGGGCGGGGAGGGGGGAGCAGAGTTGGAAGTGAGGAGGCCTGAAGGTCGCACTCGGAGGAGCTGCGTCTGCCTGGGAGCTCGATGGGGAGCAGCGGTCGGTCGCTTTGGAGTCTGAGGGGCTGCGCTTGCTGCCGGCACCGTCACCGGTGAGTCCCTGGGAGCCCGCGGCGGCCGCCAAGCTGGGCTGGGCCTGGGGAGGCCTTTCCCTCCTGGAGCTGTTCTTCCCTGGGTGGCCGCGTCGGCTGCTTTCTTTTTTTCCGATTTATTTTTATTTATTGGAAAGCAAGCTCTGGGCTTCGGGTTCCTGGGATCCCTGGGCCATAGCGTGGCCTCCAGGCCTCCCTGCGCCTCTCCCCCTCCCCCTCCTGCGTGGAGCCTCTGCCCCCTGGTGATCAGTGCGCCTCCTAGCGACCGGTCTGGTCTGGGGTTTCGTGTTATGGTTGTTGGGCCTTTATTAGATAGGATAACGGACACAACATTGTATTCCTTTCAAATGTGTAACGTAATGAAGTGTCAGATGTGCCTCCTAATAACTCTCAGTTCACAATACAGTGTTGTCAGCCGCAGTCCCCGTGCCCCGCCTCCCCATGACGGGTTTAGTTTATCCCTGGAGTGTGTGCCCTTTAGATAGGGCGATAGGCCATGGGGTGAAGAGCCCTGGGTGGTGTAAGGCCCACCGGGTGGGGGTGGGAGTCAGGGAGAGGGGGTGAAATATTACAAGAATTACAGTCCCGGGAGTGGAGGGGACCTTAACCGAGGGATGGCAGCAATGCTGTGACACCATTGAGGTGTTTTCACTGAATAAATTCCCTTCCAGTTTCTACCCCCTCGCCCTGCACTCCCTCCCCCTCCACCCTTACACCCCAAAACTGGGAAAAAACAGGCCAAATCTGCGGCCGGGGACGGGAGTGGGGCCGGGGGGCAAGTGTGGGGCATGGCGCGGTCCAGGCGCACGCAGGGCCGGGCCTAATGACTTGGGGGGCGGGGGGATGGGGGTCAGGCGTGTCGTGTGGGCCGGGGCCAAAGGAGGGCCAACGAGATGCGCGATTTTTCGGCCTGACAGTAGTAGGCAACCTCACCCGCTCACCACCTTACTGTCCTGGGTGCGTGCACTGCTGCTGAGGGTCGAGATGGAGGGCTATAGTTCAGAAGGTGTCAGCCCGGTCTTCTTGCTCGTGCTTCTGCTTTGGGAACCCGCTGCTCCCCGCTGTGAGTTGGGGAATGGAATCGGGGCGAGGGAACCTGAGGGATGGAATAGCAGGGAGCCCACGGTGGGGGTGGGGAACCTTCCCGCCGGGTGGGGCACAGACCCACCGACCCCCTCGGCTATCATCTCTGCGGGCGCCGTTCAGTCTCGGGGTGTCCGCTTAGCTGGCTGCCTCTTTCCAGGTGAGAGGGACGGAAATGAGCCTGTGACTTGTCACAAATAGTCCTGGGCGAAGGGACCGGGAGGAAGATGGGAGGAGCCGCGACAGCACGCCCCACCCACCCGCTGGCTGCCCTCAGTGCCCCGCCACGCCCCATGGTTCCTCGCCTCCCGCCCTCCAACTTCCCTCAGTGCCATGGTGCCACCGGGGGCCTCCTGGCCAGGGGAGGAGTGAGGGAGAGGTTTCAATACCCAGTTTGGAATGTGCAGGAGGCAGCTAATCAATGATTATCACCATTGATGTTCTTACTTTATTCCCTCTCTGAAATCAATCAAATATATATTTATAAATGCAAAGTTTTTAGAGGAAGACAGGTAGGGCAAGGGAGCTATTGACAGGGGGCATTTGAGATCTTGCTCACATTTCAGAAGGGATAACATCAGGTGGTCCTCAGGGGGTGACAGGTGAGGACTGGCGGTGGGTGGGGCAGGGCACTGCGGCTGAGGAACGGGCTGTGATGACTGGGAAGGGCTGTGACAGTGACACGGAGCGTGTGCTGGGCCATCGCTGGGGTCATTCATCCCCAAGAGGTTTCGATTCCGGAGGGAGGAGCGGGCCTTTCTTAGCCTAAAGGTGAGGCAGCGGCAGGAGTGGGCTGCCTGCTTCCCTGCAAATGTAAACACACAGGGTGTCAGTGAGCAGCCAAGTCAGTGCCCAGCCAGGCCTGGTGTGCTGCAGCCTTGTGGCTGTGCTGTGGCGCTATTGGCCAGAGGCCGAAGCCAAGCCCCCCAAGCACAATAATAGTACAGGAAGCGGGAAGGTGACCCCAAGCCAGTGTTATATCAGAAGGAGGGGTGCGCAGGAAGCAGAGTTGGAAGTGAGGAGGCCTGAAGGTCGCACTCGGAGGAGCTGCGTCTGCCTGGGAGCTCGATGGGGAGCAGCGGTCGGTCGCTTTGGAGTCTGAGGGGCTGCGCTTGCTGCCGGCACCGGCACCGGTGAGTCCCTGGGAGCCCGCGGCGGCCGCCAAGCTGGGCTGGGCCTGGGGAGGCCTTTCCCTCCTGGAGCTGTTTTTCCCAGGGTGGCCGCGTCGGCTGCTTTTTTTTATATATATATATATATAATTTTAGTTTTAGAAATATTACAAGAATTACAGCCCCAGGAGTGGAGGGGGCCTTAACCGAGGGATGGCAGCAATGCTGTGACACTATTGAGCTGTTTTCACTGAATAAATTCCCTTCCTGTCTCTACCCCTCACCCTGCACTCGCACCCCCTCCACCCCTACATCCCAAAACGGGAAAAACCAGGCCAAATCTGTGGGCTGAGATGGGCAGTGGGGTGGGAGCCAAGGGTGGGGCAAAGTAAAGCGGGTGACGACCACGCCCAGTATTACCTGAAACTACCCGCTGGCTGGACAGATCAGCGGAAGCAGAGGCGGGGCGCAAGGCGGGCTGGGCCAATGGGCCGGGGCGCAAGGCGGGCTGGGCCAATGGGCCGGGGCGCAAGGCGGGCTGGGCCAATGGGCCGGGGCGCAAGGCGGGCTGGGCCAATGGGCCGGGGCGCAAGGCGGGCTGGGCCAATGGGCCGGGGCGCAAGGCGGGCCGGGCAGCCGGGGCGCAAGGCGGGCCGGGCCAATGGGCTGGAGCGCAGGGCTGTATAGGGCGGTGCCAGCTGGGATGTCTACCCGCTGACTGTTGCCCCAGCACACTGTAGCAGTGCTGGAACTTCCTTTGTGGATACGCACTTTTTCTGAGGATCGAGATGGAGGGGTCTGGGTCTGAAGGTGTCAGCCCGGTCTTGTTGCTCGTGCTTCTGTTTTGGGAACCCGCCGCTTCACCCTGTGAGTTGGGGAATGAATCGGGAGGAGGAAAGCTGAGGGGCGAAGCCCACGGTGGGGGTGGGGCACAGACCCCTCTGCGATCATCTCTGCGGGCGCCTTTCAGTCCCTGGCGTGTCTGCATACCTGGCTGCCTCTGTCCAGGTGAGAGAGACGGAAATGAGCCTGTGACTTGTCACAAATAGTCCTGGGCGAAGGGACAGAGAGGAAGATGGGAGAGAGGGCGAAGCCCCTCCTCCACCCTGAGCCGCGACAGCCCGCCCCACCCACCCGCCTCACTAAAGGCTTCTGCAAAGTGGAAGCCCGAGACCCTGCCATCTGCACACGATCAGGACAAAGGGCCGCCGGGCCAGTCCATCAGGGGGTCGCTTGCTGTCCAGAATGGGGGAGGGGCGCTTAGTTACCTTTCTTCCCGCCCCTGCGTTCCTCCCTCACAGGTGCTCCCTCTCTGGGCTACACATTCACAGTCACTCCTAATGGACAACCGTGGTGTGACATTCAAGGCCAGGTCAATGGGAACACATTTCTTCATTATACCTGTGGTGGCCACAAGGTCACACTCATCAGTGTTCTGGAGATGAATGCCACGCAGGCCTGGAGTGACCAGAGAGACGCTCTGCAGTACGTGGTGGAGGAGCTCAAGAAGACCCTGCTGGACATTAGAGCAGAGATTCCTGCAACCAGCGGTACGTTTACAAAACCAGGGTGGAGGCAGAACAGAGGTGCAGGGTGAGGGATCAGTTGTGTTTATGCAAATGTGGGAAGTGGGTACCACCCAAGAGCCTCGGGAGTCAGTGTAGGACACAGAGGACAGAGCAGGACCAGGGGAGCAGAGGGGAGCAGAGGGCTGGACACCAGTGGGGACAAAGGCTCTCAAGACCAAGGCTGACCTCTTCCCCATGGTGCTGGGGACAGGTCCTCTCTCCCTGCAGGGCAGCATGATGTGTGAGCAGGAATCCAATGGACGCACCGCTGCATCCTGTGAGTTTGGACTGGATGGACAGATATCTCTCCGCTTTGACACAAAGAATGGACACTGGACAGTGCTGCACAGTGAAGGCAGACTGTTAAAGCAAACATTGGCGAGTGACAGAGCTATGACCGATCTCCTTGTTAGGACCTCAGCTGGAGACTGTAGGAAGTGGCTTCAACAAGTTCTGTGTCCCCTGAGCACACAAGGTAACTCTACAGAGGAAATGAAGTTGTAGGTCCCCTGAAATGACATTCACACTGTGTGTGTGTGTGTGTGTGTGTGTGTGTGTGTGTGTGTGTGTGTTGTGTGTGGTTGGAGAAAGTGACCCATCCACCACGGTGAGGGATTTCTGGAGAATAAGGGCCATAGGTATGTTCTGCGATCCCTCCTTGGGTTTCTCCCTTCCTCACGTCTCTGCCTGCACATAACCTTGGACCACTCACTCACCGGGGATTTCTTGCTGACTGCAACCCTGCGGGCACTGTTCTGTTTCCAGAACTTCTCCTTGTGCTGTTCCCTCTTCTCAGCATCATGTGTCTTCATCTCTCCTGGTCTACTTCTAGAAATCCCTTAACACCACTTCACATCAGCCCTGCGAGGATTCTCTGCCATTTTCCTCAGGTGTCACCTCCTCCTCTGTCCCAGCAGGAGTGATTGTTGTAACCCTTGCTTCCCCCGTTAGCTGTGTGAGCCCCAAGGGGCCGGGGCCCATCTCCTCTCTTTGCTCCAACCCCAGCCTCTGTCACTGTGGCTGCCACACATGGAGGGTAGAAACTGCACAATAGGATGACCTGGGACAGCAGGGGCTGAGGGACATCTCCATGGAACTGGGTTCTGCACGGTTGTCACTCTCATGTTTCCATTACAGCTGCACCAACCACTGCCATAGCCACAGTCCCGCCCAAGGCCGCAACCAACATGCCCATCCCTTCGGTCCTCCCTGTGATCCTCACCTGTGCAATCGTAGTTGGCATCTTAGGCTGGGCCTTTAAGTAACAGGAACTGAGGGCATAATTACAGGTACCATGACAGGTACTGATCGATGGCACACGCACTTCCTGAGCAGCACTTCAAAACGTATGAAGTAAAAATTGGGTCTAGGAATGGTTTACCTCAAAACAAGGAAAGTTCTATTGGGACAGTATCCAGCTATTACTTGAAAGATGGGGGAAATGGCCCTGACCGGTTTGGCTCAGTAGATAGAGTGTCATCCTGTGGACTCAAGGGTCCCAGGTTTGATTCCGGTCAAGGGCATGTACCTTGGTTGCAGGCACATCCCCAGTAGGGAGTCTGCCGGAGGCAACTGATTGGTGTTTCTGTCTCATGGATTTTCCTAACTCTCTATCCCTCTCCCTTCCTCTTTGTAAAAAATCAATAAAATATATCTTTTAAAAAGATGGGGGAAATGTATAGCTAGCGATGGACAGTACTTTGAATAAAGCACTTTAGATGTTTCTTTTGAAATTATCATGTTTTCTTTGATTACAAAATCCGCCTTCTAAATGGTACACCGGACAAGTGCAGTGGAACATCTGTTGTGTAGAGGTAAAGAGTATTACGGAGTGAAATTGAGAAGCCCTGGTAGGTTGATAGTCATCATTCCCCTTATCTTCTTATCTAATAAAAGAGAAACATGGTAATTGGTGTACGACCGCTACCCTTCCCATTGGCTAATCAGGGCCATCTGCAAATTAACTGCCAACTAAGATGGCTGTTAACCGCTAACAAAGATGGCGGCTAATTTGCATACTGAAGGCAGGGTAGGACAGCGCAAGCCGCCATCCAGGCCCCTGTGTGCCAGGGGGGCTAAGGCAAGGGGTTCTGATCACTACACCGAAGCCCTTCCCCGCCCACCGGAGACACGGGCCCACTCCCGTGTGCGATCTGCAGGCTGGCGGGGGCTCAGGCCAAGGCTAGCGGTGCCGATTGCTTTGCCCGCCTACCAGAAACAGGGGGCCCACTCCTGTGTGTGATCTGGGGGGTGGGCAGGGGCTGGGGCCAAGGCAAGCAGTGCCGATCACTTCGCCAGCCTACCAGAAACAGGGGGCCCACTCCTGTGTGCAACCCGGGGGGGTAGGCGGGGGTTGGGGCCAAGGCAAGCGGTGCCGATCGCTCCCCCCCCCCCTGCCTACCAGAGACGGGGGGCCCACTCCCATGTGCCATCCGGGGGCAGGTGGGGGCTGGAGCCAAGGCAAGCGGTGGCAATCGCTTCGCCCACCTACAAGAGACACTGGGGCCCACTCCGTGTGTGATCCGCTGGCGGGCGGGGGCTGGGGATAAGGCAAGCAGTGCTGATTGCTTCGCCCGCCTACGAGAGACAGGGCCCACTCCTGTGTGCAACCTGGGGGTGGGCGGGGGCGGGGGCTGGGGCCAAGGCAAGCGGTAAAGATCGCTTTGCCCCTCTACCAGAGACACGGGGCCCATTCCTGTGTGCGACTCGGGGGTGGGCGGGGGATCAGCGGCGGCATGGCTTGCCTTAGCATGAGCCTCGCCTGCCCGCGGGAGCCATCCAGCCCAGGGCCAGGAAGGCAGGAGGCGACCCTGGAGCACTGGAGCCACCCGGCTCTCCCAGCTGTCCACGCTTCATGAATCCCAGTTTTCCGCGGAGGCCACGGCTGCAGGACCCAGAGCGAGAGACAGGGGAGTGGGCCAAGCACGGCTCTGGCTCGGGCTTGATGGAGGGCACCAGCGCGCTGAGGAGATCTCGCTGAGGAGATCTCCCCAGGGGGCAGCGACTCCCCCTGCTGCCGGGGAGATCTCCTCTGCCCCGGTGCCCTCTGTCCAGCCCCAGCCGCACTCAGCCTGCTCCCCTGTCTCCTGCTCTGCGTCCTGCAGCCGCTGCCTCTGGGGAAACTTGCGATTCATGAAGCGAGGGCAGTGGGGAGGAGGAGGCACCTAAGAAGTCCTCAGCTGCTGGCGCTGGGAGCTGGGAACTTTGTGCCGGGCGCTCCCGGCTGGGCCATGGCAGAGGGGAGCTGGGACTCTGGCCACCACCGCCGCCGCCCCCCAGCTGGCTACTGCTGCTGCTTTGGCTGCTGGAACCTCTGCTGCTGCTTGGGGTCCAGGCGCAGGAGGCTGGCCAGGGGCCTGGGCCAGGTCAGCAGCCCCCGCCGCAGCCTCAGCAGCAACAGAGCGGGCAGCAATACAATGGTGAGTGGGGCCTGAGCCCCGCCCGCCCACCCTGGACACTGGGCCCTCTGAGAGAGAGGGAGAGAGAGAGAGAGAGAGAGAGAGAGAGAGAGAGAGAAAGGCAGAATTTGGCACCCCGCATCCCTCCCTGATCAACCACTGTGATTCAGGCCAGCGAGGGCTGCCTTCAGGCCGCAGCTCCAGGTCCCTCATCCCCACCCCAGGCCCGAGAGCACAGTGCTGGGCAGAGGCACCCAGTGGTTCGGGAATGGAGCGCAGTGAGGGGCCAGCACAAGGTGGGGGGGGGGGTTGTGTTTACACCACCAGGTTCCCCACTTCTGCCCTGTCCGGGCATGCCTCCTCCATCCCCTCAGAGGCCCAGCTCCTGCCTACATGCTTGCTGGGCAGGCCCAACTGCAACGGAGAGTGAGCTATGGCAATCAGGATGGCCACTTCCTGGGATGGGATGGCCAGACGATGGGGATTCATGAGGGCGATGAGGCCCATGGGGCATGCACAGCCCTCTGGCAGTGGGGGTGGCCGGCCAAGCTGAGTCTGGCTACAGTGGGGCCAGTGGGAGCCCGAGGCTACCCCAACCCCCACAGGTCCTGGGCAGACGGTGGCTCAGTGGAGAGTGGTATCTCCATGCATAGTGCCCAGGGGCGGCTGTCAGCTGCTGCAACCCCGCCCCACGCTTCAGGGAGCGGGAGAAGGCTCACAGCCACCAGCACCCTAGGCTGCACTGCGTGGCCTGTGCCTCAGCCTGCCAGGTTGGCAGGGTCCAGAGAAGGTGAGCTGTTCCCTTCCCCCAGTGGTAGAACAGGGAGGAGAGCGCTGGGTTCAGGGAGGGGACCTCAGCTGGTATCCTCCTGGTGTGGGCCCTGGCAGGGGCCGGTGCAGAAGTACCAGGGCACAGTTGCTTCACTGTCTCGGTGAAGTTTGCAACTGACCCAAGGAGGAAACCCGAGAGGGGAAAGGCCGGGAGGCATGAATTGCCAGCACTGTAGCCACTTGAAAACAGCTCCACTTGGAATGTGAGGCGGTTGTATGTTCAGCTGAGAAGTGAGGGGGCTGAACTCCACCATCGCTGGGCTCCTGTCAGTCCAAGGCCCAAGCGTCCACCACGACAAGGGGAGAACAGAGCGAGGGGCCCGGAGGAAGGGAGGACAATTGAAGAAAACCATGTCTAGACTTTCCCCAGCCCTCTCCTTCTTTCTGCTGCCTACAAGAGCCCCAGGCCCGGCCACAGTTCTGTGTCCACCTTTTAGTCCCCTATTCTCCAACCGCAGAGGAAAGAAATAAGGAAGGAGTCTGTGCTACCTTCAGAAAGTATCTATATACCTGATTGGCCAGTTGCCTTCCACAGAGAGAGGCCAGACTTCGGCTTAGGCCTGCTCCTCACAGGGACATCAGTAGGACATCCTGTGAGGGCTCCCAGACTGTTAGAGGGGGCAGGCTGGGCTGAGGGATGCCCCCCGAGTGCACAGATTTTTGTGCACCGGGCCACTAGTCCTATCTAATAAAAGAGAAACATGGTAATTGGCGTACAACCGCTACCCTTCCCATTGGCTAATCAGGGCGATATGCAAATTAACTGCCAGCCAAGATGGCGGCCGGCAGCCAGGCAGCTTAAACTGAACATGAGCCTTGCTTGCTTCAGTGATGGAGGACTCCAACATTCCCCACCTGCCTTGCCAGCCTCTGAGCCTGCAGTTTGAACATTGTAACAAATATAGAAGCTGAACAAAACCCCAGAAACCTGCTTTCAACTAGCCAGGAAATCAGAGCTGGAGTTGATACAGAGTTTCGATTATAGAACCTCAACAAACCAGATACCTACTTTCAGTAGCTGAGGCCTCAGAGCTGGAGCCAAGCCTCAGAGCTAAAGCTGGCCCAGAATTTAAAAAAAAAAAAAAAAAAAGGAGCGGTTGGGAGCTTCAGTCTCAGCCTGAAAACAGCCCTCAGCCCCTCACCCAGACTGGCCAGGCACCCAAGTGGGGACCCCCCACCCTGATCCAGGACACCTTTCAGGGCAAACCAGCCAGCCCCCACCCATGCACCAGGCCTCTATTCTATATAGTAAAAGGGTAATATGCCTCCCAGCACCGGGATCAGCGGAGCAGAGAGGCCTCCTGGCACCAGGATCAGCGTGACAGGGGGCAGCGCCCAAACCCCCTGATCGCCCTGCAGCTCTGTGTGTGACAGGGGGCATGGCTACAACCTCCCTATCTGCCCTGCTCTGTTCCTGACAGGGGAAAGCACCTCAACCCCCTGATCAGCCCTGCTCTGTGCCTCATAGGGGGAGCTCCCCAACCCCCTGATCACCCTGCAGCTCTGTGTGTGACAGGGTGTGGCGCCCCCACCCCCCAACCCCACGGGCCCTGCTCTGTGTGTGATGGGGTAGAGCCATAACCTCCCCATTGGTCCTGCCCTGAGTGTGACAGTGGCAGCACCCCAACCCCCTGATCGGCACTGCTCTGTGGGTGAGAGAAGACGGCGCCCCAACCCCCTGATCCGCCCTGCTCTGTGCATGACGAGGGGAGCTCCCCAACCCCCTGATTGGCCCTGCTCTGTGCGTGACCGGGGGTGGCGCCGCAACCTCCCCATTGACCCTGCCTTGAGTGTGACAGGGGGTGGTGCCCCAACCCCCCAATCGGCCCTACCCTGAGCGTGACTGAGGGTGGCATCGCAACCTCCCAACCCGCCCTGCTCTGTGCATGACAGGGGGCAGCGCCCCAACTCCCCAATCAGCCTTGCTCTGAGCCCGACCAGGGGCTGCACCTAGGGATTGAGCCTGCCCTCTGTCACCCGGGAGCGGGCCTAAGCCAGCAGGTCATTATCTCCTGAGGGGTCCCAGACTGCTAGAGGGCACAGGCCGGGCTGAGGAACCCCCCGCCCAAGTGCACAAATTTTTATGCACCGGGCTTCTAGTTAATTTATAAAGACTGAAATATAGAAATATAACAGAATAAACTGAATTTTTTTTAAAAAAGAAAGTTTGGCTTTGATATAAGCCCTACACTGACTCAGCGTGCCTGGCCAAGAGCCAGTGTTTAGAACAGGAGCAGAGTGGGCTTTGGGGCACTTCTGACCGTCTCATGTGGAGTCACTGTTCGCCAGGGCAGGCATGTCAGGTACTGTGTCAAGACCGAGGGAATGGCGTGTAACGCACACAGAACCACAAGCCTGGACACCTGCATAAGGACTCCATCTGGACACCGATATGAATGGGGCCTCCACTCCCGGTGGGCAATAAGGACTCGGGGTCCGACCTCCCCATGCTGGAGCCTGGCTGCAGCACAGGCAATGCTCAGAGCCCTGCGGGACTTCTCCCCGTATGGGTGCGGCTGCCTGCAGTGCGACCCCCGCCAGCTTCTCTCTCCACCCATGGACCCTCCAGTGGCTGGGAGTCTGCACCTGATGATCGCTTCTAAGGAAGGCTCGCCCGCTGGGTGTGTGAGCTGCGTGTGATTCTATTGGCTCACCCGGGAGGTCTCCCCTAATAAACCTGGCATCTGGGACTCAGAGGCACCATCAAGAGCCGTCCAGTGTGTGCTCATGTGCTCCAGCCACCCCAGGCACCAGTGCAGCCTGCGGGGCGAGGGCTGCCCATCCCAGGAAACAGGAGGCCCTGCAGCCTCGGGCAGTGGCAGTCAGAGAGTGAGGCGGACTCAGGAGGGGACAGCTGGCCATCACAGGCAGGCCGCCCCTCGGAGGCCAGGTGTCCTCAGACTCCGCATTGAACTTGGATTTTCACAGGAAACAGCCAAGGAGCAGCAGCCCCTGCAGGTCCCTGGGAGCGAGCCCGGGCGTGGGCCCTCCACACAGTCCTGCACGGTGACCCCAACATCGGTCGTGATCAACGTCAGAAGAAATCGGCCTCCAGCCCCTCCAAGAACTGCCCTCCCTTCCAGCGCCATCTGCAAGCCATAGCCAGGCCATCACAGAGCCTCAGCGTTCCTGCACACATGCCCCGGGTGGAACTGGGTTCGGTCCCCCACCTGGTCCTCCAGGTCGGATTGGTCTCCCAGCCCGACCCAGCCTGCAAGTCCACCCTCAATGCCAGCAGGGCTCTGTCTGAACAGGCACTGGCTTTGGAAACCTGTGCTTTTGAGACACTTTTTTTTAAAATCAATTTCTGGCTCCTGGTGGGTAAAGGCAAAGTGCTCCCTGGCTCCTGACAGCTCCTCACAATGCCCAGCGCCCCTGCTTCTCACTGCCCCTCCTTCCTGGTGACCTTGGGGTGCCCTTGAGCATGCAGCCCCACCCGCTCTCTTGCCAGCACCAGCATCAGGAGGTAACCAGGGCTCTGAGCAACACAAAGAATGTCAGGTCCCTGGAAGCACCTGACATGAACGCTCTGCAGAGAACAGGTAGGAGACCTCTGTGTGTGACTGTCCTTTCAGTTCAAGTACAAAGCACACACGTAAGGAAGCCAGTGCAATGAGAGGCAGGAAATAGAGCCTAGAGCTGGCCTTGGCTGATGAAGGCATGTGTATGCGTGCAAACACGTATATGTGTGCATATGTGTTGGTGTGGGTAGAGTTTGCGCTGATATGTCTGTGTGTGGTTGTGTGCGCATTGTGTGTATATGTTGCTGTGTGTGTACATGTGTGCATGTATGTTGTGCTTTGCATGTCTGCGTGTTTGAGTGTGCATGTGAGCTGCATGTGTTAGGGCGTGTGTGCATATGTGCAGATCTTCCGTTCTGCTGTTTCTGTGACAGCAGCCTGCTGGCTCCGCTGCCCCTAGAACTCCATCCCCGATCCTGGGGGAAATCCCACAACAGCAGAGCCTCCGTCCTGACACCACAGGCTAGGGAGCCTTGACGAGGGTCACGTGGGGTCTGCAGCCTTTGGCCAGGCCACCCCCTGCACAGCCCCAGCCTGAGTGGGGCTCCTCTTTTCATCCTCTCCTATCAGGAAGGCAGAGGTGGGTGCTGCATGGCAGGCCTGCCCTGCGGAGGAGGCTGCCCTGCCCTGAGGATGTCTGTCCTGCCCCTCAGCGCCCGGGCTCCTTTCCCTTTCTAACTGCATCTAACACCTGTGCACACCCTCTGGGTCTCAGCCCGCTCCCAGGGCTCTGGGGCTGCTGCCAAGGCTGTTTCCTGCCCTGCCCTACCCTGCCCTGCCCCACACAGGCCTCTGGACAGGACAGACCGGAAGCTGCTCTGAGCCTTCCTGGGAGAGAGAGCCCAGGGGAGCCCGGAGGCCGGTGGCAGGGAGGGCTGTTGTACTCCGTCCTCCGGCACAGGGACCCTGGGGGGCCCTAGCACAGTGCTGATCTGCCAGAAGGGACTTCTCCTTTTTCTTTCTTTTTTTTTTTCTTTTTCTTTTTTTTTTTTTTTTTTTTAAATATATTTTATTGATTTTCCACAGAGAAGGGAGAGGGACAGAGAGTTAGAAACATAGATGAGAGAGATCGATCAGCTGCCTCCTGCACACCCCCCACTGGGGATGTGCCCGCAACCAGGGTACATGCCCTTGACCGGAATCGAACCCGGGACCCTTGAGTCCGCAGGCAGACGCTCTATCCACTGAGCCAAACCGGTTCGGCTTTTCTTTTTCTTTTTTTTTTTTTTTTTTTTTAAATTCCAGTCCTTTGTTCATCCAACAGTCAGTTATTTTTTTTAATATATTTTATTGATTTTTTACAGAGAGGAAGGGAGAGAGATAGAGAGAGTTAGAAACATAGATGAGAGAGAAACATCCATCAGCTGCCTCCTGCACATCTCCTATTGGGGATGTGCCCGCAACCCAGGTACATGCCCTTGACCAGAATCGAACCCAGGACCTTTCAGTCCACAGGCCGACGCTCTATCCACTGAGCCAAACCGGTTTCGGCTCCTTTTTCAAATGATTTTACAAACAAGTAAATGGGACAAAAACTGCTTATTGTAAAGAAATACCACTGGCTCCCTGTGTGGGTCTTTGTGTCTCCCTGTTCCCGTCTCCCAGGGCTGGGCCCCACTCCCTGGGGTCAGGGTGCGTCTCCCAGACTCTGCATCTCCAGCTAAGCCGCAGCAAGCAGGCTTCTGCAGATGTGTGTTGCACTGCTGCCCACGTGAAGGTGACCTTAGTGACAAGCTCAATGTCTGCTGCCTTCCTGGAATCATTGGCCAAAGAAATTGCCGGGAGCCGGCCCATCCTTGCTGTTTCAAGGGACCTGGCATATATGGCATACTGTTCTTAATATGTTTGCTCACCTTCTTGGCACTATGTGTTTTAACCAAGGTCACCTCTCTGAGAAAGGTTGTTTCCCCGGGTAGGGATTTTCCCCTGAAGTTAGGGAGGGAATAAAACCCCTTAACTAAGTGCCAGGCGGGTAGTTAATCACTTTAACTACGAACAATCACGCTTAAACTACATAATCTTAACTCCCTGGAATGGAGATAAGAAATGCCCTAACCTTTGGAATAGAGATTGATAGGATTGGAATCAACTGGTATAAATACAGATGTAACAAGACAACAGGAGACAGAACTTAGAAGACAGAGCCTTGACAGAGAACCTAGACACAGAACCTACACGGAACCTAGAGACAGAAGAACTTCGCTGGAGAGAACATGGCAAAAGATCCTGGACAGAAACTGGCCACAGAACCTAGAGACAGAACCTAGCGAGAGAACCTGGCTGAAGAACCTGGCGACCGAATCTGGCTGGAGAACCTAGTGAGAGAATCGAACAA
This sequence comes from Myotis daubentonii, assembly GCF_963259705.1. Lineage (NCBI taxonomy): Eukaryota > Metazoa > Chordata > Mammalia > Chiroptera > Vespertilionidae > Myotis > Myotis daubentonii. Next base: position 7,728,863 of record NC_081842.1, on the reverse strand, counting down.
GAACTTGGCTGGAGATCCTGGCTAGGCTGCTGATCAACTGAACGCTGTCTCCGCGTCATTCCTTCTTCGCCGACTCCGTCCACACCTTTGGGGACCCCTGGACCTGCTAGGGTTGGACCCCAGCAAGAAATGACTCTCTGCCACCTGGTGGTGGGAGTAAGAATCGCATGCGATCATCTGTGGGTTGGTCACCCACTAGAGAGGGTCCAGTCCACCACCCTCGTGAACTGGACAGGATGGCAATCTGATCCTCAGAAGGGTTGATAAACCTGACCAAGATCACACACAGACCAGGACTACCCTGGCTTCCTCAGTGCCTCCCGACTGACAGGTTAAGGGTGACACCTAACACTCACCAGGGGGGCGGTTGAGTCCTGCCTTGGGGTCAGGTAGATGGGGTGGGTCCTGGCCAGGCCATCACCAGAGGGTAACACTAGACAACTGACTCAGCTCTGAAACCTGGATCTCCCCGCTAACAGTGGAGCCCTTTACCAGCTTCTGGGTGGGCTGGATGGCGGGCAACAGGCTCCAATGTGGTTGGCACAGCACCTGGCACACAGTAGGTGCTCAGTGAATGCTTTTCCTGCTACTGCTGCTTAAGGTGGAAACCAGGGCCCACGAGGGGGTGTGGTTCATTCTTGCTCCAAAACCACGTGCCTACATTCAGGTCTCATCTTGGGTGGGAGGAGAGGGTGGGCCTGGGATAAGACAGGCAGCTTCAGAGAGACCTCTCCCTGGTCATTCCTGTGGCCAGGGAGGCGGCCACTGCTGTTCCAGAATCTCCCAAGGTTGCCTGGCCACAGGCATCACCTGGGGAATTATTAAGAGCACAGACTCCTGGCCTCCAGCCCTGCACATCCATCCGGGGGGTCTGGGTGGGGCCTGGGAATCTATGTTTATAAAGCACTCTGGGAGGGTCGTAAAGGCCAGCAGTTTTGGGGGACACTGGCCACCCTCATCTTTTTGTAGTGGGAACAGCCAGGTACCCAAGAGGGGGTGGGGCCTGGCTCTGGTGGCCCAGGCCTGTCTGGGGTGCCCAGAGGGGAGAGTGACTAGAGCTGGATGAGGTGAGGGTGAGGGAGGGCGGCCAGCGGAGACCCAGCAGCAGCAGGTGTGCGGCTCTGAACCCGCCCAGGTGATGCGCTCCAGGTCTCACCAGGGAGACTAGGTGACCTGGAAGGAGGAGGGGAGGGTGCAGAGTGTCCTCTGGGTTCTTCCTGCAACAGCCCCGAGGACTGATGTTGGGCAGGAACCTCTGATGGTGTCAGACTCCCCCCCTGGAGCTGGAAGAGCCAATGTGTGGGTCCAAGGAAGTCGGGGAACCTTCCAGGATGGGGGGCTCTCTCAGCTCCCCTGCCTGGGTTGGGCCCCGGCACTCCCTACAGATCCCCAAGGCGCACGATTCAGGATTCTGAGAGCCTAGCGCCACTGTCACCAGCAGGCCCGCCCAGTGAAAGCAGTGTCTTCAGGCCGCAGTAGTCAGCTCAGCCCCCGGAACAAATACACAGGCGGGGCCTCCAACAGCAGACATTTATGGCCTCACAGTCTGGAAGCTAGAAGTCCAAGATCAAGGTGTCTGCAGGGCTGGTTTCCCCTGAGGCCTCTCGCCTGCACTTGCAGTTGGCTGTTGCCTCCCTGTGTCCTCACCTGGTCGTACCTCTGTGTGTGTGTGTGTGTGTGTGTGTGTGTGTGTGTGTGTGTGTGTCCTAATCTCTTATAGGGACACCCATCCTGTTGGAATAGGTCCACCTAGTGACCTTCATTGAACCTGAACCATCTCCAAATACAGCCACACCCTGAGGTGCTCAGGGCTTCAACTGGGGGACACAGCTCAGCCTATGACAAGGCCTAAGCAAGAACTGCCATGACCACAAGGCCATGGGCATCTAAGGACAGCTCAGTTATGGCTGCAGCCGGCCCCAACAGGACCCCAACCTCCTACTTTTGGTTCGGTGACACACCAGGCTGCACAAAAGTGAAGGCGTCTGTGAGGACAGCCGGTCTGAGGAGACTCAGGGGGAGCTCAGAGACTCCGGCCCCAGCCCCAATGCAGAGGCCACTTTTGCCTCCCACACGGGGCACCCCATGTTCCTTATGGATGTGGATTAACTGGCAGGAGTGGGGGCCTTCCTGCTGGAAGGAGGGGGTGGGTGGGGGTAGGAGGAGTCTGGGGAAACTTCCACGGGGGTGAGGGGTCCAAGCCCAGAGTGATGGACACACACCGGGTGTGTGCATGTGTGCGTCTGTGTCTGTGTGTGTTCGTTGCTTTCCACTTAAAATGACAGCGCACGGTGTCACTGAGTGTGGAAAAGGAATCACTTTGGGAAATTTTTTTGTGTGTGTCCTCCCTTCTGGGGTCTAGTTTGTTCCAGAAAGAGGAAGGCACCACCGAAGGGCTATCTACTGGGCTCCCTGGGAGAGAACCGGTTACCTGACCACACAGGCAGAGCCCATGCGGCCACAATATCTGCTGACTTCCCCATCTGGCCACCCACCTCACCCTCTCTGTGGTCACAGTGCACCTGCCAGGGCCCCTGGCTGAGCCACCCCTGCCCTGAGGCTGTGGGCCCCAGGCCTTGTCTCCTCCCCACCTTAGGGAGTCGGGTGAACACTGAGGCCTCCTGCTCCTGGTGGGGGTGCTCTATCTGGTCTCCCCAAGCCCCTGACGACCCCGTGCCTTTTCCATGGAGGGGGAGGCAGTGAACAGCGCAGATGTGTGTTGCTACTGCTTCCCACTGTGTGCACCCGTGAAGGTGACCTTAGTGACAGGCTTAATGTGTGCTGCCTGCTTGGTGTGTCAGCGGCCAAGGCTCTTCTGCCCCCCTGGTGGTGAATGTTGGAATCGCATGTGCCCATCTGTGGACTGAGCACCACCTAGCGTCCAGGCCGCCACCCTCATGGACTGGTGGGGACGCAGTCTGCTCCTCAGAAGGGTGATAAACCTGCTGCCCGAGGTCTCACAGCAAGTCGTCAGCGGCCCAGGACTACCCTGGCTCCTCAGGGCCTCCGGACTGACAGGCTAAGGGTGGCAGCTAATACTCACCAGGTATCCTCCCGCTGGTCTGGGCCAGGCAGCCTTGTTGGATTCTCGATCCATTGCTGCTGGCTCTTTTTCAGTAAACTGTGGCTCATATGTGCCCGGTTCGATGGAATTTTGGATGTGACTTGGTTTTTACTCACACAATTAATGAGCTGCAGGAGATTCCCAACTGTGCAGCGGCTCCAGAGCCAGAACAGCGCCCCATCCTCCACCCGCCACCACCGCCTTCTTCTCCTCCTCCCGGCCTAACGGGCATGGGGGGGCGGAGCCTGCGGCGGTGGGGCGGAGGCAGAAAACCCTGAGTCTTTTAAGAAAAGAAGGAATGATTGTGAAGTTGGGAAGGAGAACGGAAGTAGTATGTGGCCAGGAGACGGGTGGAGGAAACGGTCTGGGGTCCCGAGGAGAAGGGATGGGAATGCTGGGCACTTCGCCCCAGGAGCAGGGCCCGGCCTGGGGAGGGGCAGCCCGGAGGGGCAGGGGCAGCACGACACTCGGGATTCATTCCCTCCTTGGACCCTATGGATGCGGCTCCTTGACACATTGGGTCGCCCTCGGGCTCCAGATCCCCATGGTGTGGACTGTGGGCACCCAGTTGGGTCCGGTCCTCCTGGCTCCGCTTCTACTACAGGACTGTCCCTGGGCGGAGCTCGGCGGTGAAGCCAGAATGGAACCTGCGGGGCGGAAGGCGGCGGAATGGGGGGCGAGGGGCGCACAAAGACCGGGACCAAGGCGCCCACGGGGGTTCAGAACCTCCCGAGAGTGGGTGCCGCCACGCCCTGTTCAGCTCCCCTCCCGTGTACCAGGCAAGGCGAGGCCAGGGACAGGAAACAGGGGACTTGGGCTACGGAGTGATGTTGGGCTAAGGGGCGGGGTCACGGGGGTCGGGGCGCGAGCAAGAAATGCTGCCAACGCCCAACCCCCACCCCACAGCTCCCGCCCTCCCTGGGAAGAGGGCCCCAGACCAGGGTCGCCCTGTGAACCGGAGATGTTCACGGAGGGTCACGACCCACAGGTGACTGGATACCCCAGCTCTGCTCACACCGCTTTCCCAGGCAAACCCTCTGACACCCCCCTGCTCTCCCCCTGGGCCTTCCCAGCAGGTTTGCCAGAGGTTCACACCCCGCAGTCCAGGCACTCACTTCCCCAGACTCACCCAAGCCACTGCCCCTCCCTAGTCACTGCTCCTCCCCCAGCCCAGCCCCGCCCAGCCCAGCCCAGCCGCTGAATCACTGTCCATTTCACAAGCCCTTCCAGGTATAAGTGGTTCTATTTGGCCTGTGGGTTCAGGCTGGAGTGAATGTGAGAGGATGTGGGACCCACAGGGAGGCCTCCATTCTGTAGACTGGATTCTTTGCCCCAAGGAGCCCACCAGGGACACCCGGTGAAGCCATGGGTGTGAGCTGCGTCCTGCTGGTGCAACATTTCTGGTGTCAAGATCAATCCCCCTGCATTTGTTTTCTTTCTTTTTCTATTTTTATTGAGACACTAGAGGCCCGGTGCACGAAATTCATGCACAATGAGGTCCCTAGGCCTGGTGGGCGATCAGGGGCCGATCTGGGCCCTGAGGCCCCTGCGGGGTCGGGAGAGGAGGTGAAGGTCGCCAGGCGGGTACAGAAGAAACAGATGTCAGACGCCAGATGCTGGCTGCCCTTGGTGCCCCATTACCCCATGGTTCCCCACCTCCTCTCTACCCCCCCCCCCCCCAGCCTCCTTCCATCGTGTCCTGCTGCCACTGGGGGCCTGCTGGCCAGGGGAGGAGTGAGGAAGAGGGGCAGGGAGAGGTTTCCATACCCAGTTTGGAATGTGCAGGAGGCAGCCAATCAATGATTCCATCATCATTGATGTTTCTATTTCTAAATATATATTTTTAAATACAAAGTTTTTAGAGGAAGACAGGCAGGGCAAGGGAGCTATTGACAGGGGGCGTTTGAGATCTTGCTCACATTTCAGAAGGGATAACATCAGGCGGTCCTCAGGGGGTGACAGGTGAGGACTGGCAGGGGGTGGGGCAGGGCACTGCGGCTGAGGAATGGGCTGTGATGACTGGGAAGGGCTGTGACAGTGACACGGAGCGTGTGCTGGGCCATCGCTGGGGTCATTCATCCCCAAGAGGTTTCGATTCCGGAGGGAGGAGCGGGCCTTTCTTAGCCTAAAGGTGAGGCAGCGGCAGGAGTGGGCTGCCTGCTTCCCTGCAAATGTAAACACACAGGGTGTCAGTGAGCAGCCAAGTCAGTGCCCAGCCAGGCCGGTAGCTGGGTGCTGCCGCCTTGCGGCTGTGCTGCGGCGCTATTGGCCAGAGGCCGAGCCACGCCCCCAAGCACAATAGTACAGGAAGCAGCCGGCAGGAAGCAGGAAGGTGGCCAGTGTTATATAAGCGGGGGAGGGGCGGGGAGGGGGGAGCAGAGTTGGAAGTGAGGAGGCCTGAAGGTCGCACTCGGAGGAGCTGCGTCTGCCTGGGAGCTCGATGGGGAGCAGCGGTCGGTCGCTTTGGAGTCTGAGGGGCTGCGCTTGCTGCCGGCACCGTCACCGGTGAGTCCCTGGGAGCCCGCGGCGGCCGCCAAGCTGGGCTGGGCCTGGGGAGGCCTTTCCCTCCTGGAGCTGTTCTTCCCTGGGTGGCCGCGTCGGCTGCTTTCTTTTTTTCCGATTTATTTTTATTTATTGGAAAGCAAGCTCTGGGCTTCGGGTTCCTGGGATCCCTGGGCCATAGCGTGGCCTCCAGGCCTCCCTGCGCCTCTCCCCCTCCCCCTCCTGCGTGGAGCCTCTGCCCCCTGGTGATCAGTGCGCCTCCTAGCGACCGGTCTGGTCTGGGGTTTCGTGTTATGGTTGTTGGGCCTTTATTAGATAGGATAACGGACACAACATTGTATTCCTTTCAAATGTGTAACGTAATGAAGTGTCAGATGTGCCTCCTAATAACTCTCAGTTCACAATACAGTGTTGTCAGCCGCAGTCCCCGTGCCCCGCCTCCCCATGACGGGTTTAGTTTATCCCTGGAGTGTGTGCCCTTTAGATAGGGCGATAGGCCATGGGGTGAAGAGCCCTGGGTGGTGTAAGGCCCACCGGGTGGGGGTGGGAGTCAGGGAGAGGGGGTGAAATATTACAAGAATTACAGTCCCGGGAGTGGAGGGGACCTTAACCGAGGGATGGCAGCAATGCTGTGACACCATTGAGGTGTTTTCACTGAATAAATTCCCTTCCAGTTTCTACCCCCTCGCCCTGCACTCCCTCCCCCTCCACCCTTACACCCCAAAACTGGGGAAAAACAGGCCAAATCTGCGGCCGGGGACGGGAGTGGGGCCGGGGGGCAAGTGTGGGGCATGGCGCGGTCCAGGCGCACGCAGGGCCGGGCCTAATGACTTGGGGGGCGGGGGGATGGGGGTCAGGCGTGTCGTGTGGGCCGGGGCCAAAGGAGGGCCAACGAGATGCGCGATTTTTCGGCCTGACAGTAGTAGGCAACCTCACCCGCTCACCACCTTACTGTCCTGGGTGCGTGCACTGCTGCTGAGGGTCGAGATGGAGGGCTATAGTTCAGAAGGTGTCAGCCCGGTCTTCTTGCTCGTGCTTCTGCTTTGGGAACCCGCTGCTCCCCGCTGTGAGTTGGGGAATGGAATCGGGGCGAGGGAACCTGAGGGATGGAATAGCAGGGAGCCCACGGTGGGGGTGGGGAACCTTCCCGCCGGGTGGGGCACAGACCCACCGACCCCCTCGGCTATCATCTCTGCGGGCGCCGTTCAGTCTCGGGGTGTCCGCTTAGCTGGCTGCCTCTTTCCAGGTGAGAGGGACGGAAATGAGCCTGTGACTTGTCACAAATAGTCCTGGGCGAAGGGACCGGGAGGAAGATGGGAGGAGCCGCGACAGCACGCCCCACCCACCCGCTGGCTGCCCTCAGTGCCCCGCCACGCCCCATGGTTCCTCGCCTCCCGCCCTCCAACTTCCCTCAGTGCCATGGTGCCACCGGGGGCCTCCTGGCCAGGGGAGGAGTGAGGGAGAGGTTTCAATACCCAGTTTGGAATGTGCAGGAGGCAGCTAATCAATGATTATCACCATTGATGTTCTTACTTTATTCCCTCTCTGAAATCAATCAAATATATATTTATAAATGCAAAGTTTTTAGAGGAAGACAGGTAGGGCAAGGGAGCTATTGACAGGGGGCATTTGAGATCTTGCTCACATTTCAGAAGGGATAACATCAGGTGGTCCTCAGGGGGTGACAGGTGAGGACTGGCGGTGGGTGGGGCAGGGCACTGCGGCTGAGGAACGGGCTGTGATGACTGGGAAGGGCTGTGACAGTGACACGGAGCGTGTGCTGGGCCATCGCTGGGGTCATTCATCCCCAAGAGGTTTCGATTCCGGAGGGAGGAGCGGGCCTTTCTTAGCCTAAAGGTGAGGCAGCGGCAGGAGTGGGCTGCCTGCTTCCCTGCAAATGTAAACACACAGGGTGTCAGTGAGCAGCCAAGTCAGTGCCCAGCCAGGCCTGGTGTGCTGCAGCCTTGTGGCTGTGCTGTGGCGCTATTGGCCAGAGGCCGAAGCCAAGCCCCCCAAGCACAATAATAGTACAGGAAGCGGGAAGGTGACCCCAAGCCAGTGTTATATCAGAAGGAGGGGTGCGCAGGAAGCAGAGTTGGAAGTGAGGAGGCCTGAAGGTCGCACTCGGAGGAGCTGCGTCTGCCTGGGAGCTCGATGGGGAGCAGCGGTCGGTCGCTTTGGAGTCTGAGGGGCTGCGCTTGCTGCCGGCACCGTCACCGGTGAGTCCCTGGGAGCCCGCGGCGGCCGCCAAGCTGGGCTGGGCCTGGGGAGGCCTTTCCCTCCTGGAGCTGTTTTTCCCAGGGTGGCCGCGTCGGCTGCTTTTTTTTATATATATATATATATAATTTTAGTTTTAGAAATATTACAAGAATTACAGCCCCAGGAGTGGAGGGGGCCTTAACCGAGGGATGGCAGCAATGCTGTGACACTATTGAGCTGTTTTCACTGAATAAATTCCCTTCCTGTCTCTACCCCTCACCCTGCACTCGCACCCCCTCCACCCCTACATCCCAAAACGGGAAAAACCAGGCCAAATCTGTGGGCTGAGATGGGCAGTGGGGTGGGAGCCAAGGGTGGGGCAAAGTAAAGCGGGTGACGACCACGCCCAGTATTACCTGAAACTACCCGCTGGCTGGACAGATCAGCGGAAGCAGAGGCGGGGCGCAAGGCGGGCTGGGCCAATGGGCCGGGGCGCAAGGCGGGCTGGGCCAATGGGCCGGGGCGCAAGGCGGGCTGGGCCAATGGGCCGGGGCGCAAGGCGGGCTGGGCCAATGGGCCGGGGCGCAAGGCGGGCTGGGCCAATGGGCCGGGGCGCAAGGCGGGCCGGGCAGCCGGGGCGCAAGGCGGGCCGGGCCAATGGGCTGGAGCGCAGGGCTGTATAGGGCGGTGCCAGCTGGGATGTCTACCCGCTGACTGTTGCCCCAGCACACTGTAGCAGTGCTGGAACTTCCTTTGTGGATACGCACTTTTTCTGAGGATCGAGATGGAGGGGTCTGGGTCTGAAGGTGTCAGCCCGGTCTTGTTGCTCGTGCTTCTGTTTTGGGAACCCGCCGCTTCACGCTGTGAGTTGGGGAATGAATCGGGAGGAGGAAAGCTGAGGGGCGAAGCCCACGGTGGGGGTGGGGCACAGACCCCTCTGCGATCATCTCTGCGGGCGCCTTTCAGTCCCTGGCGTGTCTGCATACCTGGCTGCCTCTGTCCAGGTGAGAGAGACGGAAATGAGCCTGTGACTTGTCACAAATAGTCCTGGGCGAAGGGACAGAGAGGAAGATGGGAGAGAGGGCGAAGCCCCTCCTCCACCCTGAGCCGCGACAGCCCGCCCCACCCACCCGCCTCACTAAAGGCTTCTGCAAAGTGGAAGCCCGAGACCCTGCCATCTGCACACGATCAGGACAAAGGGCCGCCGGGCCAGTCCATCAGGGGGTCGCTTGCTGTCCAGAATGGGGGAGGGGCGCTTAGTTACCTTTCTTCCCGCCCCTGCGTTCCTCCCTCACAGGTGCTCCCTCTCTGGGCTACACATTCACAGTCACTCCTAATGGACAACCGTGGTGTGACATTCAAGGCCAGGTCAATGGGAACACATTTCTTCATTATACCTGTGGTGGCCACAAGGTCACACTCATCAGTGTTCTGGAGATGAATGCCACGCAGGCCTGGAGTGACCAGAGAGACGCTCTGCAGTACGTGGTGGAGGAGCTCAAGAAGACCCTGCTGGACATTAGAGCAGAGATTCCTGCAACCAGCGGTACGTTTACAAAACCAGGGTGGAGGCAGAACAGAGGTGCAGGGTGAGGGATCAGTTGTGTTTATGCAAATGTGGGAAGTGGGTACCACCCAAGAGCCTCGGGAGTCAGTGTAGGACACAGAGGACAGAGCAGGACCAGGGGAGCAGAGGGGAGCAGAGGGCTGGACACCAGTGGGGACAAAGGCTCTCAAGACCAAGGCTGACCTCTTCCCCATGGTGCTGGGGACAGGTCCTCTCTCCCTGCAGGGCAGCATGATGTGTGAGCAGGAATCCAATGGACGCACCGCTGCATCCTGTGAGTTTGGACTGGATGGACAGATATCTCTCCGCTTTGACACAAAGAATGGACACTGGACAGTGCTGCACAGTGAAGGCAGACTGTTAAAGCAAACATTGGCGAGTGACAGAGCTATGACCGATCTCCTTGTTAGGACCTCAGCTGGAGACTGTAGGAAGTGGCTTCAACAAGTTCTGTGTCCCCTGAGCACACAAGGTAACTCTACAGAGGAAATGAAGTTGTAGGTCCCCTGAAATGACATTCACACTGTGTGTGTGTGTGTGTGTGTGTGTGTGTGTGTGTGTGTGTGTGTGTTGTGTGTGGTTGGAGAAAGTGACCCATCCACCACGGTGAGGGATTTCTGGAGAATAAGGGCCATAGGTATGTTCTGCGATCCCTCCTTGGGTTTCTCCCTTCCTCACGTCTCTGCCTGCACATAACCTTGGACCACTCACTCACCGGGGATTTCTTGCTGACTGCAACCCTGCGGGCACTGTTCTGTTTCCAGAACTTCTCCTTGTGCTGTTCCCTCTTCTCAGCATCATGTGTCTTCATCTCTCCTGGTCTACTTCTAGAAATCCCTTAACACCACTTCACATCAGCCCTGCGAGGATTCTCTGCCATTTTCCTCAGGTGTCACCTCCTCCTCTGTCCCAGCAGGAGTGATTGTTGTAACCCTTGCTTCCCCCGTTAGCTGTGTGAGCCCCAAGGGGCCGGGGCCCATCTCCTCTCTTTGCTCCAACCCCAGCCTCTGTCACTGTGGCTGCCACACATGGAGGGTAGAAACTGCACAATAGGATGACCTGGGACAGCAGGGGCTGAGGGACATCTCCATGGAACTGGGTTCTGCACGGTTGTCACTCTCATGTTTCCATTACAGCTGCACCAACCACTGCCATAGCCACAGTCCCGCCCAAGGCCGCAACCAACATGCCCATCCCTTCGGTCCTCCCTGTGATCCTCACCTGTGCAATCGTAGTTGGCATCTAGGCTGGGCCTTTAAGTAACAGGAACTGAGGGCATAATTACAGGTACCATGACAGGTACTGATCGATGGCACACGCACTTCCTGAGCAGCACTTCAAAACGTATGAAGTAAAAATTGGGTCTAGGAATGGTTTACCTCAAAACAAGGAAAGTTCTATTGGGACAGTATCCAGCTATTACTTGAAAGATGGGGGAAATGGCCCTGACCGGTTTGGCTCAGTAGATAGAGTGTCATCCTGTGGACTCAAGGGTCCCAGGTTTGATTCCGGTCAAGGGCATGTACCTTGGTTGCAGGCACATCCCCAGTAGGGAGTCTGCCGGAGGCAACTGATTGGTGTTTCTGTCTCATGGATTTTCCTAACTCTCTATCCCTCTCCCTTCCTCTTTGTAAAAAATCAATAAAATATATCTTTTAAAAAGATGGGGGAAATGTATAGCTAGCGATGGACAGTACTTTGAATAAAGCACTTTAGATGTTTCTTTTGAAATTATCATGTTTTCTTTGATTACAAAATCCGCCTTCTAAATGGTACACCGGACAAGTGCAGTGGAACATCTGTTGTGTAGAGGTAAAGAGTATTACGGAGTGAAATTGAGAAGCCCTGGTAGGTTGATAGTCATCATTCCCCTTATCTTCTTATCTAATAAAAGAGAAACATGGTAATTGGTGTACGACCGCTACCCTTCCCATTGGCTAATCAGGGCCATCTGCAAATTAACTGCCAACTAAGATGGCTGTTAACCGCTAACAAAGATGGCGGCTAATTTGCATACTGAAGGCAGGGTAGGACAGCGCAAGCCGCCATCCAGGCCCCTGTGTGCCAGGGGGGCTAAGGCAAGGGGTTCTGATCACTACACCGAAGCCCTTCCCCGCCCACCGGAGACACGGGCCCACTCCCGTGTGCGATCTGCAGGCTGGCGGGGGCTCAGGCCAAGGCTAGCAGTGCCGATTGCTTTGCCCGCCTACCAGAAACAGGGGGCCCACTCCTGTGTGTGATCTGGGGGGTGGGCAGGGGCTGGGGCCAAGGCAAGCAGTGCCGATCACTTCGCCAGCCTACCAGAAACAGGGGGCCCACTCCTGTGTGCAACCCGGGGGGGTAGGCGGGGGTTGGGGCCAAGGCAAGCGGTGCCGATCGCTCCCCCCCCCCCCTGCCTACCAGAGACGGGGGGCCCACTCCCATGTGCCATCCGGGGGCAGGTGGGGGCTGGAGCCAAGGCAAGCGGTGGCAATCGCTTCGCCCACCTACAAGAGACACTGGGGCCCACTCCGTGTGTGATCCGCTGGCGGGCGGGGGCTGGGGATAAGGCAAGCAGTGCTGATTGCTTCGCCCGCCTACGAGAGACAGGGCCCACTCCTGTGTGCAACCTGGGGGTGGGCGGGGGCGGGGGCTGGGGCCAAGGCAAGCGGTAAAGATCGCTTTGCCCCTCTACCAGAGACACGGGGCCCATTCCTGTGTGCGACTCGGGGGTGGGCGGGGGATCAGCGGCGGCATGGCTTGCCTTAGCATGAGCCTCGCCTGCCCGAGGGAGCCATCCAGCCCAGGGCCAGGAAGGCAGGAGGCGACCCTGGAGCACTGGAGCCACCCGGCTCTCCCAGCTGTCCACGCTTCATGAATCCCAGTTTTCCGCGGAGGCCACGGCTGCAGGACCCAGAGCGAGAGACAGGGGAGTGGGCCAAGCACGGCTCTGGCTCGGGCTTGATGGAGGGCACCAGCGCGCTGAGGAGATCTCGCTGAGGAGATCTCCCCAGGGGGCAGCGACTCCCCCTGCTGCCGGGGAGATCTCCTCTGCCCCGGTGCCCTCTGTCCAGCCCCAGCCGCACTCAGCCTGCTCCCCTGTCTCCTGCTCTGCGTCCTGCAGCCGCTGCCTCTGGGGAAACTTGCGATTCATGAAGCGAGGGCAGTGGGGAGGAGGAGGCACCTAAGAAGTCCTCAGCTGCTGGCGCTGGGAGCTGGGAACTTTGTGCCGGGCGCTCCCGGCTGGGCCATGGCAGAGGGGAGCTGGGACTCTGGCCACCACCGCCGCCGCCCCCCAGCTGGCTACTGCTGCTGCTTTGGCTGCTGGAACCTCTGCTGCTGCTTGGGGTCCAGGCGCAGGAGGCTGGCCAGGGGCCTGGGCCAGGTCAGCAGCCCCCGCCGCAGCCTCAGCAGCAACAGAGCGGGCAGCAATACAATGGTGAGTGGGGCCTGAGCCCCGCCCGCCCACCCTGGACACTGGGCCCTCTGAGAGAGAGGGAGAGAGAGAGAGAGAGACAGAGAGAGAGAGAGAGAGAAAGGCAGAATTTGGCACCCCGCATCCCTCCCTGATCAACCACTGTGATTCAGGCCAGCGAGGGCTGCCTTCAGGCCGCAGCTCCAGGTCCCTCATCCCCACCCCAGGCCCGAGAGCACAGTGCTGGGCAGAGGCACCCAGTGGTTCGGGAATGGAGCGCAGTGAGGGGCCAGCACAAGGTGGGGGGGGGGGTTGTGTTTACACCACCAGGTTCCCCACTTCTGCCCTGTCCGGGCATGCCTCCTCCATCCCCTCAGAGGCCCAGCTCCTGCCTACATGCTTGCTGGGCAGGCCCAACTGCAACGGAGAGTGAGCTATGGCAATCAGGATGGCCACTTCCTGGGATGGGATGGCCAGACGATGGGGATTCATGAGGGCGATGAGGCCCATGGGGCATGCACAGCCCTCTGGCAGTGGGGGTGGCCGGCCAAGCTGAGTCTGGCTACAGTGGGGCCAGTGGGAGCCCGAGGCTACCCCAACCCCCACAGGTCCTGGGCAGACGGTGGCTCAGTGGAGAGTGGTATCTCCATGCATAGTGCCCAGGGGCGGCTGTCAGCTGCTGCAACCCCGCCCCACGCTTCAGGGAGCGGGAGAAGGCTCACAGCCACCAGCACCCTAGGCTGCACTGCGTGGCCTGTGCCTCAGCCTGCCAGGTTGGCAGGGTCCAGAGAAGGTGAGCTGTTCCCTTCCCCCAGTGGTAGAACAGGGAGGAGAGCGCTGGGTTCAGGGAGGGGACCTCAGCTGGTATCCTCCTGGTGTGGGCCCTGGCAGGGGCCGGTGCAGAAGTACCAGGGCACAGTTGCTTCACTGTCTCGGTGAAGTTTGCAACTGACCCAAGGAGGAAACCCGAGAGGGGAAAGGCCGGGAGGCATGAATTGCCAGCACTGTAGCCACTTGAAAACAGCTCCACTTGGAATGTGAGGCGGTTGTATGTTCAGCTGAGAAGTGAGGGGGCTGAACTCCACCATCGCTGGGCTCCTGTCAGTCCAAGGCCCAAGCGTCCACCACGACAAGGGGAGAACAGAGCGAGGGGCCCGGAGGAAGGGAGGACAATTGAAGAAAACCATGTCTAGACTTTCCCCAGCCCTCTCCTTCTTTCTGCTGCCTACAAGAGCCCCAGGCCCGGCCACAGTTCTGTGTCCACCTTTTAGTCCCCTATTCTCCAACCGCAGAGGAAAGAAATAAGGAAGGAGTCTGTGCTACCTTCAGAAAGTATCTATATACCTGATTGGCCAGTTGCCTTCCACAGAGAGAGGCCAGACTTCGGCTTAGGCCTGCTCCTCACAGGGACATCAGTAGGACATCCTGTGAGGGCTCCCAGACTGTTAGAGGGGGCAGGCTGGGCTGAGGGATGCCCCCCGAGTGCACAGATTTTTGTGCACCGGGCCACTAGTCCTATCTAATAAAAGAGAAACATGGTAATTGGCGTACAACCGCTACCCTTCCCATTGGCTAATCAGGGCGATATGCAAATTAACTGCCAGCCAAGATGGCGGCCGGCAGCCAGGCAGCTTAAACTGAACATGAGCCTTGCTTGCTTCAGTGATGGAGGACTCCAACATTCCCCACCTGCCTTGCCAGCCTCTGAGCCTGCAGTTTGAACATTGTAACAAATATAGAAGCTGAACAAAACCCCAGAAACCTGCTTTCAACTAGCCAGGAAATCAGAGCTGGAGTTGATACAGAGTTTCGATTATAGAACCTCAACAAACCAGATACCTACTTTCAGTAGCTGAGGCCTCAGAGCTGGAGCCAAGCCTCAGAGCTAAAGCTGGCCCAGAATTTAAAAAAAAAAAAAAAAAAAAAAAAAGGAGCGGTTGGGAGCTTCAGTCTCAGCCTGAAAACAGCCCTCAGCCCCTCACCCAGACTGGCCAGGCACCCAAGTGGGGACCCCCCACCCTGATCCAGGACACCTTTCAGGGCAAACCAGCCAGCCCCCACCCATGCACCAGGCCTCTATTCTATATAGTAAAAGGGTAATATGCCTCCCAGCACCGGGATCAGCGGAGCAGAGAGGCCTCCTGGCACCAGGATCAGCGTGACAGGGGGCAGCGCCCAAACCCCCTGATCGCCCTGCAGCTCTGTGTGTGACAGGGGGCATGGCTACAACCTCCCTATCTGCCCTGCTCTGTTCCTGACAGGGGAAAGCACCTCAACCCCCTGATCAGCCCTGCTCTGTGCCTCATAGGGGGAGCTCCCCAACCCCCTGATCACCCTGCAGCTCTGTGTGTGACAGGGTGTGGCGCCCCCACCCCCCAACCCCACGGGCCCTGCTCTGTGTGTGATGGGGTAGAGCCATAACCTCCCCATTGGTCCTGCCCTGAGTGTGACAGTGGCAGCACCCCAACCCCCTGATCGGCACTGCTCTGTGGGTGAGAGAAGACGGCGCCCCAACCCCCTGATCCGCCCTGCTCTGTGCATGACGAGGGGAGCTCCCCAACCCCCTGATTGGCCCTGCTCTGTGCGTGACCGGGGGTGGCGCCGCAACCTCCCCATTGACCCTGCCTTGAGTGTGACAGGGGGTGGTGCCCCAACCCCCCAATCGGCCCTACCCTGAGCGTGACTGAGGGTGGCATCGCAACCTCCCAATCCGCCCTGCTCTGTGCATGACAGGGGGCAGCGCCCCAACTCCCCAATCAGCCTTGCTCTGAGCCCGACCAGGGGCTGCACCTAGGGATTGAGCCTGCCCTCTGTCACCCGGGAGCGGGCCTAAGCCAGCAGGTCATTATCTCCTGAGGGGTCCCAGACTGCTAGAGGGCACAGGCCGGGCTGAGGAACCCCCCGCCCAAGTGCACAAATTTTTATGCACCGGGCTTCTAGTTAATTTATAAAGACTGAAATATAGAAATATAACAGAATAAACTGAATTTTTTTTAAAAAAGAAAGTTTGGCTTTGATATAAGCCCTACACTGACTCAGCGTGCCTGGCCAAGAGCCAGTGTTTAGAACAGGAGCAGAGTGGGCTTTGGGGCACTTCTGACCGTCTCATGTGGAGTCACTGTTCGCCAGGGCAGGCATGTCAGGTACTGTGTCAAGACCGAGGGAATGGCGTGTAACGCACACAGAACCACAAGCCTGGACACCTGCATAAGGACTCCATCTGGACACCGATATGAATGGGGCCTCCACTCCCGGTGGGCAATAAGGACTCGGGATCCGACCTCCCCATGCTGGAGCCTGGCTGCAGCACAGGCAATGCTCAGAGCCCTGCGGGACTTCTCCCCGTATGGGTGCGGCTGCCTGCAGTGCGACCCCCGCCAGCTTCTCTCTCCACCCATGGACCCTCCAGTGGCTGGGAGTCTGCACCTGATGATCGCTTCTAAGGAAGGCTCGCCCGCTGGGTGTGTGAGCTGCGTGTGATTCTATTGGCTCACCCGGGAGGTCTCCCCTAATAAACCTGGCATCTGGGACTCAGAGGCACCATCAAGAGCCGTCCAGTGTGTGCTCATGTGCTCCAGCCACCCCAGGCACCAGTGCAGCCTGCGGGGCGAGGGCTGCCCATCCCAGGAAATAGGAGGCCCTGCAGCCTCGGGCAGTGGCAGTCAGAGAGTGAGGCGGACTCAGGAGGGGACAGCTGGCCATCACAGGCAGGCCGCCCCTCGGAGGCCAGGTGTCCTCAGACTCCGCATTGAACTTGGATTTTCACAGGAAACAGCCAAGGAGCAGCAGCCCCTGCAGGTCCCTGGGAGCGAGCCCGGGCGTGGGCCCTCCACACAGTCCTGCACGGTGACCCCAACATCGGTCGTGATCAACGTCAGAAGAAATCGGCCTCCAGCCCCTCCAAGAACTGCCCTCCCTTCCAGCGCCATCTGCAAGCCATAGCCAGGCCATCACAGAGCCTCAGCGTTCCTGCACACATGCCCCGGGTGGAACTGGGTTCGGTCCCCCACCTGGTCCTCCAGGTCGGATTGGTCTCCCAGCCCGACCCAGCCTGCAAGTCCACCCTCAATGCCAGCAGGGCTCTGTCTGAACAGGCACTGGCTTTGGAAACCTGTGCTTTTGAGACACTTTTTTTTAAAATCAATTTCTGGCTCCTGGTGGGTAAAGGCAAAGTGCTCCCTGGCTCCTGACAGCTCCTCACAATGCCCAGCGCCCCTGCTTCTCACTGCCCCTCCTTCCTGGTGACCTTGGGGTGCCCTTGAGCATGCAGCCCCACCCGCTCTCTTGCCAGCACCAGCATCAGGAGGTAACCAGGGCTCTGAGCAACACAAAGAATGTCAGGTCCCTGGAAGCACCTGACATGAACGCTCTGCAGAGAACAGGTAGGAGACCTCTGTGTGTGACTGTCCTTTCAGTTCAAGTACAAAGCACACACGTAAGGAAGCCAGTGCAATGAGAGGCAGGAAATAGAGCCTAGAGCTGGCCTTGGCTGATGAAGGCATGTGTATGCGTGCAAACACGTATATGTGTGCATATGTGTTGGTGTGGGTAGAGTTTGCGCTGATATGTCTGTGTGTGGTTGTGTGCGCATTGTGTGTATATGTTGCTGTGTGTGTACATGTGTGCATGTATGTTGTGCTTTGCATGTCTGCGTGTTTGAGTGTGCATGTGAGCTGCATGTGTTAGGGCGTGTGTGCATATGTGCAGATCTTCCGTTCTGCTGTTTCTGTGACAGCAGCCTGCTGGCTCCGCTGCCCCTAGAACTCCATCCCCGATCCTGGGGGAAATCCCACAACAGCAGAGCCTCCGTCCTGACACCACAGGCTAGGGAGCCTTGACGAGGGTCACGTGGGGTCTGCAGCCTTTGGCCAGGCCACCCCCTGCACAGCCCCAGCCTGAGTGGGGCTCCTCTTTTCATCCTCTCCTATCAGGAAGGCAGAGGTGGGTGCTGCATGGCAGGCCTGCCCTGCGGAGGAGGCTGCCCTGCCCTGAGGATGTCTGTCCTGCCCCTCAGCGCCCGGGCTCCTTTCCCTTTCTAACTGCATCTAACACCTGTGCACACCCTCTGGGTCTCAGCCCGCTCCCAGGGCTCTGGGGCTGCTGCCAAGGCTGTTTCCTGCCCTGCCCTACCCTGCCCTGCCCCACACAGGCCTCTGGACAGGACAGACCGGAAGCTGCTCTGAGCCTTCCTGGGAGAGAGAGCCCAGGGGAGCCCGGAGGCCGGTGGCAGGGAGGGCTGTTGTACTCCGTCCTCCGGCACAGGGACCCTGGGGGGCCCTAGCACAGTGCTGATCTGCCAGAAGGGACTTCTCCTTTTTCTTTCTTTTTTTTTTTCTTTTTTTTTTTTTTTTTTTTTTTTTAAATATATTTTATTGATTTTCCACAGAGAAGGGAGAGGGACAGAGAGTTAGAAACATAGATGAGAGAGATCGATCAGCTGCCTCCTGCACACCCCCCACTGGGGATGTGCCCGCAACCAGGGTACATGCCCTTGACCGGAATCGAACCCGGGACCCTTGAGTCCGCAGGCAGACGCTCT
Organism: Myotis daubentonii; assembly: GCF_963259705.1. NCBI lineage: Eukaryota > Metazoa > Chordata > Mammalia > Chiroptera > Vespertilionidae > Myotis > Myotis daubentonii. The sequence continues at coordinate 7,710,598 of NC_081842.1, read as the reverse complement.
ATCCACTGAGCCAAACCGGTTCGGCTTTTCTTTTTCTTTTTTTTTTTTTTTTTTTTTAAATTCCAGTCCTTTGTTCATCCAACAGTCAGTTATTTTTTTTAATATATTTTATTGATTTTTTACAGAGAGGAAGGGAGAGAGATAGAGAGAGTTAGAAACATAGATGAGAGAGAAACATCCATCAGCTGCCTCCTGCACATCTCCTATTGGGGATGTGCCCGCAACCCAGGTACATGCCCTTGACCAGAATCGAACCCAGGACCTTTCAGTCCACAGGCCGACGCTCTATCCACTGAGCCAAACCGGTTTCGGCTCCTTTTTCAAATGATTTTACAAACAAGTAAATGGGACAAAAACTGCTTATTGTAAAGAAATACCACTGGCTCCCTGTGTGGGTCTTTGTGTCTCCCTGTTCCCGTCTCCCAGGGCTGGGCCCCACTCCCTGGGGTCAGGGTGCGTCTCCCAGACTCTGCATCTCCAGCTAAGCCGCAGCAAGCAGGCTTCTGCAGATGTGTGTTGCACTGCTGCCCACGTGAAGGTGACCTTAGTGACAAGCTCAATGTCTGCTGCCTTCCTGGAATCATTGGCCAAAGAAATTGCCGGGAGCCGGCCCATCCTTGCTGTTTCAAGGGACCTGGCATATATGGCATACTGTTCTTAATATGTTTGCTCACCTTCTTGGCACTATGTGTTTTAACCAAGGTCACCTCTCTGAGAAAGGTTGTTTCCCCGGGTAGGGATTTTCCCCTGAAGTTAGGGAGGGAATAAAACCCCTTAACTAAGTGCCAGGCGGGTAGTTAATCACTTTAACTACGAACAATCACGCTTAAACTACATAATCTTAACTCCCTGGAATGGAGATAAGAAATGCCCTAACCTTTGGAATAGAGATTGATAGGATTGGAATCAACTGGTATAAATACAGATGTAACAAGACAACAGGAGACAGAACTTAGAAGACAGAGCCTTGACAGAGAACCTAGACACAGAACCTACACGGAACCTAGAGACAGAAGAACTTCGCTGGAGAGAACATGGCAAAAGATCCTGGACAGAAACTGGCCACAGAACCTAGAGACAGAACCTAGCGAGAGAACCTGGCTGAAGAACCTGGCGACCGAATCTGGCTGGAGAACCTAGTGAGAGAATCGAACAAGAACTTGGCTGGAGATCCTGGCTAGGCTGCTGATCAACTGAACGCTGTCTCCGCGTCATTCCTTCTTCGCCGACTCCGTCCACACCTTTGGGGACCCCTGGACCTGCTAGGGTTGGACCCCAGCAAGAAATGACTCTCTGCCACCTGGTGGTGGGAGTAAGAATCGCATGCGATCATCTGTGGGTTGGTCACCCACTAGAGAGGGTCCAGTCCACCACCCTCGTGAACTGGACAGGATGGCAATCTGATCCTCAGAAGGGTTGATAAACCTGACCAAGATCACACACAGACCAGGACTACCCTGGCTTCCTCAGTGCCTCCCGACTGACAGGTTAAGGGTGACACCTAACACTCACCAGGGGGGCGGTTGAGTCCTGCCTTGGGGTCAGGTAGATGGGGTGGGTCCTGGCCAGGCCATCACCAGAGGGTAACACTAGACAACTGACTCAGCTCTGAAACCTGGATCTCCCCGCTAACAGTGGAGCCCTTTACCAGCTTCTGGGTGGGCTGGATGGCGGGCAACAGGCTCCAATGTGGTTGGCACAGCACCTGGCACACAGTAGGTGCTCAGTGAATGCTTTTCCTGCTACTGCTGCTTAAGGTGGAAACCAGGGCCCACGAGGGGGTGTGGTTCATTCTTGCTCCAAAACCACGTGCCTACATTCAGGTCTCATCTTGGGTGGGAGGAGAGGGTGGGCCTGGGATAAGACAGGCAGCTTCAGAGAGACCTCTCCCTGGTCATTCCTGTGGCCAGGGAGGCGGCCACTGCTGTTCCAGAATCTCCCAAGGTTGCCTGGCCACAGGCATCACCTGGGGAATTATTAAGAGCACAGACTCCTGGCCTCCAGCCCTGCACATCCATCCGGGGGGTCTGGGTGGGGCCTGGGAATCTATGTTTATAAAGCACTCTGGGAGGGTCGTAAAGGCCAGCAGTTTTGGGGGACACTGGCCACCCTCATCTTTTTGTAGTGGGAACAGCCAGGTACCCAAGAGGGGGTGGGGCCTGGCTCTGGTGGCCCAGGCCTGTCTGGGGTGCCCAGAGGGGAGAGTGACTAGAGCTGGATGAGGTGAGGGTGAGGGAGGGCGGCCAGCGGAGACCCAGCAGCAGCAGGTGTGCGGCTCTGAACCCGCCCAGGTGATGCGCTCCAGGTCTCACCAGGGAGACTAGGTGACCTGGAAGGAGGAGGGGAGGGTGCAGAGTGTCCTCTGGGTTCTTCCTGCAACAGCCCCGAGGACTGATGTTGGGCAGGAACCTCTGATGGTGTCAGACTCCCCCCCTGGAGCTGGAAGAGCCAATGTGTGGGTCCAAGGAAGTCGGGGAACCTTCCAGGATGGGGGGCTCTCTCAGCTCCCCTGCCTGGGTTGGGCCCCGGCACTCCCTACAGATCCCCAAGGCGCACGATTCAGGATTCTGAGAGCCTAGCGCCACTGTCACCAGCAGGCCCGCCCAGTGAAAGCAGTGTCTTCAGGCCGCAGTAGTCAGCTCAGCCCCCGGAACAAATACACAGGCGGGGCCTCCAACAGCAGACATTTATGGCCTCACAGTCTGGAAGCTAGAAGTCCAAGATCAAGGTGTCTGCAGGGCTGGTTTCCCCTGAGGCCTCTCGCCTGCACTTGCAGTTGGCTGTTGCCTCCCTGTGTCCTCACCTGGTCGTACCTCTGTGTGTGTGTGTGTGTGTGTGTGTGTGTGTGTGTGTGTGTGTGTCCTAATCTCTTATAGGGACACCCATCCTGTTGGAATAGGTCCACCTAGTGACCTTCATTGAACCTGAACCATCTCCAAATACAGCCACACCCTGAGGTGCTCAGGGCTTCAACTGGGGGACACAGCTCAGCCTATGACAAGGCCTAAGCAAGAACTGCCATGACCACAAGGCCATGGGCATCTAAGGACAGCTCAGTTATGGCTGCAGCCGGCCCCAACAGGACCCCAACCTCCTACTTTTGGTTCGGTGACACACCAGGCTGCACAAAAGTGAAGGCGTCTGTGAGGACAGCCGGTCTGAGGAGACTCAGGGGGAGCTCAGAGACTCCGGCCCCAGCCCCAATGCAGAGGCCACTTTTGCCTCCCACACGGGGCACCCCATGTTCCTTATGGATGTGGATTAACTGGCAGGAGTGGGGGCCTTCCTGCTGGAAGGAGGGGGTGGGTGGGGGTAGGAGGAGTCTGGGGAAACTTCCACGGGGGTGAGGGGTCCAAGCCCAGAGTGATGGACACACACCGGGTGTGTGCATGTGTGCGTCTGTGTCTGTGTGTGTTCGTTGCTTTCCACTTAAAATGACAGCGCACGGTGTCACTGAGTGTGGAAAAGGAATCACTTTGGGAAATTTTTTTGTGTGTGTCCTCCCTTCTGGGGTCTAGTTTGTTCCAGAAAGAGGAAGGCACCACCGAAGGGCTATCTACTGGGCTCCCTGGGAGAGAACCGGTTACCTGACCACACAGGCAGAGCCCATGCGGCCACAATATCTGCTGACTTCCCCATCTGGCCACCCACCTCACCCTCTCTGTGGTCACAGTGCACCTGCCAGGGCCCCTGGCTGAGCCACCCCTGCCCTGAGGCTGTGGGCCCCAGGCCTTGTCTCCTCCCCACCTTAGGGAGTCGGGTGAACACTGAGGCCTCCTGCTCCTGGTGGGGGTGCTCTATCTGGTCTCCCCAAGCCCCTGACGACCCCGTGCCTTTTCCATGGAGGGGGAGGCAGTGAACAGCGCAGATGTGTGTTGCTACTGCTTCCCACTGTGTGCACCCGTGAAGGTGACCTTAGTGACAGGCTTAATGTGTGCTGCCTGCTTGGTGTGTCAGCGGCCAAGGCTCTTCTGCCCCCCTGGTGGTGAATGTTGGAATCGCATGTGCCCATCTGTGGACTGAGCACCACCTAGCGTCCAGGCCGCCACCCTCATGGACTGGTGGGGACGCAGTCTGCTCCTCAGAAGGGTGATAAACCTGCTGCCCGAGGTCTCACAGCAAGTCGTCAGCGGCCCAGGACTACCCTGGCTCCTCAGGGCCTCCGGACTGACAGGCTAAGGGTGGCAGCTAATACTCACCAGGTATCCTCCCGCTGGTCTGGGCCAGGCAGCCTTGTTGGATTCTCGATCCATTGCTGCTGGCTCTTTTTCAGTAAACTGTGGCTCATATGTGCCCGGTTCGATGGAATTTTGGATGTGACTTGGTTTTTACTCACACAATTAATGAGCTGCAGGAGATTCCCAACTGTGCAGCGGCTCCAGAGCCAGAACAGCGCCCCATCCTCCACCCGCCACCACCGCCTTCTTCTCCTCCTCCCGGCCTAACGGGCATGGGGGGGCGGAGCCTGCGGCGGTGGGGCGGAGGCAGAAAACCCTGAGTCTTTTAAGAAAAGAAGGAATGATTGTGAAGTTGGGAAGGAGAACGGAAGTAGTATGTGGCCAGGAGACGGGTGGAGGAAACGGTCTGGGGTCCCGAGGAGAAGGGATGGGAATGCTGGGCACTTCGCCCCAGGAGCAGGGCCCGGCCTGGGGAGGGGCAGCCCGGAGGGGCAGGGGCAGCACGACACTCGGGATTCATTCCCTCCTTGGACCCTATGGATGCGGCTCCTTGACACATTGGGTCGCCCTCGGGCTCCAGATCCCCATGGTGTGGACTGTGGGCACCCAGTTGGGTCCGGTCCTCCTGGCTCCGCTTCTACTACAGGACTGTCCCTGGGCGGAGCTCGGCGGTGAAGCCAGAATGGAACCTGCGGGGCGGAAGGCGGCGGAATGGGGGGCGAGGGGCGCACAAAGACCGGGACCAAGGCGCCCACGGGGGTTCAGAACCTCCCGAGAGTGGGTGCCGCCACGCCCTGTTCAGCTCCCCTCCCGTGTACCAGGCAAGGCGAGGCCAGGGACAGGAAACAGGGGACTTGGGCTACGGAGTGATGTTGGGCTAAGGGGCGGGGTCACGGGGGTCGGGGCGCGAGCAAGAAATGCTGCCAACGCCCAACCCCCACCCCACAGCTCCCGCCCTCCCTGGGAAGAGGGCCCCAGACCAGGGTCGCCCTGTGAACCGGAGATGTTCACGGAGGGTCACGACCCACAGGTGACTGGATACCCCAGCTCTGCTCACACCGCTTTCCCAGGCAAACCCTCTGACACCCCCCTGCTCTCCCCCTGGGCCTTCCCAGCAGGTTTGCCAGAGGTTCACACCCCGCAGTCCAGGCACTCACTTCCCCAGACTCACCCAAGCCACTGCCCCTCCCTAGTCACTGCTCCTCCCCCAGCCCAGCCCCGCCCAGCCCAGCCCAGCCGCTGAATCACTGTCCATTTCACAAGCCCTTCCAGGTATAAGTGGTTCTATTTGGCCTGTGGGTTCAGGCTGGAGTGAATGTGAGAGGATGTGGGACCCACAGGGAGGCCTCCATTCTGTAGACTGGATTCTTTGCCCCAAGGAGCCCACCAGGGACACCCGGTGAAGCCATGGGTGTGAGCTGCGTCCTGCTGGTGCAACATTTCTGGTGTCAAGATCAATCCCCCTGCATTTGTTTTCTTTCTTTTTCTATTTTTATTGAGACACTAGAGGCCCGGTGCACGAAATTCATGCACAATGAGGTCCCTAGGCCTGGTGGGCGATCAGGGGCCGATCTGGGCCCTGAGGCCCCTGCGGGGTCGGGAGAGGAGGTGAAGGTCGCCAGGCGGGTACAGAAGAAACAGATGTCAGACGCCAGATGCTGGCTGCCCTTGGTGCCCCATTACCCCATGGTTCCCCACCTCCTCTCTACCCCCCCCCCCCCCAGCCTCCTTCCATCGTGTCCTGCTGCCACTGGGGGCCTGCTGGCCAGGGGAGGAGTGAGGAAGAGGGGCAGGGAGAGGTTTCCATACCCAGTTTGGAATGTGCAGGAGGCAGCCAATCAATGATTCCATCATCATTGATGTTTCTATTTCTAAATATATATTTTTAAATACAAAGTTTTTAGAGGAAGACAGGCAGGGCAAGGGAGCTATTGACAGGGGGCGTTTGAGATCTTGCTCACATTTCAGAAGGGATAACATCAGGCGGTCCTCAGGGGGTGACAGGTGAGGACTGGCAGGGGGTGGGGCAGGGCACTGCGGCTGAGGAATGGGCTGTGATGACTGGGAAGGGCTGTGACAGTGACACGGAGCGTGTGCTGGGCCATCGCTGGGGTCATTCATCCCCAAGAGGTTTCGATTCCGGAGGGAGGAGCGGGCCTTTCTTAGCCTAAAGGTGAGGCAGCGGCAGGAGTGGGCTGCCTGCTTCCCTGCAAATGTAAACACACAGGGTGTCAGTGAGCAGCCAAGTCAGTGCCCAGCCAGGCCGGTAGCTGGGTGCTGCCGCCTTGCGGCTGTGCTGCGGCGCTATTGGCCAGAGGCCGAGCCACGCCCCCAAGCACAATAGTACAGGAAGCAGCCGGCAGGAAGCAGGAAGGTGGCCAGTGTTATATAAGCGGGGGAGGGGCGGGGAGGGGGGAGCAGAGTTGGAAGTGAGGAGGCCTGAAGGTCGCACTCGGAGGAGCTGCGTCTGCCTGGGAGCTCGATGGGGAGCAGCGGTCGGTCGCTTTGGAGTCTGAGGGGCTGCGCTTGCTGCCGGCACCGTCACCGGTGAGTCCCTGGGAGCCCGCGGCGGCCGCCAAGCTGGGCTGGGCCTGGGGAGGCCTTTCCCTCCTGGAGCTGTTCTTCCCTGGGTGGCCGCGTCGGCTGCTTTCTTTTTTTCCGATTTATTTTTATTTATTGGAAAGCAAGCTCTGGGCTTCGGGTTCCTGGGATCCCTGGGCCATAGCGTGGCCTCCAGGCCTCCCTGCGCCTCTCCCCCTCCCCCTCCTGCGTGGAGCCTCTGCCCCCTGGTGATCAGTGCGCCTCCTAGCGACCGGTCTGGTCTGGGGTTTCGTGTTATGGTTGTTGGGCCTTTATTAGATAGGATAACGGACACAACATTGTATTCCTTTCAAATGTGTAACGTAATGAAGTGTCAGATGTGCCTCCTAATAACTCTCAGTTCACAATACAGTGTTGTCAGCCGCAGTCCCCGTGCCCCGCCTCCCCATGACGGGTTTAGTTTATCCCTGGAGTGTGTGCCCTTTAGATAGGGCGATAGGCCATGGGGTGAAGAGCCCTGGGTGGTGTAAGGCCCACCGGGTGGGGGTGGGAGTCAGGGAGAGGGGGTGAAATATTACAAGAATTACAGTCCCGGGAGTGGAGGGGACCTTAACCGAGGGATGGCAGCAATGCTGTGACACCATTGAGGTGTTTTCACTGAATAAATTCCCTTCCAGTTTCTACCCCCTCGCCCTGCACTCCCTCCCCCTCCACCCTTACACCCCAAAACTGGGGAAAAACAGGCCAAATCTGCGGCCGGGGACGGGAGTGGGGCCGGGGGGCAAGTGTGGGGCATGGCGCGGTCCAGGCGCACGCAGGGCCGGGCCTAATGACTTGGGGGGCGGGGGGATGGGGGTCAGGCGTGTCGTGTGGGCCGGGGCCAAAGGAGGGCCAACGAGATGCGCGATTTTTCGGCCTGACAGTAGTAGGCAACCTCACCCGCTCACCACCTTACTGTCCTGGGTGCGTGCACTGCTGCTGAGGGTCGAGATGGAGGGCTATAGTTCAGAAGGTGTCAGCCCGGTCTTCTTGCTCGTGCTTCTGCTTTGGGAACCCGCTGCTCCCCGCTGTGAGTTGGGGAATGGAATCGGGGCGAGGGAACCTGAGGGATGGAATAGCAGGGAGCCCACGGTGGGGGTGGGGAACCTTCCCGCCGGGTGGGGCACAGACCCACCGACCCCCTCGGCTATCATCTCTGCGGGCGCCGTTCAGTCTCGGGGTGTCCGCTTAGCTGGCTGCCTCTTTCCAGGTGAGAGGGACGGAAATGAGCCTGTGACTTGTCACAAATAGTCCTGGGCGAAGGGACCGGGAGGAAGATGGGAGGAGCCGCGACAGCACGCCCCACCCACCCGCTGGCTGCCCTCAGTGCCCCGCCACGCCCCATGGTTCCTCGCCTCCCGCCCTCCAACTTCCCTCAGTGCCATGGTGCCACCGGGGGCCTCCTGGCCAGGGGAGGAGTGAGGGAGAGGTTTCAATACCCAGTTTGGAATGTGCAGGAGGCAGCTAATCAATGATTATCACCATTGATGTTCTTACTTTATTCCCTCTCTGAAATCAATCAAATATATATTTATAAATGCAAAGTTTTTAGAGGAAGACAGGTAGGGCAAGGGAGCTATTGACAGGGGGCATTTGAGATCTTGCTCACATTTCAGAAGGGATAACATCAGGTGGTCCTCAGGGGGTGACAGGTGAGGACTGGCGGTGGGTGGGGCAGGGCACTGCGGCTGAGGAACGGGCTGTGATGACTGGGAAGGGCTGTGACAGTGACACGGAGCGTGTGCTGGGCCATCGCTGGGGTCATTCATCCCCAAGAGGTTTCGATTCCGGAGGGAGGAGCGGGCCTTTCTTAGCCTAAAGGTGAGGCAGCGGCAGGAGTGGGCTGCCTGCTTCCCTGCAAATGTAAACACACAGGGTGTCAGTGAGCAGCCAAGTCAGTGCCCAGCCAGGCCTGGTGTGCTGCAGCCTTGTGGCTGTGCTGTGGCGCTATTGGCCAGAGGCCGAAGCCAAGCCCCCCAAGCACAATAATAGTACAGGAAGCGGGAAGGTGACCCCAAGCCAGTGTTATATCAGAAGGAGGGGTGCGCAGGAAGCAGAGTTGGAAGTGAGGAGGCCTGAAGGTCGCACTCGGAGGAGCTGCGTCTGCCTGGGAGCTCGATGGGGAGCAGCGGTCGGTCGCTTTGGAGTCTGAGGGGCTGCGCTTGCTGCCGGCACCGTCACCGGTGAGTCCCTGGGAGCCCGCGGCGGCCGCCAAGCTGGGCTGGGCCTGGGGAGGCCTTTCCCTCCTGGAGCTGTTTTTCCCAGGGTGGCCGCGTCGGCTGCTTTTTTATATATATATATATATATATATATAATTTTAGTTTTAGAAATATTACAAGAATTACAGCCCCAGGAGTGGAGGGGGCCTTAACCGAGGGATGGCAGCAATGCTGTGACACTATTGAGCTGTTTTCACTGAATAAATTCCCTTCCTGTCTCTACCCCTCACCCTGCACTCGCACCCCCTCCACCCCTCCATCCCAAAACGGGGAAAAACCAGGCCAAATCTGTGGGCTGAGATGGGCAGTGGGGTGGGAGCCAAGGGTGGGGCAAAGTAAAGCGGGTGACGACCACGCCCAGTATTACCTGAAACTACCCGCTGGCTGGACAGATCAGCGGAAGCAGAGGCGGGGCGCAAGGCGGGCTGGGCCAATGGGCCGGGGCGCAAGGCGGGCTGGGCCAATGGGCCGGGGCGCAAGGCGGGCTGGGCCAATGGGCCGGGGCGCAAGGCGGGCTGGGCCAATGGGCCGGGGCGCAAGGCGGGCTGGGCCAATGGGCCGGGGCGCAAGGCGGGCCGGGCAGCCGGGGCGCAAGGCGGGCCGGGCCAATGGGCCAGGGGCGCAAGGCGGGCCGGGCCTATGGGCCGTGGCGCAAGGCGGGCTGGGCCAATGGGCTGGAGCGCAGGGCTGTATAGGGCGGTGCCAGCTGGGATGTCTACCCGCTGACTGTTGCCCCAGCACACTGTAGCAGTGCTGGAACTTCCTTTGTGGATACGCACTTTTTCTGAGGATCGAGATGGAGGGGTCTGGGTCTGAAGGTGTCAGCCCGGTCTTGTTGCTCGTGCTTCTGTTTTGGGAACCCGCCGCTTCACGCTGTGAGTTGGGGAATGAATCGGGAGGAGGAAAGCTGAGGGGCGAAGCCCACGGTGGGGGTGGGGCACAGACCCCTCTGCGATCATCTCTGCGGGCGCCTTTCAGTCCCTGGCGTGTCTGCATACCTGGCTGCCTCTGTCCAGGTGAGAGAGACGGAAATGAGCCTGTGACTTGTCACAAATAGTCCTGGGCGAAGGGACAGAGAGGAAGATGGGAGAGAGGGCGAAGCCCCTCCTCCACCCTGAGCCGCGACAGCCCGCCCCACCCACCCGCCTCACTAAAGGCTTCTGCAAAGTGGAAGCCCGAGACCCTGCCATCTGCACACGATCAGGACAAAGGGCCGCCAAAGGGCCGCCGGGCCAGTCCATCAGGGGGTCGCTTGCTGTCCAGAATGGGGGAGGGGCGCTTAGTTACCTTTCTTCCCGCCCCTGCGTTCCTCCCTCACAGGTGCTCCCTCTCTGGGCTACACATTCACAGTCACTCCTAATGGACAACCGTGGTGTGACATTCAAGGCCAGGTCAATGGGAACACATTTCTTCATTATACCTGTGGTGGCCACAAGGTCACACTCATCAGTGTTCTGGAGATGAATGCCACGCAGGCCTGGAGTGACCAGAGAGACGCTCTGCAGTACGTGGTGGAGGAGCTCAAGAAGACCCTGCTGGACATTAGAGCAGAGATTCCTGCAACCAGCGGTACGTTTACAAAACCAGGGTGGAGGCAGAACAGAGGTGCAGGGTGAGGGATCAGTTGTGTTTATGCAAATGTGGGAAGTGGGTACCACCCAAGAGCCTCGGGAGTCAGTGTAGGACACAGAGGACAGAGCAGGACCAGGGGAGCAGAGGGGAGCAGAGGGCTGGACACCAGTGGGGACAAAGGCTCTCAAGACCAAGGCTGACCTCTTCCCCATGGTGCTGGGGACAGGTCCTCTCTCCCTGCAGGGCAGCATGATGTGTGAGCAGGAATCCAATGGACGCACCGCTGCATCCTGTGAGTTTGGACTGGATGGACAGATATCTCTCCGCTTTGACACAAAGAATGGACACTGGACAGTGCTGCACAGTGAAGGCAGACTGTTAAAGCAAACATTGGCGAGTGACAGAGCTATGACCGATCTCCTTGTTAGGACCTCAGCTGGAGACTGTAGGAAGTGGCTTCAACAAGTTCTGTGTCCCCTGAGCACACAAGGTAACTCTACAGAGGAAATGAAGTTGTAGGTCCCCTGAAATGACATTCACACTGTGTGTGTGTGTGTGTGTGTGTGTGTGTGTGTGTGTGTGTTGTGTGTGGTTGGAGAAAGTGACCCATCCACCACGGTGAGGGATTTCTGGAGAATAAGGGCCATAGGTATGTTCTGCGATCCCTCCTTGGGTTTCTCCCTTCCTCACGTCTCTGCCTGCACATAACCTTGGACCACTCACTCACCGGGGATTTCTTGCTGACTGCAACCCTGCGGGCACTGTTCTGTTTCCAGAACTTCTCCTTGTGCTGTTCCCTCTTCTCAGCATCATGTGTCTTCATCTCTCCTGGTCTACTTCTAGAAATCCCTTAACACCACTTCACATCAGCCCTGCGAGGATTCTCTGCCATTTTCCTCAGGTGTCACCTCCTCCTCTGTCCCAGCAGGAGTGATTGTTGTAACCCTTGCTTCCCCCGTTAGCTGTGTGAGCCCCAAGGGGCCGGGGCCCATCTCCTCTCTTTGCTCCAACCCCAGCCTCTGTCACTGTGGCTGCCACACATGGAGGGTAGAAACTGCACAATAGGATGACCTGGGACAGCAGGGGCTGAGGGACATCTCCATGGAACTGGGTTCTGCACGGTTGTCACTCTCATGTTTCCATTACAGCTGCACCAACCACTGCCATAGCCACAGTCCCGCCCAAGGCCGCAACCAACATGCCCATCCCTTCGGTCCTCCCTGTGATCCTCACCTGTGCAATCGTAGTTGGCATCTTAGGCTGGGCCTTTAAGTAACAGGAACTGAGGGCATAATTACAGGTACCATGACAGGTACTGATCGATGGCACACGCACTTCCTGAGCAGCACTTCAAAACGTATGAAGTAAAAATTGGGTCTAGGAATGGTTTACCTCAAAACAAGGAAAGTTCTATTGGGACAGTATCCAGCTATTACTTGAAAGATGGGGGAAATGGCCCTGACCGGTTTGGCTCAGTAGATAGAGTGTCATCCTGTGGACTCAAGGGTCCCAGGTTTGATTCCGGTCAAGGGCATGTACCTTGGTTGCAGGCACATCCCCAGTAGGGAGTCTGCCGGAGGCAACTGATTGGTGTTTCTGTCTCATGGATTTTCCTAACTCTCTATCCCTCTCCCTTCCTCTTTGTAAAAAATCAATAAAATATATCTTTTAAAAAGATGGGGGAAATGTATAGCTAGCGATGGACAGTACTTTGAATAAAGCACTTTAGATGTTTCTTTTGAAATTATCATGTTTTCTTTGATTACAAAATCCGCCTTCTAAATGGTACACCGGACAAGTGCAGTGGAACATCTGTTGTGTAGAGGTAAAGAGTATTACGGAGTGAAATTGAGAAGCCCTGGTAGGTTGATAGTCATCATTCCCCTTATCTTCTTATCTAATAAAAGAGAAACATGGTAATTGGTGTACGACCGCTACCCTTCCCATTGGCTAATCAGGGCCATCTGCAAATTAACTGCCAACTAAGATGGCTGTTAACCGCTAACAAAGATGGCGGCTAATTTGCATACTGAAGGCAGGGTAGGACAGCGCAAGCCGCCATCCAGGCCCCTGTGTGCCAGGGGGGCTAAGGCAAGGGGTTCTGATCACTACACCGAAGCCCTTCCCCGCCCACCGGAGACACGGGCCCACTCCCGTGTGCGATCTGCAGGCTGGCGGGGGCTCAGGCCAAGGCTAGCGGTGCCGATTGCTTTGCCCGCCTACCAGAAACAGGGGGCCCACTCCTGTGTGTGATCTGGGGGGTGGGCAGGGGCTGGGGCCAAGGCAAGCAGTGCCGATCACTTCGCCAGCCTACCAGAAACAGGGGGCCCACTCCTGTGTGCAACCCGGGGGGGTAGGCGGGGGTTGGGGCCAAGGCAAGCGGTGCCGATCGCTCCCCCCCCCCCTGCCTACCAGAGACGGGGGGCCCACTCCCATGTGCCATCCGGGGGCAGGTGGGGGCTGGAGCCAAGGCAAGCGGTGGCAATCGCTTCGCCCACCTACAAGAGACACTGGGGCCCACTCCGTGTGTGATCCGCTGGCGGGCGGGGGCTGGGGATAAGGCAAGCAGTGCTGATTGCTTCGCCCGCCTACGAGAGACAGGGCCCACTCCTGTGTGCAACCTGGGGGTGGGCGGGGGCGGGGGCTGGGGCCAAGGCAAGCGGTAAAGATCGCTTTGCCCCTCTACCAGAGACACGGGGCCCATTCCTGTGTGCGACTCGGGGGTGGGCGGGGGATCAGCGGCGGCATGGCTTGCCTTAGCATGAGCCTCGCCTGCCCGCGGGAGCCATCCAGCCCAGGGCCAGGAAGGCAGGAGGCGACCCTGGAGCACTGGAGCCACCCGGCTCTCCCAGCTGTCCACGCTTCATGAATCCCAGTTTTCCGCGGAGGCCACGGCTGCAGGACCCAGAGCGAGAGACAGGGGAGTGGGCCAAGCACGGCTCTGGCTCGGGCTTGATGGAGGGCACCAGCGCGCTGAGGAGATCTCGCTGAGGAGATCTCCCCAGGGGGCAGCGACTCCCCCTGCTGCCGGGGAGATCTCCTCTGCCCCGGTGCCCTCTGTCCAGCCCCAGCCGCACTCAGCCTGCTCCCCTGTCTCCTGCTCTGCGTCCTGCAGCCGCTGCCTCTGGGGAAACTTGCGATTCATGAAGCGAGGGCAGTGGGGAGGAGGAGGCACCTAAGAAGTCCTCAGCTGCTGGCGCTGGGAGCTGGGAACTTTGTGCCGGGCGCTCCCGGCTGGGCCATGGCAGAGGGGAGCTGGGACTCTGGCCACCACCGCCGCCGCCCCCCAGCTGGCTACTGCTGCTGCTTTGGCTGCTGGAACCTCTGCTGCTGCTTGGGGTCCAGGCGCAGGAGGCTGGCCAGGGGCCTGGGCCAGGTCAGCAGCCCCCGCCGCAGCCTCAGCAGCAACAGAGCGGGCAGCAATACAATGGTGAGTGGGGCCTGAGCCCCGCCCGCCCACCCTGGACACTGGGCCCTCTGAGAGAGAGGGAGAGAGAGAGAGAGAGACAGAGAGAGAGAGAGAGAGAGAGAGAGAAAGGCAGAATTTGGCACCCCGCATCCCTCCCTGATCAACCACTGTGATTCAGGCCAGCGAGGGCTGCCTTCAGGCCGCAGCTCCAGGTCCCTCATCCCCACCCCAGGCCCGAGAGCACAGTGCTGGGCAGAGGCACCCAGTGGTTCGGGAATGGAGCGCAGTGAGGGGCCAGCACAAGGTGGGGGGGGGGGTTGTGTTTACACCACCAGGTTCCCCACTTCTGCCCTGTCCGGGCATGCCTCCTCCATCCCCTCAGAGGCCCAGCTCCTGCCTACATGCTTGCTGGGCAGGCCCAACTGCAACGGAGAGTGAGCTATGGCAATCAGGATGGCCACTTCCTGGGATGGGATGGCCAGACGATGGGGATTCATGAGGGCGATGAGGCCCATGGGGCATGCACAGCCCTCTGGCAGTGGGGGTGGCCGGCCAAGCTGAGTCTGGCTACAGTGGGGCCAGTGGGAGCCCGAGGCTACCCCAACCCCCACAGGTCCTGGGCAGACGGTGGCTCAGTGGAGAGTGGTATCTCCATGCATAGTGCCCAGGGGCGGCTGTCAGCTGCTGCAACCCCGCCCCACGCTTCAGGGAGCGGGAGAAGGCTCACAGCCACCAGCACCCTAGGCTGCACTGCGTGGCCTGTGCCTCAGCCTGCCAGGTTGGCAGGGTCCAGAGAAGGTGAGCTGTTCCCTTCCCCCAGTGGTAGAACAGGGAGGAGAGCGCTGGGTTCAGGGAGGGGACCTCAGCTGGTATCCTCCTGGTGTGGGCCCTGGCAGGGGCCGGTGCAGAAGTACCAGGGCACAGTTGCTTCACTGTCTCGGTGAAGTTTGCAACTGACCCAAGGAGGAAACCCGAGAGGGGAAAGGCCGGGAGGCATGAATTGCCAGCACTGTAGCCACTTGAAAACAGCTCCACTTGGAATGTGAGGCGGTTGTATGTTCAGCTGAGAAGTGAGGGGGCTGAACTCCACCATCGCTGGGCTCCTGTCAGTCCAAGGCCCAAGCGTCCACCACGACAAGGGGAGAACAGAGCGAGGGGCCCGGAGGAAGGGAGGACAATTGAAGAAAACCATGTCTAGACTTTCCCCAGCCCTCTCCTTCTTTCTGCTGCCTACAAGAGCCCCAGGCCCGGCCACAGTTCTGTGTCCACCTTTTAGTCCCCTATTCTCCAACCGCAGAGGAAAGAAATAAGGAAGGAGTCTGTGCTACCTTCAGAAAGTATCTATATACCTGATTGGCCAGTTGCCTTCCACAGAGAGAGGCCAGACTTCGGCTTAGGCCTGCTCCTCACAGGGACATCAGTAGGACATCCTGTGAGGGCTCCCAGACTGTTAGAGGGGGCAGGCTGGGCTGAGGGATGCCCCCCGAGTGCACAGATTTTTGTGCACCGGGCCACTAGTCCTATCTAATAAAAGAGAAACATGGTAATTGGCGTACAACCGCTACCCTTCCCATTGGCTAATCAGGGCGATATGCAAATTAACTGCCAGCCAAGATGGCGGCCGGCAGCCAGGCAGCTTAAACTGAACATGAGCCTTGCTTGCTTCAGTGATGGAGGACTCCAACATTCCCCGCCTGCCTTGCCAGCCTCTGAGCCTGCAGTTTGAACATTGTAACAAATATAGAAGCTGAACAAAACCCCAGAAACCTGCTTTCAACTAGCCAGGAAATCAGAGCTGGAGTTGATACAGAGTTTCGATTATAGAACCTCAACAAACCAGATACCTACTTTCAGTAGCTGAGGCCTCAGAGCTGGAGCCAAGCCTCAGAGCTAAAGCTGGCCCAGAATTTAAAAAAAAAAAAAAAAAAGGAGCGGTTGGGAGCTTCAGTCTCAGCCTGAAAACAGCCCTCAGCCCCTCACCCAGACTGGCCAGGCACCCAAGTGGGGACCCCCCACCCTGATCCAGGACACCTTTCAGGGCAAACCAGCCAGCCCCCACCCATGCACCAGGCCTCTATTCTATATAGTAAAAGGGTAATATGCCTCCCAGCACCGGGATCAGCGGAGCAGAGAGGCCTCCTGGCACCAGGATCAGCGTGACAGGGGGCAGCGCCCAAACCCCCTGATCGCCCTGCAGCTCTGTGTGTGACAGGGGGCATGGCTACAACCTCCCTATCTGCCCTGCTCTGTTCCTGACAGGGGAAAGCACCTCAACCCCCTGATCAGCCCTGCTCTGTGCCTCATAGGGGGAGCTCCCCAACCCCCTGATCACCCTGCAGCTCTGTGTGTGACAGGGTGTGGCGCCCCCACCCCCCAACCCCACGGGCCCTGCTCTGTGTGTGATGGGGTAGAGCCATAACCTCCCCATTGGTCCTGCCCTGAGTGTGACAGTGGCAGCACCCCAACCCCCTGATCGGCACTGCTCTGTGGGTGAGAGAAGACGGCGCCCCAACCCCCTGATCCGCCCTGCTCTGTGCATGACGAGGGGAGCTCCCCAAACCCCTGATTGGCCCTGCTCTGTGCGTGACCGGGGGTGGCGCCGCAACCTCCCCATTGACCCTGCCTTGAGTGTGACAGGGGGTGGTGCCCCAACCCCCCAATCGGCCCTACCCTGAGCGTGACTGAGGGTGGCATCGCAACCTCCCAACCCGCCCTGCTCTGTGCATGACAGGGGGCAGCGCCCCAACTCCCCAATCAGCCTTGCTCTGAGCCCGACCAGGGGCTGCACCTAGGGATTGAGCCTGCCCTCTGTCACCCGGGAGCGGGCCTAAGCCAGCAGGTCATTATCTCCTGAGGGGTCCCAGACTGCTAGAGGGCACAGGCCGGGCTGAGGAACCCCCCGCCCAAGTGCACAAATTTTTATGCACCGGGCTTCTAGTTAATTTATAAAGACTGAAATATAGAAATATAACAGAATAAACTGAATTTTTTTAAAAAAAGAAAGTTTGGCTTTGATATAAGCCCTACACTGACTCAGCGTGCCTGGCCAAGAGCCAGTGTTTAGAACAGGAGCAGAGTGGGCTTTGGGGCACTTCTGACCGTCTCATGTGGAGTCACTGTTCGCCAGGGCAGGCATGTCAGGTACTGTGTCAAGACCGAGGGAATGGCGTGTAACGCACACAGAACCACAAGCCTGGACACCTGCATAAGGACTCCATCTGGACACCGATATGAATGGGGCCTCCACTCCCGGTGGGCAATAAGGACTCGGGGTCCGACCTCCCCATGCTGGAGCCTGGCTGCAGCACAGGCAATGCTCAGAGCCCTGCGGGACTTCTCCCCATATGGGTGCGGCTGCCTGCAGTGCGACCCCCGCCAGCTTCTCTCTCCACCCATGGACCCTCCAGTGGCTGGGAGTCTGCACCTGATGATCGCTTCTAAGGAAGGCTCGCCCGCTGGGTGTGTGAGCTGCGTGTGATTCTATTGGCTCACCCGGGAGGTCTCCCCTAATAAACCTGGCATCTGGGACTCAGAGGCACCATCAAGAGCCGTCCAGTGTGTGCTCATGTGCTCCAGCCACCCCAGGCACCAGTGCAGCCTGCGGGGCGAGGGCTGCCCATCCCAGGAAACAGGAGGCCCTGCAGCCTCGGGCAGTGGCAGTCAGAGAGTGAGGCGGACTCAGGAGGGGACAGCTGGCCATCACAGGCAGGCCGCCCCTCGGAGGCCAGGTGTCCTCAGACTCCGCATTGAACTTGGATTTTCACAGGAAACAGCCAAGGAGCAGCAGCCCCTGCAGGTCCCTGGGAGCGAGCCCGGGCGTGGGCCCTCCACACAGACCTACACGGTGACCCCAACATCGGTCGTGATCAGCGTCAGAAGAAATCGGCCTCCAGCCCCTCCAAGAACTGCCCTCCCTTCCAGCGCCATCTGCAAGCCATAGCCAGGCCATCACAGAGCCTCAGCGTTCCTGCACACATGCCCCGGGTGGAACTGGGTTCCTCCCCCACCTGGTCCTCCAGGTCGGATTGGTCTCCCAGCCCAACAGAGCCTGCAAGTCCAGCCTCAATGCCAGCAGGGCTCTGTCTGAAGGGGCACTGGCGTTGAAAACCTGTGCTTTTGAGACACTTTTTTATTTAATCGATTTCTGGCTCCTGGTGGGTAAAGGCAAAGGTGCTCACTGGCTCCTGACAGCTATTCACAATGCCCAGCGCCCCTGCTTCTCACTGCCCCTCCTTCCTGGTGACCTTGGGATGCCCTTGAGCATGCAGCCCCACCCGCTCTCTTGCCAGCACCAGCATCAGGAGGTAACCAGGGCTCTGAGCAACACAAAGAATGTCAGGTCCCTGGAAGCACCTGACATGAACGCTCTGCAGAGAACAGGTAGGAGACCTCTGTGTGTGACTGTCCTTTCAGTTCAAGTACAAAGCACACACGTAAGGAAGCCAGTGCAATGAGGCAGGAAATAGAGCCTAGAGCTGGCCTTGGCTGATGAAGGCATGTGTATGCGTGCAAACACGTATATGTGTGCATATGTGTTGGTGTGGGTAGAGTTTGCGCTGATATGTCTGTGTGTGGTTGTGTGCGCATTGTGTGTATATGTTGCTGTGTGTGTGCACGTGTGCATGTATGTTGTGCTTTGCATGTCTGCGTGTTTGAGTGTGCATGTGAGCTGCATGTGTTAGGGCGTGTGTGCATATGTGCAGATCTTCCGTTCTGCTGTTTCTGTGACAGCAGCCTGCTGGCTCCGCTGCCCCTAGAACTCCATCCCCGATCCTGGGGGAAATCCCACAACAGCAGAGCCTCCGTCCTGACACCACAGGCTAGGGAGCCTTGACGAGGGTCACGTGGGGTCTGCAGCCTTTGGCCAGGCCACCCCCTGCACAGCCCCAGCCTGAGTGGGACTCCCCTTTTCATGCTCCCCTATCAGGAAGGCAGAGGTGGGTGCTGCATGGCAGGCCTGCCCTGCGGAGGAGGCTGCCCTGCCCTGAGGATGTCTGTCCTGCCCCTCAGGCCCGGGCTCCTTTCCCTTTCTAACTGCATCTAACACCTGTGCACACCCTCTGGGTCTCAGCCCGCTCCCAGGGCTCTGGGGCTGCTGCCAAGGCTGTTTCCTGCCCTGCCCTACCCTGCCCTGCCCCACACAGGCCTCTGGACAGGACAGACCGGAAGCTGCTCTGAGCCTTCCTGGGAGAGAGAGCCCAGGGGAGCCCGGAGGCCGGTGGCAGGGAGGGCTGTTGTACTCCGTCCTCCGGCACAGGGACCCTGGGGGGCCCTAGCACAGTGCTGATCTGCCAGAAGGGACTTCTCCTTTTTCTTTCTTTTTTTTTTTCTTTTTCTTTTTTTTTTTTTTAAATTCCAGTCCTTTGTTCATCCAACAGTCAGTTATTTTTTTAATATATTTTATTGATTTTTTACAGAGAGGAAGGGAGAGAGATAGAGAGAGTTAGAAACATCGATGAGAGAGAAACATCAATCAGCTGCCTCCTGCACATCTCCTATTGGGGATGTGCCCGCAACCCAGGTACATGCCCTTGACCAGAATCGAACCCAGGACCTTTCAGTCCACAGGCCGACGCTCTATCCACTGAGCCAAACCGGTTTCGGCTCCTTTTTCAAATGATTTTACAAACAAGTAAATGGGACAAAAACTGCTTATTGTAAAGAAATACCACTGGCTCCCTGTGTGGGTCTTTGTGTCTCCCTGTTCCCGTCTCCCAGGGCTGGGCCCCACTCCCTGGGGTCAGGGTGCGTCTCCCAGACTCTGCATCTCCAGCTAAGCCGCAGCAAGCAGGCTTCTGCAGATGTGTGTTGCACTGCTGCCCACGTGAAGGTGACCTTAGTGACAAGCTCAATGTCTGCTGCCTTCCTGGAATCATTGGCCAAAGAAATTGCCGGGAGCCGGCCCATCCTTGCTGTTTCAAGGGACCTGGCATATATGGCATACTGTTCTTAATATGTTTGCTCACCTTCTTGGCACTATGTGTTTTAACCAAGGTCACCTCTCTGAGAAAGGTTGTTTCCCCGGGTAGGGATTTTCCCCTGAAGTTAGGGAGGGAATAAAACCCCTTAACTAAGTGCCAGGCGGGTAGTTAATCACTTTAACTACGAACAATCACGCTTAAACTACATAATCTTAACTCCCTGGAATGGAGATAAGAAATGCCCTAACCTTTGGAATAGAGATTGATAGGATTGGAATCAACTGGTATAAATACAGATGTAACAAGACAACAGGAGACAGAACTTAGAAGACAGAGCCTTGACAGAGAACCTAGACACAGAACCTACACGGAACCTAGAGACAGAAGAACTTCGCTGGAGAGAACATGGCAAAAGATCCTGGACAGAAACTGGCCACAGAACCTAGAGACAGAACCTAGCGAGAGAACCTGGCTGAAGAACCTGGCGACCGAATCTGGCTGGAGAACCTAGTGAGAGAATCGAACAAGAACTTGGCTGGAGATCCTGGCTAGGCTGCTGATCAACTGAACGCTGTCTCCGCGTCATTCCTTCTTCGCCGACTCCGTCCACACCTTTGGGGACCCCTGGACCTGCTAGGGTTGGACCCCAGCAAGAAATGACTCTCTGCCACCTGGTGGTGGGAGTAAGAATCGCATGCGATCATCTGTGGGTTGGTCACCCACTAGAGAGGGTCCAGTCCACCACCCTCGTGAACTGGACAGGATGGCAATCTGATCCTCAGAAGGGTTGATAAACCTGACCGAGATCACACACAGACCAGGACTACCCTGGCTTCCTCAGTGCCTCCCGACTGACAGGTTAAGGGTGACACCTAACACTCACCAGGGGGGCGGTTGAGTCCTGCCTTGGGGTCAGGTAGATGGGGTGGGTCCTGGCCAGGCCGTCACCAGAGGGTAACACTAGACAACTGACTCAGCTCTGAAACCTGGATCTCCCCGCTAACAGTGGAGCCCTTTACCAGCTTCTGGGTGGGCTGGATGGCGGGCAACAGGCTCCAATGTGGTTGGCACAGCACCTGGCACACAGTAGGTGCTCAGTGAATGCTTTTCCTGCTACTGCTGCTTAAGGTGGAAACCAGGGCCCACGAGGGGGTGTGGTTCATTCTTGCTCCAAAACCACGTGACTACATTCAAGTCTCATCTTGGGTGGGAGGAGAGGGTGACCCTGGGATCAGACAGGCAGCTTCAGAGAGACCTCTCCCTGGTCATTCCTGTGCCCAGGGAGGCGGCCACTACTGTCCCAGAACCTCCCAAGGTTGCCTGGCCACAGGCATCACCTGGGGAATTATTAAGAGCACAGACTCCTGGCCTCCAGGCCTGCACACTTCCATCCGGTGGGTCTGGGTGGGTCTGGGTTGGGCCTGGGAATCTATGTTTATAAAGCACTCTGGGAGGGAGCATGGGCCAGCAGTTTTGGGGGACACTGGCCTCCCTCATCTTTATGGCTTTTGTAGTGGGAACAGCCAGGGACCCAAGAGGGTGTGGGGCCTGGCTCTGGCGGCCCAGGACTGTCTGGGGTGCCCAGAGGGGAGAGTGACTAGAGCTGGATGAGGTGAGGGTGAGGGAGGGCGGCCAGCGGAGACCCAGCAGCAGCAGGTGTGCAGGTTCTGAACCTGCCCAGATGATGGGCTCCAGGTCTCACCAGGGAGACTAGGTGACCTGGAAGGAGGAGGGGGAGGGAGCAGAGTGTCCTCTGGGTTCTTCCTTCAACAGCCCCAAGGACTGATGTTGGGCAGGAACCTCTGATGGTGTCAGACTCCCCCTGGAGCTGGAAGAGCCAATGTGTGGGTCCGAGGAAGTTGGGGAGCATTCCAGGATATGGGGCTCTCTCGGCTCCCCTGAGTGGGCTGGGCCCCGGCAGTCCCTGCAGATCCCCAAGGAGCATGATCCAGGATTCTGAGAGCCTAGCGCCACTGTCACCAGCTGGCCCGCCCAGCGAAAGCAGTGTCTCCAGGCCGCAGTAGTCAGCTCAGCCCCCGGAGCAAATATACAGGCGGGGCCTCCAACAGCAGACGTGTATGGCCTCACAGTCTGGAAGCTAGAAGTCTGAGATGAAGGTGTCTGCAGGGCTGGTTTCCCTGAGGCCTCTCGCCTGCACTTGCAGTTGGCTGTTGCCGCCCTGTGTCCTCAACTGGTCGTACCTCTGTGTGTGTGTGTGTGTCCTAATCTCTTCTTATAGGGACACCCATCCTGTTGGAATAGGGTCCACCTAGTGACCTTCATTGACCCTGAACCATCTCCAAATACAGCCACACCCTGAGGTGCTTAGGGCTTCAACTGGGGGGACACAGCTCAGCCCATGACAAGGCCTAAGCAAGAACTGCAGCCCTAACCAGTTTTGCTCAGTGGATAGAGTGTCAGCCTGAGGACTCAAGGGTCCCAGGTTCGATTCCGGTCAAGGGCATGTACCTTGGTTGTGGGCACATCCCCCAGTAGGGGGTGTGCAGAAGGCAGCTGATCGATGTTTCTCTCTCATCGATGTTTCTATTGATCTCCCTCTCTAAAAATTAAAAAAAAAATAAAAGGAAATGAGACCACAAGTAGTATGTGAGGAGACTGGGGTGGAGGGAAAGGTCAAGGGGTCCCCGCCCTCCCTGGGAAGAGGGCCCCAGCCCAGGGTCGTCCTGTGGACTGGGGATGTTCACAGAGGATCGGTTACTGGATACCCCAGCTCCTCTAACACCCCCACTGCTCTCCCTTCCCATCAGCTTTGCCAGAAGGTCACACCCAGCAATCCAGGCAACTTCCCCAGACTCACCGAAGCCACTGCCCTCCAGAGTCACTGCTCCTCCCCCAGCCAAGCCCCGCCCAGCCCAGCCAAGCCGCTGAATCACTGTCCATTTCACAAGCCCTTCCAGGTATAAGTGGTTCTATTTGGCCTGTGGGTTCAGGCTGGAGTGAATGTGAGAGGATGTGGGACCCACAGGGAGGCCTCCATTCTGTAGACTGGATTCTTTGCCCCAAGAGGCCCACCAGGGACACCCCGTGAAGCCATGGGTGTGAGCTGCATCCTGCTGGTGCAACGTTTCTGGTGTCAGGATCAATCCCCCTGCATTTGTTTTCTTTCTTTTTCTATTTTTATTGAGACACTAGAGGCCTGGTGCACAAAATTCATGCACGATGGGATCCCTAGGCCTGGTGGGCGATCAGGGGCCGATCTGGGCCCTGAGGCCCCTGCGGGGTCAGGAGAGGAGGTGAAGGTCGCCAGGCGGGTGCAGAAGGAACAAATGCCAAACGCCAGACCCAATGTTGCCCTCTGCACCCCACCATCCCATGGTACCCCACCTCCCGCTCCTCCTCCTTCCCTCTGAGCGGTGCTGCCACAGGTGAGGGGAAGGGAGAGGTTTCCATACCCAGTTTGGAATGTGCAGGAGACAGCCAATCAATGATTCTTCATCATCATTGATGTTTCTATCTCTATTCCCTCTCTGAAGTCAATCAAATATATACTTTTTAAATGCAAAGTTTTTAGAGGAAGACAGGTAGGGCAAGGGAGCTATTGACAGGGGGCAACTGAGATCTTGCCCCCATTTCAGATAGGATAACATCAGGTGGTCCTCAGGGGGTGACAGGTGAGGAGTGGCGGTGGGTGGGGCCGGGCACTGCAGCTGAGGAACGGGCTGTGATGACTGGGAAGGGCTGTGACAGTGACACGGAGTGGGTGCTGGGCCATCGCTGGGGTCATTCATCCCCCAGAGGTTTCGATTCCGGAGGGAGGAGCGGGCCTTTCTTAGCCTAAAGGTGAGGCAGCGGCAGGAGTGGGCTGCCTGCTTCCCTGCAAATGTAAACACACAGGGTGTCAGTGAGCAGCCAAGTCAGTGTCCAGCCAGGCCGGTAGCTGGGTGCTGCCGCCCTGTGGCTGTGCTGCGGCGCTATTGGTCCCAGCAGGAGTGATTATTGTAACCCTTGCTTCCCCCATTAGCTGTGTGAGCCCCAAGGGGCCAGGGCCCATCTCCTCTCTTTGCTCCAACCCCAGGCTCTGTCACTGTGGCTCCCACACGTGGAGGGTAGAAACTGCACAATAGGATGACCTGGGACAGCAGGGGCTGAGGGGCATCTCCATGGAACTGGGTTCTGCACGGTTGTCACTCTCATGTTTCCATTACAGCTGCACCAACCACTGCCACAGCCACAGTCCCGCCCAAGGCCGCAACCAACATGCCCATCACTTCGGTCCTCCCTGTGATCCTCACCTGTGCAATCGTAGTTGGCATCTTAGGCTGGGCCTTTAAGTAACAGGAACTGAGGGCATAATTACAGGTACCATGACAGGTACTGATCGATGGCACACGCACTTCCTGAGCAGCACTTCAAAACGTATGAAGAGTGGAAAATTGGGTCTCTGAATGGTTTGCCTCAAAACAAGAAAAGTTCTATTGGGACGGTATCCACAAATTACCTGAAAGATGGGGGAAATGTGTAGCTAGCGGTGGACAGTACTTTGAATAAAGCACTTTTGATGTTTCTTCTGAAATTAT
Source organism: Myotis daubentonii (assembly GCF_963259705.1). Lineage (NCBI taxonomy): Eukaryota > Metazoa > Chordata > Mammalia > Chiroptera > Vespertilionidae > Myotis > Myotis daubentonii. Next base: position 7,686,181 of record NC_081842.1, on the reverse strand, counting down.
CATGTTTCCTTTGATTACAAAATCCGCGTTATTAAATGGTACACCCAATGAGAGAAATGGACCATTGTTGTGTTGAGGTAAAGAGTATTAGGGAGTGAAATTGAGAAGCCCTGATAGGTTGATAGTCGTCATTCCCCTTATTAATTATAAAGACTGAAATGTAGAAATACAACAGAATAAGTTGTATTTTTTTTTTTAAAGTTCGGCTGTGATATAAGCCCTGCCCTGACTCAGCGTGGCGGGCCAAGAGCCAGTGTTTAGAACAGGAGCAGAGTGGGCTTTGGGGCACTTCTGACCATCTCGTGTGGAGTCACTGTTCGCCAGGGCAGGCATGGCAAGTACTGTGTCAAGGCTGAGGGAATGGCGTGTAAGGCACCACACAAACCACAGCCTGGACACCTGCATAAGGACTCCATCTGGACACCGATATGAGTGGGGCCTCCGCTCCCGGTGGGCAATAAGGACTCGGGGTCCGACCTCCCCATGCTGGAGCCTGGCTGCCGAGGGGGCAATGCTCCGAGCCCTGCGGGACTTCCCCCCAGACGGGTGCAGCCGCCTGCAGTGCGATCCCCGCCTGCTTCTCTCTCCACCCACAGACCCTCCAGTGGCTGGGAGTCTGCGCCTGATGATCGCTTCTAAGGAAGGTTCCCCTCTCGGTGTGTGAGCTGCGTGTGATTCTATTGGCTCCCCAGGGAGGTCTCCCCTAATAAACCTGGCATCTGGGACTCAGAGGGGCCATGGGAAGCCGCCCAGTGTGTGCTCATGTGCTCCAGCCACCCCAGGCACCAGTGCAGCCTGCGGGGCGAGGGCTGCCCATCCCAGGAAACAGGAGGCCCTGCAGCCTCGGGCACTGGCAGTCAGTCAGGCAGACTCAGGAGACAGCTGGGCATCACAGGCAGGCCGCCCCTCGGAGGCCACGTGTCCTCAGGCTCCGCATTGAACTTGGATTTTCACAGGAAACAGCCAAGGAGCAGCAGCCCCTGCAGGTCCCTGGGAGCGAGCCCGGGCGTGGGCCCTCCACACAGACCTACACGGTGACCCCAACATCGGTCGTGATCAGCATCAGAAGAAATCAGCCTCCAGCCCCTCCAAGAACTGCCCTCCCTTCCAGCGCCATCTGCAAGCCATGACCTGGCCAGCCCCAGCCTCAGCGTTCCTGCACACATGCCCCGGGTGGAACTGGGTTCCTCCCCCACCTGGTCCTCCAGGTCGGATTGGTCTCCCAGCCCGACGCAGCCTGCAAGTCCAGCCTCAATGCCAGCAGGGCTCTGTCTGAAGGGGCACTGGCTTTGGAAACCTGTGCTGCTTTTTTTTTTTAATATATTTTATTGATTTTTTACAGAGAGGAAGGGAGAGAGATAGAGTTAGAAACATCGATGAGAGAGAAACATCGATCAGCTGCCTCCTGCACATCTCCCACTGGGAATGTGCCCGAAACCAAGGTACATGCCCTTGACTGGAATCGAACCTGGGACCTTTCAGTCCGCAGGCCAACGCTCTATCCACTGAGCCAAATCGGTTTCAGCGGAAACCTGTGCTTTTGAGACACTTTTTTATTTAATCAATTTCTGGCTCCTGGTGGGTAAAGGCAAAGGTGCTCACTGGCTCCTGACAGCTCCTCACAATGCCCAGCGCCCCTGCTTCTCACTGCCCCTCCTTCCTGGTGACCTTGGGATGCCCTTGAGCATGCAGCCCCACCTGCTCTCTTGCCAGCACCAGCATCACAGGTAGGAGACCTCTGTGTGTGACTGTCTTTTCAGTTCAAGTACAAATCACACAGGTAAGGAAGCCAGTGCAATGAGAGGCAGGAAATAGAGCCTAGAGCTTGCCTTGGCTATTGAAGGCATTTGTGTGCGTGCAAACACATGTATGTGTGTGTATATGTGTTTGTGTGTGGAGATTGAGCTGATGTGCATGTGTATGGGTGTGTTCATGTGTTGCTGTGTGTACACTTTTACATGTGTGTTGTGCTTTGCATGTCTGGTTGAGTGTGCATGTGAGCTGCATGTGTTAGGGTGTGTGCATATGTGCAGATCTTTTGTTCTGCTGTTTTCCTGACAGCAGCCTGCACACCGGGTGTGGGGCCCGCCGCCTCCACTGCCCTACAACTCAATCCCCGATCCTGGGGGAAATCAGCAGAGCCTCCACCCTGGCACCATAGGAAGGGAAGCTGTCCTTGATGGGGTCACTTGGGGTTTGCAGCCTTTAGCCACGCTACGCGGACTCTGCTGCCCCCTGGTGGTCTGAATTAGAATCGCATGTGATCATCTGTGGGCTGGGCACCCCCTAGAGAGCGTTGGGTCCACCACCCTCATGAACTGGAGAGGACGGCAATCTGATCCTCAGAAGGGTTGATAAACCTGCCCGAGGTCACAAAGTCGTCAGCAGACCAAGACTACCCTGGCTCCTCAGTGCCTCCTGACTGACAGGTTAAGGGTGACACCTAACACTCATCAGAGAGGTTGAGTCCTGCCTTGGGGTCAGGCAGATGGGGTGGGTCCTGGCCAGGCCATCACCGGTTGGGACACCAGACAAGGGACTCGGCTCCAAAACCTGGATCTCCCCCTTAACGGTAGAGCCCCTTGCCAGCTTCAATGGGGGCTGGATGAGGGCCACCAGGCTCCAATGTGGTTGGCACAGCACCTGGCACACAGTAGGTGCTCAGTGAATGCTTTTCCTTCTACTGCTGCTTAAGGTGGAAACGAGGGTCCACCAGGGGGTGTGGTTCATTCTTCCTCCACAACCACGTGACTACATTCAAGTCTCATCTTGGGTGGGAGGAGAGGGTGTCCCTGGGATCAGAGAGGCAGCTTCAGAGAGATCTCTCCCTGGTCATTCCTGTGCCCAGGGAGGCGGCCACTGCTGTTCCAGAATCTCCCAAGGTTGCCTGGCCACAGGCATCACCTGGGGAATTAAGAGCACAGACTACTGGCCTCCAGGCCTGCACACTTCCATCCCGTGGGTCTGGGTGGGGCCTGGGAATCTATGTTTATAAAGCACTCTGGGAGGATCGCAAAAGCCAGCAGTTTTGGGGTACACTGGCCACCCTCATCTTTATGGCTTTTGTAGTGGGAACAGCCAGGGACCCAAGAGGGTGTGGGGCCTGGCTCTGGCGGCCCAGGCCTGTCTGGGGTGCCCAGAGGGGAGAGTGACTAGAGCTGGATGAGGTGAGGGTGAGGGAGGGCGGCCATCAGAGACCCAGCAGCAGCAGGTGTGCGGCTCTGAACCCGCCCAGGTGATGCGCTCCAGGTCTCACCAGGGAGACTAGGTGACCTGGAAGGAGGAGGGGAGGGAGCAGAGTGTCCTCTGGGTTCTTCCTGCAACAGCCCCGAGGACTGATGTCTGGCAGGAACCTCTGATGGTGTCAGACTCCCCCTGGAGCTGGAAGAGCCAATGTGTGGGTCTGAGGAAGTCAGGGAGCCTTCCAGGATGGGGGGCTCTCTCGGATCCCCTGCCTGGGCTGGGCCCCGGCACTCCCTGCAGATCCCCAAGGCGCACGATTCAGGATTCTGAGAGCCTAGCACCACTGTCACCAGCAGGCCCGCCCAGCCGAAAGCAGTGTCTTCAGGCCGCAGTAGTCAGCTCAGCCCCCGGAACAAATACACAGGCGGGGCCTCCAACAGCAGACGTGTATGGCCTCACAGTCTGGAAGCTAGAAGTCCGAGGTCAAGGTGTCTGCAGGGCTGGTTTCCCCTGAGGCCTCTCGCCTGCACTTGCAGTTGGCTGTTGCCGCCCTGTGTCCTCACCTGGTCGTACCTGTGTGTGTGTGTGTGTGTGTGTGTGTCCTAATCTCTTATAGGGACACCCATCCTGTTGGAATAGGTCCACCTAGTGACCTTCATTGAACCTGAACCATCTCCAAATACAGCCACACCCTGAGGTGCTCAGGGCTTCTACTGGGGGGACACAGCTCAGCCCACGACAAGGCCTAAGCAAGAACTGCCATGACCACAAGGCCACGGGCCTCTAAGGACAGCTCAGTTATGGCTGCAGCCGGACCCAACAGGACCCCGGCCCCTACTTTTAGTTCGATGACAGGACAGGCTGCACAAAAGTGAAGGCGTCTGTGAGGACAGCCGGTCTGAGGAGACTCGGACTCGGGAGGAGCAAGAAGCGAGGAGACTCTGCCCCAGCCCCAATGCTGAGGCCACTTTTGCCTCCCACACGGGGCACCCCATGTTCCTTATGGATGTGGATTAACTGGCAGGAGTGGGGGCCTTCCTGCTGGAAGGATGGGGCAGGTGGGGGTAGGAGGAGTCTGGGTAAACCCCCACAGGGGTGAGGGCCCTTCTTTAGATGGGGACCAAGCCCAGAGTGATGGAGACACACCGGGTGTGTGCATGTGTGCGTCTGTGTCTGTGTGTGTTCGTTGCTTTCCACTTAAAATGACAGCGCACGGTGTCACTGGGTGTGGAAAAGGAATCACTTTGGGAAATTTTTTCTTCGTGTGTCCTCCCTTCTGGGGTCTAGTTTGTTCCAGAAAGAGGGAGGGCACCACCTGAGGGCTGTCTACTGGGCTCCCCAGGAGAGGACCCTTTACCCGGCCTGACCACTCCGGCAGAGCCCATGCGGCCACAATGTCCCCTGGCTTCCCCATCTGGCCACCCACCTCACCCTCTGTGGTCACGGTGCACCTGCCAGGCCCCTGGCTGAGCCACCCCTGCCCTGAGGCTGTGGGCCCCCAGGCCTTGTCTCCTCCCCACCTTAGGGAGTCGGGTGAACACTGAGGCCTCCTGCTCCTGGTGGGGGCGCTCGCTCTGGTCTCCCCAAGCCCCTGACGACCCGCCCCCCCCCCCGTGCCTTTTCCATGGAGGGACAGGCAGTGGGGGCGCTGCCTCCCCTGTGGTGCCAGGGCCTGGTGCCAAATAGAGGTGGACGCGTCCTGCCACGCCCAATGCTGTTTCTCATCCTTTAGGAACCTAGGGGGTAGGATCCCTAAAGGACACCCCAGGGGAGCCCGGAGAGCAGCCCCCCAGGGGCGGGGAGCCTGGCCGAGGGCGAGGCCCCGCCTGGCACCCAGTTCCCAGGAGCACTAGGGAAGGACCTGAGGCTCTCCACCTCCCAGCCTCTTCCCTCCTCCCTCCATCCCTCCGAGTTCTAGAAACCTCTCCCCTCCTGCGAAGCAGGTGGAGGGACTGGAAGCGAGGACATCATGTGTCACTTAGAGACGAGATGGGACAGGAACAGGTGAGCCCCTGTCCTCCCCCTCACACCCCCACTCTGAGCCACGGCACCCCTTCTCCACGACTCCCCACTCTGCCCGCATGGAGACGGCAGGGCCACCAGGCGCAGGGTGCTGTGTCACCTGCTCTTTATTGACTGCCAGGGGCTGCATTGTCAGGGGCGGCCGGACACCCAGGAGCGGACTGCAGAGAGGAAGGAGGAGGGAGGGCGGTCTGAGAGACGCGGGCTGCTGGGGGCCAGGCACGCAGGTCTCCAAGGGACGGCCTCGGGGGCCGGGGACACGGGGGCAGGCCCACAGCCCGGCCCCCGACGCTGGCGCTGCTGCCACGGTCAGGTGCGCTGGCTGGGAGGCACCGGATGGCGCTGCAGGGCTGTTCTCTGGCCTCTCGGTCAGCCACGGCGGGCCTGCGTCCCCCAGGAGCACGGGCAGTTGTCTAGCGAGGCTGGGATGGCTATCACTCCCACTAACTGGCCAGTGTTGGGGTCTGGGTCACCCTGAGGCCACAGCACCTTGACCAAGGCCCCAAGCCCTCCAGGCTATGCCCTCAAACCCTCATTCCCTCGGACAGAAGGAGAAGGACACGAGAAAGAGGAAAGAGAAGGAAGACAAATGCATGGTCGCAGGGGCAGCAGCGGGTGGCAGCCGACGGGAGGCCCAGCTCAGGACGAGGGGGCAGCGCCGGGTTTCTCCTCCCGCGACACGGGGATGGCACGGTCGCTGTGGCCGGCGTCCCCCCCAGATGCGACCTTGGGGCCGGAGAAGGTCAGCATGCCGTCGGCAGACAGGGAGCAGGAGAGAGCCGACTGGTCCACGCTGGAAGGCAGGCGGTAGCGGCGGTGGAACTCGCGGGAGATGTAGCCATGATCGTCCTGGGGGGCAGGGGGGACTGTCAGGCCATCAGCCACCACCGCGCGGCAGCAGCCCCAGGGAGAAGGGCCTCCTGGACAGCACGAGGGTCAAGCCCATGGCCTCTCCCAGGCGGGAGCAGGGAGGCGGGGGCTCCTGGTGAGATCCCCGACCCCGACCCCCACTCCCCCACCCCTACCGCCCTGCACAGCGGTCCTGCCCTGCGGGCCCTTCGCTGCCGAGGAGTTGGCTCCTCTCACTAATTTCCCTCTGAAATCTCATGGATGGTTCTGTTCCTGGCCCGGGTCAGGGTGTCCCTGTACCTGTGACCCTACAGACCGCTCGGGCTCGGGGTCCCTGGATCCACCTGAGGGGTCAGAAAGCCCCACCTGAGCTCAGGAACCCACTCTCCCGGACGCACTAGCCCACATTCGCCCCCTGGGCCGCGTCCCTCCTCCGGGTGGGAAGGCTGAGAACCGCAGGGGAGGGCCGTCCTGGGCTGAGCCGGCTAAACAAGTGGCATGGGCAGCGCCCGCCCCCCTGCCCCCCAACACCCACGCTCCTCCAGCCATTGAAGGAACCCTGGTCTCTGACGCCGGCCACAAGAAGCTGGTGCTGCCAGCATGGTGCCCGCAGGCCCCACGTCCTGTCCACTTCACGTGGGGACAGTGCATGCCTGTGACCGCCCGTGGGCCCCTCCCGGCTCTGCCGGAGACCCTGCCCCTGCCAGCTCCAGTGCCCAGGCTCCCTTACACCCCACCCTGCCTTGGCTGCGGGACAGGGCAGGCCAGGGCCTCCCTGAGCCTGGCCCTGCCACCAGCCAACTCAAGATAACGGGGCGCTGGTCGTGAAGGGCTGCCGAGAGGTGACCGTGTAAACACACACAGTGACTGCAGCACCGATGAATGCCGGCTCCTCTGTCGTCACCACTCGCCCTCCAAAGCTGGGCGCATGACAAAACCTGAGCTCGCCAGCTTGGCGCTGGGCATTTCAGCCGGTCCGTCCTAATCCCACCCCATCGAGCACACAGGTGGTCTGAAGGGAGCAGGACAGCCCCAGGCGTTGGGCGGCAGCTACGCTGAGGACGGGACACCCCCTCCTGGAGGAGCCTGGATCCGGAGCCCTGGGGCGGCCCTCTCACGGCTCGGGGCTCACCTGCCTCTCGCTGTGCTTGCCGTGGATCTCCACGAAGTCCTCCTGCACCTTCACGGTGAGGTCCTCCGGCGAGAAGTGCTTCACGTCCAGGAAGATGGCAAACTTGTCCCGGTCGGATCGGACCTGGAACCCAAATGCTCGGGTGGGTCTCCCTGGGCCGAGGCTCGGGGAGGGGACTGGCTGCTGTGGTCCCTGCCGGGCCGGCCAGAGCGGCCAGGGTGGAGTGGCCGGCGGCTCCGTCCCCAGTTATCAGGACAGACACTGCAGGTCACAGCGCTGGCCTCTCCTTAGACACACGCAGGGGACCAGGGACGGGGGCTGTGTGGACACACGGCTGACAGCCAGACCTGGGTGCAAGGCGGTGGTGTCTGCGGATATCTGGTCGGTAGCGGGCCTGCTGGCTGGTTGCAGCCGGGCAGCTGCTGTGGGCTGGCTGGCTGGTTGGCTACTGGTTGGCTGGCTGGCTGGTTGGTTGGTTGGGTAAGGTTGGTTGTTGGCTGGCTGTCTGGGTGGGCGGACCTAGCACCTGGACTAAAGCCGCTGCCCTGGCTTCCCCTGACCGCCATCAACAGCCTGGGGCCCTGTCCTTTCCCATCGACTGGCCGTGCCCAACAGCCCACGAGGTGGCCGCCACCTGCACACAGAGCACTTCCGGGCGCTGCTCCTCCTCACTCAGAACCTGTGTTTAGGCTGTTCTGGCCGCTGGGGTAGATCCGCGTGTGTCAGCTCTGGGCAGGCCTGCGTTCAGACCAGGGTGGGGACTGCCCAGCCCTCGGGCCGCATAAGGCCCCTGGAATCGTTTGGTCTGGCCCTGCCAAGGCATTACGGTGAGTTCATGAAACGTTCGACCAAATAGAGCAGACTAATTTTTAAGTTGATCATTCTGTATGGCCGCGAGTGATGTTATAAATACCCAAATGGCCCCTGGCAGGAGAAAGGTCCCACCCCTGGTTTAGACGGTGGGCAGACCTGGCACCCAGCACTCGGGGCCTGGGGTCCGTCTCGGGGAGGGAAGACGGGTGGCTCTCGCTGCCTTTCCTTTGGGCCTGGCCTTGGGCACCTTGGGCCTGTGCTGGAATGAGCCACCCTCCGCCTCTCCGCTGGCCGCCCAGGGCTCCCCGTAGGCCCTCTGCTGGGGACCTGGGCAGCACCCCCGACCCAGGCTTCTGCTGCTGAACACACAGCTCGCGTCAGCCATCGAACTTGCCTTGGTGGGGTTGCTCTTGGGGCTTCCAGCCTGTGGTTGGTGCATTACAAACCACATATGGGTCATGAGCTGATGGAGGAAAAGACAGCGGTCGGGTCCAGGCTGGCTCCCTCTCGACCCCTCTCGGGAGGCACAGGAGTCTCTGCTGTAGGGGGCGCCCAACGGGCCTCTGCCGTCAGGAGGGACTGGGGCGAGGGGGAAAGCGCCCCGCAGCTGTCGCCATGCACGCCACACAGTGAGAGGAGAGCTCGGAGCTCCAGGGCAGCCCTCAGAAATCCCAGCCACTGGTCCTCCAGGCACCCTGCCCAGCCCTCCCTGACCAGAGATGCCAGAGTCCTCCCTCACCTCAGAGATGCCAGAGTCCAGCACGGTGCGGAACAGGGACTGGCGGTAGTAGGGGCTGACGGTGGAGGACAGGAAGGGCAGCAGGTCGCACTCGAAGAGGCCCTCGCCGAAAAACTGGTCGAAGAGCCGGCTGGGGTGGAAGGGGCCCAGGGCGCGCCTGAACCAGGGGTGCTGGATGGCGATGTCCATGGTGGGCGTCGGGGCTGCGGGACCCGGGACTCAGCAGGCCTCTGGGTGGCACAGTGGGGACCTGGGCGCGGGGCCTCCCTATATACGCCCCGGACAGGCTGCAGGCGTCAGGGGATTCGTCCGAAAGCGTGAGCTCATGGGGGAAGCTGTCCAGTCAGCAGAAACGGGGCCTGGCTGAGAGCCCGGGCACTGACCTGCAGGCACCCCCAGCAGCGGCTCTCCTAGCGGCTCTTGGCCACCCCTCGGCCACCCCTCACCTGGGGGACAGTGAAGGCTCATCCTTGCCACCGGATGCATTCCCGCTGTCTGCCTGTGTGGCCCTGTGTGGTCATGGCCACCCTCCCTGTGGTGCTCAGACCCGTGTCACAGACTAGGAAACTAAGACACAAGGCTAGACACATGGTCCCTGACCCCACAGCTACCAGGTGAGGGCACTGTTTTTCAAAACAGAATTTCCTCTATCACTTCTTCCTGCCAAAAAAGTTATGCACATTTGTAATTAAGAAATTTGTAATTTCTGTCTCAGGAAAGACAGGAAATACCACGCAATGAAAGGGCCTGTCATTCCAGCTCGGGGGGGCGGGGGGGGGGTCCCTATTGTGGCGTCTGTGCATCCAGAGGGCCGGCAAGTTCACTGTTACGAACGTGGAACACCCCTGGACCTTCCTCCGTGGGTTCACCCTGGTGTCGACCCTGCTGATGTGTCCTTCCTGGGCATGACGTCCCTTAAACCAGGGCCCCGTCAGGCCTGCCACCGTCAGCCAACACAGCGATCGGCAAGGCCTGGCCCTTCTTGGCTTCTCTCTCTGTGGCCTGTCCACTTATCGCTCAGGATGCCTTCCCGAGGGGACCTGCCACCCATCAGCTTTTCTTAAAAAATATTTTTATTGCCGAAACCGGTTTGGCTCAGTGGATAGAGCATCGGCCTGCGGACTGAAAGGTCCCAGGTTCGATTCCGGTCAAGGGCATGTACCTGGGTTGTGGGCACATCCCCAGTAGAAGATGTGCAGGAGGCAACTGATCAATGTTTCTCTCTCATTGATGTTTCTAACTCTCTATCTCTCTCCCTTCCTCTCTGTAAAAAATCAATAAGATATATTTAAAAATATATATATATTTTTTTTTATTGATTTCAGAGAGGAAGGGAGAGGGAAAGAATGATAGAAACATCAATGATGAGAGAGAATCATTGATTGGTTACCTCCTGCACACCCCCTACTGGGGATCGAGCCCACAACCCAGGCACGTGCCCCTGACTGGAATCGAACCCAGGACCCTTCAGTCCACAGGCCGATGCTCTATCCACTGAGCCAAACCAGCCAGGGCCATCCGTCAGCTTTTAGACGTTTGATGTTTCCCGGTGTTAGGGCTTTTGGTGTTTGTCGGTAGCGTGGCCTCTGGGGGGCGTTGTACTAGCTCACACCCACCCACAGCAAAGGAAAATGCCGTGCCCACCCCCTGGGAGCTTGGTGAGGGGCAATCCAGACGGTGAGAAGTCTTACTCATCTTTGTGCCTCCCCAGGTCAAACCCTGTGTGGGACGCACGCACCCTCACAGCCACCCTCGCAGGCTGTCCCCGTCGCAGTGTCTCCCAGCCCCGCTCAGCCTGCCCTCAGCAGCTTGGCATTCTGCAGCCCGGTGCTGACTCGGTCCCCCTCACACAAAGGCCGCTATGTGCTTGGTCTGCAGGATTCCCGTGAGGCCAGCAGTCTGCCGCACAGGCACAAAGCCCAGCACCTGATTTTCCACCCCAGGGCCCAGCAGGGCTCACCCACAAATCCGCACTCTGTAGGCGATGGGCATTGCTGTGGGTCAGCGGGAATGCATTCAGCTAACCCGACTCCGTGAGGTCGGCAGGCTGTCTGGACAGCCCACTGCCAACCCTACCACGACCCACCATGTCCTAGAAGCCGGCCATGCCCTGCCAGCCCCTTCCAGGACAATCATTTAGCTATTTATCTATCTATCTATCTATCCATCCATCTATCTATCTATCTTTCATCTATCTATCTATCTATCTACCTATCTATCATCTGTCTATCCGTCTATCATCTGCATATTTACCATCTATCTATTTATCTGTCATCTAGCTAGCTAGCTGTCATCTGACCTCCTTCTTTGAGAAACTCAGTCTTTGTTCTTGGCCTTCCACTGACTGAATGAGGCCCACCCATCATACAGATTATGGCGGGGAATCTGCTTTCCTTGGAGTCACTGACTTACACATGAATCTCATATTACACATCTTCACACGGCAGCATCTAGACGTGTTCGACCACATAAGTGGGCCCCACGGCCCAGCCAAGGTGACACATAACATTAGCCATCACTCCCGGGGGACCTCGTTGCTTTTCTCAAAGCCGTGGGGAAGGTGAGTGCTAGAGCTGAGGACAGGCCCCCTTATGTTCGGGCTGCTGAGAAATCGCCAGAACCCACAGCAGCTGCAGAGAGATGACAGTGATTCTCGGAGGAGTCGGTGTCAACCTGCTCGAGCTGGGAGCTGTCTGGAGACTCCCACGTGAGGAGAAGAAACACAAGCGGCCCCTGGCGCCTGGAGCCAACCTAGCCCTCGTGGCCAGACCCAGTGGGTTCCCTGGATGAAACCTCCCAGACACAAGCCCAGAGAAGGCTGCTCCAGACGTGATGGAAGGAGGCATAGCTGGGCCGCTGGTGATTGTGTCCAAGCCCAGAAGCAAGGTCGCTGTGCACTCACAAATCCCACCCACCTCCTCTCTTGCGAATGACGACCCACACTTCTGCTTTACCTGGCAAACTTGCCATCATCCAGTCAGGTCCCCCATGGCCCCACCCGAACGTCTCTCCATGTTGCTAAGTCCAGCGTCTGTTCTCAGGCTTCTCCTGGTCTGGCCCTTGGGCAGCTGACCAGCTGGTCACTCCCCCTTCTCAACGTGCCATCTCCACCAGGCTTCTTAGGGCCCACGGTGTCCTGCTCCTCCTCCCACCTCAGAGCTCCCTCCTCAGGGTCTTCTCCTAGTCCCAACCATCAAAATTGGGGCACCCCAGGGATCAGTGCTTGCACCCCTCTCCTGTCTATCCACACTCCTGCCAGGTCAATCTCATCAAGTTGAATTCTCCAAATGCTGCTAGATTCTGAGCTCCCCCATGTGTGTCTGTCTGGGGTGTTTGTTATGCAGCATTACCACAGCAATAGCTGACTGATACACAAGGACTTCCTCCCATGACATTTCACATCCTCCTTCCCTGGTTTAAGTTTATTCCCTAACGTGCAATATACTTATTACCTGCCTTCCCTGCTAAGAGGTAAGCTCCATGAGGACAGCAACTGTTTTGTTCACCACCAGATCTCTGACACTCCACAGAGGAGGCATTGATTGGATGGATGACTGAATGGATGTGATGGGTCTGACATAGAGCTAAGTCCTGGGTGCAGTGGGAGCCTATAGGGGAGCCATTAACCAGGCCCTCGAGGTCAGGGTGGGCTTTCCAGAGGAAGCAACAGCCATCTCAGGCGGCCACAGGACCCACCAAGAGGAGGGTCCTAGAGATTATCCCTGTCACCCAAGTGGGGAAAGCCACCTGGAATAGGCAGGAGTGGGTGATGGCCATAAGGAGAAGGGGGAACAAAATGACCCAAGTACATGATCAAGGCTCGCTCATCAGGCCATCAGCACGTGGGAGAGCTCTCCCATGAGTATGCCTCTCAAGCCACTTCTGTGTAAATACTGGTGTAGCTGCATTTTTAGAAGCAGCTGCTATGCGCTATGCTAACTGAACACAACCACAAAAAAGGCAGCTCCTGCCTTCAGAGAGCCTGTAGCCCCATAGGAGAGGCAGACTGTCAGTCAGAGGGAAACACAAGCAATAAAGAGACAGGACAGAGACAGAGAGGTGAGTGCCGAGTCCACACTTCACAGGGCAGGCCAGTGGGCCGGGAACTCAGGCTGGGTCCATGCTGCAGGCTTGGGGCAGAATTTCTTCTTCCCCAGAAGAACTTGGGTTTTGATTTTAAGACCTTTTTCTCTTTAAAAAAAAATTTTTTTAATTGATTTAAGAAAGGAAGGGAGAGGGAGAGAGAAACATCAATGAATGATGAGAGAGAATCATTGATCGGTGGCTTCCTACACTCCCCCTACTGGAAAATCGAGCCTGCAGCCCGGACATGCGCCCTGACCAGGAATCAAACCATGACCTCCTAATTCATAGGTCGACGCTCAATCACTGAGCCACACCGGCCGGGCTTAAGACCTTTTCAACTGATTGAATGAGGCCCATCCGAAGAACCTAGATTCGTCGCTTTCACTTAAAGGTGGTAGATGTTAACCACATCTACACAAGACCTTCCCAGCAACAGCCTGCTGAGTGATTGAAGCACTGGGGACGGTGTAGCCTGACCCTCCGTGGTGGTGATGGTCACACGGCAATGTGGCTGCACTTCGTGCACAGAACAGTACACTAGAAAGGGCAAAACACTGCATTTTACGTCATGTATATTTTACAATTTTGAAGCACTGACCATCACAGCTCTGATCCATGAGTGCGGATGCCTGGGGACCACCCAGGAGGCGTGGACAAACGCACCAGGAGCCCAGAAGACAGCCCTCGCCCAGGGATGGCTGTGGCTAAAGTCGGTTCCACGTGGCAAACCTCATTTTGCAGCAACTGCTGAGGTGTTTTCAGGAGACACGGCGACGGGTGCCGCAGCCCTAGCGTGTCCCCGTCTTCCCCTCACAGCACAGCCACAGCTGGCTCTCTTTCCCATTTTTAACCAGCTGTTCAGCAGACTCATGCCCCCTCCTAGACGACTGTGCCCTCACCCTCCGACCCCTCCGATGCTGGCGCCTTCACTCTGCTTTGGCAGCTCTCCCGAGACAGAGTCCGGCTGGCAGGGGTGCCGGTCCTTGCCTTTGACCATCTCAGGACATAGTTTAGGGCCAGAGAGGAAGGGAGAGAGATAGAAACATCAATGATGAGAGAGAATCAGCTCAGGTCAGGTCAGATTTTGCAGCAACTTAAATCTTAGCACCAAACTTATAAGGGAAAAAAAAACACCTTTCCGTTTTTATTTATTTATTTATTAGCAGGGAAAGGAGCATTGATGTCGTTTATATCAAATGTCAGATCTGCAATAAATTATAATTACAAACAGGACCACCATCTCATTTATACGAATGGAATTTGAAGTTACTGGGGGGAAAGGACATAGAATGCTTTTCCATTTGGAATGACGAGGCTTATCTATAACACTTCCACAATTCCGGCGACTCTGAAATTTGTAAATAGCTGGGAGTTCACCATTTCTTTCTTCACCTTCACCTTCTGAGTTTTATCCAGAAGATCTTTGCGTGTTTGAATTTTCTGTGCAATGACGAACAATTTCCTCTCGTGTTCAATCCGCTGTGTCAGGCAGTTATATTGCTTTTACCTTTCTTTAGCTATCGGCTTAAGTCGAGTCTGATGAGGAACTCCTTTCATTTCTCCTTCTGCAAGGTCTCTATGGGGGGGGGGGTCTATTAAAGTCTCTGTCCACTAATTCTGGGGCAGTTCGCTGGCGAGTTGCAATGTCAAACCTCCAACTTCCTTTCTAGTGTCAAAAAAGAACACATGCTTATTCTGTTGCTTCCCCTGGAAATCCAGCAGGTGGAGCTCTCTGTCTTTTGATTTCCTTAGCTTCCGCAACCCTTCTCATTTCCATATATTTGACATCCTGAGTTCTCCTCAGTTTCAGCTGTTCTGGAGTAACTTCTTCCTTCGTCTCTGGGATAACATGACCTCCATCCTGGAGTTTAACTCGAGTCATTTTATAGTAGAATTCATCTGGATTTTTTTCAAGAGCTTTCTTTCGAAGAGCTCTGAGGTATTCTTGCTTTTTCCAGGAGTCATTTGCACGAAGTTTGTAATCTTTTTCTCCAGCAGGTCCAGATGTTTTCAAAAGCCAGGCTGGCTTCGCTCTTGGTGTTCCAGCTGTCGGGACGGCTGCCTTCTGAAAAGCTGAGACATAGCTGCTCACGCCTGGGAAAGTTCAGTAGACAACGCTGGCGCCTCACCACTTCAGTCTCGCAGTCCACTGAACCCACAGGAAACAGGCCTAGCTGCCCCTTTCCGTTTTTAGAATTTTTACATTTCAGAATCCCAAATAAGGGACTGTGGATCTTTTCTACCAGAAAATCAAGGAAAAGATAGAACTGTTATCTTCAAAGAGCCCACAGTCAATATCTAATTAGAGATGTCAATATCTAATTAGAGCCCAATTCAGTGATAAAAGTAGCTACTGTTAAATGAACACCTACTAAGTGCCAAGCTCTGTACCTCTCAAAGGCAGGAGTTACTAATCCCATTAGGAAACTAGAGGCCCAGTGCACGAATTCGTGCATGGGTGGGATCCCTCTGGGTGGCCTGCAGGGATCGGGCCAAAACCTGCAGTCCAAAGCTGCCTGCAGCTCCTACCTGTCGCTCCCGCTCATCCAAGCCCCACTGTGCCTGCCGCAGGCTCATGCCCAGATCAGGAGAGGCTCACACTGCCACAGCAGCACTCGCCAGCCATGGGCCCTGTGTCTGGTGCCCTCCCAAGGGGAGTGGCCTGCAGGATTGGGTTGAAACCTGCGCTCTGACATCCCCGGAGGGGTCCCAGATTGTGAGAGGGCGCAGGCCAGGCTGAGGGACACCACTGGTGCCCAATCGGCCAGGGAGGGACCATGGAAGGGCTACAGGGCATGTCTGGCCCATCTTCCTCAGTCCAGGTCAATCAGCCAGATCCCAGCAGCAAGCTAACCTATCAGTTGGAGCATCTGCCCCCTGGTGGTCAGTGCACATCATAGCGACTGTCTGCCCCCTGGTGAACAGTGCATGTCATAGTAAGCAGCTGAGCAGCCATAGCATATCATTAGCATATTATGCTTTGATTGATTTTTCAGTTGTTCTGCCATTCAGTCTATTTGCATATTACCCTTTTATTATATAGGACTAGAGGCCCGGTGCACGAAATTCGGAGGGTATGTCCCTCAGCCCAGCCTGCACCCTCTCCAATCTGGGACCCCTCAAGGGATGTCCGACTGCCCATTTAGAGATGTCCAACTGGCCAGTGTGGAATCGGGCCTAAATGGGCAGTTAGACATCCCTCTCACAATTTAGGACTGCTGGCTCCCAACCATTTGCCTGCCTGCCTGCCTGATCGACACCTAACTGCTCCCCTCCTGGCCCAATTGCCCCCAACTGCCCTCCCCTGCTGGCCTGGTCCTTTCTTGCTGCCCTCCCATGCAGGCCTGGTCCCCCCCAAACTGCCCTCCCCCTGCTGGCCTGGTCCCCCCAACTGCCCCCCCCTGCTGGCCTGGTCCCCCCCAACTGCCCTCCTCCTGTTGGCCATCTTGTGTCCACATGGGGGCGGCCATCTTTGACCACATGGGGGTGGCCATCTTTGTGTTGGAGTGATGGTCAATTTGCATATTACTCTTTTATTAGGATGGAAACTAAGTCCAGAGAAGTGCATAACCATGTGCTATAGACTGACTGTTTATAGCCCCAAAAATTTATTTGTTAAATTCTAACCCCCAATGTGGTGGCATTGGAGGTAGGGCCTCATGAATGGGGTGACTGCCCTTGTAAAAGAGACCCAGAGTGTTCCTTTGCCCCTTCTCCCATGTGAGGTCACAGTGAGACGAAGAGGAAGGAATCTGCCAGTGCTTTGATCTGGGACTTTCTCCAGGACTGGGAGAAATCCATGTCTGTTGTCTAAGCCCTCAGCCTGAGCTAAGACAACAGTAGAGAGGGAGGGAGGGAAAGAGAGCTAGGACAAACAAAAACATCGATTGGCTGCCTCTTGCACATCCCCTTCTGGGGATCAAGCCCACAACCCGGGCCTGTGCCCTGACCAGGAATCAAACCGGCATAGGTGCTGCTGTGGTCATGCAGGACACCCAGCATGGCCAAGAGGAGGAAGAGCAGAGATGGTTGAAGCAGCCAAGGAATTGGAATGCGTGAGGGAGTAAGGGAGTCAGAAACCCAAAGACAACTCACATGGTTGAGGACCTTGTCAGGTCAACACAGCCCTAATCTCCTCTTCAGGACGCTTGTGAGGTGGATGACTGACATTCACTCCATCTGTTGTCAGTTGATAAGCAGTCGGCATCCCAGCTGCTGAGCGCCCCCACTGGGGCTCTCGGATGAACAAGTGGAGAAGCAACTGCGGCGAGGGGACACTGAGACCCCAAATACTGAGAGCGTGTGCAGACCACTGGAGAGGTTCGGTTTGGGTGAGGACTCTTTGCTAACTAAAATCTCTCCTAAGACCGCTGGGGCACTCGGTCCTGTCCTGGGGAGGCATTCCTCCTCTTTGGTTGGTCGCCTCCTGGTATAAAAAGGCACGTTTCGTATTAAATTTGGACTTTATTCCTCCATCTCCCCTCACCTGGAACAATGGTGCCATTAATCTGTCAGTCGTTTGGAGTATGTCTTGCTAATTAAGAGACATCCCGCATGCTATTGGCTTGTGAAATGCCCACAGTGAACCTGCGCTAAATGAACTGCTGGCAAAGACAGATTCGGTTTCTGAGCATAACATTGCCTGCCTCCCGAAACAAAAACGAAACAAAACAGGCTACATCCAGGACCCTGAGGGGCCCAAGGAATCCTCTCAACTTTGGGGGCTAAGATCCCTTTGGGAATCTGACAAAATTATGGACTATATTTGCCCACAGAAAAACAGGCATACACTGAAATCTTGTATACACGTGCCAGGGTCCCATACATACTTACATATGTTAACTCTACACTTATGAATCCCAAATATGCCACTCCACTGGGCCTCTCCCCTGAACTTCAGATGCCCCAATCCGGTAGCTATATGTGGCTATTTAGATTTAAACCTAAATTAATTAAAAGTAAATAACATTTAAAATTCAGGGCCTTTATCATACTAGCCACATTTCAAGGGCTCAAGAGCCATATGTGGTCAGTGGCCATCATATCACTGGACAGCACAGATATAGAGCATATCTGTCATCACAGGACATTGTAGTGGACACTCTTATATATGAATGGTGGCTGGTCACGTCTACCCATGCTGTATTCATACCCATGCTGTATTAGTCAGAAGAGCTACAGTGAGGACCCTAAATATCTTCCTGTTAGGGTGCAAATGAGACTTGGCTGGAAAGTTTGTAAGAAGGACATTCTGAGAAAAGGGAAGTGTGAGGCAGGCTGCCTGCCCTGTTTATCGGAATTCCGACTCAGGGGCATGCCAAAGGCGGTGCCCCTAGTTAGTTGACCTTTCCAAACAAGTCTGTGCACATGCAGACCCTGGTGTTTACTAAAATGCTTATGCTTAATCCTTGGTTGCCCTTGCCTAGAGGACAATGTAAACACATGTGTCCTCCGAGATTACTCACCCTATTGATTGTATCTAAAGATAAAATTTATCTCAAACTGCTGTTACAATAAAAGGATAACGAGACAGGTAATCGAGGCTGCCTGGTTGCTATAGCCAGGCCGTCCCTTAGCCTCTCTTTCACAGCAAACGTTGTGTTGGAGTAACCCATTCATCCGTTGCTCAGGGTCTGCTGGCCAGCCCCGGCATCTTCCCAGGCCCCTTGCCTGCAGGGCAGTTCAGGGAGCAAACACTCGGAACCTGCTCTTTCAGAAGTGGCTTACATAACATCACCTCATATTCCACGGGTCAAAGCAAGGTGCAGGGCCAAGTCCCAAGCAGTAGGTGGGTCATCACATGGCCTCTGCCTGTGGTGACCCAGGGGCAGGCAGGACAGGAAGGAAAGGCTGTGAAAAAATAACACGGTCCATGCAGAGGCCAGACTACCCCAGATCAGTTGCTCCTCAGCCATTCCCTGCCTCGGTAGGTGCTGACTCTCCCTTGGCCACTCGAGGAGTAGTCTAGAAGCACAGGCCAGGACCTCGCCAATGCACTCACCACCTTGCCAGCAACGCACAGAGGCAGTGACGGCGAGATTCCACTCAGACAGCAGAGGTGGGAAGCCACCCGGAGTTCCTAGTGTCCCTGGGGCGCAGGGGGTCAGAGTGCAGCAGCTGGACCAGCAGGCTGCTCCCCAGCCCAGTGCAGCAGCCATCTCAGCAATTTCTTTGTGAAGGGACCAAAGTTTTGCCACCTGAAGCTGCCTTTTGGGGATATTGTTTATTGTTGGAAGTATTACATAGGTCCTCCATTTCCCCCCATTAACTCTTCCAGCCCACTCCTATCCTCCCCCCCCCACCCCCGCGTCCCCCACACACACCCCACCAGGCCCTCACCACCCCATTGCCTGTGTCCTGGGTTATGCATACATGCATACAAGTTCATTGGTTGATCTCTTCCCACGCACCCTCCCCTGCCTTCCCTCTGAGATTCAACAGCCTGCTCATGCTGCTGTGTGTCTGGGTCTATTTTTGGCCATCAGTTTATTGGGTTCATTAGAGTCTACATATGGGTGAGATCATGTGGTACTTGTCTTTCTCTGACTGGCTTATTTCGCTCAGCATAATACTCTCCAGTAAGTGGTTTATAGAAACAAGCCTTTCACTCTCCCCCCTTCCCTGCCCAAGAAATTCAGAGAAACCTGCTTCAGGAAGGAGTTGTTAGGCTGCTGCTTAGCCTAACTTAAATTAAATATGGTAAATAAGAGGGCGGCAGGCAGGTGCCTGTTAACTGGAGATCCCGGGTCTCATTGTTTCTGAGTAGCCTAGCAAGGATTTGCCTGCCATGTGTGTTCTGCTCAACTCCCTATAAAACGGCCTCTCTCGTTTCTGAAACCTAATCCCCCGTTCCCACCCACTCCCCCTCCCTCCTTTGTCCAAATAGTGTCTTATATACCTAATGTCGCCTCCCTGTCTTTGGAATTTTCATGGAATTATCATGCCTAGGAGAATTCCCCGTGGGAATGTGCATTAAACTTTGACTTTCTCCTGCTAATCTCTCTGTCCATCTGATTAATTAGCCCAGTCTAGAAGTTAAACTGTGGGAGGGAAAGTATTAATATTTTTTTTTAGCCCCCACGATTTTAAAACCCCTTTTAAACAGAAATGCATTCCCTCGCAGCGCTGGAGCCCGCGAGTGCGCGGTCAGAGTGTCTGCAGGGTGGGTCTGCGGAGGTCTCCGTAGGTTAGGACCCTGTGTCACACAGCCCTACCCTCGTCTTCCCAAAAGGACACGCCCGATCGGCCTCATTCCAACCAATCACCTCCAACTAGTCACCGGCGGAGGTGCTGGGCGTCAGGGCTCCCACATGAATTCGGGGGACACCGGCCTGCAATCAGTAGGGGTGATCCTCTCTGTAGCCTGGCCCCCAGGACCCTGAGCACTACACCTGCCATCCGGCCCCAAATCCGGCCCCCTCGTGTCTCACCACCACCGCTCCTCCTCTCACCGCCATCTCCCCTCTGGTCTGGCTCCTCTCAAACCCAAGCAGGACTCTAAGGACGTCCCCCAGGATTCTCCTCCCTCCCCGTGTTCAATCAGACACTAAGCTTAGCACTGCCAGGAAGAGACCGTTCAGACCACCTTAAAACAGGATGATCCCGGTCACCCGGGTGGGCCCCGCTTAGGAACCGGAGCCCTGACAAGGCCGAGGCCCCACGCGGCGCTCCTCCCGAGACCGGGGGACGGCCGGGGGCGCCCCTACTCCACTCCCCGCTTCCGAGGGCACTGGAGGAGGGGTCTTCACCGAGGAAAGGTTCCAAAGGCAGTGCGGGTTCCCCGGGGAGGTGCGGGGAGGGAGGCGCGCCTGCACCTCTCCGAGCTCCGCGGACTCAGCCCCGCGCGACTGCGTGGAGAAGCCTCGCCCATCGCCTTCCCCTCCAGGCCGCGGTTTGCGCGCTGGGCATGCCGGGGCCCGGGCCGGGGCCGGGGTCGGAGTGGGCGCGGGACCGCAACCCGCTGACTGGGGGCGCCGCAGGCGCTGGGCATGCCGGGGCCGGGAAGACAGTCCCTCTCGCGAGCTCCAAGCCCCGCCCACACGCAGGCAGCGTTTCACCCGATTGGGCAGCGCCGACATACGGGCGGGGCGGGGCGGGGCTAGCGTCGTCGCGTCAGGGTGACGTCTCCCGCAGGCGTCGGGCAGTGTCGGAGGCGTCGGCAGCGCTTTCGGCGGCTGCCGGTGGGAAATGGCGGAGTATTTGGCCTCCATCTTCGGCACCGAGAAGGACAAGTGAGTGAGAGCCGCCTTTCGGGGCTCCGGGCCGGGGAGGCGGGCGGGCGCGGCGGCGGGCTGCGGACGGCGGCGGAAGGCCCGGGCGGGGGGGAGGGGCGCGTCGGTCTTTCCGGCCTCGGGAGCCGCGCGCTGCCGCCGCCTCGTGGGCGCTCGGGCGGGCGGGCGGGCAGGCCGGCGATGGGCCCCCGGGCGGGCAGCGGGCTTCCGCCCGGGCGGCGCGACCTTTCCCGCGCGGCTCTCCTCCGCGGCCCGCGGTGTACCGGCCCGTGGGGCACCCGGATCCCCGTGGCCCTCGGCAGCCGCCTCGAGTTGTGCTGAAGCCGACGTTAGACAATCCCCCCAACTTTAATCTCTAGGGTGTTGGGCAAGCTGTGGTGCACATCTCGCCCGTGTTTATTTATCCTCAGATAACGTAAGGTAATTGTTGAGGTCTTTAAATACTTGAAGACTGAATTCCAATATTATAAGGGAAAAGGTGGGTCCTTTTCCTCGTTTTTAAGGTTGCCTGCTTCCCTAATCAATTGTTAGGTTAAAAGTGAAAAATTTAATTCTGACTTTGCCACGTTTGCACGTATTGAAATTTAGACTAACGTAAATGTCTTCAGACATTTAGGGGATAATTCTTTGAAAACTAAAGACTGTCTGGATTAATGTACCCTTCGAATAAGTAGTTATTATTTGGGATTTTTCAGGGTTAAATAGGCTTCTGTGAATGTATGTTTTTAAGGGTCAACCCCTAAGTTTGTCGTACATGTTTTAATGCCACTTTTCCAAACACTATTTGAATTGTTCCTGTTTTCCAGGATACATCTTGTATAATGTCTTTTTACACATGATAGAATTTCTTGTGGGATTAGTTATATTTTTTCCTACCAAAATTTGCGAGACAAAATAACAGTCATAGTCACTTGGGTGTCAACCCAAAGGCAATCTCTGGAGACTCAAAGATGGATAAAGGGAGGGGTGCGTGCATATAAAGGCTCATTAAAGTAAAATGCATCAAAATGTCTTAAATGCATTGGGAGAGGGGTGCACCCTGAATGCTTTGAGCTCAAAGAAGAGCATCGTGGGGGACTTGCCTTTAAATAGGATCTTGATTGAATAGGCCAGTTCTGCTGGAAAAAGAGGCTTCTCTGAGTGCATGCTAAGAACGTGCACCATTAATTTCATTCTTTTTTTTTTAAATATATTTTATTGATTTTTTACAGAGAGGAAGGGAGAGAGATAGATAGCTAGAAACATCGATGGAAGAGAAACATCGATCAGCTGCCTCCTGCACATCTCCCACTGGGGTTGTGCCCACAACCCAGGCACATGCCCCTGACTGGAATCGAACCTGGGACACTTCAGTCCGCAGGCCGACGCTCTATCCACTGAGCCAAACCGGTTTCGGCGTTAATTTCATTCTTTAGCTTGTATCAGTGTGGCCCATGACTTCTGGGTCAGGCAATTTTTTTTTTTCTATCATTTGGTGTCTTCACTGTCACTCTTGAAAACTTACTTTAGGGGTTTATTCCAATAACCACCTATCCAAGCTGTTTTGTAAAAGCCATGGCTTTAATTCAAGAAATTTAATTATTTAGATTAGTCATATTCTCGTTTCAGAGAGACTTGGGAGGTTTTGTTTTAACTGGGTATCATCAAATGAAAGCCATCTCTGGAAGTTAAGGGACAAGGATTAATTGTTGAATGGTTGGGTAGTAATTGTTCAGGCAGGGGTTTTGCCCATTCTGAGATTTACTTAAAAATAAGCTCTTCATTTTCAGGTGACTTTCTGAAGATAAAATGTTATGTATTCAAGTTAGAAAATCTAAAGTAAGACTTAAGTTTGCAAATATGTATAGTAATGTAATCATTTTCCTCCCCTGGTAAGTTCACACTTTTCCAAGTTGATTGCTACCTAATAGTAAATCCCTGGCTAATCAGTTTCATAGTCTATCAGATTTCATTGAGGTCCTTTTATCTTAACTCTTGATTGGCTGTCTAAATATATGGCACTTTTTTAAAAAAAAATATGCTTTTATTGATTTTAGAGAGAGGAAGGGAGGGAGAAATAGAAACATCGATGAGAGAGGATCATTGATTGGCTGCCTCCTGCACACCCTCTAGTGGGGATAGAGCCCGAAACCCAGTCATGTGCCCTGACTGGCACTGGAACCAGTGACCTCTGGGTTCATGGGTGGAGCATCCGCTCAACCACTGAACCTCACCAGCAGAGCAAGTGAGAATTTGAATGGGACTCGTCTACTCAGATTTCATAGTTCATCACAGATCTGCTAAGCCACCTGGCATTGCTATCATGCTGGCTGGATTGCTAGTTTTAATTTGATCTGGGTCATCCAACATTTGATTAATATTAAGGGAGAAATTTGCCATAGGGACAGAAGTACAGGTTGAGTTCCCCAATAGCTTGTTTTCAGTACATGGAAACCAGAAGAATTATTTACTTCAGACCTGTTTTTGGAAATTTCCTGTTGGTCTGGTATCATGGGTGAGAGACCTTGGACTTTGTTTTTTGTTTTTTTTGTTGTTGTTGTTTTTTTAATATATTTTTATTGATTTCAGAAAGGGGGAGAGAGTTAGAAACATCATTGGTCAGCTGCCTCCTGCATTCCCCCTACTAGGGATGGAGCCTTAAACCCGGTATGTACTTTGACTGGGAATCGAACCATGACCTTCTGGTTCATAGGTCAGTGCTCAACCACTGAGCCACACCAGCCGGCTTGGTTGGTTTATTTAAATAATGATTGCATTTAAATGAGCGTTGTGTTGCCGGAGCCGGTTTGGCTCAGTGGATGGAGCGTCGGCCTGCGGACTGAAGGGTCCCAGGTTCGATTCCGGTCGAGGGCATGTGCCTGGGTTGCGGGCACATCCCCAGTAGGAGATGTGCAGGAGGCAGCTGATCGATGTTTCTCTCTCAGTGATGTTTCTAACTCTCTATCTCTCTCCCTTCCTGTCTGTAAAAAATCAATAAAATATATTAAAAATAAATAAATAAATGATTGTTGTGTGTGGTGCACACCTACCTTACAGCTGATGCTTGGAACAGTGCCAGGTTGGCATTTTCCTCATTTTTTCAAATGAAACCCTGAAAGGTGGGGTGATTGCCCAAGCCCAGGCAGCTAGGAGCAGATCTGGACCTTCACCTCATTACACTGTGTTGGTGTCCTCAAGCGAAGTCATTTCATTGTGGAAAACTAAAGAACCAGATACATTTTAAGTTAAATTTAGTTTTAGACTAATATTTCATTTACATGAAAACAGGTTGAAAGGGGAGGGGATTTGAATAAGGAGGAATTGGGTCTGAGAGTTCTTCATTGAAGGAGTTTACAGAGGAGCAGATTGAAACTAGTCCTAAAATATTGCCAGGAAGGGGGAAGGGTACCTGCTACCAATCAAAAATAATGTGCCTATATTTTGGGGAAGTCATTTGATAGCATGTCTCATGTTGATGACGTAGTTCCATCTGTTTGATGTCTTCCCAGCAAAATAATCTGCTCTTATTTTTCATTACAGAGTCAACTGTTCATTTTATTTCAAAATTGGAGCATGTCGTCATGGAGACAGATGCTCTCGGTTGCACAATAAACCAACCTTTAGCCAGGTTTGTTTATTTTTTCTTTTTTTTTTCTGTTTTCACGTAAATTATCAAAACTTGCGTACTTTACAAAGCCAGTTAATAATTTCCATGTATAAAGGGGACCTTTATTTCTCTAGTTGTTTTATTTTCTATTTATGTTCATAAGTGAGCATGTTCGTTTGTTTCAATGGAACATGGAACAAACCCAGTGGAAGGTCTGAGAGCATCATCCCCTGTTTTTATCACTAGAGAAACCTGTTTAAAAGAAGGTTTTAGTATGTGCGTGTTGGCTAGGACAGGCCCTTGCCCTACCACCCTCCCTGCAGCCAACAGCATTGACTGAGCCTCTTCCAGGCACGGGAGATGCAAAGCGGGCTTTCTGTTCTTTGCTCTCCCTAGGCAGCCACCTTACAGGAGAGGCTGGGGTGACTGCATGCCCTCGGTTCTCCAGGCCTGGTGTGTTCCCTTTCTTAGACCCTTAGTCAAGGCAATAGCAAGTTGCATCATGACATAGAAACATTAAAAATGAAATTTAACACTAGAAGATGGGCATTCAGTTCAGTGTTTTGTGGCCAGTTTTATTCAGTTAATTGAGAGATGCCTGTTATTTTGGGTTTAGGTTGGCTATGATTTGGTTTAATTTTAAAAATTTAGATTTTTGATAATTTTGGTTAACTGAAGAAAAGGCAAGACTATGTACCCTGTAAGTGATCACTGATGTATTAAAGGGAGAATGAATGCACCTCTAATACTAACAGAAACTTATGCCCGTGTTTACCAGAATGTTTGGAATTTGAAAAATTTGTTGATCTCCTTCTGACTGCCCATGAAGTCTGAACATGCAACTTCTATTTTTTGATTTTATTACTATTGGGTAACTATTGTATCTACCTCTGGAAACTGCTAGACTCTACTTTGAGCTCACATCTTTCTGTTCAATTGGTATAAGAAAGAGACATTAGTATTTTCTAATTTAAGCCCATAGGACACCCCACACTTTAACTTGCTTTTAGAAGAGGGGTGTGATGGCTTCCCTCTCCTCGTCATTCCTGATTACCAAGTGGTTAGTATAATAAAAATCTATCTTAATAGCTTTGAACATGTCTCAAGTTTCAGAATATTGGAGAATTTGCTTTAAATTTTCTGTTCTAATTTTTTTAAGTGCTTTAATTTATAATTGAATTTTGCCACTAAGCCAGTGGCCATAGATTGAGCAATAACCAAGCACTTTAAGTATCCCCTGAGTATTTTATTTTGGAGGGCTACTTACAAATGTACCAAGTGTTGGGTTGAGAAAGAAATTGTCCCCGGTTACAGTTTTCTTTAAGCTACCAAGAGACACCTGGCTTCTTTTCTTTCTGAATCATTGATTGTGCGGAAGCGTGGGACTTGTTGGCCATCTCTCCCTGGAGGCCCCGACCTTTTGGGGATTTTTCCTTATAAACTTTCCAACCAAGTCCAGTGCTTCCCCACAGTTGATTACCTCAGTATGTTAATGTCAAGTTAATTTGAGCACTTTGGATCAAAACAAGGCAATGGTTCCATTAAAGTTTGATGGGGTCAGCTGTATTTGTTAACTTGAGTGTCGTATTTTGATTTGGTTGGTTGATTTTAGGTAAATCTTAACCACCCCTAATCTTAGTGGAACTGCATTGCCCCTTTTAAATGGCAGTTCTTCCTAAACAGCCACTGCCAGGTTACCTCAGTGAAACTTAACGTTAATTTTCCTGTTGAATAATTGGGCTCAGTATAGCTTTCCATTATTGTCATGCTCTGGTAATTCCAGTTGAAAATATGAAGTTGGCTTTGGGAAACATCTGAGGCCTGGGATAGGTTGTCTTGGGCAGTGCTCCATGGCTGGGGGAAGGTGCCAGGTCCTGAGTGGAGGGTCTGCATGTCACAGGTGTGCTGCCTGCTGCTGGCAGTTCTTGCAAGTGGGTTTCCCAGCAACAGGCCTTTGACTGGGAGTGTTTACACAATCCCTCCCCTTTAAACATACCTGGAAATGGAACTGGCTCATTCTGTAAAACCACTTACAAAACTGCTTTGGACATATGTTGAAAGTGAGCATTTATTTTTCTAAATCGTGTTTTATTGGTTCAGCTTGTAAATATCTAGCATAATTCAATGTGGGTTTCTTTTTACGCTTCTTACAGTGATGTGGACATTAAGATTCATGTAATATATTAGTCTACTAACTTAAACATGGTTTGTTTTTTCAGAAAACTTGATTTTAAGAAGAACGGTACAATGTAAGGTTTCAAGTCTGCCTGATCCAGTTTAAAGCAGAAGGGCTAAAAAGGATTTTATTCCCTTAAGAAGGATCGGAAAAGAGCAAATGTTTTAAGCTATTGTATTATGTAAACAGAGATCCTACCAAGAAAATGTAAATCTGATAGGTATCCGGGACAGTTAGGAAACCATTTGGTGTGCCTGTTTCCTACGAGACCAGAGAGCTGGATGGACTGCATACAGTTGGGTTATGCATTTGTTTTTTTAAAAGGATTTTGTATGGGGAATATGATTATAATGTAAATTTTTCAACATCTTGTCTGCTAACGTGAAGTGTAGGAAAATGCTAATGTCCTGTTATTTATCTTGCATTAAAACATTTTTAAAATGTGGGACTACTCAAAGTAACAATTATTTTTTCTTGGTTGCTGGCTGACTTGACCTAAGTCACTGCTCAAACTCTGTTTTCATAATATGATGGTTTGGGTGTCGTCTTCAGAAGACAATTGTGTGACTTGCGGGAAACAAACATACAAGCGTTGAGCCATTTGCAAACAAGTTGTCTCTTTGCAATTGTCTAATATATGCACAGCAGCCAGTAGAATTCCCCTTTTTATTTTTTTTTCCCCGCAGACCATCTTGATTCAAAACATCTATCGTAATCCCCAAAACAGTGCACAGACGGCTGACGGCTCACACTGTAAGTCCCACAGTTGGAGAAATTTTTTTAAAACAATGGTGTTAAAGAGCCCACTCTTAATTGAGACACATAATGTTGGCTTCTGAGCTGCTGACATAGAGCTGTTGCAAACAGGACAAGGTGATGGAAGTCCTTGGCGTATACAGCAAGAACTTGATACTTGGCTGCGTTCAGGAGGCTGTCCTAGGGGAGGTCGCTGACCAGGTCTCTTCCCTTGATTGACATTTGTTAACAAGAAGGGATCTGTCCATGTGACATTTTAACATTATCAGCCATCATTGGTCTTTACAATGACTGAACCCGGGCATTTATTAAGTTCTTTCTGTAAAACTAATAATTTTAGGAATATTTAGGAATCAATAAGGTAAGTTGCCCAATAAGTGTGGGTTTATTTCAACTATGATTTTTCTTCTAGGAAATGGAGATTTCATGATATGTAATTATTGTATTTCTCTAACATAGTAATTGTGTCATTGGTTCATATGGACACTTTTTCTTTCCCAGTTGTCCATTAAAAGTTTTTCTAAGAATGTTTTGGTAGTAGCCTGCCGAGTTATTTGCCCTCTTACCTGGCTTGGAACTTTGAAATGGAGAATGTTTACGCTCTGTGAACAGAAATACAATACTGGCATATCATGAGATCTCTGCATTGCAGTGCTAGGGTGCTCCGAGACCGCCATCAGCTACGAAAACATTTCTCCATCGAAAGAAATAACTTGCTTTTTTTCAGCACTGAGTCTTGACTGAAGCGATCGCCACAGGAAGCCGGTTAAGTGTTTACATTTAATTTTCCATAATATAAAGTTGTTGCGTTTTGTATTTCAGACCATTGCCCTCTTGAACATTTACCGTAACCCTCAAAACTCTTCCCAGTCTGCTGACGGTTTGCGCTGTAAGTTCATACAAGTTCCTTCCCTGGTTCCCTGGGCTTACGTGTCAGAGCTCAGCGTCCACTCCACCTGGTCTGCTGCTTCCACTAGAAGAGTCAAGAGCTTTTGTCCCACTGACCCTGACCCCATGGAAACCTCTGTCAGAGATTTGAACTGCTGCCCACTTACTTAAAGAGCAAAAAGATGGCTGTGAAGGGCACCCTTTACGATAGCTTGGAGCTGCCGCTCTCTCCTTTACCTTGGCTCTCATCCCAGGGGAGAATTTCCGTGGAGTTAAGTGTGGAGTTGTGTTCATCCCTCTGAGAGCAACAGTTTTTGAAAGTTTCTCTCACCTAAAAAAATTGTTCTGAAATTACTTTTCAGATTTTTATTTCTTATTTGACTTTTCCCCCTTAAACTCTATTTTGGAGCGCATGCTCTAACTGAGAGCATTGTTCTGGGAATGTTTCCCAAGCAAGGGTCCCAAGTTGCAGTGACCCCTCAGTTTCCTCAGCATCAGCCCTGTGCTCACTCAGTCTTTAACCGGAATACTTTATGTAGGTATCTCCAGCTTCAGGAGGTAGTTCACTGCATTTGGAAAACGTGGGGTACTTGGTGGGGAAATGGATCTAAACTGGGCACTCAGTAGACACTAGTTTAAGTTTTGAACGTTGTCAAGAACAGGATATATATTAGAATCATTGGAAAATTCAAAAACTAAAACAGATTTTTAGAATTGTTGAGCTGCAGATCAGTGTAGTCACCTGGGGGTAAATTGGCCTCCTATTAAAATCAAGGGGTCCAAGCCTCAGTTTGTTTGAAAGCTGTGAACATTAATAGAAGACGCTAGCAAAGGTAACCTGGTAGCACAGACCTAACTCCAGTGCAGCCTTGGCCCAGAGCCGTCAGCTTATGGGTGGCCTGCACTGGGTGGGATGGTCCCAGCAGCCACCACCCACGCTTCCTTGCCCCACGCTGGAGGTCTCCCAGTTATATACCTGCACACACAGGAGCTCCCATGTCTGCGGGGTGGGGCTGTCTTGTCAAGTTTTTCTTCCCAGACACTAAATGTTTTGAGTTGCTAATACTGACCTGACAGTAGAGAAGTCTTTTCCCATATCTGAGGGTGGCAGGATTGATTAGTAGCCAATGGTTTAAAATACCTGGTTTTTGTTTTGTTCTCTTTCTTAAGAAGATCAATTAGATGGAGGGAAATGTTTATATATCGACTTAACTTAAAATTAAATGAGTGACAAGTAGATAACAGAGTAACAACAATTCACAGTTCTTTGCCCTACTTGTTTACTTGGGGACTGCGGGTTCTTTATTGGCAAAAGAATGTTGTGTTAGTTTTCTTGGTGTCTTTATCTGTGATTCACAGGGCTCTTGTTCTGTGTATGCTACAAAATAAAAGTTTAGCTATATCAAATATTCCAGTTCTAGATTGTATAAATTAAATGAGATTCTGATTCTGCAGTTTTAAAAAAAAATCAATTTAAGTTGATAAGCCTGAAATATTTGGCATCAGACCCTTTCAGTAAATGTCAGTCAGCTGGGTTCATCAGTTTTCCTAATACTAATGGTTCTTTTGACCATATCCATTCATCTGTAGAAAGATAAGTTTTCTGTGCTTTGGTTACACTTAATAATGAATCCCAGTTTAAGAATGTTTCTGTACAAAAATTCGGTATTTTTCAGGTTGTATTACTTAAAATAGATTGAGTCATGTAAATTATGTTTTAGTTTATTAGGTTTTAATCACTCATCTCTGCCTTTCAAGTCATTTTGATTGACTCAAAAATTTATAAAAGATAAAATATGCCCACATTCAAGCACTTTTAAATAGTTTTCTAGAAGTTATGGAAATATAACACTCCATGTTATAAAGAACAGAACAGGACGGTCATGATCAGCTGGTACGAGAGCCGCCACCCAACTGGATTGTCAGTGCTCCTCAAGCTGAGGGTGTAGAGGCTTTCCCTCTGTTCTTGCTTTTCTTGATGTGGGGAAGGAGTGAGTTTAAGCACTGCCTGCCCTTTGGAATGGCTCCTCCGTTTGGAACTTGTCTCTGTTTGCCTCCCACTGGGATGGGCCATCAAGAGTAGTAGTAGTTGCCTGTGCTCAGAAAGTGTGGGTTCTAAACTGAGCTGGATTCCATAAACTCAAAACAACCAAAATGCAGGGAGGCTAAGTGTTAGCAAGTAAAATTAAATCACTTTCAGAATCGAAAGATTTAAGTTCTTACCATCAAAGATAAAAAGGTTTTCAAGTCATGTAGGAAGCGGCTAAAAGACAGCAGTCTGGGTAGAGAGCCCTGCGCCACAGCTCAGGTCCCTCAGTGGGTTTCCCAGGGGAGGCCACTTGTCCAGGACCCTGGCCCAGCCTAACAGCCTCTGGGCTCCCTGGGCTCCCTGGGCTCCCTGGGCCAACTGTTGGAATATCAGTTTATTGACACACCAGCTTGGTGACTTATCAGATTTAGGTTAGGAGAACTTTAAAATTTGATAAAAGAGGTGATAATGGAGATAGAATGGAAATGTGTAAAATCCACCCACAGAATGTGCATGATTTCATTTAGTGCATGTAGGTTATGAAAAAGTAAATGAGGAAAATAGAAAATAAGAATGCTTTCTTCAACAAAGTATTGTAATTTTCCATTTACTCAAGGGGCATTCAAAATACTGTAATGGAACTTGGTAACTGTCCTACTGAGTATTTATGGTCATTTGGGTTTTAATCGCATCAGAAATAATTTTATAGCATCTGTGTGGCTGATAACCACTGAAAGAAACGAGTCAGGAGCGTAAGCTTTTAATCACTCACCCTGATTCAGCTTTCATTGTAACCTAATTGGGGGGGTGGGGGGGCAGAGTATTAATTGGCCTCTTTTTTAAATTTTAAAATTTTTTCATTAAAAATTTTTTTGAGCAACTTTTTCCTTAAGATACTTTCTGAAAATGTGATCCTTTGATGCTGATTAAAACTTGTGTGGTTTTAATAGCCAGAATGGAGACTGTCATAGGGCATTTAAAAGTCTCCCCACACTTTAAGATTTTAACACTTGACCTTGTGATGCAGTCTCGTCAGTGCTCCAGTAGAACGCACTTCTGTCGGGTTCTCTCTTTAGATAATCTAATGTGTGTCACTGTAGCAGGTTGATTTATGCACAAGTTTTAATTGGTCACAGCCCCTGTGCTAACCGGCAAGATTTCTGTTGTTTGCAGGTGCTGTGAGCGATGTCGAGATGCAGGAACACTATGATGAGTTTTTTGAGGTGAGATTGACTATTGGAGACTGATAGACCTATTCACCTTTATCTGTTTGGGGGGAATTAAAATCTGTCTCTACTAATAAAAATACTAAAAGATTCATTGTGTTCAATTAGTCTTTTATCTTTCACGCGATCATGCTCCTAAACCACCGTTTCTCTTCCAGGAGGTTTTCACAGAAATGGAGGAGAAGTACGGTGAGGTGGAGGAGATGAATGTCTGTGATAACCTTGGAGATCACCTCGTTGGAAACGTGTATGTGAAGGTACGTGGAAGGTGACAGGTGGGAGTTTGGGGGAAGGATAAGGAATGCTCACCTTATTGTTTTAGCTTTTAACCTTGCCCGAATGCTCCTTGCTCTTGAACTTGTGCACGTGCTGGAGCCGGCCTGTGGGTGTAGGGAGGAGGGCAGACTGCCAGGGTCCTGCATCATCCTTTCAGGTCGGGCACCTTCATACCTGTTGGTTAGAGGCTGTTTGAACTGGGGAGAAGTCGGTTTATATGGTTTCTTTTTTTTATTATTGACTTTAGAGAGGGACAGGGAGAAACATCAATTGGCTGCCCCCTGCACACCACGCCCCCCCACTAGGGATTGAGCCCGAAACCTGGGCATGTGTCCTGACTGGGAATCAACAGAACTGGTGACCTCTTGGTTCATGGGTCAGTGCTCAACCACTGAGCAACACAGGCCAGGCCTTCTTTTTTTAATGATGTTTATTGCCTTCACAAATCATTACATTTGCTCTTTTAACCAATTGAATTGGAAAATCAAGGTAACGTATTTGGCATGATTTTGGACCATCGCAAGGTTAAATAGTCTAATTGTAAATTGAGGGTTGTCTGATTTTAATTGCACTACATTATTCCACCTTAATTACTTTATCTGCATAAGCGCACGGCATGTATTTGGATCAATGATGGAAAATGTGTTATTAAAGTGGCGGCAAGCATTTTTGTTGTCTTTTCAGTTTCGCCGTGAAGAAGATGCGGAGAAAGCTGTGATTGATTTGAACAACCGCTGGTTCAACGGGCAGCCCATCCACGCTGAGCTTTCCCCCGTGACCGACTTCCGGGAAGCCTGTTGCCGCCAATATGAAATGGGGTAGGTATGGACAGCCTGCCCGCTAGGGAGGTAGAGGAAGGACGTGGTTATGTGGTGTCATGTTCATCTGGTTCTCCCCTCCAGAGAGTGTACACGAGGCGGCTTCTGCAACTTCATGCATCTGAAGCCCATTTCCAGAGAGCTGCGGCGGGAGCTGTATGGGCGCCGGCGCAAGAAGTGAGTGTTTCAGTGTGTCCATTATGTCGCTGCCTTTGCGTGTATGTTGGGGGGGGGGTCCCAAATATATATATATTATTTTTACTTATTAGTTTTTAAGTAAAGTTTGGCCTGAATGTCATCTCTGTTTAAAATGGAACTGCTTAGGCCCCAGCCGATTTGGCTCAGTGGGTAGAGTGTTGGCTTATGGTCCAAAGGGTCCTGGGTTCGATTCTGGTCAAGGGCAAGTACCTTAGTTGCAGGTTCTGAGCCCTGGTCAGGGGCATGCAGGAGGCATCCAGTCGATGTTTCTCACATTGGTGCTTCGCTCTGTCTCTCCCTCTCCCTTCTACTCTCTAAAAATCAATGAAAAAAATATCCTTAGGTGAGGATGGATGGATAAATAAATGGCACTGCTTAGAATGTAGAACAATTTTTTAAAATATATTTTTATTGATTTCAGAGAGTAAGAGAGAGGGAGAGATAGAAACATCACTGATAGAGAATCATGGGCTGCCTCCTGCACGCCCCACACTGGTGATTGAGCCCGCAACCCAGGCATATGCCCTGGCTGGGAATCGAACTGTGATCTCCTGGTTCATAGGTTGTTGCTCAACCACTGAACCACACCAGCCGGGCATGTAGTACATATTTTAAATTACAAAAATGTACTCTATATTAAAATGCGCTCTTTGAAGAATATTCTGTGCGCATATTTTACTGCTTAAGGAGAGATCGAACCTCAGCAACTAACCAAGGAAATGGCTAGTGGGATTGATGAAAATGAGTTCCTGCGTGCAGTGTTCTATTCTTTCGTCGAAAGTCATCACTTCCTTCACATACTGCATGTCTCCTTTGGGATGTCTTGGTTTTGGTGGGTTTGGTAGGTTTCTTGGCATTCCCCTGTGGACCACTGGCAGTCTAGCAGTCGTATCTGTCTGGTCCTTGTATTTAAATGCAAACGGTCATGTCATAAAACAGAGAGAACCCCGATGTCAGAGGGTATAATGGTCACTTTTCCTATGAAGATTGAGTTCTGACCCCAGAGGGATTTTCACCTAACATACGATAGGAAATGCTGACATTGTGATTCTGTCCTATTATCAACAAAAACAAACATAGAAGAGAAAGAACCCTGCCCTCCCATCCAGAAATCAGCTTGATGGCCACCGTACCTCTCAATTCTGAGATGCCCTTTTCCCCCAGACACATTATTATCTGAAATTAGGGCTCATATTATAGTTGCAGTTTGCAGTTAAATTGACAGCATTTTTCTTTTTT
Organism: Myotis daubentonii; assembly: GCF_963259705.1. Taxonomy (NCBI): domain Eukaryota; kingdom Metazoa; phylum Chordata; class Mammalia; order Chiroptera; family Vespertilionidae; genus Myotis; species Myotis daubentonii. Next base: position 7,651,934 of record NC_081842.1, on the reverse strand, counting down.
TATTGACATCTTCGATTCTGTGGGATACAGTACTTGAAAGTGTTAGTCGCTGTGGTTTTATGTTGCATGTTTTCATTTTGATGCCAAGGTTTTGTTTCTTTTCCTTTGTTTCAGGCATCGATCGAGGTCCCGGTCCCGGGAGCGTCGCTCTCGGTCTAGAGACCGTGGTCGTGGCGGTGGCGGAGGTGGTGGCGGAGGCGGTGGGGGACGGGAGCGTGACAGGAGGCGGTCAAGAGATCGTGAGAGATCTGGGCGATTCTGAGCCAGGCCATTTTTACCGTATGTCTGCTAGAAAGTGTTGTAGTTGATTGACCAAACCAGTTCATAATGGGAATTTTTTTAAAAAACAATTTAAAAAAAACAAAGATGGGTTTCTGAATAAAATTTGTAGTGATACAGTATTCTTGTAACTTTTTTCTTGTGGAAACTCCACTTTAAATCTCTCTTCCTTTACAGACCTGCACATCATCAGCCCTTGAAGTGAAGATTAATCTACATCAATCACTTTGGGTAGAAATGAAACCATACTTTTTCTTTTTTTTAATGTTTTTATTGATTTCAGAGAGGAATAGAAATATCAAAGAGAGAGAATCATTGATCAGCCATCTGCACACCTCCTACTGGGTATCAAGCCTGCATTCCAGGCATGTGCCCTGACCAGGAATCTGACTGTGACCTCCTGTCTCATGGGTCAACCCTCAACCATTGAGCTACACCAGCTGGGCTGTTTATTGATTTTAGAGAGAGGAAGGGAGAGGGAACAAGAGAGATACCTGATGTGAGTTGCTTCCTATACCCACTTGATGGGGTATTGAACCCACAATCTGGGCATGTGCTCTGACCTGGCATCAAACTGGCGACCTTTTGGTGCATAGGATGATGCTCAACCAACTGAGCCACACCTGGAGCCAGAGTTGAAACCCTATTTTAAATTTAGGTTCTAAAACAAAACACCAGTTGAAGTAAAATTCACATGGGAAAAGGCCAGATCTGTTTCTAGTTATGTACATATTAACCAGTAGCCCAGAATTTCTCTTCCGAGGCTGAGTAGAGGTGAGGAAAGCCTGTGAGGCCCCTTTACTTACTACTTAGTAAGTAAATGTTTAGACGTCATTCTCTGTAGAGTCCACTGGCGTTGATAGGGAAGCTAATCTTGGGACCCAGTGCAGTCAGCGTTATCTCTCTCCATTGAATTGTCTAGTGTTGCTTTGAGAGCCACCGTGCACTCCTAAAACATGGGTGTGCATAAAACAGGAACGTGCTGGTGCAGCCCAGGAGCTAGTGAGGGGTCACCTGTCATGTCACAGCTGACTGCTATGTTGTTAAACGACTGGATTCACGTGGACTCAGAAGCCTGCAGTGCAGACCTGCTTTTCTGCGTGCCCCAAGTGAGCAAGATGGGTGAATGCCTCGTCAGCACTTCGCAGAGTCCAGCTGGCATTTCAGGACAAAAGTAAACAAGGCCTCTCCCCTTGAGATGTGGACGCTTACGTAGGAGAGGTGTTCAGAAGACCAGGCCCACTGTGAATTCTTAGGTCTGGACAAGCAACTTGGGAAGAAGGCTGGGGTCCATCCAGGATGTGGGCTCAGATCTGAAGTCTTTGGAAGTGGCCAGATGAACTGGGCCGTGGAGGTTGAGCTCCCCTGCCAACCCCCCACAGGCAGAGGGCCTTGTAGCAGACAGGGAACAAAGGAAGGAAAGGCCTCAGGGGATTGGGCTCGCTAGCTCAGCTAATCCACATGGCCTTTTGAGAAATAGGGAACAGCCGATCGCGCTGTCCCAGTGCAGGCAGCATGAAATGCAGTGAAGTAGTTTCAGCAATCACAAAGATGGATTGATTATGTTATTAGAAGTGTCTACACAAGGTGTCCCCTTCACACTGGTCAGAATGGCTAGCACCAAAAAATGATGTGATGGCAGTGCGGAGAAAATAGAATTCTTGTGGAATTGTAAAACTAGATTCCTCAAAAATTTTAAAAATATAAAGACCACATGATGCAGCAATAACTCATGTATGACTGTTTGTCCAAAGAAAACGAAAACACTAACTTGAAAAGATGGGTGCACCCAAGTTCATTGCAGCATTATTTACAATAGCCAAGAAATGAAAACAACCTAGGTGTCTATAGATGAATGGATAAAGCAGATGTGATACATATATACAATGGAATATTGTGGAATCTAAAAACAAAACATAAATAAACAAACAACCAAAGATACATAGGACAAACTGGCGGTTGCCAAAGGGGAGAAGGATTGGGGGTGCTGGGTGAAAATTGGAAAAGATGAGTACAGGTTTAGAATAGCTGAGATGCATGTGAGAAGTGTGGCCTACAGAGGTGTTAGGTCATGAAAGTAAATACAGTATTCATTGGAGAAAACAAAGGCCCACACAGCAACCACCTTCATGGGTCAGCCATACTTGACACTTAAGTCTGGTTTAAGGAAGAGTTCAGAGGCAAACATCCTGGTGAGTGCTGCCAGAACCCAGACCGGCCGTCAGGCCAGGAAGCCCTTTGCTGCAGGAAACCAGTCAGCATTTGTAATTTGGTTTCATTTTTATTTTATTAAGAGCTACATAGACTTCGCTGAACAGTCTTGCCTGTGTTTGAATTTCTATGTAGATGGATTTATATTATTTTGTCTTTCTTTCGCTCAGCTTGTTCGTGACATTCAGTTATGTTGTTGGACACAGCTAACTTGCAGTTTGCAGCTTGAGGTGTAGCAGTGTGGTTAGAGAAGAAGAGAATGGTTAATGCGTGGTGCTGGCATAACTGACTACTCGGGAAAAACAGGAGGAAGAAGGAAGAGGCCCTCCTGGATGGCGGAGGGAACAAGGCAAATTCCACGGCCAGAACGAGCGGGGGCTGCAAAGCTCAGGATAGGCTGGGACAGGGTGAGGGTGTGCTGTGGAGATGGCAGCCCTCCTGGGACGGAGCCTCTGATCAGAAAGGCTCAGGTTTCAGTTTTGCCTTTTCAGTCCTGGAGTAGGAGGCCGGTCACTCGGGTTTTAGATGAACAATGAGGTTGGGCACCTTGTTCTGGCCATTTGTATGTCGATGAACCCTCTTCAAGTCTGCCCATTTTTCTTCCCCTCATTGAGTGAGTGGGTTGTCTTTTTCTTATTTCTAGGAGTTCTGTACGTAGTCTGGAGAGGAGTCTTCTGTTGATGTGTATTTATCCCAGACTGTGGCTTGCCCCCTCTCAGTGGTGAGTTGGATGAATGTGTGTCCTTGAACATAAGCCGGTCCAACTTATGCATCTTGCCCATGTGGACAGAGCTTTCTGGGGCCTGTTTCAGGAGAGAGGGCTCAAGGCTGCCCCCAAAGGCGTTAACCTCCATGGATTTTTTTCCCTTTATAAACTTTATTATCGATAAAGCTGATTGGAGAACATGAATTTGGATTTTAAGGTCCAAAAAATATGTAATGTCATCTCCATTCATGGTTTGACCTTGGGACAACCCACCTGAAGGACAGCCTAGGTCTGCAGAGCAACACGGCCACCAGGATGGCCCCCTTGTATCAGACGGGAGGGGAGAGAAGAGAGCAAGTCCCCAGAGTTGGGCACCTTGTGAACAAACCAGGGTCCTGCAGCCAGGACATAGGGGCAGGTTAGTGTCGGAGCCTCATCACCCGCCCAGCAGACGCTGCACACCTGGCGAGGAGGGGTGAGCGCCTCTGGGTAGGTGCTTCCTCTTGGACTGAACGGAAGGCCCCTCCCCACCTGTGTTCCCTGGGGTCCTCTCAGCCCACTGGATGGAAGCCAGGGTGGGCTGGGAGGGCACCAACCCTTGTCAAGGCTGTCCCCTCACCCCCTGCTCCTCTGGCTCCTGGTTCCATGACTTCTGGCTTCCACCCAAGAAGGTTTTGAACAGCTGAGAACCCTGCAGTAATTAACCCAAGGGCTCAGTCTCCCTGGCCAGGGTGGCTCCCCAGCAGCTGGGCAGGAGACCAAATGAGAACAGAACCAGCCATCTAAACTGCTGGGCTTGGGAAAACACAACTTCTAGGTCGAGCTTCTGAGACAGAACACGGTCCCTGTCTACAGCCCAAGGCCTTGTTCCCCCTCCTGCGGCCAACCATGTGGCTGCCTTCCCGTGCACCTGTGGCAGGAGTGGCAGGACAGGCCTGAAAAACAGCCACTGACGTCCACGTAGCCATCGGGAGAGGTCCCTGCCCAGAGATCTGTCAGCCAGTGTGAGGTCACTCGCTCGGTGCCTGCGCCTGGTGGGTTTTGTCTGGCTGGATGACGGGGAGATGGGGTAGCATGGCTCTTAGGGAGGGGACCTTCCCTTTCTCCCTCGTAGGACTTACTATTAGAGGGAGCACAAGAGCTCTCACGCCCACCCCCTGGGCCCCCATCTCAGGACAGTCTGCAGTCTTTTGCTCAGAAGATGCCACACCATCCAGGTGCACTTGTCTCCCCCACAGCCTGTGTGTCCTTGGGGAGATGTTCAGACCTGACAGCAGAACCTGAGAAAACCCCCATCTGAATCTGGCAACAAATATTCAGGCACCTGCTTCAGATCTCAGGTCTTTTTTTTTTTTTAACAAGTTGGGTCACATGAACTTACCATTTTTTTTTTTTTTTGTGGATCACAAAAGTTCATTTCATGTGGTTCAACCTAATATATCCCAGGATTGGGCTGATGGCCATTGCAGGAGTGGTGAGAAGCTCAGTGGGAGAGGCAGGGCAGGAGTCGAATCCCAGGTCTAAGTCCTGGCTCCGCTCTTCACTGGCTGCAGACTGGCCTCTGTGCCTCGTTGTCCTGCCCTGCAAAGTGGTGATCAAATAGCACCCACTCCTTTGATTGTTATGAGACTCCACTAGTTAATACAGGTACAGCTTCCAGAACAGTGCCTGGCACGTGCCTAGTGAGAGCTCAGTAATGGTTAGTTTGTGGGAACAGTATTAGTAACTGAAGGCAGGTACAGGTGGTGGAGAGGACAGCAGAGGAATAAGTAGCCACCCTAATAGTCCTGTCTTACAAAGTGAATAGTTGACAGAGGATGTAAAAAGTTACTGAGTACAAAACTTGTATTCTGAAAGTGACAAAACCGTTGGAAAAGTAAAGTAGACCTGCTTGGCTGGTTTGGCTCAGTGGATAGAGTGTCAGCTTGTGGACTGAAGGGTCCCAAGTTCGATTCCAGGCAAGGGCATATGCCCGAGTTGCGGGCTCGATCCCCAGTAGGGGGTGTGCAGGAGGCAGCCGATAAATGATTCTCATCATTGATGTTTTGCTTTCTCTCCCTCCCTGAAATCAATAAAAATACATTTTTAAAAAAAAGTTGGAAGACTTCACTTCCTGATTTCAAAACTCAGTGCAACATTAAAGTAATAAAAACACGGTGTCACTGGCACAAGACAGGCATGTAGATTCATGGAATAGACTTGAGGATCCAAAAAGAAGTTTTTACATCAATGGTCATTGATTTTTGACAAGGGTGCCAAACCAGTCCATGGGGAAAGAAAGTGTCTTCAAGCAGTCGGTGCTGGAACAGCTGGCTATCTACACACAGAAGAATGAAGTGGGATTCTTACCTCACAGCATCTACACTGCAGTGATTCAAAATGGATCAAAAGCCCAAATATAAGAAATAAGACTTATTTAAGAAATCATTGGGGGTAAATCTTGATGACCTTGGATTTGGCAATGGTTTCTTAGATCTGATCTCAAAAGCACAAGCAACAAAAGAAACAAATAAATGGAAGTTCATCAAAATTGAAAGCTTTTTACATCAAAGACACAAGAAAGTGAAAGGACACCCCACAAAAAGGGAGAAAATACTTTCAAATCCTATGTCTGATGTGTCTAGTGTCCAGAATATATAAAGGACTCCTCCAACCAAGAGGCCACCGGTTCGAGTTCCAGTTAGGCCACATGCCTGGGTTGTGGGCTCAATCCCCTGTGCAGGGCATACAGAAGGCAGCCGATCAATGATGTTTCTCTCTCATCGATGTTTCTATCTCCCTCTCAAAAAAAAAAAAAAATCAATAAAAAATATATTAAAAGACGCCTCCAACTCAACAACAAAAAGACCACCCAATTTAAAAATGGGCAAAGGATCTGAATCTACATTTCTCCAAAGAAGATACACACTGGACAGACAAGTACATTAAAAACACTTAACAGAACTTGCCATCACACAAATGCAATCAAAACCACAATTAGGTCCTACTGCACACCCACGGGGTGGCTGTGAGCCAAACAACCAGTGAGAGCAAGTGTAGGCGAGCCTGCGGACAGCCCGGGCTCCCCTGCATTCCTGGAGGGAGGGAATGTAAATGGTGCAGCTGCTGTGGAAAGTCTGGCAGCTGCTCACCAAGTCAAACAATCACCATGTGGCCAAGCAGTTCTATTCCTAGGCATGGACCCAAGAGAAAGGAAAACGTATGTCCACACAAAAATGTGCATGAGTGTTCGTTCACAGCAACGTTAGCCATAACAGCCAAAAGGTGGAAACAACATAAATGTTCACCAACTGATGAGTGGATAAATAAAATGTATTTCACACAGCGACATTTTATTTGACAACTAGGGGCCCAGTGCACGAATTCGTGCACCTTGAAAGGTCCTGTGGGCTGAGAGGCTGTGGTAGGCACAGAAGTGGATCTCAGTCCATCCTCCCTGCCCCTGCACAGCCCCTCCCTCTGTGGCCCCGGTTCTCTGTCTGCCAGCAGCCCTGCTCCCGCTGCCACTCACATGTGCTGACGGTGTCAGCCTTGCTCTCACCCGCTGATGGCACCAAGCAATCAGGACTGGTGCTGGGCACCAGCAGCAGGTGCGAGTGGCGGCTCCGGCACCAACTGCGGGTGTGAGCGGTGGCTCTGGTGCCAGCAGCAGGTGCAAGCGCCGGGTGGGACCACAGTGTGCAAGAGCAAAGAATTTTCAGTAACCACCAGAGGCTCACTCCATGACAGCAACCAATGCCCTGCCTTGGTCTGGCGCCCCTGCTCACCTGCTCCACCATTCCGCCACGGCCAACGTCCACCATTCTCTGCATGTGCTTCCTGGTGGTCAGCGCATGTCATAGCGACCGGTTGTTTGGTTCTGCTGTTCTATTTGCATATTCACCTTTTATTATGTAGGATAAAAAGAAGCAAACATGCCCTAACCGGTTTGGCTCAGTGGATAGAGCGTTGACCTGCGGACTCAAGGGTCCCAGGTTCAATTCCAGTCAAGGGCATGTACCTTGGCTGTGGGCACATCCCCAGTAGGGGGCATGCAGGAGGCAGCTGATCAATGTTTCTCTCTCATCAATGTTTCTAACTCTCTATCCCTCTCCCTTCCTCTCTGTAAAAAATCAATAAAAATATATATATATTGAAAAAAAAAAGAGAGGCAAACGTTACTACATGGATGGACCTGAAAACATGCCAAGTGAAGGAAGCCAGTCACAAAGGACCATGCATGATATGATTCCCTTATATAAAATGAGGCCCAGTGCATGGGATTTGTGCACTGGTGGGGCATAGCATGCGGGAATTGGACTGCTTTGGGAGCACCTCTCATCCTGGTCAGCTGAGCGGCTGTGGACCCGCCCTCTGAGTGGCTGCTCCCACTGTGGAGAGCAGCCACTCATTCCGGTCAGCCAAGCGGCACTCCCACTGTGGGAGCACACTGACCACCAGAGGGTAGCTCCTGCGTTGAGCTTCTGCCCGCTGGTCGTCAGTGGGGTCATTCTGATTGTACTGCCATTCGGTCGCTGGGCTTTTACTATGTAGGATGTGTAGAACAGGCAAATCTAGAGAGACAGGAAGTGGATTAGTGGTGGTCTAGGGCTAGGGAATGTGGAAGCATTGATGTGGGGACTGATGGCTAGGGGGCGTGAAGTTTCTATGGTGATAAACACATTCTAAAATTGACTTTGTGAATGTACTAAAAGCAATTGAATTGTACCCTTTTAAAAAATATTTTTTAATGATTTTAGAGAGAAACATAGATGTGAGAAAAACGTCAATCGCTTGCCTCCTGCAAGTTTGCAAACCAGGCATATGCCCTGACCAGGAATCAAACTTGTGAACTTTTGGTGCATGGGATGATGCTCAACCAGCTGAGCCACACTGGCCAGGGCTGGATTGTGCACTCCAATGGGTGAATTGTATGCTATGTGAATTGTCTCAATAAAAACTGTTACAAATAAAAAGATATTTAAACAAACATTGGATTTAATTTTATTGTGTAACATAGATACTGTTTTAAAGGTCATAAATCAGGAAAGAGAAATGGAAAATACTGCCTACATTATGAAGACGGACACCATGAGAATAAGAAGTGAGCTTGTTGCCCTAATCGGTTTGGCTCAGTGGATAGAGCATCAGCCTGAGGACTCAAGGGTCCCGGGTTCGATTCCGGTCAAGGGCATGTACCTTGGTTGCAAGCACATCCCCAGTGGAGGGTGTGCAGGAGGCAGCTGATCGATGTTTCTCTCTCATCAATGTTTCTAACTATCCCTCTCCCTTCCTCTCTGTAAAAAAATCAATAAAATATATTTTTTAAAAAAGTGAGCTTGTCTGAGGGATTGCCTCTGGGACCTGAACCTGGGGTGGGAAGAGGCGGAGGCTGCTCTTCTCTGGCCATCACTTTGTCATCCTGTGGATGAGGAGACGTTTCCTCCCAGTGTCCTGGACCCAGAAGACCCACCGGCCAGTCCCGCATCTCCCAGACTCGCCCCATTGTCTGTTGGATCACGTGCCAGTTCCTGAGCTGCAAACCCTTCTGGTGGCTTCGGGGACTTGGTAAAGTGGCAGCCAACTTCTCCAAAGCAGAAATGTATTTCCTCACAGTCTGGGGGCTGAAAGGTGGAGACCCAGGTTGGGCAGGGTTGGTTCCTCCTGGGGCCTCTCTCCTGGGCTTGTGGATGACCACTGTCTCCCGGTGTCCTCACGTGGTCTTACTTTGGTGCAATTGCATCTCTGGTCTCTTCTTATAAGGACCAATCATATTACGTTTGAACTTGCTATGGACTGAATATTTGTGTCCCCTGACTCCTACCACACACAACAAATATGTCTAAGTCCTAACCCGCAATATGATGGTATATGGAGGTGGACCCCCTCACGATGAATTAGTGCCCTTAGAAGAAGAGACAGGAGAGAGCTTGTCCACCCCCTCCTCCCACTCCATTGTCTACAAGCCAGGAAGCAGGCAGTCACCTTAAACTTGGATTTCTAGCCTCCAGACTGTGAGAAATATGGGTCTGGTGTCTAAGCCAGGGCCCCACTCATGTACAAGAAACACTTACTCTGAACCCTGGCCAGTAGCTCAGTTGGTTAGAGCGTCATCCCGATATGCCAAGGTTGCAGGCTCAGTTCATGGTCCGGACACAAACAAGAACCAACCAATGAATGCATACATAAGTGGAACAACAAATCAATGTCCCCTCACCCCTTTCCCTCCCTTCCTCCCTCGCTAAAAATCAATTTAAAAATTTTTGTAAAGAAAAACTTGCCTGGCCAGCATGGCTCAGTGATTGAGGGTCAACCCATAAACCAGGAAGTCACGGTTCAATTCCCAATGAGGGCACAAGCCTGGGTTGCGGGCTCGATCCCCAGTAGGAGGCATGCAGGAGGCAGCCGATCAATGATTCGAATCATTGATGTTTCTATCACTCTCTCCCTCTCCCTTCCTCTCTAAAATCAATAAAAATATTTTAAAAAGAAAAATAAAACAAAAAGAAAAACTTATTCTGACACTTGTTAAAATAAGAAAGACTTATTGCAGACTACGGATGGGAATAGGGCAGAGAGAGGGCGCTCAACTCTGAATACAACAAAGACAGCTGAGGAGCAGAGTGTAAGTGTGGTGTCATGCAGGATGGACAGAGTCTTGCTGAACTCACCTAACCTGATTCTAGCCTAAGGCAGGCCAAAGCAGGGGTGGGGGGTGTCTTTAAACTGACTTAGCAGGAGCATTCTTGCTAAAAGTTGGCTGGGAAGACTCAAGACAAGGAGGTGCGTGGAGGCCTGTGGAAAAGGGGGCTGAGGAACCTGACCAAAGTTTAATCCAGGATAGAGTCTTGGCCACCCTGATAGCCTCATATTCACTAAGTCTCCCCTTTATTTATTTTTTAAATTAAATCTTTATTGTTCAGATTATTACAGTTGTTCCTCTTTTTTCCCCCCATAGCTCCCCTCCACCCGGTTCCCACCCCAACCTCTGCCCTTACCCCCCCCCCGCCACTGTCCTCATTCATAGGTATGATTTTTGTCCAGTCTTTTCCCGCACCCCCCACACCTCCCACACCCCTTTATCCCCCGAGAATAGTCAGTCCACTCCCTTTCTATGCCCCTGATTCTATTACATTCACCAGTTTATTCTGTTCATCAGATTATTTATTCACTTGATTTTTAGATTCACTTGTTGATAGATGTGTATTTGTTGCTCATAATTTGTATCTTTACCTTTTTCTTCTTCTTCCTCTTCTTAAAGGATACCTTTCAGCATTTCATATAATACTGGTTTGGTGGTGATGAACTCCTTTAGCTTTTTCTTATCTGTGAAGCTCTTTATCTGACCTTCACTTCTGAATGATAGCTTTGCTGAGTAAAGTAATCTTGGTTGTAGGTTCTTGGTATTCATCACTTTGAATATTTCTTGCCACTCCCTTCTGGCCCGCATAGTTTCTGTTGAGAAATCAGCTGACAGTCGTAGGGTACTCCCTTGTAGGTAACTAACTGTTTTTCTCTTGCTGCTTTTAAGATTCTCTCTTTGTCTTTTGCGCTTGGCATTTTAATTATGATGAGTCTTGGTGTAGTCCTCTTTGGATTCCTTTTGTTTGGGGTTCTATGTGCTTCCTGTACTTGTAAGTCTCTCTCTTTTACCAGGTAGGGAAAGTTTTCTGTCATTATTACTTCAAATACGTTTTCAATATCTTGCTTTCTCTCTTCTTCAGGCACCCCCATAATTCGGATGTTGGTACGCTTGAAGTTGTCCCAGAGGCTCCTTGCACTATCTTCATATTTTTGGACTCTTTTTTCTTTTTGTTTTTCCAGTTGGGTGTTTTTTGCTTCTTAGTATTTCAAATCTTTGACTTGATTCTTGCGATCTTCTAGTCTGCTGTTGGAACTCTGTATTGCCGGGAGCCGGTCCATCCTTGCTGTTTCAAAGGACCTGGCATATATGGCATACTGTTCTTAAAATGTTTGCTCACCTTCTTGGCACTATGTGTTTTAACCAAGGTCTCCTCTCTGAGAAAGGTTGTTTCCCCAGGTAGGGATTTTCCCCTGAAGTTAGGGAGGGAATAAAACCCCTCAACTAAGTGCCAGGCGGGTAATTAATCACTTTAACTACAAACAATCATGCTTAAGCTACATAATCTTTACTCCCTGGAATGGAGATAAGAAACGCCCTAACCTTTGTAATAGAGATTGATAGGATTGAATCAACTGGTATAAATACAGTTGTAACAAGACGGCAGAACTCAGAACTTAGAACACAGAACTCAGGAGACAGAATTCAGAAGACAGAACCTACGTGGAACCTGGAGATGGAGGAGCTTCGCTGGAGAGAATATGGCAAGGGATCCTGGACTGAACCTGACTGCAGAGGTTGGCAAGAGAGCCTGACTAGAACCTGGTGACTGAACCTGGCTGGAGAACCTAGCAAGAGAACATGGAAGCAGAACCTCTCTGGAGATCGAGACCAGAACTTGGCTGGAGATCCTGGCTAGGCTGCTGATCAACTGAACGCTGTCTCCGTGACATTCCTTCTTCGCCGACTCCATCCACACCTTTGGGGACCCCTGGACCCGCTGGGGTTGGACCCCGGCACTGTATAATATTTTTTATTTTAGTCAGTGTATGCTTAATTTCTAGTTGGTCCTTTTTCATAACCTCGAGGGTCTCACTAGATTTCTTGAGGGTCTCATTAAGTTTATCGGCGGTTTCTAGAGAATTCTTGAAAAATCTTAAAAGTGTGGTTTTGAACTCTATATCCAGTTGTTTGCTTTCCTCCATTTCTGTCATTTATGTCCCGTTTCTTTGTCTCCACATTTTTTATGCTTCCCTGTGTTGATAGAGTGGCTTTCTGTATTAGGTGTCCTATAGGGCCCAGTGGCTCAGCCTCCCCAATTACCTGAGGTGGACACTCTTGGTGCACCCCTTTGTGGGCTTTGTGCACAGTCTTGGTGTAGTTAAGCCTTGGTTGTTGTAGGAGCACTGGGAGGAATTGACCTCCAGGCCAATTGGCTGTGAGAATCAGCTGTGTCTGCAGTGGGAGAACTTCTGTGCTGAAGACACCCTTCTGGGGCAAGATTTGCTTCAGTGGGGCTTTGGTGCTCACTAAGTCTGTCCCCTGAGTGTGTCCCTTATGGATCTGAGGAGTTGTAATCTGGATGGTCCCACTCTGACCAGTGGGTACACTGGCTCTTGGATCTCTAAGGAGGTGCTAATTTAGCCTCTGCCTGAGGCTACCCAGCAGGAGCCCAGCTGTGAAGCAATGCAAGCTGCTGTGGGGCCTTGGACCTTCTTTTGGAAGTTCTGGGTTTCTCTGACCCAGCTGCAGTTTGTTAGGTAATTTTCAGATTGCAAAGGGCCAGGCCTTTCATATGCAAAAGCCTCTGCACACAGCTTGGGTGGGGCGGGGTCTCAGGGGATCAACAGGGCGGAGCAAGCAGCTATGGCTGCTCCTCAGTCCTACCCTAAGAGGCCCTGCTTCTCAGTGTCCCAGTAATCGCTGCAAATACCTCTGAGAGAAAGCCGCCCTCGAGTTCCAACCAATGCCAGACAGTCCAGTTTCTCCTGTATGAGTCTGGGTCCCCAGAGACTCTCCCAGAACTGGAGTTCAGAGCAGTCAGGAGCTTGAGACTCCCTCCCGATTGAAAAAAACAACCGTGTCCTCAGCTGCCAGCCCTTTCTGTGTGCGCCTCCGTACCTCTGCACTTTCCTTCCACACCGCACCTACTCTGAGTCTCAGCGTGCTTTTCTCTTTCCTTCTAGTTGTAGAATTTCCACTCAGCCAGCCTTCCTGTGGTTCAGCCTTCCGTTTTTGCCTTTTAGTTGTATTTTTGAAGTGGTTGTGCGAGGCAGCAATTTCCGGTGTTTACCTATGCCGCCATCTTGATTTCTCCCCAGTCTCCCCTTTAAAGACCTTTATGTACAAGCACAGTTACATTCTTCAATAGGGAGGCTGGGACCTCAACATAAGAATTTGGGGAGGACAGAGGTTAGCCCATTACAGGAACCTGTTGTAGAATGCCTGCTCCCAAGTCCCTAGGAGGGAAAATGAGCCGGAAACACCTGTTGTGCCCCAAATAGGAGGTGCTCAAAGAATGTTGGGGAAGTGACAAAAAGACACAGGGTCCAGCTTGAGTCTTGGCCTAGGGCCATTTTAGCATCAAAATAATGGTAGTAGAAGATGATGACCTATTTCATAAGGCAAGTTTAAATATTTCTCTCTTTTCCACGTCCAGTGCGGCTAGAGAGCAGTCAGATTCCTGAGTAGGGGCAGCTGGGGATTGAGAAAATGAAAGAAAGAGACAGACACAGAGGTGGAAGGAAAAAGCTGGGGCCGGGTGGGACCACTGTCCTCTGACGGAGAGACAGAGACCCAGAGCCAATACAGCGTGTTTATTTTATGCAGCAAAACCCAGGAAGTTTTACTAAAGGTCAAGACAAAGGAGATTATGTGCATTCTTGGGTGGGCCTGAGTCTTATTCACTCCTGGTGCTTGGCTGGATTTAAATAACAAAACCCACGCCCTGGCACCTGGGCTGAAGGTCAAGCTGACAACACTCCTGCCTCTGGCAAGGCGTGTTTCCAGGACGTGGCTCTGCCAAAGCCACTGGATTCAGCTGACAATAATGAAAGAAATGCCCATGTGCCTTCCCAGCGCTCTCTACAGTCAAGACTCCATGAATCCACCTGACATAAATAAGATAAAGGAGTGGTTTAACCACCGCTGCAGGGGGATGGTGAGGGACTGCTAATGGAAGCAGGGTTTCTTTTTTGAGGGACAGAAATGTTCATGTATATTGTGATGACTGCACAATTCTGAGTACTAAATAGTGTTTGTATACTAAAAACCATTGGATTGTGCATTCTTTTTTTTCCAAAATATATTTATTTTAGAGAGAGGAAGGAAGAAGGATAAAGAGATAGAAACATCAATTGGCTGCCTCTTGCATGCCCTCTATTGGGGATTGAGGCAAACCCTGGGCATGTGCCCTGACCAGGAATTGAACTGGTGACCTTTCGGTTCATGGGTCGATGCTCAACCACTGAGCAACACTGGCTGGGTGGATTGTGCACTTTCAATGGTAAAATGTATGCTTTTAAAATAAAAGGATCCTTGCCGAGACCGGTTTGGCTCAGTGGATAGAGCGTCGGCCTGCGGACTGAAAGGTCCCAGGTTCGATTCCGGTCAAGGGCATGTACCTGGGTTGCGGGCACATCCCCAGTAGGAGATGTGCAGGAGGCAGCTGATCGATGTTTCTCTCTCTCTCATTGATGTTTCTGACTCTCTCTCTCCCTTCCTCTCTGTGGAAATCAATAAAATATATTAAAAAATAAAAAATAAAATAAAAGGATCCTGGATCCTCACTGGTATAAATACACGATTAGATAAATGAGTGGGGGAGAAGAAAAAAATCTAGTGGAATGCCAAATAATAAAATGTAGAAGGAATGATGAGATTAGAAAAATCACCCTTGGGCCACCAATTTAACGGAAATTGATTCAGGCCCACACAGATCATCAATGGAAGCTAACACTGGAGAGGGAGATCTGAGAAGGGTATTTCCATAGTTTCAAAGCATCTCCCCACAAGATACTTGTTCATTACAAAGGGTAAATATAGAAACTTTACAGTGGAGAAAGCAAATGTTCAAAGTGACCAGTGCCAGAGAAGGACACACAGATGTGCCCCTGACAGGTCACAGACACTCACTCGCATGGCTCTCACGCGCATCAACGAAAGTGCACCCCCCTGAGACTAATCAGAGGAAACATCAGGCAAACATCTGGCCTGGGCACTAAAAACGGCAATGTCTTCAAAACTATTCACCTTGGGCCGCACCTGCGAGGCGTAGTGGTTGAGCATTGAAAAAACAATAACAAAAAACGTCTTCATCCATAGAGTGGGCAGGTGGCAGGGACTTGCTAAATAATGGTGGCTCAGTGTGTCCGAACCTGGCAGTACTGCCCTTGACTGGTCAGGTGCTGAGAAAGTCGGGGTGTCAGGTGCTGAGAAAGTCGGGGTGAGGGGTTCTCCTTTCAGTCCTGGGGACTCCAGAGCACACATGTTTGCAATATTGTTAGGCGTGGCCTCCCAGGGGCCCCCAGGCCCCTCCGGGCCGGCAGCCCCAGTATCCATTGCCGGGGACCGCCTGCGTGACCGCTGCCCTGACCAGTGGGAGAGCCCCCGGCTGGAGGGAAGCCTGCGTGTCTGAACCCGGGACAAGGAGGGGCGAGAATCAATCCGGACAGCCCGCCCGCCAGTGCATCCAGATCCCAGGCGCCCGGCGCCCCCGGTGCGCGCGGGGCAGCCTCAGCGTCCGGCCCTGCAGGCCCCCAGGCCCCAGCGAGGCGGTCCCGGGCCGTGGACCAGGGCCGGCCTGGGCCCAGGGCGGGACGTTTGCTGAGGCTCAGCCTCAGGCCCTCCAAGGCCTGGCGCGCACCGGACCCCACGCTTAACTGCATCCACGCCGTTTATTACGCCGCCAGGCGAGCAGTGACCCCAGCAAACGCCTCGGGACCTCGGGGAGTGAGCGCCCGCCGAGCCCGGAGGCCGCGGTTCTGGGAAGGGCCGGGGCCGGAGCTGGGGGTCCGAGGCCGCAGTTGCGCCCCGGGGAGTGGGCGATGGGGCGGGGCAGCGGGCAGGCGGGGTCCGCCCGCGGCTGAACAGCGGGAGGGGGTGGAGCGAGCCGGTCCAGGGTCGGGCGTAGGGCGGGACCCCCAGCCCCCGGGGCCGCCAAGGGTTCGGGAGGAGAGGAGGGCCCTGCCCATCCCCCCTCCCCCACCCCCCTCCCGAGGCGGGGGCGGGGGCGGGCGGGGGCGGGGCGGCGGGCGGGCGCTCCGCACTCGGATTGGTCGGGCGCTGGGCCTCGCCCCCGCCTTCGGCCAATCGTCCTCCAGCCACGCTCGGCCGCGGGGTCAGAGTGCCGCCCGCGCTGAGGGTCGCGTCTTCCAGGCCCCGCTGGTCTCGCCGCTGCTCGCCGAGATCGGACGCTCCCCACTCGCCTCCTCCCCGCGCTCGGTCCAGGTGAGCTCGGCTCGGCCCAGCCCGGCCCAGCCCGGGGTCCCAGGTCCCCACCCCCCGCCGGAGTTGCATCATCTGCAGCCGCTCGCGGCGGAGCTGAGCCGGCGACCCTTCCCCGGCCCCCGGGACCGCCCTGAAGCCGGGGTTCGGTGCCCACGTGGCCCCGGCCCGGACCTCAACTCCGACTGCAGAGGGCGCGGGGCCGCGAGCCTGGGAGCGCCCCGCGGGGACCCGGTGTGGGGGGTGCATTTTGGGGAGATGAGCTGTATTATGCCCGTCGTTCATCATTGGTTTTTCGCGTCATTTCGGGTGGGAAATTGCTCCTTAGGGGCAGGGGTTGGGGGTGAATGTCGGTGTAGCTGCGCGGCGTCAGGTGGGGGCGGGGCGGGAACGCAAAACTTTTAGCTCAGGATTAGTGGGCGTATTTATCCTAAACTGTGTCCCCCAAGAGCTCCCCCCCCCCCCGGAGTCCGGTGACCCGCGGTGTCCAGATCTGCTGAGGGGTCGCGGTCTCCCACCTGGACATTCTCACCGTAAAAGACGAGTTTGCTACCATCTGCGCCCTCGGCCCTAACGCGCCCCCGGGGGCTGACGGGTGCGCGAGTGCGGACGCCCTTGGGTGCACCCGGACTGTCAGGTCCCCGAAGGAGGAACGCGGAGGCCGGAGTGGTGCGGGATTGCGAAGTTATCCCATCATCCGCACACCAGGTGGCCGGGCCTGGATGGGAGTCAGCGGCTTTTAAAGGACTTTTGGCGGGCTTTTTCTGGGCGGACAGTTCTCTGGGCAGACCCAGAATGTGGCCGCAGCAAAGGGAATGTCCATAGTGAAATGGCCTGAAAAGCCAGTTGGGGGGGGGGGGGTATCCATTCCATTATTCGATCAGACCTAACGGTGACCCCGAAGGGTCTGCGGTTTCAGGTGAGAGAGGAGTGAGCTCGCCTCCCCACCACGCACGTGCGTCCCCCCTGGCCCGCAGCAGCCCGGGAAGCTCAGTCCTGCAATGCAGCGCAGAGCCTGCGGGTTCAGACCCATGTTGCCAAGCAGAGTGCCTTTGGGTCCTGCGGACCAGATTGATTTCAATCCATTTCCCATCAGCCCCTTACCTTGCTGGAGGTTGCTCCAGGGTGAGGCCGTTTGCCAAGAAGGAGGTGCCTGTGTAGGCTGGGCCGGTCTCCGTGGGATTGTGGCCAGGGTGCTGCAGGCTGTGAGGTGGGGAGGGAGGTCTCCCACAGGGCGGGGAGCCTCCGGCAAAATGGGAGAATCACCTCCCCAGGGGCCGGGAACAGAGGGAAGGAAGGCTCTGTTCCACTTACCAGCCAGGGCTTGGCCACAGAATACTGCGTCCTGTGAATATACCACACCTTGTACAGCATTCATTCATAGACGGCCCCTTGCTTTGCCTGCGCATTTTGGCTGTTGTGAATAGTGCTATTATGAATGTGGTGTGCAAATATCTGTTTCCATGTTTTTGGATAGATGCCTAGGAGTAGAATTGTGGGGTAGTTAACTTTATTTGTTTGTTTACTGATTTCAGAGAGGAAGGGAGAGAGAGAGAAACATCAGTGATGAGAGAGAATCATTGATTGGCTGCCTCCTGCACACCCACTCGGGGGATGGAGCCTGCAAACCCGGGCCTGTGCCCTGACTGGGAATTGAACCGTGACCTCCTGGTTCATACTCGGGCCGACTCTCAACCACCAGCCATGCCGGCCAGGCTACTTAACCTTTAGAGAAACCACCACACTTGTCCGAGCACTTGGCGCCTGTGCTCTTATGCCTGTTCTTGCCGAGCCCCTGAATGTGTGGAGCCCTGCACCCAGAGAGGGCGGGCGGGCGGGCGGGCGGGAGGGCGAGCAGCAGTCTCTGGGCCCAGCCGCATCAGAGCAGGCTCTTCTGCAGCGTTTGGGAATGGCCTGAACCGATGACTTCTCTTTCCCGTTCCTCTGATAGAGCGAAGCATGTCTTCTGAGACATTCCAAGCAAAAGAGGGGGTGGCAGGGTGCCCCCACCTCTCCGGGACACACTCAGCCAAAAGGAGCCTGGAGCAGGGGCCCGCAGGGGACCAGGACACCAAGGACCACCTGTGGATCCGGCCTGATGCCCCGAGCAGGTGCTCCTGGAAGCTGGGCAGGCCCCTCACCGACTCGCCCCATCACCACACGGCCTTGTAAGTCCCTGTTCCCACCCGGAGGGGAGGAGCCATGTTCACTTGGGGTGTGACCCATGCGCCTTGCAATCACTGTGACGGGTGGCGAGCTGCTGGATGGGGGTGCTCAGAGAGGCCAGGGCTGGTTTGCACTGCAGCCAGCACCCGGGTCAGTGCCCAACAAGAGCAGATGCTGAAACCATAGATGGAAGTGCCCACGCCACACACTCTGGGTGAAGGGAGCGGTGAGGCTTCTAACGCAGGGCCGCCGGGCTGCACACACGGGTTTGAGGCGAGTGTGCATGTTTTCAGCAGTTAGGTTCACACCGGCACCTCTCTTCTTAACTCTAAGCCGTGTACATTCCTCCTGGCCATGACTGTTTTTTGATAGAGACCTCTTTTTGAGGTTGGACAGAGACTGTTGGATGAATAAACCACAATTTTTAAGCCCTCCAACTAAGTTTTAGGGTTATCTTTATTTCCATAGTATAATTTTTCAGAGTCAAAGACTATTTTTTCAGATGTTTGATTCTTCTTTTTTTTTAAATATATTTTTATTGATTTCAGAGAAGAGGGAAAGGGAGAGAGAGAACCATCAATGATGAGAGAGGATCATTGATCAGTTGCCTCCTGCACACCCACACTGGGGATTGAGCCCACATACCGGCCATCGAACCGTGACCTCCTGGTTCATAGGTCGACACCCAACCCCTGAGCCCTGCCAGCTGCGCTTTAGCTATTTGATTCTTATTTCGTATAACCTGCTATACCAACATTCACGGTTATTGATTTTAAGATCAGAACTGGGGGTGGAGAAAGGGGTGTACTCCTCTGTGGGGCCAATAAATAGGGATGGAAATTTACAAACCCAGAGGCTCGAGCACTAAACAGACCTCAGTGCTCGGTGCTTAGGAGGCCAAATGGGCCCCTGGCCAAACAGGATGAGCCCTAGGTGCCAAAACAAATGAAGCAGTGAGTGACGGCTGGGGTGTGGCTGCTGGGGGCGGGCAGGGAAGAGACCAGGTTTCCGAGGAGGGTGGGTGACCTCAGCCTGGATCCTGGGGCGGAAAGGACACTCTTCTCTCCAGGTTGTGAGACAGCATGACACCTGCCCCTCCCACCCTGGCCTAGTCACCCGTCCTGCAAAGCCCTGATGGGCTAATCCCATCTGGAAGCTGAGCCCTACACCCTGTCCTAGGCCCGGTGCCCGGTTATAAGGGAGCTGGGCTCGGGCCCAGGTCAGGCAGGAGCTTACCTGCTAGGGGGGACACCAGACCAAGGTCCCCCAGAGGAAATGGCCCTTGGGGTTCCTGATTGGGAGGCAGAGGTGACCTGGCTAGGGGAAGGCCCTGGAGCGGGTACCTGCATAGGCAGAAGGTGCTGGAAGTGTGGGTATCTGGGAAAGGGGGTTCCAGGCGGTTCCGAGGTGGGGTGGGCTTACAACGAGGGCTGGAGTGGAAGCAGCCAAGTGAGTGGAGGGGCCTCAGGGGGTGGGGCAGGCAGGTCCCTGGCTCTGGTAAGGACCGTGGGGTTGTCCTGGAGGCCCCTGGGGCTGTCACAGTGGAAGCCATTGAGAGAAGGTGACCCCAGGGCCACCTCCGGTAAACGCCCCCCTCCCCCGCTCCCCCCTCCCCCGCCTGCCCTGATGACCACAGGCAAGATTCTCAGGTGACAGAGGCAGGAACCCGGGTTCTCTGCCTGCCCACCCCCTGCCTAGCGGTGGGTGGGCCTCAGCCTGCTCTGGCCACCACAACGCCTGCTGGGCTGGTGTGACCTTCGCCACCGTCACGTGACGGTGCAGGTGTTTACCTCTGTCCGGCCTTGGCTTTAACTAGTTAATGAACCAACCCCGGCGTGGCCCCAGGAACCTGGCCTCCAAAGTGGGGTCAGGAGCCCTTGGCCCCAGCCTGGCTCTCCCCTCACCCTGACGCCTGCCTCTGGCCTGGCTGTCCCTTCAGCCCCTTCCACAGTGGAGGGGGCAGCTGGATGCCTGCGTGGCTGCGTGGTTGGACCCCCGGGTGGAAGGCAGCATGTTTTACCTGTCTCAGGGCCCCTGGGGATTGAACCCACAACCTTTTTAAAACATATGTATATTTTTAAGATTGCTTCAGAGAGGAAGGGAGAGGGGGGGAGAGAGAGAGAAACATCAGTGAGAGAGAATCATTGATCGGCTGCCCCTTGCACGCCCCTCACTGGGGGGTCAAGCCCACAACCCAGGCATGTGCCCTGACTGGGAATCGAACCATGATCTCCTGGCTCATAGTCTGATGGTCAGCCACTGCGCCACACCCCACCGGCCTGGCCCAATCGGCAGCCTTTTGATATATGAGACGACACTCCAACCAGTTGAGCCACCGGCCAGGGCAGTTCTTCGATGTGCTGTCCTGCCACGGCTGGTATCCTTTTGTTTTTCTGAATAATCATGGGCTCTTCTGTTGTAGGGCAAAGTCGCCCAAAATCTTGCCAAATATCCTGAAGAAAATTGGAGATACCCCCATGGTGAGAATCAATAAGATCGGGAAGAACTTTGGCCTGAAGTGTGAGCTGCGTGAGTACCTGCTTCCCCCTCCTGCGCTCGCCCCGCCGGGGCTGGGGGCTGGGGGGCTGGGGGCTGTGGGGCTGTGGGTGTCATAAGCCCAGGTCTTCAGAGTCTTCAGGTCCCTTTCGGGGTAGCACCTTCCTCCTGCAAACACTACAAACTCTTAGGAGGTGGGCGGGAGTCGTCCTAAGGAAAGAGCAGAGCAGAGGCCTCAGCCCAGGAAAGGGCAGCGTGTTTGCTGGGCAGGAGCGTGGCAGAGGGTAGGAGCGCCTGGGCGTGGGAGGCGGGGTGGAGGGTTTGGGGGCCTGGTCTGGGATGTGATCCGGGCGCCGTGGCTTCGGGGCACCAAGTTGTCTGGCAGGGGCCGCTGGGTGTGGCTGGGCCTTACGGGCGCATGGGGCTCAAATGAGCCGACCGCTATCTGCCCAGCAAGCTCCTGTTGGGACTGCGGGAGGGGTCTGACCCATCCGCCCAGCGGGGCTCCTGCAGGCGCCTCTGTCTCATTCCCTCGGAGTTGCCACGTGGTCCTCTGCATGGCCCCGCCAGCTGGGTGGTGGGTGGAGGGGAGCGGGGGCCGATGTATAGAACCGGCGAAGACCGGGCCTCGCCCTGCATCAAGCTGGATCAGGTAGTGGGGAGGGGACAGATAGGGATCCGGGGCCTTCCCTCACAGTTCGTCTCCGGCTCCCAGTGGCCAAGTGTGAGTTCTTCAACGCGGGCGGGAGCGTGAAGGACCGCATCAGCCAGCGCATGGTGGAGGAGGCCGAGCGCGCCGGCATCCTGAAGCCCGGGGACACCATCATCGAGCCGACGTCTGGGAACACAGGTGAGCGCTGGGACAGGCCCGGACCCGGGCTGGGGTGACCCGCGGCTGCTGCGCTGGCCTGGCCGGCGGCTCTTCCCGCAGTCTGCTCAGCACGGGTGCACGCCAGCAGCTGCGTGTTGTGCCGCTTCCTCCGGCATCTCGCAGCCAGGCCTGCGTTGATGATGTCGGATGCTCCCGTGAGCGGCTACCCCTGAGAGTGCAAATCTGTCTTCGATTCCTCCAGCTGCCATAGCAGATACCACCGAGGGGCGGCTTAACCAGCACCTCAGTCCCTCCCCGTCCTGGAGGGTAAGGCCCAGGTCAGGGATTTGCAGGGCTGGCTCCTCCTGACACCTCTCCTCGGCCTGTGGACGCTGTCTCCTCCCTGCGTCTCACACGGCCGCCCCCTCCACATCTGTGTCCTCCCTGCATCCTCACACGGCCACCCCCTCCACATCTGTGTCCTCCCTGCGCCCTCACACGGCCGCCCCCTCCACATCTGTGTCCTCCCTGCGTCCTCACACGGCCGCCCCCTCCATATCTGTGTCCTCCCTGCGTCCTCACACGGCCGCCCCCTCCAGGTCTGTGTCCTCCCTGCGCCCTCACACGGCCGCCCCCTCCACATCTGTGTCCTCCCTGCATCCTCACACGGCCACCCCCTCCACATCTGTGTCCTCCCTGCGCCCTCACACGGCCGCCCCCTCCACATCTGTGTCCTCCCTGCGTCCTCACACGGCCGCCCCCCTCCATATCTGTGTCCTCCCTGCATCCTCACACGGCCGCCCCCTCCACATCTGTGTCCTCCCTGCGTCCTCACACGGCCGCCCCCTCCACATCTGTGTCCTCCCTGCGTCCTCACACGGCCGCCCCCTCCACGTCTGTGTCCTCCCTGCGCCCTCACACGGCCGCCCCCTCCACGTCTGTGTCCTCCCTGCGCCCTCACACGGCCGCCCCCTCCAGGTCTGTGTCCTCCCTGCGCCCTCACACGGCCGCCCCCTCCACGTCTGTGTCCTCCCTGCGCCCTCACACGGCCGCCCCCTCCAGGTCTGTGTCCTCCCTGCGCCCTCACACGGCCGCCCCCTCCAGGTCTGTGTCCTCCCTGCGCCCTCACACGGCCGCCCCCTCCACGTCTGTGTCCTCCCTGCGTCCTCACACGGCCGCCCCCTCCACGTCTGTGTCCTCCTCTCTTCTTCTGGGGACGCCTGTCCTACGGATGAGGAACCACCCGTGACCTCATTTAACCTCCTCCCCTCTTCAAAGACCATCTCCAAACACAGTTGCTTTCTGAGGTGATGGGGGTGGGACTTTCAGAGGATACAATTCGGCCCATAGCGCTGCCACCTGGCCCCCAAATCCATGCCCTTCTCACATGCTAATCACCCCAGTGGCCCCAACAAATCCGCCCCTTCCAGCATCATCTCTGCAGTCCGAGGTCCCATCTCCACCAGGCGTCGGGGAGAGTCCTCCTGGCAGGGTCCTCTCCACAGTGAGCCTGTGAAACCCGACGGGTCATGGGATTCCAGTGCAGCGGTGGGACAGGCATGGGACGGACACCCCTATTCAAAGGGAGAAACCAGACAGAAGGAGGGGTGCTTGGTCCCCAGCCAGTCTGAAGCCCAGTCGGGCAGATTCCATTGGATCTTACGACTCCAATCCTCTTTGGCTCGAAGTTCTGCCATCTGGACAGTGGCCCTGACCCCTTTGTGACCAGGGAGGCTGCCCTGCTGGTCTCTGCCTGCCTTCAGGCCATCCTCCCTTTCCTTCAAGGACCACGGGTGCCCACCCTTAGCCCACAGTGTTTGCTCTGCCCGCTGTGGTCCTCACGCACCCACATCGAGCCGTGGGCACCCAGCAAAAGCTGGAGGAATTGGCGCTTATGTTTGCACCTGGCTTTTCTTCCTTGTGAGCACAGTCCCTGTTGTTTCGTCTCCGCATTCTCTCTTAGCTCTGAGGACAGAGGGGACAGTGTGGGGCTTTGGGGAATCCTGTAGTGCCCTCTCCATGGGCTGCAGGTGCACAGGGCAGGGTCTCACCATGTCTTCGCCAGGGATCGGGCTGGCCCTGGCAGCCGCGGTGAAGGGCTACCGCTGCATCATCGTGATGCCGGAGAAGATGAGCATGGAGAAGGTAGGTGGGTGGGTGGGCCTGCCTCCCGGGACCCCTCCCCCAGCTCGGGAGGCCTGGCAGACGGGTAAACGCTCGATGTTGCTCTGCAGGTAGACGTCCTGCGGGCGCTGGGGGCGGAGATCGTGAGGACGCCCACCAACGCCAGGTTCGACTCCCCCGAGTCTCACGTGGGGGTGGCGTGGAGGCTGAAGAACGAGATCCCCAATTCCCACATCCTGGACCAGGTGAGGCTGGTCCGGGGGCGAATGTGCGTTCAGAGTGTGGACCCAGTGGGCACTCCTGGGGGCTGTGTCGGGGGTGGGGTGGTGCCACTTTTGCAGCGGGAATGGGGGCTGCTGAGATGACTGACAGGGAGTGGCAAGTGTCAGGGGCTTCTCCCGGCTGGAGAGGACCTCCAGCGTGCGGCCAGCGCCTCAGTTCATCGCGTCGGGTGGGCATGCCCTTTGCTGAGGACCCCGGAAGCCCTCTGAGGGTCTGAAAACCTTTTTTACTGGAAGCTCTCCTGTCTCACTTATTCGCTCCTGGATTATTCAGAAATCACATCTGAAGAGCTGGGTTTAATGTTTCGTGTCTGTTGAGGCTCCTAAGCTGCCTGCAGCCCTGTGCCTGCTGCCATTTCAGTGTCTTTGACTTCCTCTCACAGCCCCTTTGCTCTCTCCATGCAGTACCGCAACGTCAACAACCCCATTGCTCACTACGACAGCACGGCCGAGGAGATCCTGCAGCAGTGTGACGGTGTGTACGTCCGTCCTCACCCCTCTCCCCCTTCACTGCCGCTCTCCCTGGGTGCCCGGGAGGGTACAAGTCACTTACCCGCTCTTTGGTAAACTCCTATTCATCCTTCAAAACCCAGAGCAAATGTCCCCTCTCTGTGAGGTGCTATCCAGAGCATTTCTCTAGAGCATTTCTGCTTCTGTTGTGCTCTCTTGCACAGTGTCAGGCAGGCATATTTGTCTGCCCAGCTGCAGAAGCTCCTGAGTGCAGGGAGTGAGTATGTCCTGGGCTGGGCTGGGCTCACAGCTGGGACTTCACGTTGCTGAATGGCACTAGGTGTCAAGCCCTGACTTGGGCCTTGAATTCCACGTTCTCCGAGCTTGGGTGTAATGCCAATGATTAGCTTACTCTCCATACAGACGTGAGGCTCCCTGGAACGTTGCCACGTAACTGGTGCCAAGGCCGTGGGGCTGTGATGCCTTCTGAAGGGCTGTTTCCCTGAGAGAGATGGGATTCTGCCAGGGGGTTGGCACCCTGGACTCCTGTTGGGAGTCTAGTGCTGGCATTGGCTTAAGTGCAGCCTCGTCCATGCCCAGGAGCCAGGTAGGGAGATCCAGGCATTTGCTCACCGAAGTTTTATGTGTGAGAATTCTCTCATTTGGCAAAAACAGCCCTCCGCCTCGGCATGGGGCCCGCGTGGACTTGTCTGCAGGATGCCTGGGCTGGCGCTCCTCAGCGGGAGAACCCAGAGGATTTCTGAACCGAGCCCGAGTGGTTTATTCTGTTTCCTGCACAATTTAGTTACCTTTTTGTCATCGTCTAAAGCAAACAGCAGAAGAAAGTGCACCATGCCTGGCTGGTGTGGCTCAGTGGTTGAGTGTCACCTTATGAAACAGGAGGTCTTGGATTGATTCCGGGTCAAGGGCACATGCCTGGGTTGTGGCTCGATCCCCAGGGTGGGGTGTGTAGGAGCAGTCAGTCAATGATTCTCTCATCATTGATGTTTCTCTCTCTCTCTCCCTCTCCCTTCCTCTCTGAAATCAATAAAAGTATATTTTAAAAAAAGGAAAAGAAAGTGCATCATGAGGGGCCTCCCTGTGCCCCGTCCCCCCCGGCAGCCACCGTATCTGTCCTTCCTGCACCGCCTGGCGGGCCTTACACCACACAGGTCCCGGGGCCGAGATGTAAATGAAGCTCGCAGGCCCTGTGACCCGGTGATGGATGCTTCTTAAGGATAAAGCACTGTGATGGGAGCCGTGGAAATGGAACAGTTTGACCTTTTTGATAACCTGCCTTCATCTCGGTCGAGGAAGTTTTCACTTATTATTAGAGCGTTCTTCCTGATACGGCTTCTCCCCCATCAGGGAAGCTGGACATGCTGGTGGCTTCGGCGGGCACAGGTGGCACCATCACAGGCATCGCCAGGAAGCTGAAGGAGAAGTGTCCTGGATGCAAAGTGAGTGCCCCAGGGCGGCCAGGGGGTTGCGGGCCCTGCCCGGGAGCGAGGAATCCAGCGACCACAGGACTGGGGGTGGGAGTCCTTTTGGGTAGCCCCCAAAGGTCACTATGAATCTAAGCTTTTAGGCTCAGGTCCTGCATCTGCCCCATCTGGGGCTCTGAGAGGGAGGGGCCTGGAGTTGAGGGGCCTGGGGTAGGGGCTCCTAGAAATATCTGGCAGGTGGTGCTGAGCCCAGGAAGAGGTCAGTGCCCAGCACTGTGCCTTGTTCTCCAGGCCCCACTGCCCCCCAGGGCCTGTGCCAGGCTGTCCTGGATGTTCTGTGCAGGGGAATTGCCCCGGGAACCCCTTCCCCCAGCTGCCCCTGAGTTGGAATCAGCCTGGCTCCCAGGTTTCTGGGTTTCCAGTCTTGCCCCGGAGCCCGGCACGAGACCTGCATCCCACGGGCAGATCATCAACAGGTGCCCATTCGGGGCGGTCTTCGCCCGATGAGGGCGGGAACATCCACATTAGACTTGCTGGGCACGAGCCCTGACGGTCTCCCCGCTGTAGATCATCGGGGTGGATCCCGAAGGCTCCATCCTGGCTGAGCCCGAGGAGCTGAACCGGACGGAGCTGACGGCTTACGAGGTGGAGGGCATTGGCTATGACTTCATCCCCACAGTGCTGGACCGGACGGTAGGTGGGGCCGCAGTGATCGCGGCCGTCCTCAGGGCTCGCCCTTTAACCAGCTTGCACGTCTGCATGGCTGGCTGACCCCGGCACCGGCCTGGCTTTCCTGTTGGGGCAGGAAGGAGAAACATGACCCTGTACGAGCAGGTAGAGGAAGGGCAGGTCCAAGGTCAGGACCAGGGGGCACGCTGCACCATATCCACGTAGTGACATGAACCCACTGGGCAAAGACTCCCAGCAGTTTAGCTCTGGCCGTGGGCACAGATCAGGCCCCTGCAGAGGCGGGAGCTCTGGCGGTTGAGCAGGGGAAACGGAGAGGTAAGAACCCCAGAACGGCCTCCTACGGACCCACAAGGGGCTTCGTTCTGAGGGACGCAGCGTCCAGCCACAGGACATAGGGCTATGCCACGGGAGCCAGCGGGCAGTTTAATAGCCACGTGCACAATGTGATGGACCAGGGAGAGGTAGAAAGTTCCAGGTTTGTAGACATGAGTCTCAGACTCCGGAGCAGGTGCCGGGCTGTGCCCGTTAAGGGTCACATCTTCCTGGACTGAGGGCGTCCGTGAGGTTGTGAACACGGCTGTGGGGCCCCCACCCCAACCTCACACCTGCCCGAGCGCCTCCTGGAGCCGGCAGTCTGGTCCTGCCCGCAGGTGGTGGACAAGTGGTTCAAGTGCAACGATGAGGAGTCCTTTGCCTTTGCCCGCATGCTGATTGCGCAGGAGGGACTGCTGTGCGGTGAGTGGCGGGCAGGCGCTGGGAGGCTGGGGTGCAGAGGACACGGGGGCGCTTGCCTTCTGCCAGCTTCCAGTCCAGATTTGTAAAGGGCACCCTCATTCTGGGGCTGCCCGGGTGCCGTCCGTCCACTCCAACCCGAGGAGGTCAGCTGGCCTGTCCTCAGATGGGCGGTCACTCCCCAGGCGGGATAGGAGTGCCCCTTCCCCGTGTGGCCAGAGGTCTGGGGTCCTGGGGTCCCTGCAGCCGCATGCTGTTTCCTGTGTTTAACCACCGGAGCGCGGGGCGTGGCACGAGGTCCTGGAAAGGCCTGGGGAGCCCGAGAGCTTGATGGAAAGAGGAAGCAGCTGTTGGCTTCGCTCCCGCAGTCACCAGTGGGGGGTGGGGGGGGGTGTGTGTGGCCGCTGAGGAGGCCTGGCAGCACTGTGATTGGTGTATTTGTTTTGGGGCCAGCGATCACCCTCCGGCATTGTCCTTTGGGGGGGGGCTCCCCATCAATGGGGGTCTAAAGCGGGGCGGGTGCTGGGAGAGGCTGGAGGGTGTCCATCTCCAGCGCTTCATGGCGAGGAGATGGGGCCAGGCTCCTGCCGGCTCACTTCCCTCTGACCCGTGGGCCTGGGTCTGACTCCGGCCCTCTCGGCAGGTGGCAGCTCCGGCAGCGCCATGTCGGTGGCCGTGAAGGCGGCCCAGGAGCTGCGGGAGGGCCAGCGCTGTGTGGTGATTCTGCCCGACTCTGTCCGCAACTACATGTAAGAACCCTCCTCCCTCCTCCCTCCTCCCGCCTGCAGGCCTGTCCCTCCCTGGCTCCGCCAAGGGGATGCTGTGGTTACGCCACTGGATCTCCCCTGAGATCTGACAGCCGGGATTCGGGGTGGAGCCAGGGGCCCTGCAAGCTCTGCACCCCCCACCCCCCAGCCAGGCCTCCACCCACAGCTCCCGAGCGCGAGTTTTCTTGGCCTGCTGTTCAGGCCGGTCTTGCTCACTGGGGCATAGGGTCATCTGCTCCCCACTATGTGGGTCCTCAAGCCACCTTTATATTTATTTATTTTATTTTTTATTTTTATTTTCGTCTTCCACTCTTTGAGTAGAGCATCATCTCTGCCACACCCTCCACCTTGCCTTCTGGCCTATTGGAGGATGCAACATGTCACTTTATTTTTATTTCTTTCACTTGTTGGGTGACATTGGTTAATAGCATCAGATAGGCATATTTCTCTGACACATGATTTGTATATTGCGTTGTGTGCCCACCACCCAAAGTCAAATCATCTCCGTCACCATATATTTGGCTGCCCCTACCCTTTACAACCCCCCCCCTCCCTTCAGTCCACCACCTCTTTAGAGCAGGTCCCTGGCAGCCCCTAAGGCCTGGTCTGCAGGCTTTGACCCAAGTGGGTTAGGCTCCCCTGCTCCCTCTGGCAGAGCAGCAGTGAGGAGGGCTGGGGAGGAGGCGCCCAGGGAGCACGGCGGGGCTGACAGCAAAGGTTCCAGGACAGAACCGTCTGTGCTCTGAGTGCCTCCTCCCTGGTAGACCAGATGCCCCTGGACATGAAGTTCCCACGGGCGCTCTGCAGTCTGGTTCCCAGGCCTCTTCCTGGAGCTCCAGCCAGCCACATGGGGTCTCTCCTGGGCTGATGGGGTCGGGGAGGGTCCTGGGCTCTCTGTGGGGACTGTGCCCCTTGGTGTGGGCAGAGACGGTGGTGAGACCCTCTGCCAGGCCCTGCTGACCTCCTGACGCCTCCAGGTCCAAGTTCCTGAGCGACAGGTGGATGCTGCAGAAGGGCTTCCTGAAGGAGGAGGACCTCTCCATGAAGAAGCCCTGGTGAGGACATCTCTGAGCAGGGCCACAGCCAGGACCTGGGTGCCTGTGCTCTGGCCCACGCCTGGCTGGTCGGCCCCACGGTCTCCCTGTGTGATGTTGCCCTTGACGCCCACCTGCCGGCTCTCAGCCCTCCCTGCCCTGCCCTCTTCCCTCAGGTGGTGGCACCTCAAAGTCCAGGAGCTGAGCCTGTCCACTCCGCTGACAGTGCTGCCCACGGTCACCTGCAAGCACACCATCGAGATCCTCCGGGAGAAGGGCTTCGACCAGGTGCCCGTGGTCGATGAATCGGGGTCAGTCTCAGCCACACTCCGGGACAGGGCTGTCTGTCTGGCTGACCTCAGTCCCTCAGGGATGTCCAGAGCTCCGGGCCGCCCACTGGACATGTTCCTGAGCACTGGCTGGGCGGGGGGTGGCCGTGTTAACCCGTGTCCCACCCACTGCACTGAGCCCGGGAGGAGACGTCTCATAGCCCCTGACTGACACTTGTCAGATGGAAATACCCAAAGGACTCATTGGCTTACTGCCTGCCACTGGATGGCGGGTCCAGGGCAGGGCGTCTGATCACTGTCCTGCCACGTGTGGGCCCTCGGCAGGTGTCTGCTGAATTCCGAGAGGAATTCTGCACTCCGGCGCCGAGGGAGGACGGCTGTGGGCGGGTCCTGGGGTCTCAGGGAGGGCCCTGCACTGACCCTCCCCCACCCCTCACCCCCAGAGTGATCCTGGGGATGGTGACTCTGGGGAACATGCTGTCTTCCCTGCTCGCTGGGAAGGTGCAGCCGTCAGACCAAGTTCACAAAGTCATCTACAAGCAGTTCAAGCAGGTATGAGCTCCCATTCACTAAGGCCGTGGGTGCCAAGACTCGCTTCTGTCCTTGGAGGTGGGCACAGCGCTTCCTGGGCAAGGGGGCCAGGTCCCCGACCCTCTGCACCGCTGCCGTGCCAGCTGGGCCAGTGCTGGCTGCCCCTCTCGAACCTGTACACCTGAGAATTCGCCCAGCTTTGCAGGAAGCCGGTGGGGAAAGGCCCACCCGTGAGGGCTCTCCCACGCCCGCTGTGTTTTGGCCACACCGGGGTGGGGGGGTGGGGGGGGGGTCTGTTTCCTAACATCGGGCCCTCCTTTCCCCGTGAAGCATTCGTTTAAGAACACCTGGCACACAGTGATTTAATAAATAGAATGTTCTGGGAGAAGCCTCCGCTTCTGAGACAATGTTGGCCACCCTCTGACAGGCTTGGGCAGAGCCGACTGGACCCTGCTCTCTGTGTCCCTGAGGGCAGTGCCATCGGGGCGTCCCCTCTCCCTGGTCCCCGTTTCACACCTGCCTTCTCCAACCTCCCAGTGAGTGGGACTAAAAGTGAGCCCAAACCTAGGACCTAGGAGATAACTTGACCTCCCCCCCTCCCCCCCCCCGCCACAGCTGACATGTCACCGGAAGCCGTATATTTGTGCCATTTCATCCCCAATGCCATCACCTGTCATGTTGTTCCTGCAGTGCCCCCTCCCTCCCCTGTAACAAGGGGAGACCCCAGGAGAACATGCTGTCCAAACAGTTCAGGTTCCATCGCGCTCCTCTGCGCAGAGGGCCTGGTGAGCACTGACCGCGGCCTCTCTTCCAGATCCGCCTGACTGACCCGCTGGGCATGCTCTCGCGCATCCTGGAGATGGACCACTTCGCCCTGGTGGTCCACGAGCAGATCCAGTGTAAGTGGGGCTGGGGGCAGGGCTGCGGGAGCCCTGAGGGCACTGGCCCCTGAGGCCCGGTCCAGGCTGCTGCCTGCGCTTTGCAGCCGAGTGCCTGGGGGGCAGCGAGGCGCTGGAGCCTCACAGGCTTTTGGAGTCAGTGGCGGTGACTTTCAGCCATCCTCAGCCTTGGGCACGGTTCTCAGAGGAACCCCTCTGTGGGCCAGGCCTGGGTGCCCACAAGGGTGAGGGTTGTAATCAGAATTGGGAGTGCCCTGGAGCCCGCCCCCACCCAGCTGAGGGCCATCTTGGGGCCTGAGTGGCCAAGCCTAACCCCTCTCCCGTCCTTGGCTCCACAGCACGGGACCAGGCCTTGGCAGGAGTGGTGGGGGGGCCTGCAGGTATGTACGCCCGCTGTCTCCCTTTCGGAAATGGCTCTGCGGCTCCGAGGGTAAAGGAGGGCATCCGGGCTCCCAGACCCCAGAGCTTGGGTGGGAGGTTCTTCCTTACCTCACATTTACTCATAGATGAACACCCCCAGAGTGAGTCCCAATTTCAGGGTCAGGACACCCCATACCGTGTCCACTGCTGCCTTCGTGCTGTTGGCAGAACTGCGGGGTCATAACAGACTGACCTTTACAAAGTGGCCAGCTCCTGTGCATGAGTCTCCGGGGTTCTGGAGGGCCAGGTGGCAGAGGCTGCACAGACACCCTCCCTGCAGGGGACACGCTTCTCCAAAGTGCCACTTGGCCTCGAAGTCCCTGAAATGTGGGGAGCTGGTCTCCTCTTTGCTCCCCGTTTTTTTCTGAGGTGCTCCGAAAAGGCCAGCAGGGGCCTGGCTCCTCTGTCTCGCCGCACCCCCACCCTAGGGACAGATGGCCGTGAAGTTGCTGGGATGGGGTCTGGCGGGATAAAAATGTGACCTGGGCACTTCCCTCCCACCCCTCAGCTCCACCTGGCTCTCTGTGCTTCGTGATGACCAGTCAAGGGTCTCCAGAGAAACAGAGCCAGTGGGATGTGTGTAGGGAGAGAGATTTGTATTTTACTAGGACTGGCTCACATGACTAGTTTGGCAAGTCCCAGGATCTGCAGGGGGAGTGGCAGACTCAAAACCCAGGAGGAGCCAATGTTTCAGTTCAAGTCCAACGGCTGGAAAAGTCCCCTCTTACATGGGGAGCCTTTTCTTTTCCTATTCAGGTCTTCACCCAGTTAGATGCGGTCCACCGCTCACACCAGGGAGGGCAATCTGCTTTACTCAGGCTACTGATCCAACTGATGATCTCACCTAGAAACACCCAGAATAGTGTTTGACCAAATCTGGGCATTCCACAGGCCAGTCATGTCGACCTACCTCAACAATCCTCACTGCTCTCTGGGGGGCCAGGGCCAGGGCCAGCATTCGTTCTGATTCCCAGAGAAAAGCGTGGGTTTGAAGATAATCACAGGCCGATGTGTGCCGATGTAGCTGGTGGGTGTGCTTGGTGTTGGAATCTCATGCCAAGACCTGAGTGTTGGGCACCCAGACAGACCACAGGTGTGTGGCCAGTGGGTATGGCTTGGCGAGGTCAGCACCCTGCTCTCTGCAGCTTCGCCCAGATGGCTCCTGTTAGCAGAGGCATCTGTTGGTGGGCTTCTGTGGGTGCTGCCTGGGTTCCCACAGTACACAGGTGCCCGTAGGCACTGGGGCAGGGGCAGGCTGGTCCCCAGGGCCACACTCCGGTTCAGCCTCGGACCGTGCCTGGGCGTAGGTGCAGCTCCCTGTGGAGGTGCCTTTAACCTGCTGCCTTGATTCCCTCCTCAGACCACAGCCCCGGGGAGTCCAGCAAGAGGCAGATGGTGTTCGGGGTCGTCACCGCCATTGACCTGCTGAACTTTGTGGCTGCCCGGGAGCGGGACCAGAAGACAAAGTCAGCAAATGCCCTGGAATCCAGAGTAGTCCAGCTCTGACCCCACACATGCCACCTGCTCCTTTGCTCCCACAAACACTAAACAAGCCTGTGTGCCTTCTAACTGCCCAGGGCTGGGCACTGCCCTGTTGTTATGGGCAGCAATGAGCAGGTTTAGGGTACTTAGCCCAAGGCCAGCAGAAATGTTTCCCTTAACACCTGACACTTGGATGAATCTATGGTTTATTAAAATGTGCTTTTCTTTTTAACTTTCTCTTAAAAAATGTTTCAACAAGGAAACCTTATTAAAAGGGAACTCAGCCAGGTGGATGAACCCATGCCTGAGGGGGGCAGAATGGCCTGGAAGCAGAAGAAGTGCCTTTTCTGGAGAAGAATCCAGATGGGGAGCAGCAGAAGGGGCTCAGGAAGTAAGGATCATTCAGTGACCCTCACACAGCAGCACTCTGCGCGGGGATGGGCGGGTTAGAGTGGCTTGAGTATTTTGGTTTTTAATTGAGGTGAAATTCACATACCTAAAATGAACAAGTTTTAAATGTACAATTCAGTGGCATTTATTACATTCATCTCTGCCAAGTTCAAAGCATTTTCATCACCCCCAGAAGCAGTCATTCCCTCTCCCCCATCCCTCCTGGCAGCACTAATCTGCTTTACTAGTATGTCTCTGTGATTTACCTGTTGGGGATATTTCAGATAAATGGGATCATACAATCTGGCCTTTTGTGTCTGGCTTATTTCACTTAACACGTTTTCAAGGTTCATTTTGTAGTAAGTATCAGTACTTTATTCCTTTTTATGGCTGAATATTTCATTGTGTGGATATACCACATTTTGTTTACCTGTTTATCATTGATGGACACTTAGGTAATTCTCTCTCTCTGGCTATTGTGAATTGTGCTGCTATAAACATTCATGTATGAGTATTGGTTTGAATAACTATTTTCAATAATTTTGGGTGGATACCCAGGACGGGTTGCTGGGTAGTGTAATTAATTCTATGGCTCATTAAAGACCTGCCAGTCTGTATCCCATAGTAGTTGTACCATTTTATATTCCACCACAATACATGGGGTTCCAATTTCTCCTTGTCCTTGCCAATACTTAATTTCCTTTTCTTTTTATTGCCCTGGTAGTGGATGTGACATGGCATCTCATGGTCTTGATTTGCCTTTCCCTAATAACCGATGATATCGGGCTTCCTTTCATTTGTATATCTTCTTTGGAGAGAAATGCCTCGTCAAGTTCTTTGCCCATTTTTATTTTTTATTTTTATTTTTTTTTCTTTGCCCATTTTTAAATTGTCTTTTATTCAGTTGTAGGAGTTCTAAGCGTTTTATACTTTTAACTTAATTTTTATACATGGTGTGAGGTAGTTGTCCAACGTCATCCTTTTATGTTGATATCCATTTGTTGGAGAGGCATTCTTTCCCCATTGACTGGTCTCAGCACTCTTGCTGAAAATCAATTGGCCGTAGATGTATGGGTTTACTTATGGACTCTCAATCCTATTTCATTGGTCTGTACATTTATCCATATGCCGGAGCCACACAGTTTTCATTATTGTAGCTTTTTAGTATGTTTTGAAATCAGGAAGTGTGTGTCCTCCATCTTTGTTCATTTTCAATATTGTTTTAGACATCATGATGCACCATGATGTATTTTTCTTCATGTTTCTTGTGCTTGCAATTCTAAAAACTTCTTGGATTCTAATATCTGACCAGTAATAGCTCCAGAAAGGAAAAAGAAAGCAGAAGGAAATAATTCAAGGAACTGTCCCAGACTGGAAGACATGATTTTGCAGATTGAGAGGAGCCACACAGGGAACATGGTGAACATCACTTGGGACAAGAAGATCCAACTAAAGCTTCCAGGGCTGGGGAAACCTGGCTCAAATAGAAAATCTCAGAATGAGAAAGGCATCGGACTTCTGCATCTCCAGCACATGGAGGCTGGGAGACAAGGGAGCAGATTCTAAAGACGTCAGAAAGGAAAAGGGATGGCGGCCAGATCCTTGGTGCAAGCACATTTCTCCGTTAACAACAGAGAGGTGTATAGATGTCACCGAGGCAAGCGACCTTCTTGCTAGGAAAGCACTGGAAGATGAGAAAGTACAACACAGGAGAGAAAACTGTCTCCCCCAGGGGAGGTCGTGGAGGGCCTGGCCGCCACAGGTTGTGGCTGAAAGGGCCCAGGAGTGATGCTTTGAGGGGCCAAGGAAACAGGCTATCCATGCAGAGACCCAGCCGTGGGGGTATGGGTGGCCAGGCACTGCCTACCTTATGCTCCTGCTGGGATCTTGAAGCCCATGGCATGACAACGCTGCCCAGAGTTGGGGTCACTGTTGATCTACTTGGCACCTACCCCTTCCTCTCATTAGTGTGGCCTCGTTGCCCTCCACACACAGCCGTGATGGCTGGGCCAGGTGGGGACTCGCCGCTGCCTGGGCATGGTCTGGGTGGACTGAAGCGTCCCCTGCGGGGGGCGGGGGGCATGGATATGCAGCCTACGGACCTTTGGCTCCGAGTCTCCGAGGCAGGGAGCCAGTGCTCTGGGCTCAGTGGAGAGTGCTGGTGTCCTCGTGCTGTTTGCTTAAAAAGAAAAAGGCTTGCTGGGCCAGTGTCTACCAAGAACGGCAGTGAGAGATCACATGTAACCTACCTGAGCAGCTTGCTGTCTGAGCAGCACACTGATCGGAAAGACATAGATGCTGCTCATTACCACTGAGTGGGTATTTAAATCAGGCCCTGAAACACTTTTAGGAACACTGGTTTGCAAATGAGTCACTTCTTAAGCATTTTAATAACAGAACAGGCATATAACTTTTATGGTTCAATCTGGCTTCTGTGATTCTGTTCAAAACAAATCTGGCCCTTCCTGACTGCCTCCCGGGCTGATCCTGGGCCTTTCTGTGGCCCGTGATGGGGTTGGACTATATATTAGTAGGCATGCAGAGCCGCCTTGCTGCCTGTTCACGCTGAGGATGGCACTGCACCCTGGATGAAGCAGGTGTCTTGACTAGCAGTGGGCTGTGTGCAGCCTACTCCCAGACTCCTCTGAAATGCCTTCCCTTCACCCAACAGCAAAGTAGGGGAACAGCATCAGGCTCCCTGCGTGCTCTCGTGAGTCCACAGGTCAGCTTTCCCTAGAAACTGCTTTCTCGGCTTCCCTGGCTCCATTCAGCCACGTCTCCTCCAGCCCCCTGGCTGTTCTCTGACACACCCTAGTTTGCAAACTCAGAGCTACACTAACACCCCAGAACAAACCATCAAGGGCTTCATGACTTCTGACATGGATTGCTATCCTATCTAATAAAGAGGCAATATGCAAATTGACCATCACTCCAACACAAAGATGTCCACACCCATGTCACAAGATGCCCAGCAGGGGAGGACAGTTAAGGGTGACCAGGGTAGCAGGGGAGGTCAGCTGGGGGGGACCAGGCCTGTAGGGGGGGGCAGCTGGGGGTGACCAGGCTGGCAGGGAAGTGGTTAGGGACAATCAGGCAGGCAAGTGGTTGGGAGCCAGCAGTCCTGGATTGTGAGAGGGATCCCAGATTGGAGAGGGTGCAGACTGGGCTGAGGGACACCCTCCCCCTCCCCATGCACAAATTTCGTGCACCGGGCCTCTAGTGTTGAAATAATATCAGAAAAAAATTGAGTTAACATACAGAAAAATATTTTTAAAATATACCCAATTTGCCCTAACCAGTTTGGCTCAGTGGATAGAGCATCGGCCTGTGGACTGAAGGGTCCCAAGTTCGATTCCGGTCAAGGGCATGTACCTTGGTTGCGGGCATATCCCCAATAGGGGCTGTGCAGGAGGTTTCTCTGATTGATGTTTCTCTCTCATCGATATTTATAACTCTCTATCCTTCTCCCTTCCTCTCTGTAAAAAATCAGTAACATATATTTAAAAAAATAATAATTTATAAAAAAAATATGCCTGATTTTATCTACTAGCCATTTGCTAAGAAAAAGTCTAAGCAACTAAAGTTACCAACCTAATAAAAATGCTCCTTTCAAACCTGCTGGGATAGAGTTTCTCCCCATACCATAGCCATTATTGGGTTTTATGGGCTCAAATAGAAAATCTTAGAATGAGAAAGGCATCGGACTTATGTGTCTCCAGCACATGGAGGCTGGGAGACAAGGGAGAGGATTCTAAAAGCATCTCAAAGGAGAAGGGGTGGCGGGCAGATCCTTGGTGCAAGCACATTTCTCCCTTAACAATGGAGAGGTGTACAGATGTCTCCACTGAGGCAAGTGATCTCATTTAAATCATGATGTAAAACACAGAAATATCTGTGCAAGGTAACCCTTTCCAAATACTTCTCTATGTGAAATCATTACTTATTCAGTCATGCACCACTAATCAGTCCTTTGTAGACTAGCTGGAGATCTTGTTGAGACAGGACATTCTGCGCCTGGGGTTGGTGCGATGGAGACGGGAAGCCTCCTAGAGCAGCATGCTCTTCAGCAAGTCACACTGGCTGAGATGCCATAGTGCTACAGCTTTGCAAATTTTAAAAAGTTTAAAAAATGGTACAGCCAACTTAAGTCTCAGTGAAGGGGATCTAATTGTAAAGAGCTAAAATAATTTGTGCTAAGAATTTCTACGTAGAGTGCATAAATATAATATGCATTATTTAGGACATCTGCATAATGCAACAAAAAGTGAAACTGTAAACACTTAATCTAAATACATTTCTTACTTTAAGAATTTGCTATATCATTACTGCCGAAACCGATTTGGCTCAGTGGATAGAGCGTCGGCCTGCGGACTGAAAGGTCCCAGGTTCGATTCCGGTCAAGGGCATGTACCTGGGTTGCGGGCACATCCCCAGTGGGGGATGTGCAGGAGGCGGCTGGTCGATGTTTCTCTCTCATCGATGTTTCTGACTCTCTATCTCTCTCCCTTCCTCTCTGTAAAAAAATCAATAAAATATATGAAAAAAAAAAGAATTTGCTATATCATTACTTATTAATTAACCCTTCTCTTTCAAGATAGAATTTTGTCATGAACAGCACTTTTGACCTAGAATGAACCTTAAAAACCAATTTATTTCCTTTTATAAACCAATTCCTTTCCTTTTACAAAGGAGGCACTTGAAGCCTGGAGGTGATGGTCAGGGCTGGACCTTACCTGGGTGAATTTCACATCCACCCTCTCACCTCCGACATAAAGGAGTTGGAGCGACAACACAGTGACTCTGTTTTCTGTCAAATCTATCAGAATACTTCCTGAAACAATATACTTCATCCCTGCGAGTGCTAATCTCCAGCAAGATTTGAAGTTTTAGCTGCACTTGTTAAAAAGTATTTAAAGTCTTCTGACTCACGTTAGCCTCTAGGTATACAGCTTTGGGGAGTTAAAACCACTCTGAAATGTTCTGCCTGGGCATGTAGTTTACAACAGGAACTATGAAAGGCAATACCTTACTCATAAGTCATAATCTCATTACTATTGAAATAATTAGATTTATGATAAAATACCAACCCCTCCCCCCTGAAAACAAAACAAAACATATAAAACAAAGTCACAGGCATTACTGGTTTTTACAGGCTGAAGGCTTGGGCTCATTTTTTCCTGGAAAACCAATGACTAACTGAAGTAACTGAAGATTCTTAAAACGTAATGGATCCAGTGTGGGGTAATCTTAATTTTTAAAATGTGCAGGGGTCACCACAAACCCCAACTGGCACCAGCAAAACATGTCAACAACTTGAATGTATTATTTGAAACGTGAAAGGAGCTTGCAGGGACACGGGCTTTAGAAAATGAAACATCCAGCCCGGCCACTGTGGCTCAATGGTTGAGCGGTGACCTATGAACCAGGTGGTCAGCGTTCAGTTTTTGGTCAGGGCACAGGCCCAGGTTGCAGATTCAATCCCCAGGAGGGGGGCGTGCAGGGGGCTTGCAGGAGGCAGTCAGGCAATGATTCTCTCTCTCCCTCTCCCTTCTCTGAAGTCAATCAAAAAATATTTTTTTAAAAAGAAGAAAACATCCATGAAGTGTGTTTCTATTTTTAATTTTTTTGCTTTGATAAATCAATTGCTTCACAAAAATCCCCTTTAAAGACAATAATCCAAGAAAACATATTGTTACAGTATTCACGTTTTAAAGATTGTCAGTTCATAGACCAAACATAATTAAAACAAAGGAAGATTGCTGAGTCATTTCTGTCACTAACTGCCAAAAATGGGCCTGTCACACCTTCTGGGTTTGTCTAAGTTTGAAAAAAAAAGTGCCTCAGCACTCTTCACGCAGGTCAGAGTAGAGTCACCCGAGAGGTGACACAGAACTGATTCCTTTGCACACGGAATAAATGCTGAAGCGTATCTTGCCATCTGGAACCAAAGGTTGAAAGCTGGGTTAGTCCATCAGCTGGAGTTGTTTGGGTGCAGCAAAGCCGGTCCAGCTATCTGCTCCAGCTGACCAGCAGGGACAACATGCTTACCTGGGGTCTCAAAACATTCAAAAGCATCCTTCACAAGGAAAGAATTGAACAACAAAGGATCTGTTTGTTACAGTAAAAATTCAATGGAAAAGGTACTTTCACAGGTTCTCTCCAATGTCTGGAAAATGGGTGTTGATAAGGTGGAAAATGACAAGCATACTGGGCAGTGGTTTTATGACCCAAACAGCCATGTCAGGTGTTAATAAGGGAAGATGTTAGAAAAACCTCAGGCTGTGCCTATCCATGCCAACACTCTCTCTAATTACCTTTGCCCTAGCCCCCTGCAGGCAGTGACAAGAGCTTAGGGCTAAGACCACCACTTCAGCTGCAGAGGCGCACGCCTTGTCACTGGGCACATAAGCTGAATCCAGGCCAATGCGAACCCTGACATGCCGCATCCAAACTGACGCGGTGTGTGCAGCCTCGGCTAACATCTGCTGCCTCAGTGCCATGGTTTCTGGTGGGGAGAGAAACAATGACCTGTAAGGAGCCTACATTCCCTGACTGTTTTTCCTAAACCAACGAGCAGGGTGGCCCAGAGGGACAAAGGGCAGGCGGGGGGAGGCGGGCAGGGCTGGCTTCCACAGATCCTCATTTTGTGAAATCCAGCAAAGTAAGAATGTAAGTAAAGCTAAAATGATCTTTGAAAGTTATGTAGACTTAAAATATTAAAAACTGTTTATAAATAAGAAATGCAAGTTACTTTAAAATGGTATGCTCTCCCCAAAGAGCTGCCAGTCAAGCTTTTCCAAGCTGCTGAAATACTCTAAAAGAATTTTATTATTTCTTTCTGCCTTCTAGGTTATCTAGGAAGTACTTTCCTATGATTAACTTTAATTAATAAATTTTTAAGGAAAAGTCAGTCCCAGAAAAAAATCTGCACTAGCTCAGCATGCCGTTCAACGTAAACCTGGCCCATAACCAGTTCCTGCTGCTGAATCTCAAGAACTAACGACCTTCCCAACATGAGACCCTCCTTTGGAAACACGCTGAACTCTGGGTGTCACAGGTAAGATTCCATACAGACTTCCTCTCTCAAACAAGGCGCCCTGTTTTCTCTCTGAGAAAAAACCCCAATGGCAAGAGACCAAATGAAAACAACCAAAGTAAACAAAAAACCTAGTCTACAATTTTGATGCGTCTTGGCACCAGGAAATGGAAGTCCTAACATTATTCCAAATCTCTGGAAATTCCAGAGGAACACATACAAGGAGAAAACCTCGGCCCAGGACCAAGGGTAACTGTGTGGCCAATAGCAGGAGCGTGCACCGCTTGTCAGCACAGTCCCGGTCACTTCATGGGTATCTGCTATAACTATGACACGAAGCCGAATGTTTGTGATTTACCCTAGCTCTGAGCCAGAGGGACAGGGCATTTTATATTTGTTTATAATAAACATTCTATGTATAACATATGGCTGACTAAAAAATTCTAAAACACACAGCTAACATGGTATAGTCACCATTTAACTGTAGTCAAATTTAAATTAGACTGAAATATGTATGGTAAAAACTAATTACTGGCTACCATTTCATTTAACTAAGTCCTACTTAGCAAATACCTTTAGATATATGTTTAGATTAAGTGGAAAATGAAATCTGAGCATTTACATATAAACTAAAATTTGACTACATATCAAAATTTCATTAAATAATTGTTTCTTTTGTAGTAGTAAATGTAAATTACTACCCTAGCTATCTTGGGGCAGGTTCATTAAATTTGGTCAATTCATAACACTCCAAATTGAAATAGTAAGCATGTATGATTTCTTCTCTAGAAATTTTATCCTCAATATAGTCATAATCCAATTCATAACGAATTTATAAAAATAGCTTTTTATCCAGTAATTCCAGCAAGGTAAAAATAGGAGTTTCTTTTTATATATAGCAAATGAAACAGGCTCACTGACTATGAGAGAACGTAAAGGTGCTGAAGTTGTTGTACATTCACCACAGAGTCACACCAGTCTATGGCCGTGTCTTGTCCACCTCGCACTGGCGGTTTTAAGGTGCAGAAGCTTCTTTCAAACCTGTGGGCTACACAAAGAAGTCAGCCCTCGGGGACCTGCTTTAACCACAGAACGCATTAAAACTGCATAATTTTTTTTTATAAAAGTTCCTTAATCTACTTAGGGGATCATGGGGGTTTGTCATTTGTCACATACTTAGCGTTAAACCTTTAAAGAATTTCCTTGAAGACCCACACGCACGCGCACTCACTTGAAAGAAGTTGCTGCACCGGTACAGACGCCCTTGAGCTTGCTATGAAATACAAAAGTGCACTCTTCTATATCTACATATAAAACAGATCAGAAATAAAACTGTGTAAAATGTTTGCTGTGCAAACCATAAAAAGCCAGGCCCGCCGCCCTGGGTCCTGGCGCCACCCTGGGTCCTAGGCGCCCTGGCCTACTGCAGGGAGTCGCTGTTCTCCAGAACCAGCCCACTGATGTGGGTGGGGGTGAGTGCGGCCCCGCCAGCCCCCGGGCTGTCCACGGACTCGTCCTCACTCTGCTCCGCCATCATGACCTGCTGCACAGCCAGGGTGGCCCCGTCTGAGGACAGAGACTGGAGGCTGTCCACATTCATGCTCACAGGCGTGGTGATCGTCACAACAGCTCCTGTGGCAAATCGGCAGAACGCAGTGGTCACTATTCAAATTAGTGCTCAGTGGAGGAAAACAGTTAGCCAACTGGGTGCTATTTGCTCATGTGACCTCTCATTAAGACCGTGTGTTTCTGGGATGCTCAACAGGGGTTTAAGAAATTCTAGAATTGGCCTCAGGCCTTGCGGAAGGTCTCAGGGGTCGGGATGGAAATAGTGCCTCAAGGAAAACAAGAGAGACCAGTGAAGGCAGGAGAAAGGCCCACACAGGCATAAATGGGGAGACAAAGAAAAGGGGCATAAGGTCAGAGTGAGGAGACCAGTTTGGAAGGGACGCGCTAATCCCTGCCTTTCTTGGAAACGACAGTGATCTCACGTGCTCACCTGTGAAAGTCTCCAGTGTATTAATACCCAGTGTATGAAGTGGTGAAAGCAAGAGGAGACACCACTGGATATGTTACATCTGGGGAAAGAGGCTCGCTCACTCGTGTCTGTGCACAGAATACCTCCGCACAAGCGCAATGGGAGCACGTACAGGAAACTGGAAACAAGGCTGTCTCCTGAGAGGACTAGATGCCAGGATGGAGGGGAGATTTATTTCCACAGGATATTCTTGTTTTTCCCCCCAACAGACAGGTACTGCCTTTTCTTTTGGAGGAGGAGAGGGAGAGAGGGAAAAAATACCTTTCTAATTATTGGATTAAAAGAGAAAATAAGAACTGAAAATAGCAATTATTTGAATATGGATGTAGGATCACTACATACTAAAACACACATGAGGAAGCCAAAGGTTTAAGAGCATACACTGCAACTCAAGAGGAGTTCAATGGAAACCAAATAAGCCTGACTTACAGCCCACTGTGAGGGCCGTCCCAGCCTGGGCCAGCACGGCTGGGAATGTATGCCTTGAGCACGGGGCAGAGGACGGACCGGCATGTGCACGTGAGGAAATGACCTGGGCTGGGGAAAGGACCATCTGAGATTATAGAGCGGTGTCCAGCACTCTCTAGCCAGAGTGGACACGCCCGATGCACGGGAGACTGGGTGGAGCACTCCTAGGTCTTGCATGATTGTAGGGGGTGATCAGCCTGACGCTGAGCACTGCTGGGAATAAGAACCAATACCGAAAGCAAGACCCAAAACTAACAGAGGATGGAATCAAGCAGTGACTGTAACTGTACTCTATGATTCAAAATGTAGGCAGACCCAGGAGGGACAGAACGACTCACACGGCACTTCTAGAGACGAAGGCTACAAGGTCTAACACAAAAAGCACACTGGATGGGATCAGAGGAATTAAACACGCAGAAGAAAGAGACTGGTACAGCTGAGGGGTAGGAGCAGAACAATCCACACGAGACAGAGAAAAGAATCCAAAACTTGAAAGACCATCCGCAACTGTGTGACCTTTAGCCACCTAACAGGGGTGCGGAGATAAAAATATACTTGAAGAAATAATGGCCCAAACTTTCCTACCTTAATAACAGTTATGCTGCTGAGTGAAAAAAAGTAAGACAGAGAATGAAAAGATAACACCATCAATATACATTTAAAAATATACGCATACTAGACAGAAAGATGTGCATTAAGCACGTCAGAGAGGTTGTGACGGGTCAAAGAACTGAGGGGACTAAAAGGGTAAATAAAGAGGGCGAAGTGCCAGGTGGTGGGAAGTGAGTGGGAGGGAAAAGAAAGACGAAAGGACACAGGACACAATGCACTGTGGACGCTGGTCTTGGTGTGGGTCATGTTTCATATGTGCTGTGAGTGTCTTAACACACAGGCCTCAGGGTAATGCTTCCTGAGTTTCAGATGCAGAAACAGACAACTGAACACACCTTGGCTCCTGTTCCCTAAACTCACAGGAAGCGACAGTGCTTACGATTCACCACCCGCCCTGCAGGTATCCCCGTACCTTCTGACATGGCGAGCTCATTGGGTGGTGGCTGTGTGGCTCCGGATGCAATGGAGTC
This sequence comes from Myotis daubentonii, assembly GCF_963259705.1. Lineage (NCBI taxonomy): Eukaryota > Metazoa > Chordata > Mammalia > Chiroptera > Vespertilionidae > Myotis > Myotis daubentonii. The sequence continues at coordinate 7,608,100 of NC_081842.1, read as the reverse complement.
GGGCCAAAACCTCTGAACTGGTCTGTTCTGAGCAGTTTTCTTCTTTGTTTTTGGAGTTTCTGAACAACTAGAATCCAACATCGGCTGAAGAATTCGTCTTCTAGCATTGATGAACCTGAGCATTGAGGTCGACAAAGGAAGGACTGTCATCAAAACACCCTTTTTAAAGACCTTGCAGGAGCAACAAAGTCCTTCCAGTAAATAAGCTGCTTCATAAATCACACAAAGACGATCAGAGTAACTCATATTCCCAATGACAACAGGTATTTAGAATATGGCACACATATTCTCTAAGTGTCCAGAAAAACAGGGCATGCTGTTTTTAAGATAATTCATTTAAATAAAGACCAACACCTCCATGGTAGCCCCTTTAAAAAAATGCTTTTATTGACTTCAGAGAGAGGAAGGAAGAGGGAGAGAGAGAGATTCGGCTGCCTCCTGCACGCCTCCCTACTGGGGATCGAGCCCGCACCTAGGCATGTGCCCTGACAGGGAATCAAACTGTGGCCTCCTGGTTCATAGGTCGACGCTCAATTACTGAGCCATACTGGCTGGGCAAAGGTTACTTAACTTTAAAACCCTAAGATTCAAGAACATGTAAATTTGCCTTTGAACACATTCTAATAACAAAGAGACGGACTCCGCAGAGTGTCAGTCTTCAGTCCCTGTAGCACAAGCAGCACTGGACTAGGAGACCGCCCGACAGCCCTACAGTCCCCCGATGCCAGCAGCACCTTGGATGGAACCCCACTGTTCCTTTCCAGTATCTGCTTCCTTATTCTTATTCAAAGTTGCTACGAGGCATAAATTTAATTTTTGTGAATGTGAAAAAAGAAAAGAAGTCACCAGGAGAAAAAGTAGCTATAAATATTAAAAGGCTTTAGAAAATTTAGACTTTACAAAAGTCATGTTATTAAACTGTTACTCTGTGTCTAACATTCACCTCAATCAATCAATCACTATCATGACTACATCACAATAGGAAGTTTCAACACCAGGCTGCACAAAAACAACAGGATACATACAAGACATTACAAATACCACAGTAACAATATATTTGAAACCTTCAGATTTTTGTTAGCACTCTATACTGAAAAGAATTAACAAGAACAAAAAATAGTATGGTCTACTGTTGCTACCTAGATAACAAATACTGGCTCAAGTGTAGGATAATATAAATATTTAATGCAATGCTAAAGCATGCCTCCTGAATATTTAATTACATAAACTGGGAGATTTTATCATTTACATTGGAACTTCAAGTTTGTTTTAACAGTTAAAATAAGAATATAATCATGTTTACAAGTGGTAGAATTTATGCCATTTTTAAATTTTTTTTAAAAAAATATTTTTATTGATTTCTAAGAGGAAGGGAGAGGGGAAGAGAGATAGAAACATCAAAGATGAGAGAGAATCACTAATTGGCTGTCTCCTGCACGCCCACTACTGGGGATCGAGTTTGCAATCTAGGCAATTGCCCTTGACCAGAATCGATCTGGGACCCTTCAGTCCTCAGGCCATCGCTCTACCCACTGAGCCATACTAGCTAGGGCGCCATTTCTTTTATGCATGTCAATTTTATTAAGTTGAAATCACTTCTTATGTCTGAATAATAAGTAAACAAACATGAGATGAGTGACTGACAAAATCTAAGTGCATCCTAGACCTTAGTGCCACTTAGTAATGTGAACAGCTCTGACCGAAGGGAACACACGTAGTCATGGTCCAGGTGTCCCCAGTCACATGTGACACAAAAACCAGAGCAGAATGTCTCATTAATAATCATCATCCTGGGCATCTCCCCCACCCCAGGCGCTGCTGTGGGGCAGGATCACCACACAGACGGCAGAGGACTGCCTCCCCCAAAGGGACACAACACAACGTTTCAAAAGGTGGGAGAGCTGCAGAGGGGCCATCAGAGGTCAGGATACCTCATCTCGGCTGTCCACCACCTGGAAGCTTAGCCACGAAAACATCACATTTCTGAATGAATTCGGGAGCTTGGGAGTAGTAATGCAACAGAGGAACACATTGCTAATCGGGCAAGCAGGATATAAGCAAAAAGCCCACAATGAGATGTTGAGCATGAAAAACGTAAGTTGGAAGTGTGTGCTGAGCCCTGGTCAGGTGGGTCAGTTGGTTAGAGCATCATCCCAATACACCAAGGTTGAGGGTTTAATCCCCCCATCAGGGCTCGTACCAGAAGCAACCAATGAATGCATAAGTAAGTGGAACAACAAATCGATGTCCATCTCTCTCTCAAATCAATAAATTTAAAAAAAAAAGTGTGTGCTGATTTATTCTTAAGTATCTACCACTAATTCCAGCACTCTGAAAACAGGGTATTGCTAGTTAAAAGAACTCATATTTTCAACCAAATTTTACTAGATATTAGTGTCAGTGTTTCCAAGTGTTCTATGATGTTTACAGGCACAATTTTGGAAAGTGGGTGTGTCTTACCAGTTGTTAACTTGGAGTAGTGTCAAATTTGTCTGAGCAGCAATCTGTTTTTTCTCATCTTCTGTGGGGTAGGGATGCTAAAAATAAAAAGGGGTTGCTATGAACTTCAATTTTTAAAAGGAACTCAGGATTTTCTAGGTAAAATCCAGGCATACAAATAATCACTTATAAACAACTGACAAGTACCAATCAATACTACTTTTCAGTTAAAAATTTGAGTCTCATAGGTTTTTTAGAAACGCCCAAGCAGAATGAAGTGTTTCTCCTGGCTGCCCAGGAATGGCAGCTGGTTGAAGCCCAGGCTGGTTGGACCTGTCAGCCTGAGGCTCAGAGATGACAACAGTAACACTGCCCAGCGCTACCACCTTGGGCGCTGTTCTAAGCACCTGACATACCTATAGCTTTTGTGTCAACTTGACTGAGGTATAATTTATGGGCCATAAACTGCACCCATTTACAGTGGATAAATGGTGGGGTCTGGACCCACAAACCTCTGACACAGCAGGCACAGCAGGTTTCTCTCACCTCCACACATTCTACAGTAACTCACTGGGGCCTCACCATCACCTCTGAGACACTGTTGTCACCTTTACTTGACAGATGAGGAAGCTGAAGCATGGAGAATTTACAACCCCCCCCCACCCCGCCCCCGGCTGGCTATGTGAGGTGGCAGACAAGGAGCCAGGTAGGCTGCTCTCTGCCGTCACTTCAGGTGGCAGGTCTCTACATGGGGACCTTGAGGAGAAACCAACAATGGATGCACTGACATCTTCTAAGGCTTTTCAAGAATGATCTCTGAGAGGTTCACATGTGCTGTTGATAAAGAAACCAAACGGAGTGGGGGCATTTGTTATATTTCTCTTTCTATTATATATGGTTAAAACATTTCACTTTAAAAAAACAGAATCAAAACAGAAGTGAATTTCAAAATTCAGAGAAGTGCCGAAACCGGTTTGGCTCAGTGGATAGAGCGTCAGCCTGCGGACTGAAGGGTCCCAGGTTCGATTCCGGTCAAGGGCATGTACCTGGGTTGCGGGCATATCCCCAGTGGGAGATGTGCAGGAGGCAGCTGATCGATGTTTCTCTCTCATCGATGTTTCTAACTCTCTATCTCTCTCCCTTCCTCTCTGTAAAAAATCAATAAAAAATATATTAAAAAAAAAAATTCAGAGAAGTACCAAAGGAAAACAATTTCTGTCTATGGTGATAAACCATTTATCCAGGACTGATTACTGTCCACAAGTAGAAACCAATAAGATATTTACTCTAAAACCTACATGCACTGAAGTCTCTTATTTCAGACCAAGTGGGACCCCAGAGAGTGAATGGCACCAACAGTCAGGAGGTGGGTTATCCAGTTAGTATAACTAGAGTACACACCCTTGTTTATCATGCTAACTAGCTGCATAATATTGGGTGGTTTTTTCCCCGTTTTTATTTTAAGTGAACACTCAGTCTGTTGGAAAAGTCGCTGTGCTTGTCAGTGACAATAGAGCAGCATCAGGGTGATCTCAGCAGCAGCCTACCTGTTCCCTCCATGCGGCGGCAGCAACTCCATTTGATTCTATGAGCATATGGCCCCGAGTTAGATGTTATGAAAACATAAATATTGCTCTTGCCCTTTAAAAAGCTCATAAAATGAAGAGGGGACAGGAAACAAAAGTGCATAAACCAGCCCAGCTGGTGTGGCTCAGTGGCTGAGCATTGACCTATGAACCAGGAGGTCATAGTTTGATTCCCGGTCAGGGCACATGCTTGGGTTATGGGCTCACTCCCCAGTGGGGAGTGCAGGAGGCAGCAGATCAATGATTCTCTCTCATCATTGATGTTTCTCTCTCTCCCTCTCCCTTCCTCTCTGAAATGAATTTAAAAAAATATTTTAAAAAAGTGTACAAGCCAGGAAACACCAGTAGTAAATGCTGTCCTGGAGTGTTAGGAAAACTATAAGGATAGGACAATATTTCAAAAAAACAAGGGCAAGCAGAGATAGAAAATACTTCATAGGAGGAAAAATGTGGCATTTTAATTGAATATATGAGCAGGGTTATTATTTTAGAAATTTTTAAAGGAAGCTTAACAGGAAAACCAATCACAGTTATATTTATTGGTTATAATAATCACAGTATATATATATATATATTTTAAAATATATTTTATTGATTTTTTGCAGAGAGGAAGGGAGAGGAATAGAGAGTTAGAAACATCGATCAGCTGCCTCCTGCACACTTCCCACTGGGTATGTGCCCGCAACCAAGGTACATGCCCCTGACTGGGATCCTTGAGTCCGCAGGCCGACACTCTATCCATTGAGCCAAACCGGTTAGGGCAAACACAGTATATTTTAACACATTGTTTGCGGGTAGTTTTTATTGCACGCTAACAGGTGGTTCGGGCCATTTTTGCTAATTTTTTGCGCAAATGGCAACGTTCAGTAAAATTACGATAACTTTAGTTTACGTATTTATACGTTACCTGCATTCTACCGCTAGTCTGTAAAAAACGTATTAATACGTGTCCCGTGCTCTACTACACTGGTAGGACGTATAAATACGTAAAACGTGTAAACACGTTTCCCACATACAATGTGTTAGAATGTCTATTCTTTTTCACTTACTACCATCTACCTGAAGCTTCCTAGTGTACACACCCTCGTTTATCATGCTTACTTGCTGCATAATTCTCCATCAAATTGAAATTGGTAGGTTCTAATTTACATACTAACTCATTTCCCTTTAGGATAATGAATATCATTATACCATTTAAAAATATATATATTTTATTGATTTTTTACAGAGAGGAAGGAAGAGGGATAGAGAGTTAGAAACATCGATGAGAGAGAAACATCGATTCAGCCGCCTCCTGCACACCCCACGCTGGGGATGTGCCCGCAACCAAGGTACATGCCCTTGACCGGAATCGAACCTGGGATCCTTTAGTCCACAGACCGACGCTCTATCCATTGAGCCAAACTGGTTAGGGCTCATTATACCATTTTATCTGTAAAAATATTTAATTTTCTTGTGAATTTTTTTAGGACGTATTTCTAGACACGGTCACACTGTTCCTTCCCCTGACACCTGTTGCCATGTCCTGCTGGTGCAATAGCCTATCAGAGAACAGCCACCAGAGAAGGGAGGAAGCTGGGGGCCTAGTGCGCAGGGAGGGGCAGCCTCAGATCCTTCAAGGTTTCCCCTCAGGAAAGGGAGGGCTCTCCCTCTCCTCCCAGGACTGTTCAATGACATCACAGCTATCAGGCCCCTGGCCCTCAGGGATGGAGCCCAGTGCCAGTTAGAGAAAAAGGGGGCACAGAACAGTGACAAGGGCCTAACCCAGGGGGAGATGAGACGACTGAGACCTGGGTGTTGGTCTTGGGGCTCACAATCGGGGTGAGGATGGAGACAGGTGCCAAGAGACCAATGTAAGCCTCAGGCCTGGGACAGGGTGAAGGAAGAGGAAAGGCCTGAGGAGACGCGGGCCTGAAAGACACCTCCACTGACGGCAATAGCACCAGGACAGTGACAAAGATGATGGGAAAGTGAGGAAGTGGCCATCAGCTGAAGACATTTGCAGGTGACAATGACGGCAGTGAAGTGGAGGGGCAGATCCAGGGGCTAGCCCAGCTCTTAGGGACAGCCCGGGACCAGGGCTGCTCAAGGAGCAGGCGGCCACTGCACTCAGAAAGAGCTGACCGTGGATGGAAGTACCTGGCCGGAAAGCTTATTCATGAGGCTGCCGGGCAGGTCTCCTTTCCTTCTGTCCCTCCAGCACCCTTGCTGGCTCTTCCGCTGCCCGAACATGGCTATGGCTCAGCAGGGAGCATCTACTTCCTCTGTCCCCACCTGCTCCTGACAGCTGTCCCGATCAGTCCTGACAGTGGCCACTGCACTGGGAGTCACTGCTGAGAGCTGCTCTGGGTCACAGGCCTTCCCTGAGGTCAGTGGGGTGAGGACTGAGGGCTCAGTCTGGTAGAGTGAGCCTGTCGCATTAAACCCACCGGCAAGTGTGTGCTTCCTAAGACAAGGCATCTTCACAGAGAAGACATGGCCACCACCCCGTGAGGAAACCAGGGGCTCAGACAGAATGGGACGGGTGGGTGCTGCCTGCTGGCCCAACTATATCTCAAGTTCAGCAAGCCATCTGCCGACTGCTGTGTCCATATGCCCAACTTTCCAGCTCTACCTTGGGGTTTCTTAGTGCCTCTTCCTTAAAAATCCAACATAGAAATCATTGCTCTATACTAAGGTTTTGCCCAAATGCATCTTTTCTCTGCCCACTTCTCTAATTAACCTCACTCACCCCAGTCACCCTTTGCGAGTAGCTTCTCTAACATTCAGAAGACTAGTATGAGCTGAATTGATTCTCTTCACCAGTGGTCCCCTCATTTATTTTAAGTTTAAGTGATGTCCTCCATTTTTTGGTAACCCTCTCTTCTGTCCCACACTCAACCCACATGGACAGTTAACAAAATACAGATATTAAAAACCAGGCCTACTAGCATGTACAGGCAACTTTTTTCTAGAAAACAAGCCAGAAAGAAGCCTGGCGGAGGGTGTCGCTCTCCGCGAGGTCGTGTGGTCTTACCCCTATGTGCTGAAAGAGCCAGGACCGCATCACACTGGTGGCGTGCTTTGGCAGAACGCCCCTCTTGTTCTTGGATGAGCCATCGTCTTGATGCAAGATACTCAAATCTTGGTTTAACTGTAACTGAAGCTTTTAAACAATTGAAAGATAACGTTAGAGAGCACAGACAATTATGACACCTCCAAGTATCTCACGACTTCTGATGGAGAAAATACCCAAGGATCTTAGAGATAAGGGACTTAACTTCCAGTAGAGGCACATTCGCTGGAACCCTGTTCGGGCTGATTTTAGGCTTTGGTTCCCTCTGTCTGACAACTATTTACACTAGTGCCTCAGCTATGCAGAGGCCCCTTGTCTGGTGAGGCAGATGGGATGGATGCTGAGAAGGCCCCTGAGCTGTTCACCTGCAGACATGTGAGCCCCGCGTCTCTCATGCAACACCTGTTCTCATCTTGCTTCTTCCAGGAATGGATGTGATAACACCCAAGATTTAAAGCAACCACTGAGAATGGACAGGGGAGCTGAAAGGACCCCTAACTAAAGGAGGCCATGCCAGCTGAACAGAGGGGAAGCAAACAGCAACACACAAAGTGCAACAGAGAGATCACAAAGCGACGGCTGTGGTGACGGCCTCTGCAGGGGCCTCCACAGCCACTGGGAGCAGAACTCCCCCAACCCTGAGGGAAGTATACAGCACTTTCTGTCATTCCATTTCAATAGGAAAGTGTGCACACAACAGTTCTTAGATGAATGTCTCCTGCAAACCTGAGAAAAGACTTGATGTCACCGGCCCTGCCCAGGCCAGGCATGTTTCCCAGGCTCAGCCTCTCTCCCAGCCTGCCTGCAGAGAGGGTGTCACAGTGGTCACTGCAGGGACCAGGGAAGAAAACAGATGCCTGGGACCCTTGAACAACGCGGGTTTGAACTGTACGGGTCCTCCTATACGCCTGCGCATAAGTGCAAACACGGGCTGTTCCAGAGTCCACTGCACGGCTCGCTAGGGCCTCAGCATGGACACACCAGGGGCATCTCTGCTGCTTCTCGTGCTTTAATTCAGAACTTACATGTGAATCTCACTCTACAGACAAACGAGCATCAGCTTCTACAGGTCCGTCCCAGTAGAATGTACTCATAAACATAGTTTAAAGGATTTGGAAATTCACTTTTTCACCATTATATTTGTATTTCCTCTGGATTTACATCATTTGGGATATATTCTTAAAAAGCCAGAACACCAACATCTAAAAAGACATGGAATTTATGACTTGAAGGAGATATGAAGACCACTAATTGTATCTAAAAGTTCTTAAAATTCAAGATGTAACTGAGGGCAGAATTGTTTTTTGGAATGTATTTGTTCGTTAAAGGAGTGAAAGCAAATGGTATTAAGCACCACCTGGATGCTAATGTTCATGTACAAGAAAAAGAATGAAAAATGAACTTTTAAAACTAATTCCAAAGTACCAGGGCCAAAATTTAGCTTGTTTGCCCTATCTGTCCCCATTTATTTATTTATTTATTTATTTTTTTAAATATATTTTATTGATTTTTTACAGAGAGGAAGGGAGAGAGATAGAGAGTCAGAAACATCGATGAGAGAGAAACATCGATCAGCCGCCTCCCGCACATCCACTAGGGATGTGCCCGCAACCAAGGTACATGCCCCCGACCGGAATCGAACCTGGGACCCCCCAGTCCCAGGCCGACGCTCTATCCACTGAGCCAAACCGGCTCCGGCTATCTGTCCCCATTTAATATGTGATGTTCTTCATGAAACCTGACATGTGCTTCAGGGTTGCTTTTCTGTGCCGGTTAAAGCAAAGGCAGGCTCATAAATAGGCTACATGACAAGGGACGGCCCGTGACTCCACTTTGAGGATGCCTTCGGAGGCGCTGGGGACGCCAACCAAGCCCAGAGAGAAGAGCATGTAAAGGCCCATTCACCCTACTGAGCTCCAGCAAAGCCTGGGACTGGACCAAACATGGGATTTTTAAAGCCTAGGAAACTGGCTGAAAGTCTGTTTAAGAAGCAGTAAGGCCCTCAACTTCACCCCATCATCCTTGGCAGATAACTACTCTGTCCCCATCCCCTGCAGGGGGCTCAAGGTTCCTTTCCCAAAGAAACAGACCAGATGCTGCAGATTTGGCACATGAGCATGGCTGGAGGGTGGGAGTGAGGGACAGGGCTAGAAAAGGGGGTGAGGAAAGTCTGCACACAAAATGGGAGACCCCAGTCTCTCTTGCCCCTGACCTATGCAGTGATCAGAGAGCCCTTCTCCAAAGAAACTAAGGAAGAAATGACTGAGGGCTGGCAGAGTGCCTGCCACAGCCCAGCACTTGACAAGCACCAAACAGCTTTCATGTTTACATTGAAAAGGGCAGCCAAGTGTCCCCAAACACTTGAAAGAAAGCCTCCATCACAAAAAGCAGACACCAAAGTGAATAAACTGAGATGCAGAGAAAACAAAAAATATGCCGAAATCAAAGAAAACTTCAACCACCATGAACCAAAAATAGGATGCAGGGTAAAGGAGGTAAAGAAGAATATTAGAAATTAAAACAATGCTGAAGATTTTAAACTTTATAGAGGGGTTTGAAGATAAAAGAAAATCTCTCAGAAGTTGGCAAAAAGTTGGCAATGGGAATACAAATATAAAAATGCAGGAGAACCAAGATGGCGGCATAGGTTAACGCCGGAGTTTGCTGCTTTGAACAACTACTTCAAAAGTGAAACTAAAAGACGGAAAGGGCATCACCCAGAACCACAGGAACGCTGGCTGAGTGGAAGTCCTACAACTAGGAGGAAAGAGAAATGCATACAGACACTCAGAGGAGGCGCAGTGCTGAAGTCAAATTCTGAGGTGCGGAGTGCGAGGAGCGGGCTGGAGGCGGAGGGCGCGGTTGGCGTTTTCAATTGGGAGGGAGTCACAGACTTTGAGCTCCAGATACAGGCGAGTCTCTAGGGACCCAGACTCGAAAGGGAGAAGCGGGACTGTCTGGCTTCGGTCAGAGCGAGTGCAGCTTTCTCTCTGAGCTTTGCAGCGGGTGCTGGGACTCAGAGAGGCAGAGCCCCTGGGGACAGGACTGAGAGCCGCCATAACTGCTCTCTCCGGCCCACCCTGTTGATCCTGTTCGACCCGCCCTGCCCAAGCCCTGCACAGAGGCTTTTGCCGGATAGCCTCAGGCAAAGGCTAGATTAGCACCTCCCTAGAGGACAGAAGTTCTCTCACTGCTGACACAGCTGATTCTCATAGCCACTTGGCCTGGAGGTCAAACCCTCCCTGGTATTAGCTACAACAATCAAGGTTTAACTATAAGACTGCGAACAAAGACCACTAGGGGGTGCACCAAGGAAGCATAACAAAATGCGGAGACAAAGAAACAGGACAAAATTGTCAATGGAAGATATAGAGTTCAGAACCACACTTTTAAGGTCTCTCAAGAACTGTTTAGAAGCCGCCGATAAACTTAATGAGATCTACAAGAAAACTAATGAGACCCTCGATGTTATATTGGGGAACCAACTAGAAATTAAGCATACACGGACTGAAATAACGAATATTATACAGACTCCCGACAGCAGACCAGAGGAGCGCAAGAATCAAGTCAATGATTTGAAATGCGAGGAAGCAAAAAACACCCAACCGGAAAAGCAAAATGAAAAAAGAATCCAAAAATGCGAGGATAGTGTAAGGAGCCTCTGGGACAGCTTCAAGCGTACCAACATCAGAATTATAGGGGTGCCAGAAGATGAGAGAGAGCAAGATATTGAAAACCTATTTGAAGAAATAATGACAGAAAACTTCCCCCACCTGGTGAAAGAAATGGACTTACAGGTCCAAGAAGCGCGGAGAACCCCAAACAAAAGGAATCCAAAGAGGACCACACCAAGACACATCATAATTAAAATGCCAAGAGCAAAAGATAAAGAGAGAATTTTAAAAACAGCAAGAGAAAGTAACTCAGTTACCTACAAGGGAATACCCATACGACTGTCAGCTGATTTCTCAACAGAAACTTTGCAGGCCAGAAGGGAGTGGCAAGAAATATTCAAAGTGATGAATACCAAGAACCTACAACCAAGATTACTTTATCCAGCAAAGCTATCATTCAGAATTGAAGGTCAGATAAAGAGCTTCACAGATAAGGAAAAGCTAAAGGAGTTGATCACCACCAAACCAGGATTATATGAAATGCTGAAAGGTATCCTTTAAGAAGAGGAAAAGGAAGAAAAAGGTAAAGATACAAATTATGAACAACAAATATGCATCTATCAACAAGTGAATCTAGGAATCAAGTGAATAAATAATCTGATGAACAGAATGAACTGTTGATTATAATAGAATCAGGGACATAGAAAGGGAATGGACTGACTATTCTTGAGGGGGAAAGGGGTGTGGGAGATTCGGGAAGAGACTGGACAAAAATCGTGCACCTATGGATGAGGACAGTGGGTGGGGAGTGAGGGCGGAGGGTGGGGAGGGAACTGGGAGGAGGGGAGTTATGGGGGGGAAAAAGAGGAACATATGTAATAATCTGAACAATAAAAATTTAAAAAAAAAAAGCAGACATCAAGAGATGGTTCACCAAAGGACTTGTATGCATGCGTATATGCATAACCAATGGGCATAGACACCAGGGGAGTGAAGGCATGAGCGGGGATGGGGGGTGGGGGGGGCAATAGGGGGATAAGAACACATATGTAATACCTTAATCAATAAAGAAAGAAAAAAACAGCCCTAAGCGGTTTGGCTCAGTGGACAGAGCGTCGGCCTGCGGACTGAAGGGTCCCAGGTTTGATTTTGGTCAAGGGCATGTACCTTGGTTGCGGGCACATCCCCAGTGCGGGGTGTGCAGGAGGCAGCTGATCGATGATTCTCTCTCATCGATGTTTCTAACTCTCTATCCCTTTCCCTTCCACTCTGTAAAAAATCAATAAAATATATTTTTTTAAAAGAAAGGAAAAAACAAGAGATGGTTCAGAAGGGCTAATGGTCAGTTTAAGGGCCCTAGAAAAAGAATGTGGGGAGAACGGCTGTGTGAGAGAGTTCAAGGAAATGTCCCAGAACAAAAAATATGAAGTCCTTCTGCAGTGCTCAGCACCAAAAACTTTGAGAAAAGAGAAGCGTCTAAAAGAGGGGAAAACGCAAGATTGGAAAACAGAGCTACCACCAAGCTTCTCAGAGGCAGCCCTGTCACTGGAACACATAAGGAAATGCCTCCCCATCTCCGGGGAAGTGACTCTCATCTGGACCTGCACATGTACACAGACTGCCTATCAAGTACGGGACCAAAATCAAGTGACTTTTAGATTTGCAAAGTCTCAGCAAAATGTACTTCGTATGCACATTTTCTCCGGAAGTTATCAAAGGGGGCAGTAAAGCCAGAAAGTAGAAGATGTGGGCTCTGAGAGAAGGGGATCCTCAAGGTGGTGTCAAAGGAAAGGCGGAGGATGTGTGCTATGCTGGCCCTGGACAGGGCAGCCTGGAGACCGGACACCAGGAGGGCCGAGAGCTCCGGGGCAGTACTGGCCCTGATGTGTTACCCAGGCTGGGTGGACGGGGAATCACAGAGAATGCTGGAGGATTTGGCCATCGATACCAGGGACACTGAGCAAAGGGGGGAAAATAAAATAGTGATTAGCTCGGGGAGAAGCATGCATCTGAACTGGAAAAGTGCTGCCACCATGGTTAGACACTCAGTTCAGTAGAACCCAGTATTTACATGATGTTAACACTAAAAACAAACTTGACTATAGTCCACTCGAAATGAATGGGGAGGACCTGTCTTTTCACATGTCCTGGCTCCCTGACCACTATGAAGCAAAAACTAGATGTTTTAAGAGGTGAGTTAAAAGAAAAGGTCATTATTTATAAACATGGAGGGAAGAAATAGGAGAAATGGCCAGAAGACCTGACAGTGGTTGTCTAAGGCCACTGGGGGGCGGGAGGGAGGCACAGAGGGCAGCACAGGAACCCCTGCCATCTGACCTGAGCCTTTCAGCACATTGGACACCGACCTATGACATGGCAACTTGACTAAGATAGTAGAAGACTGCCAGGCAAAGTGGAGGGGAGAAGGGGAGAGAGAGACATCAACTTCTCACTTCTTGGTTGCTTCTCTTTTCTCAAAAATGTTTTTAAATGGGTTTGTATTAGAAGTATAATAAAACACTTTTCCCTAGAAACGCAGTAGGAAGTGAGAATCTGAACCCCGCCCACTTCCCCACCGTGCAGATTCTTTCCAGGGAGCTGGGCGATGCTGGGCTAAATTCCCATTCCGCCTCCCCTCCCCCGCCATGTGCACCCCCCTGCCCCACAGTGGGCAGGGACCCATCCTGGGGGGGAGGGATGGGATGGCACCGACACATCCAGGACTGCCACCACACTGCTGTGCCGCCGAGGTCCACCCGTGTAATGCCACCACCAGAGTAACAAGAGTCGTGATAATACCAATTCTCTGGACAAAACCAACCCTGAGAGTTTCTGACACAACAACAGAAGCGCCTGCTAGTAAATTACTCACTCTAATTATCTGAAGCATAAGAACCCAAACTTTGCCCCAAAAAAGAAGAAAAAAATAGCCCAGAGCAGCCTAAACAGCTGTGACAGAATCATACATACAACATCCTGGTTTTATTCAAAGAACACCCCACCAAGGCCTCTATCAGGTCTATTCTTCTGTTAGAAGCCTGAGCAGCTCTTTTCTCTGGCTTTCCAGCCAGCCACATGGGAAGCAATAACAACAGGGAGGACAGGACAGGTAAGCACAAGGGCAGAGTGGGGCACCGTGGCCACTGTGGACCAGAGCAGGGGCAGCACCCAGGCAGAAGCAGGGAGGTACCCTCACTGGAGATCTGCCAAAGGGACCTGGGGAGTGATGTCACATTAAACATGACAAGGTGTTCTACTGAAATAATCCAAACTTTGTATGTTTGCTATTTAAACTAGTAATTTTTGTCTAAGGAAATTCAGTTAATTAGGAAACTTCCTTTTCAAACAGCAGGACAAATGAACCTCTAGTATATAAGTGAGGCATTTGATTTTTAAAAGTTTTCCTCTAAGAATAGCTCACTTTATTTTTCAAAAATATTTTTACTTCCCTAACCGGTTTGGCTCAGTGCAGAGAGCGTCGGCCTGCGGACTGTGGGCTCCTGAGTTCGATTCCAGTCAGGGCATGTACCTTGGTTGTGGGTGTGCAGGAGGCAGCTGATTGAGGTTTCTCTCTCATCGATGTTTCTAACTCTCTATCCCTCTCCCTTCCTCTCTGTAAAAAAATCAATAAAATATATTAAAGAAAAACATTTAAAAAATATTTTTACTGATTTTTAGAGAGAGAGGAAGGGAGAGAAACATGGATGCTAGAACAAAACATTGATAGGCTGCCTCCTGTAGACACCCCATACCGGGGATCAAGTCTACAACCTGGCCATGTGTCCCCACCCGGAATCGAATTGGCAATCTTTCAGTGCAAGGGATAATGCCCAACCAACAGAGCCACACCGGCCAGAGCAAGAACAGTTCACTTTAATACTAGGCAACACTGCAAACCAGGCCCTGCTCTATGCTTACCGCTATTGTAAATGGGAAGCTATGTTATGCCCAGATTTCAAGGTTCCCAAGAGGCCACCAGGGAGCCAGCCAGTCCGGTGCAAAAGCAAAGAGTCCTTTAATTCAAGCTAGCTTGTGCTCCCCGTTCACCACACTCACCGACACAGCGGCAAGCCCAGTGGCCGAGAGAGAAGCCTGATGGGACTGTGGGTTTTATAGTGGGGTGGAGTGAGGGCAGGAGAGGGGACTGTGGGCCCTGCTGATTGGCCAGGCGCGAGTTGGTGTCTCATTACACAGGATGTGGTCATAGTGATGGCGTGCACTTCCCTTGATTATCATTGGTTAGTCCAGAGAAATCCTGGGCGTGGCCAGCAGAGGCCTGGGCCTCACTGAGCACATGGCTCTGCCCCAAAATGGAGGACCCAGGGCAAGCTGGAGGGCGCAGTCCTCGCCCCTCGATAGGCGTCCTTCCCCGAAGGCCGCAGGCCGCTCCCCAGCACCCAGGAGCCCGGGGCGCCGTTCCCCTGCTGGAGGGGGCTCGGGCCCACCCCCTCTCTGCGGCCCTTGGCCTTCCCAGGCAAGAAACCAGACCGGGGGCGGCCAACCCAGCACCGGTGCCGGGAGACGGGTGGGGACGGGCCGGCGGGAGCCTGCCACAGGGAACGCCGGGACCGACTGCGGGGAGCGCTGGGCACCAGGGCCTCTAGGTTGAGGTCTCGCCCTTTCAGCTACAGGGAAAGCAGGGTGGTCGAGGACCCAGGGCCAGCATGGGTGGGCCTAGCTCCTCTCTCACCTCCACCCCTCTGCTTACTGGGAAGTCACCTAAACTCTGAGGCCTCACAACCACTCAGCCCTGAACAGCCCCAGCGTGACTGTCCAACAAAACCTTCCATGAATTCAAAGACAGGAACCCCGGACTGGCTGTGCCGGCTCACGCACACCCCAGGCCCCCTTCAAAAACACCCACATCCCCAAGGCGGGGCCTCAAAGTGGTTAAGAATATAGAAAATATCTGCATAGGCCAAAGACAAGCAACTAACATACAGAGGGAATCAACGTTCTTAAATAAGAATGGGTAACAGAAACACTTTCTTATTTAAACCCAGCTAAATGTAAAAGTGTGTGCGTGTATGAGTGCGTATGTGTGAGTATGTGTGTGTGTGTGTGTGTGTGTGTGTGTGTCCAGAACTTAGAGGGGTCTGGAGGACCACCAAGTTCAATCTCATCTTACCAAAGACACAGAGAGGGTAGGACCATCCCAAGGTATTGGCATGTCACTGCATTTCCAGCTATCACTTCTGCCCTGGAAGTGCCTCTGTGCTCTGGGAGCTAGTGGGCCACAGGGAGGAGCAGCAGACCAGCCTTCTTGAAGCAGCGCCCCCAGTGGGCAGCATACAGAGGAGAAAGGGGGACCTCTTTCAGACTTCTCACCAGGGTGTGGGGGGGCATTAAGCAAGTGCCCTGGACACCCTGAAGCCCTGCTCTGGTTCAGCAGAAAGACCAAGAACAGTTTTCCAGAGTACACAGGCCCAAAACCCGGCCAACACTCTCATGCTGGAGGTGTGGGGCAGCTAGGCATGGTCTCAAAAACCTGCCTGCGGTTCTGCTGGGGCCTGGAGGGGAGGGGGGGGGGGGCGGGTAGGAGGGTGGCGAGGGCATGTCCACATGGCTTCAAATCTCCTGGTGCAGAGACAACTACACAAGCAGTGTTAAATTGGAGAACAGTGGTTGCTTAAGGGAAGGAATAACAGATGACTTTTTTTTCTGCTTCCTTAGACTTTTCTGAACTTTGCAACTTTACAATGACAGATGTGAAGAGTAAAAAAGAAACAAAATACTGACATTCAGATTAACTGGAGGTCACTGCAGGAGAGTGAGTATGAGATCAGTTATCTTCACCCAGAGAGAATGGCTCCAGCCTGCCGCCACCTGCACTTACACACCTGTGCAACACTTCCCCCCGCCCCCCAATCCTGCCAAATGGCTCACACACCTGGGAGTTCTGGATCCTGATTGTCCCAGGTGACAACGCCTGTGTCACTACTTGGCCTTGAGGAGTGACGACTGTAACAGGCTGATAAACTGTGCCACCTCAAAAAGGAAGAAAAAAAAAATTAAATGTATGTCTCAATAATTTAAGACCAATCTTCTCACTATACTATGAAAGAAATAAAATCTCTAGTTTGATGAGCTTTTTACATCACTTCAAATGATTGATACTTTGCTTGCTGACTTGTCACTGTAAATTATCAAAGCGAACTCACTGCACAAGCAGTGCCCAGGTGACACTATGCTGACGGCATCCCTACTGTCCTCACAACAGTGCACAGGGCACGGCCGGGTCAGAGGGTCTGCACTTCCTTGCCTTTTGCTTGCCCCCGTTTTCTACTTCCCTCACAATTAGAACATATCAAAGGACCAGATGACAAATATTTTTATTAAGCTTCTCTTTTTGGTCAAATGTGCTTTATTTTGCTGTGGAGGTTTCCCTTTGTGGTATTACAAGGGGTTTTTAGTGTAAATTGCTTCCCCTCCTTATATTTTCATGATGGTTTTGTATTTGCAATGTTCTAGGTGCAACAGGGAACTTGAAAATCTGTCCCCCTCCTGTGATGGTTTTATCATATAAGTTAGATCAAGACTAAGACTGCATTTTTATTTGCTTGTCATCAATTAATGACACAACTTAAGATTTTTCAGGTGCTGCTAAGAGCACATTTAAAAACAGTTATTTGAAAATTACAATTAGTTTTTGCTATATAGTTTCAACTGTTATACAAAACCTTTCTTCCCAACATTTTTTGGTAGGGAAACAATTTGCATAAAGTATTTGTCATTGAGAATTAACAAGAAACAAGCATTCAAAGAAGCCTAGATTTTGGGACTCCTATTAGGGAACTGGCATTAATTAAAAATCATGTTTATGCAAGTCTCCATCCTACTATGAAGGACTTCTTCTGCAAAAGCTCAAGGAAAAGGTGTCCTTTTTTCATCGCCATACCTGCCACTGTTGCCATAGTTACATTACCCTGTTGCAGCGCGGATGCAGGCACCACAATTCCTTGGGGGCTGAGAGTGCCTGTGATGGCACTTTGAATCTGCTGTAAGTCAGAAATACACAGGAAGGGATTATTAGAAAACAGAACACCCATATTTAAAACTTCCAACAAGTGGTATAATGGCATTATAAATAAAGGAGATGCTTGAGGCAAAGAGCACAATCAGATGATACACCTTCCATGAAGCAGGCTCTACGTATCTGAAACCAGGAGAGGGAAGTCTGACTGAATATTAAATGTGATGATCGGTACAGATATTAAGTTTAATTTATTAAACTAATCGATTAAGATATTAGTTTAAATTTGGCTTCCAAAGATTATCTTTCATCTCATTGCATAGTAACCACACCTTACAATCTTGGAGGTAGGAGTGGGAAGACCAAAATTACCTAATCTTATCACACAACTTTCCCATTCAATTTGGCCCAGACTCTTGATTTTCTAAGAACCAATGCCTCCTTGAATGTATGAGTGCTTTCAGAAGGTTATCCCACAGGCCTGGGAGGCTCTAAGTGGTGATGGGAGTTACCCCTGGGCCCACATAGCCTCCTATCACCCGACCTCAGCACAGTGCACACCTGAGCCCCACCTCCCTGTGTGTCCATTGTGTGTGGAGTACTGGGCCTAGGCTGGCCCACAGCACGCTCCATGCAAACATTTGTAAATACCTCATCAGAGATTCCAATGATCTGACATTAGATCCCAATGGGCAAATTTACCCACGGACTGATGGCTGGGTTTGTGGTTCACAAGGGAAAGGATCCCTATACCTGGCATCTCACATGAGGTCTGTTACATGCAGGCACCCAGATATTTGTGCAGTTAAGTAGCATAAATGAATATCATCCAGAGGCGATTGCTCTGTGGGCCACTGCACAATGTGAATGTGTAATCTTTGGCAGGTACACACAAAGTAGGCTACATTAACTTGGTCAGAATAAAGCTATCAAATCAATAATCCAACCTCATATATCAATAAACTAGAAAAAGAGGAACAAAATAAAATCAAACCAAGCAAAAGGAAGGAAATAATAAAGATCAAAGCAGATAACAATGAAATTGAAGACAGAAAAACAACAGAGAAAAAGGAACAAGTTCTTTGAAAAGATCAATACATTGACAAACCTCTAGTAAGCCGAACAGAAAAAGACAAACTACCAATATCAGAAATGAAACAGGGGAGATCACTGAAGACCTTATAGACATCGAAAGGAGAAAAAGGAATACCATGAACTCAACATATAAACTTGACATAGGAGACAAAATCCAATAATGAAGTAGATAATTTGAATAGCCCTATAACTATTAAGGAAACTAAAGTTGTAATTTAAAAACCTGCCGGGGTCCAACCCCAGCGGGTCCAGGGGTCCCCAAAGGTGTGGACGGAGTCGGCGAAGAGGTAAAGACACGGAGACAGTGTTCAGTTGATCAGCAGCCTAGCCAGGATCTCCAGCCAGGATCTCCAGAGAGGTTCTGCTTTGGATTTCCAGCGAGGTTCTGTAGCCATGTTCCCTCGCTAGGTTCTCCAGCCAGGTTCTGTCCAGGCTCTCCAGTCAGGTTCAGTGTCCAGGTTCCAGTCAGGTTCTCCTGCCAATCTCTGTAGTCAGGTTCAGTCCAGGATCCCTTGCCATGTTCTCCCGCTAGGCTCTGTCTCTAGGCTCCGAGGCCAGTCCCGGTCCAGGATCCTCTGGCATGCTCTCGCCAGTGAAGTTCTTCTGTCTCTAGGCTCCGTGTAGGTTCTGTCTTCTGAATTCTGTCTCCTGAGTTCTGAGTCTTTCTGTCTTGTTACAACTGTATTTATACCAGTTGATTCAATCCTATCAATCTCTATTACAAAGGTTAGGGCGTTGCTTATCTCCATTCCAGGGAGAAAAGATTATGTAGTTTAAGCATGATTGTTCGTAGTTAAAGGGATTAATTACCCGCCTGGCACTTAGTTGAGGGGTTTTATTCCCTCCCTAACTTCAGGGGAAAATCCCTACCTGGGGATTCAACCTTTCTCGGAGAGGTGACTTTGGTTAAAACACAGCGCCAAGAAGGTGAGCAAACATATTAAGAACCGTATGCCATATATGCCAGGTCCCTTGAAACAGCAAGGATGGACCGGCTCCCGGCAAAAACCTCCAAAAAAAGAAATCTCCAGGTCCAGGTAATATCACTGAAGAATTCTATCAAAATTTAGAGAAAAATTAATACCAATTCTAACACCTCCCTAAAAAACAGAAGAACAGGATATACTCTCCAATTCATTTTCTGAAGCTTGTATTATCCTAATACCAAAGACAGATGAAGACTGCACCAAAAAAGATTACAGGCCAATATCCCTCAATATAGACACAAAAATGCTTAACAAAATATTAGCAATTAGAAGAAAATTCAGGAATCCATATAAAAAGAATTACATGCCATGACGAAGTGCAGTTTATTCCAGGAATTCAAGACTTGCTCAATATTAAAAAACTCAATGTAACCTACCATATTAACAGGCTAAAAAATAAAAATCTCATAATCATATCAATCCGTGCATTTGAAAAAATTCAATATAATAACTCTCAGAAAAATAGGAGGGGAACTTCCTCAATTTGATAAAGAGCATCTAGGGGGAAAACTACCATTAAGATAAAAATTAATAGTGAAAGGCTGAACACTTTGCCCATAAGATTGGGAACAAGCAAAGGATTCCTGCTCTCACCAATCCTATTCAAGATAGTACTAGATGTTCTAGCCAATGCAATAAGGCAAGAAAAGGAAATAAAAAGTATACAGATCACAAAGGAAGAAACAAAACTGTCCCTATTTGCAGATGACATGACTAAACAGGCAGAAAGTCCTAATGACTCTATATAAAGGACCCTTAAAACTAGTTAAGTGAGTTCAGCAAGGCCACAGGATACAAGATAAACATTTAAAAACCAACTGCATTTCTATAAACTAGCATGACACAGTTAAAAATATACCATTTACAATTGCTCAAAAACACACACAAAAATACTTAGGTATCTAAAAACACATGTGCAGGACTCATATGTTGAGAACTAATGAAAGAAATCATAGGAAGAGTAAATGAATGGGGAGACACACCATGTGTGTGAGCTGAAAGAGTTAACATAGTAAAGATGTCAATTCTCCCCAAAACAACATACAGGTTTAATGCAATTCCTATCAAAATCTTAGTAACATTTTTCTTGTAGATAGAGACAAGATTATTCTAAAATTTATATGGAAAGGCAAAGGAACTAGAAATAGCTCAAATATTTTGAGAAAATAATATTTTGAAAAAGAATAATGAGCCAAAACCGGTTTGGCTCAGTGGATAGAGCGTCGGCCTGCGGACTGAAAGGTCCCAGGTTCGATTCCGGTCAAGGGCATGTACCTGGGTTGCAGGCACTTCCCCAGTGGGGGATGTGCAGGAGGCAGCTGATCGATGTTTCTCTCTCATCGATGTTTCTAACTCTCTATCTCTCTCCCTTCCTCTCTGTAAAAAATCAATAAAATATATTAAAAAAAAAAAAAGAATAGTGAGAGTAACCAGTCTACTTACTGAATTCGAGATTATATAATACAGTAATCAAAACTATATGGTATAGATATATAAATCTAAACAGAACACAAGACACAGAAATAAATCTTATATATATGCCCAACTGACTTTTGACAAGGTGCAAAAGCAATTCAATGGAGGAAGGAGTCTTTTTAACAAATGGTGCTGGACAACTGGACATCTAGAGGCAAACAAATAAACCTCAGCCAAAATCCTCATGCTTTATACAAAAGTTAACTCAAAACTGATCATGGATTTAAATGTAAAATATAAAACTTAAGGAAAAATAATGAGAGAAAATCTTTGGGAACTAAGGCTAGGCAAAGAGTTCTTAAACTTGACACCAAAATCATGACTCATAAAGGGAAAAGTTGGTAAGTAGGAATTATCAATTTTAAAAAATGTTGAATAGCAAGTCCAGAAATAAATCCTTGCTTATACAGTCAATCTACAACAAAGGAGGTAAGGATATACAATGAGGTAAAGACAGTCTTCATTAAGTGCTGCTGGGAAAACTGGACAGATATATGTAAAACAAAATAAAATGGTACCACTTTCTTAAACCATTTACAAAAATAAACTCAAAATGGATTTAAGACTTAAATGTAAGACTTGAAATCATAAAACTCCTAGAAGAAAACATAGGTAGCAAACTCTTTGACACTGGTCCAGTAATATCTTTGTGGATATATCTCCTCAAGCAAGAGAAACAAAGAGAAAAATAAGCAAATGGGACTACATCAAACTAAAAAGTTTTTGAACAGTGAAGAAAACCATCAACAAAACAAAAAGACAACGTACTAAATGGGTGAAGATATTCACAAATGATACATCTGATAAGAGGTTAATATCCAAAATACATAAGGAACTCATATAACTTAACACCACAAAAATCCAATTTAAAAAAAGGCAGAAGAACTGAATAGACGTTTTTATAAAGAGGACATACAAATGGACAACAAACAAATGAAAATATGTTCAACATCACTAATCATCAGGGAGCTGTAGATTAAAACCACAATGAGATTATCACCTCACACCCGTCAGAATGGCTATCATCAATAAATCAATAAACAAGTGTTGGCAAAAATGTGGAGAAAAGGGAATCCTCATGCCTTGTTGGTAGGACTGCAAATTAGTGCAGCCACTATGAAAAACAGTATGGAGGTTCCCCCCAAAATTAAAAATAGAACTGCCATGTGACCCAGCAATTTCACTTCTAGGTATTTATCCCAAGAAAACAAAAACACTAATTAGCCAAAACCGGTTTGGCTCAGTGGATAGAGCATCAGCCTGCGGACTGAAAGGTCCCAGGTTCGATTCCGGTCAAGGGCATGTACCTGGGTTGCGGGCACATCCCCAGTAGAAGATGTGCTGTAGGCAGCTGATTGATGTTTCTCTCTCATCGATGTTTCTAATTCTCTATCTCTCTCCCTTCCTCTCTGTAAAAAATCAATAAAATATATTTAAAAAAAAATAAATAAACTTAAAAAAAACACTAATTAAAAAAGATATAGTCACCTCTATGTTCACTGCAGCATCTATAATAATCTATAATAATAAAAGCATAGTATGCTAATTAGACTGGACATCCTTCCAGATGAAGCCGGGGCTGTGAGGGAAGCCCAGGTCCCGGGTGCCGGAGGGAAGCCAGTGCTGGCAGCCAGGGGGAAGGAAGGCCTATTCTTGCATGAATTTTGTGCATTGGGCCTCTAGTTATTTATAACAGCCAAGATATGGAAGCAATAGCTGAGTGGATAAAAAAGATGCGTACATATATAAAATGGAATTTTATCATTCAGCAATAAAAATAATGATATCTGCCCTAACCGGTTTGGCTCAATGGATAGAGCGTAGGCCTGCAGACTCAAAGGTCCCAGGTTTGATTCCGGTCAAGGGCATGTACGTTGACTGAGGGCACATCCCCAGTAGGGGGCGTGCAGGAGGCAGCTGATCAATGTTTCTCACTCATCGATGTTTCTAACTCTCTATTCCTCTCCCTTCCTCTCTGTAAAAAACCAATAAAATATTTAAAAAAATAATAATAATGATATCTTGATATTTGAGATAACATGGATGGACCTAGAGGTTATTATGCAAAATATAATAAAAAAGATAGAGAAGGACAAATACCATATGATTTCACTCGTATGCAGAACCTAGAAGGACAAAACAAATGAATAAAGAAAAAAACAGACCCAAAGATATAGAGAACCAGCTAATGGTTGCTAAAAGGGAGGTGAGGTGGATGGATGGGAAATAAAAATCTATACTAATAAAAGAGAAAAATGGTAATTGGCGTACGACGATACCCTTTTCATTGGCTAATCAGGGCTATATGCAAATTAACTGCCAACTAAGATTGGCAGTTAACTGCCAACAAGATGGCGGTTAATTTGCATATGTAGGCACAATGCAGGGAGGTGAAAGGGAAAGCAGGAAGAAGCCCCCTGCCACTGACAGTGATCGGAAACCCAGGGGGCAGCTAAGAGCTGGGGGGCAGGGCAAAGGCGGCCCTGGGGCCGCCTTTGCCCTGCTCCCCAGCCATGATCGGAGAATCAGGTGCCTTTTCCGCCCTGGCCAGTGATAGCAGGAAGTAGGGGTGGAGCCAGCGATGGGAGCTGGGCACGGTCGAAGCTGGCAGTCCCAGGAGCTAGGGGTCCCTTGCCTGGGCCTAAAGCGAAGCCCACGATCATGGGGCCGCTGCAGGTGCAGGTCCCCGCTACCCGGGCTGGACGCCTCAGCCAGAGGCTTCCTGCAGGGGCAGGGGCGGAGCCCGCGCAATCGCGGCACCCCCCGCTGCCACTGCAGGTCCCCGCTGCCCGGGCTGGATGCCTAGGCCAGAGGCGTCAGGCCTGGGCAAGGGGCCGATCCTGCGATTGGAGGGTGATGGGGGTCAACGCCTGAGGGCTTCCCAGTATGTGAGAGGGGGCAGGCTAGGCTGAGGGACACTCCCCCCGCCCCCCAACACACCCAGTGCACGAATTTCGTGCTCCGGGCCCCTAGTTTTAAATAAATAAAATAAAATAAAGACGGGGGGTGGGGGAATGCTTGCTCTGCAAAAGACACTGATAAGAGAATGAAAAATAAGCTCCAGCCCTGACTGGTTTGGCTCAGTGGATAGAGCATCAGGCTGCGGACTGAAGGGTCCCAGGTTCGATTCCCGCCAAGGGCATGTACCTTGGTTGCGGGCACATCCCCAGTGGGGAGTGTGCAGGAGGCGGCTGAATCGATGTTTCTCTCTCATCGATGTTTCTACCTCTCTATCCGTCTCTTTCTCCCTTCCTCTCTGTAAAAAATCAATAAAATATATTTAAAAAAAGAAAAGAAAAATAAGCTCCAGACTTGGAAAAGATATTTGAAAAATGTATAGCCAATAAAAGACTAGTATCTGGAATACTCTCAAAAGTCAACAGTTTAAAAAAATCCAATTAGAAATTGGGCAAAAGATGTGAGAAGACATTCTACCAAAGAGGATATACAGAGGGAAAATAAGCACATAAAAAGATGGTCAGCATCACTAGCCACGGGGAGATGTAAGTTACAAACACAATGAATGTCACTACAATCTATCAGAGTGGCTACAATATAATAGGGCTCCAAGATAGAGGAACCTTGAGGACATATGCTGAGTGAAATAAGCCAAATACAAAAGGACAGCCCAGCCGGTACGGCTCAGTAGATGAGCGTTGACCTATGAACCAGGAGGTCATGGTTTGATTCCTGGCAGGACACATGCCTGGGTTGCAGGCTTGATCCCAGTTTGGGGCGTGCAGGAGGAAACCAATCCATGATTCTCTCTCATCATTAATGTTTCTATCCCTCTCTCCTACCCCTCCCTCCTCTCTGAAATAAATAAGACATATTTTTTTTTAAAAAAAGGACGAATGATTCTCCTTACATAAGGTCCTTAACGGAGTCAAATTCATACAGACAGAAAGTAGAATGGTGGGTGCCAGGGGCTGGGGTAGGGGAATGGAAGTTAGTATTTAATGGTGACAGATTTCGGTTTGGGAAGATGGAAAGTTCTGGAAATGGATGGTGGTGATGGTTGCACAACAATGTTAATGTGCTTAATGCCACAAAACTGTACAGTTAACCCTGACTGGTTTGGCTCAGTGGATAGAGCGTCGGCCTGCAGACTGAAAGGTCCCAGGTTCGATTCCAGTCAAGGGCATGTACCTTGGTTGTGGGCACATCCCCAGTAGGAGGGTGTGCAGGAGGCAGCTGATCAATGTTTCTCTCTCATCGATGTTTCTAACTCTCTATTCCTCTCCCTTCCTTTCTGTAAAAAATCAATAAAATATATTTTTTAAAAAACCTGTACAGTTAAACATGGTTAGGATGGTACATTTTGTGATATATATATTACAATTTTTAAAATTCCTATATAATAAAGAGCTAATATGCTAATTAGACTGGACAGCAGAATGACCTTCCAGAACAACCAGTGAGTAGGGAGCCAGGCTGTGGGGCTGCAAGACAGCCGGGGCCATGAAGGCTGAGCCCCTTGCATGAAAGTCATGCATCGGGCCTCTAGTATATTTTAAAAAAGGAAAAAAGAAAGAAATGGATGGAACTCCAGAAACATAGGGCCCAGGGTCCAGTACACAGATCGGGGCCTCATTGCATTCACTGTATGAAGCCAGATGGACGGTGTTTGGAATTCACTCTCAGCCCAGGCTAGCGTCAGTGATCTAGAGGCCAGGACAGCCATTAAGACAGCCTTGTGATTCTGAAAGGGCTGGTGTTCTCAGGATCAACACAGTTCATCTTTGCAGATGTTACAGCAACCAGGAAGTAGAGCAGGACCCAAACATAAATACCTGGGACTGGACAGGAGAGTACGGGCTTCCAGGTTCTCCACTCAGGAGAGTTTCACTGTTCATTTTCGTTTTTAGACAAGCAATATATCGACTGCAGAAATCTTTGCAGAGTTCATTAACCTTTTCCAGCTCAAGAAGATGAATACGCAAAACCTGGATTGCTTTTACCATCTAGAAGCAGAGAAAATGAAGACTTTGAGATAAGGAAAAGGCAGCATGATGTTAAGTTATAATCATCATCACATAACTACTCTCAGTTATTAGCCTGAACCCTGCACAGCCATCACCATCTGTATTGCCAGTGACAGAAGTGGAATAACATCAGATATTGTGCAAAATGACAAATCGTCCCAGCACCAGACCCGTGCTCTGTCTGATATGCAGAAAGACTGACAATGCCAGTGCAACTTCAGCGAGTACAGTACCAGGACCAGCAGACCTCAGCCAGCTTCACCACTGCCTCAGGCCCTACAGGCAAGTTGCCAGTCCTCACTCTGTTCCTGCTTCATCTATAAACTGGGATGTATCCAGATCCACATCAAAGATGGTTCTTAAGTTTAATAATGTTCAGCTTACCAACTCTGTCTTTTATGGATTGTGCTTTTGGTGTCAAGTCTAAGAACTCTTTACGTAGCCCTAGATCAGTGATGGCGAACCTATGACACCCGTGTCAGAGGTGACACGCGAACTCATTTTTTGGTTGATTTTTCTTTGTTAAATGGCATTTAAACATATAAAATAAATATCAAAAATATAAATCTTTGTTTTACTATGGTTGCAAATATCAAAAAATTTCTATATGTGACATGGCACCAAAGTTAAGTTAGGGTTTTTCAAAATGCTGACACGCCGAGCTGACACATCACTGCCATAAGCAGCACCTGCCTTAGCTCCTTCTCCTGTGACCTTGGATAGTAATCCATAGTACTTGTGGAGGGAACCAATCAGCCAGCCAGTCAATAATGAGGAATACCAAGCATCCAGCTCTACTAGGCCCTGTGCCCTAACACCACTCAGGAGAGCCTTTGTCCCTGCCAGCCTGGGACCACTGTGGCCACTTCTGCCCCTCACTCGTTGATGGCTGTATGACAGATTCAGAGGCAGAGAGAGTAGTCTCTGGTCCTAAATCCAAAAGGGAAGGCACTGTCAGTCCCATTCAAAAGATGAAGAGACAGACTCAAAGTCAGACAACTCACCTATAAAATCTATTAGTGGGCAATAAGGGCTGAATATGTAATGAGAAATTTAAACAACAGCAATGAAGACCTGGGCAGTTTATTCAGGAAAGAGATTTCCAAAGACCCTTTCTGCTGACCAGAGCCTGATGAAGGTACTGGTCTGGGAGCTGGCATAGCACACTTCAATGGAAATCCAGTGAGGAGCCCAGACACAGCTGAAGTGCTCCACAGTACTGAATGGCACCACTCCCCTTGGGTACAGCAGTGATGTTAACGCCAAAGAATTCTTCCTTTCCTTCAGAAAGCACAGAGAACCCTGAATTTTAGAACACTGGACCTAGGAGGAGGGCATTATATGAGACAGATTGGCTTCAGACAGAAAGACCAAGGGAGATCATGGGGGGCCTCGGAGCCTGTCCCTGCTCTGTGCTGGTGGTTCCCAAGTCTTGACAAACTTTGTCACCCACCATGAATCAGTGTGAGCCTCAAGACAGAGCTGTCTTGGAGAACACAGTCATGTGTCCATGATCAAGGAAAAGTCAAGGACTGAAGTTGAGCATCAACATGTTGCCTGAGAAGCAAGGCAGGTGAGCACGTCAACCCCAATGAACCTTTCAAATGTTCAGGAGAGAACTGAATCCCCTGGTCCATTTAAGATGGAGGCTGAGCCAGCTTATCTGATAACAGGAAGGAGTGACGAGAGAAGGCTGGAAGACATTCAAGTCACACGCACACGTTATCTCATGAGTTGTATAATTCTCCCCTTTCGCAGAACTACAAACAGTCTAAAGTTTTAACTGGAAGTTTAAAATTTATTGAACAGATTTTAAATTTGGAATAAAAAATTGACTCACTAAATTGTCAGTTTCTGGATCTTCACAAAAGAAGGGTTTTCCTTCCTTCTCTTGCTTCCTTACAAAATTTTCAATGTCCACATCGAAACTGGCAGAAGTTGTACCTTCTGAGCCCTGCGTGGATTGCTCACATTTTTCAAACAACAAAGCTAATAATGGAAACAGTGGATGCCTGGGGAAAAAAGAAAAAAAATGTACACTCTACATACGGCATGAGGATGTTTGGTATGTATGTATGCACACATTATTTGACATACCAACTTCGTTAAAATATAATTCATGTAATATATAATTTATCCATTCAAAGTTTACAATTCAGTGGTTTTTAGTACATTCACAAAGTTGGGTAACCATCACCACAATCAATCTTAGAACATTTTCATCATCCCCCAAAGAAACTCTGTAGCCATTAGCAGTCGCTCTCTACTTTACCCCTAAGTCCCATCCCCAGGCCACCACTAATCTGCTTTCTGTCTCTATAGATTTGCCAATTCTAAACATCCTATATAATAAAGAGGTAATAGGCAAATTGACCATCACTCCAACACACAAGATGGCCGCCCCCATGTGGACAAAGATGGCCACCACAAGATGGCCTGCAGGGAGGGCAGTTGGGGGGGAACAGGCCTGCAGGGAGGGCAGTTGGGGGGTAATAGGCCTGCAGGGAGGGCAGTTGGGGGCAACCAGGCCTGCAGCGGAGGGCAGTTAGGGGCAATCGGGCCAGCAGGGGAGCAGTTAGGCGTCGATCAGGCTGGCAGGCAGAAGTGGTTAGGGGCAATTAGGCAGGCGAGCAGTTGGGAGCCAGCAGTCCTGGACTGTGAATGGGATGGATATCCCTCGAGGGGTCCAAGATTGGAGAGGGTGCAGGCTTGGCTGAGGGACACACACACACTGGCGCCCCCCCCCCCGAGTGCACGAATTTCATGCACTGGGCCTCTGGTTCATATAATACTAGAGACCTGGTGCATGAACTTCGTGCACAGGTAGGGTCCCTAGGCCTGGCTGGTGTCAGGGCTGATCAGGGCCTTCCAGGTGCCAGCCGAGGCCTTCCTTCCCCGGCTGCCAGCTGGGGCCTTGCTTTGTTCAGTGCCGATCCCTGGGGGTCAGTGCATGTCATAGCAAGTGGTCGAACTCCCGGTCTCCCAAGGGGACAATTTGCATATTAGCCTTTTATATATATATATATATATATATATATATATTGCCTTTTTATATATATATAGCCTTTATATATATATATATATATATATATATATATGTGTGTGTGTGTGTGTGTGTGTGTGTGTGTGTGTGTGTGTGTCTGACATCTTTCACTTAGCATGTTTTCAAGACTTACTGGATGCTGTAACAGGTATCAGTACCTCATTCCTTCTTTATGGCCAAATAATATCCATTATATGGATGTACCAATTTTACAGTTTTAAAATTTACATTTAGGTAGATAGTCCATTTTGAGTAACTTTTTGTATAAGATGTCAGAGTAAGTGAAGGATATTTTTTTCTGAATATAGATATCCTATTGTTCTAACACCATTTGTTGAAAAGTCTACCTTTTCTCTTATTGAATTGTTTTCACAACTTAGCCAAAGATCAAATCCTATTTGTGTAGATTTATTTCTGGACTCTCTCTGTGGCATTTATCTATGTGTCTATCCCTTCACAAATATCACAGTGTCTTAATTACTGTAACATGGTTTCAAATCTTAAGATCAAATAGACTTGATTCCTCCTTTATTCTTTTTCAAAATTGTTTTAGTTGATCTAGTTCTTCTGACTTCTATATAAAATTTAGAACTTGTCTATATGCACAAACATATCCTGATAAAATTTAATTAAAATCGTATTGTCTATAGCCTGATTTTAGGAGAACAGACATCTGTATTATGTTGAGTCTCTGAATCCATAAACATGGTATATCCTGCCATTTATTAGGTTGTCTCTGATTTGCTTGCATCAGCATTTTATAGGTACAGATTTATACCTAAGTTTTTTGGAATTCTGGCAAATGTACTATCTTTTTGTTTTCTGTTTCCAATTATATGTTACAAATATAGAAACAGGGTTGGTTTTTGTGTGTTGCATGTGTAACCTGTGACCTTATTAAATTCACTATATACCTGGAAGTTTTTTGGTACATGCTGGGATTTTCTATGTCGACAATCATGTCGTTTGTGCATTGAGCCAGTTTTATTTCTTCCTTTCTAATCTTTTTCTTGTCTTACTGCACTGGCTAGGACTTTTATTACAGTGCTGATTAAGAAGAGTTAGGGTGGACATCTCTCATCCCCAACCTTAGGGGAAAGTATTCCATCTTTCACCGTCAAGTCTGATGTGAGCTGTGGGTTTTTGTAGTTGCCTGTCATCACGTTAAGAAAGTTCCCCTTTGCTGACAGTTTTAATTAGCTGTTGATTGTCAAATGATATGATCACACTGTGAATCTCATTGGTTGATCTTTGAACAGTGAACTAGTCTTGCATTCCTGGCATAAACTCCACTTGGTCATTATATATTATTCTATTATTTTTGTTGCTGGATTCAATTTGCTAATATTTTATTGATGATTTTTATGTCCAAATTCATGAGGCATATTATCTGTGAATTTTTTTGGATTTCTTTGGTATCAGAGTGTTGCTCAGTTTGTAAAAAGCATTGGGAAGTAGTCTTCATCTTCTATTTTCTGAAAGAGATTGTGTAGACATGCTGCTTTTTTCTCATAAGGTTGGTAGAATTCTTCAGTAAAATCATCTGGGTCTGAATATTATTTTTTACAAGGTGAACTAAAATGTGATTTATATTCCAAAACTTTTTTTAAAGAAAGGTATTAGAAATAACATCTTAATCTGAGAAAATCTTCACCCTAGTAGTTATCACATCAAATCTTACTCTGCCTAGCTAATAGCTCTCATGTTCCCTTTAACAAGGTTTTCTACTTTCATTATTCCTCTTAAAACCCACATGCTTCACATCTCTTCACTACCTATAAATGGCCTGCTTGTCTGCATCCATCGGTGTCTGGGACCCCATAGGGGGAGGGCTCACTTCTTCCACATCGGGTTCAGAGCAGTTGGGATCTTGCTCTGTTTTCAACTCTGTTATTACTTGCATCTGTGAAAGGAGGAGGATAACTTTTGTTACTAAACAAAAACAAACTGCTATTAAGTGTTCTATTATCACACAGGAATGCAATGGGAAGGGTAGCTGCCCGCTGTGTGATTGGCAACAATATAAATGGATACCACCCACAAACTCCTTTATAAGTTAATGTTTTAAAAAAGGCCAAAGGTCAAATTTCCAAATCATTTAAAAACAAAAAGGACTGATATATGTGAAATGCTTATGATTTTCAAAATCATAATAACCATACATTACTGAAGGGAACTGGTCCATATGCAATCTTACTGTCTGCCTGCCTGCAGTATAGCCTCATGCTGGATAATACTGCAGTAAGAGAAGAGTAAAC
This sequence comes from Myotis daubentonii, assembly GCF_963259705.1. NCBI lineage: Eukaryota > Metazoa > Chordata > Mammalia > Chiroptera > Vespertilionidae > Myotis > Myotis daubentonii. The sequence goes on along the minus strand of NC_081842.1, from coordinate 7,576,590 downwards.
AAAATTGTCCATAAAAACAACTCATATCCAATATGCTACATGTCTCTGACAGGCCTGAAATTCTCCCTTATCTATGCTTAAACTTCAGGAATACATAAACTATAAAATTCTTTTAAAAAGTCACTCTATTCAGAAAATAAAAACCAGTTGTATTTAAAGAAATAGTATTAAATATAAGAAGAAGTCTTTAAAATATCATTTAAATTGCTTTAAACTAGCTATGTTCTAAGTTAGGTAAAAAGTATTTAAATTCTTAAATGTAAAGAATTCAGTTTACAAAAATATGAAATAAAATTGTCGCTTAGTAAACTTGTAATTATCCATGAGCAGATTACCTCCCACCCCTGCTGAACCCTAGCTGCCATGCCTCTGCCCTCAAGGAAGCAGTATGCTGGGTGCACTGGGGTGGGGTACTCATCCCCAGGAGATGGGAGAGTCCCATCATGATCCCTTCCTGACACCCAGGTGCTATGGCCAAGGAAGTAGTCCTCAGACCCAGGCTCTCCAATAGTCCAGAGTGACAATTCCATTCTGGTGCCTTTAAATGGCACAGTATATTTAGAAAATTGTTTTTCTCTCTTAAAAAGAACAAAACAAAACAAAAAAACACTAAAGCAACAAACTAATACCCACTTAAACACAGTCTTTTTGGAGGAAAATCTGACAGTATTATAAAAAAGCCTTAAGAGATTTATTTCAAGGTTTCTTTTTTAATGACTGTGAAAGAAGGGAAATTTAAATGTTCAACCTCGAAGGAATGGTGAAGTAAATTTGGTATATGTATACTGAATAATATCAAGTGCTTATGTTCTCGCCATGGCCAGGAAGCTGTTAGTTAAGCGTGTCATTCTAATAAGCTAAGGTTGCAGTTCAATCCCCAATCAGGGCACATATAAGAATCAACCAATGAGTGCATAAATGGGTGGAACAACAGATCAATGTCTCTCTCTCCCTTCCCCTCTTTCTAAAAATAAATAAAATAATGTTTTCAAAGAGTTTTCTGTGTTGTGAGGAAGTGCTTAGCTATTAAAATCAAGGGGCTCACCATCCCTCACCTACCAGCTCCCACGCCCCACTGTGCCTGGCACTACACTGCATACTCGCTGTATCAGGGCACAGACAGGGAAGAAGACAGACAAGGATAAGCACAGAAAACTATCACTTAACAGAATATGTCAGAAGGTGATCACTGCTGGGAAGGAGAGAAGATCAGAGAAAGCTGCAGTGGTAAGTAACTATGGCAGGCAGGAGAGTCTTCGAAGAAAGGGGTGAAGCAGGCAAAGACCTGCAGAACAGGAAGGAGCTCGCCAAGCTGCTGCCTGAGGGAGGGGGGCGGGTGGGAGTGAAGGGAAGAGCCAGGGCCACAGGGCAGAGAAGTGCCCTGGAGTAAAGGCAGAGGTGAGTGCACTAGGGGAGGTTGCAGGGGGGCCTGGGATCTGAGTGCCAGGCAATGCGGGAAGGGGGGCTGTTAAGGTCAGGCGTCAGCAAGGAGAGAGGAGTCATCATTAGTCACTTGGAAATATCAAAGAACTTACAGGTGAAAAGAGCAGGCTGAAACAGAATTCCCTACCTCAATTCCTATAAGAAGCAAAAAGCACTTAAAAAGATTTTAAAGCCTACAAAAGCAAACAAAAGCAACGGCAACTAAACCAGAAATGGTGCAAAAGTGGCCACCAAGGAAAAGACATGAGAGTCAGCAAGGCTGGGGTGGCCAGACTCAGGTCCTAACTGCCCACCAGAAGCCCACCTGGAGCCTCACCAATGGGGCAGCTGTGACTTCCTAGGGTGAGTCGACCCTACCCAGATTTGATCAATTGGTCGGATGCACTAAAATCCTCTAGGACAGCGATCACCAATCAGTGGTCCGTGAGGTCCGAAAGGTTGGCAACCACTGCTCTAGGAGGCCCTAGCCGATTTGGTTCAGTGGATAGAACATCAGCCCATGGATCGAAGAGTCCCGGGTTCGATTCCGGTCAAGGCCATGTACCTCGGTTGCAAGTTCCATCTCTGGTCGGGGTTTGTGCGGGAGGCAATCAACTGATGTGTCTCTCTCTCACATCATTGTTTCTCTCTCTCTCTCCCCTTCCCTTCCTCTCTCTCTAAATATCAATGAAAAAAATATCCTCAGGTGTGAGGATTAACAAAAATAAATGAATGAATGAATGAATGAATGAATGAATAAATAAATAAAATAAAATCTTCAATGAGGGTGTGAAGAGAGCTCCTGGCATTCTGTTCCTGCCTCCTGATTATGAGGTAGGTGGGAAGCAAAGGCAGAGCTGCATGTCTTCAATGGAAATCAGCTCCCAAGCTCCTGAGAAAAAAAGGGAATGGCCCCAACTGGAAGCACACAGAGCATTCCCAAAACTTCAGGTGTCCCAAGAGCGGCTGCACAGGACACAGTAAGCCCCCTCCTTCCCAATTCCTTCAGGTCACAGAACATAAAACACCAGGGTAGCTTCAGGTAAAACTACAACTTACAGACAGTGGGAGGGCTGTCAAGAAACCACCCACATCCCAGCCAGTGTGGCTCAATGGTTGAGCATCTACCTATGAATAAGGAGGTCACAGTTCGATTTCTGGTCAGGGCACATGCCCAGGTTGTGATCCCCAGTAGGAGGCGTGCAAGAAGCAGCGAATTAATGGTTCTTTCTCATCATTGATGTTTCTCTCTCTCTCCCCTTCTCCTTTCCTCTATGAAATCAATATATATTAAAAAGAAGAAAACACACCCACAGCCCTGGCTGGTGTGTTCAGTGGTGCCGGCCCACGCACCAAAGGGTCACAGGTTTGGTTCCCGGTCAAGGGCAAGTACCTGGGTTGCGGGTTCATCACTGGCCCTGCTAACACTGACATTAAAAAGGCAAATTCCTAGGCCTCCTGGTGCTTACCACAGACTGTGTTTTTATTTTTATTTTTTTTTCTTTTAGACAGAAGAAGGGAGAAAGAGAAACATCAACTTTGCTGTTCCACTTATTTATGCATTCACTGGTTGCTTTTTGTATGTGCCCTGAACCGAGGTCGAACCTGCAACCTTGGCATAACAGGAGACACTCTAACCCCGTGGCCGGCAAACTGTGCCTCACGAGCCACATGCGGCTTTTTGGCCCCTTGAGTGTGGCTCTTCCTAAGCTTTAGGAGGACCCTAATTAAGTTAATAACAATGTACCTACCTATATAGTTTAAGGTTAAAAAATGTGGCTCTCAAAAGAAATTTCAATTGTCCTGTTGATATTTAGCTCTGTTGACTAATGAGTTTGCCGACCAATGCTCTAACCAACTGAGCTACCAGGCCAGGGCCACAGGCTGTGTTCGTATACTGACTGCACAGAAAGAGAAGGCAGAGTAACCCTACCCCACACACAGCTCAGCCCAGGCCCTTCGCCTGGTCAGTATTGTGAAGAGGGGAAATGGAGTTAAGGAGGTTTGGAATTTGACCTTTTTCACCTCCAGGCAAAGAGCAGACGAAGAGAGGGCTGAGGCTGTAGCTGTATTTGGGGCATGGCAGCTGGGCCAGGGAGTGACTGTGGCTCTATTAAAAAAAATGCCCAAGAAAGTCTGATTTAGGGGAGTCAAAATTACTAGCAATCTTGGTATTATTTAGGAAATAATGTAAACATATATTAAATGAGTAATATACTAAAATTGAAACTGCAATCTCAGGGAAGTTAACTATTAATATGCAAAGCATTGCTTGTATTTTAGTAGCAGGTCAACTGACTGTAATTAAAACAGAATAAATCTTAAGTTCTCACTTGTTGCCCATCTTGATAACTGTCTATGCTTAATGTCTGTGTAGCCATCATGGTTAATAAGTTTATTATAAGACATCAAATCATCTTGAGTCAAAAGCAAATGGTATCTGGAAAACAAAAGCAGAAAAGCAGCAGTTAATAATTGCAGTGCATTTTTTGTCCTCCCTACTACACAACATCCATGTAATTTTTTAAATACATATTTTTATATGGAAAAAAACTGTCCTTACACCAAATCCTACTCAGCATCACCCTACTTACTTGGCGATCATGTTTGTTCTTGCACAGGGCCTGACTTGCTATCATACTTCTCAGTCATTTGGATTTACTCATTCATTTGCCCAAGTGTCTAGTGAATGTCTAAACATGCAGCAAGGACACTGTTCTAGGGAGGCCCTACTTTCCTGGCAGACAAGGCCAGGGGCTGCAGGACCATAAACACGAGGAAGGTCAGGCAGCACACAGGGTATCAGAACAGAGATGAGTGAAGGGGTTCCCTGACGTGTGACAGTGCAGGCTCTCTGAGAAGATACTGGTCCTGAGACCTCAAGGACTTGATAGTGGCTGCTGAGACAGGGAGACTGGAGCTCAGACTGGAATGACAAAAGTGTGCTCAGGGAGGCTGGGCCGACACTCTTCTAACATCTGTATATAACAGCCGTGGGCAAACTACGGGCCGTTGAAATGAATAAAACTAAAAAAAAAAAAAAAAGAAAGAAAAAAGACCGTACCCTTTTATGTAATGATGTTTACTTTGAATTTATATTAGTTCACACAAACACTCCATCCATGCTTTTGTTCCGGCCCTCCGGTCCAGTTTAAGAACCCATTGTGGCCCTCGAGTCAAAAAGTTTGCCCACCCCTGGTATATAATATGGAGATGGGAATAATGGCTTGTTTTCCTGACAACACACAGGTAAATGTCAGAAGGTGTTGAGAGGAAGAAAACCAGGTGGTGATACAGAATGACTGGGGGGAACAGGGCTACTGATAGTGTCTGGGAGAAACATGGGTCAGCTGATGTGCCTGAGCAGAGCGGTGAAGGAGGAGTGAAGATAAGGGAGTGGGAAACACGGAACCAGTTCACACAGATTCATGGGCCGAAGTGAAGACTGGTGTTCCTGGGAAGATCTGAGCAGAAGGGTGACTTGACTTATGTCTTAGGAGGGTCCCTCTGACTGTGAAGGACAGGCAACGTGACTGGGGAACACACAGAGGGTGGGGGAGTGCTGCCATGGACAGGCAGGGGGCCATGTGGACAAGGGGGACTGAGAGCACAGGGTGTGCAGATGGCCTGGGGTTGGGTGTGGGAGCAGGGTTAAGGAAGCATCCAAAGTTCCCACCTGAGCAACTAGCAGAGCAGAGTCGCATGTCCCGGGAAAGAGCAGATGGTGAGGAACAGGTTCTGTGGCCTGGGAAGAGAAAGCAAGTCAGGACATTTTAGGTGTGAGATGCTTCTCAGAAATCCAAGAAATATAAACTCAGTAATCATCAGGCTGTGGTTTATATGTGCAAAGGGGGTCAAACTGTGCCCTCCAAGATACACCCATCCTAACCGCCAGCCCCTGCGAACGGGACCTTATCTGGAATAGGGTCTTTACAGATGTGATTATTAAGGGTCTTGAGATGAGATCATCCTGGATTGAGGGGAGGGTCAGGATCCCATGACTCGTGTCTGTTAAGAGGGGGGAGAAGCCCAGCTGGCCGTGGTTCAGTTGGCTGAGTGTCATCCCATGCATCAAGAGGTTACTGTTCGATTCCCGGTCAGGGTACATGCCCAGGTTGCAGGCTCGATCCCAGTAAGGGATGGCATGCTGGAGGTAGACAATGTTTCTTTCTCGATGCTTCTATCTCTCTCCCCCTCTCCCTTTTTCTCTCTCTAAAAATCAATAAAAAACACACCCATATTTAAAAAATTATTTTTAAAAAAGAGGGGGAGAAAAAGACCTGAGACAGGTCTGAGGGGAAGGCTATGTAAATTGGAGACAGAGATTGGAGCGATGCTGCTGTAAGCCAAGAACACACAGCCACCAAGTGGTAGAAGGCCTGGGCCTTCAGAGGAAGTGAGGTACCATCAACACCTTGATTTCAGGTTTGGCCACCAGGACCCTGAGAGAATCCATTCCTGCTGTTTTCATCCACCCAGTTAGTGGGACTTGGTTACAGAAACCCAGGACGCTAAGGCAGTAGGTAAAGCCACCAAACTGCATGAGACCATCCAGGAAGAGAGAGGAGGTGGGCTGGGAAAGCTGGAAAGAAGAGGGAACCCAGAATGAGGAGCAGCAGCCAGCAGAACAAGAGTAGAATCAAGAGATGCCACTCACATGGGTGGAGGAACAGGAGGGACTGAGGAGGGTGTGTCAGCCATGTTAATGTAGCTGAGGGTAAAGAAAGAGAAAGGCTGAGCATGGTCACGTGGGGAGGGGAGAGGAGAGAATCTGTTGCATAGATGCAGGTGTAAGCAAATACCATCTTCATATTCGTGTCCTTTCACACTGTGGCTTTTGACCAATCTGTCTTTAGTAAGGCATATCAAAGCCTTCTAGTTAATGATTAGCTGTATCCCTAAAATGTAACCATAAGCACTTTTGTTGGTAATGGCCAGGACAACAACCGAAATATACATCAAACTTGTGACAGTGTCAGCCACCAGGAGGGATAGCTCCTGGTGCTACTGCATTATTTGTCCCTTTGTCTTGTCAATCATTAGTACCTGAGTTATATTATAAAAACAGTGCAGTGACAGGAGTCTTGGGAAAGAGGGGGCATTGTATAATTTGCACAAAACTGCTGGATTCCTCTGTCTGCTTCAGCCCTAATCTTCCCATAAAATTACCCTATAATAAATTCCATGATATTCTATGAAGTTGGCTAATTCATCTTTTCAGTCTGAAGATACCTTCTCGTAAAGAGGCCATTACACCATGGGGCAGTGGGACTTGGTAACCCCACTGCTGGGAAGGGAGCTCATGCGTAGTCATCACGATGTTGCCCTCTCTGCCTTGAGACCCCAAATCTTGAGAGAGAGGCCACACACGTCTGCAACCTGAGTATCTCCCAATGGTCCTTGCCTTGACCAAAATTTGGCCCTCCTCCCAGTACCCTGATCTGCTCTCCAGGGTGCTGTGATCTGCCCTGTGCCCCAGGGCAGAGCTATCAGCCTGCATCACAGCCCACACCTTGATCAGGAAAGGAGATCCTATGGCCTCTAATTTTATCCTCCTTCCCTCCATTCTCCACTTTCCAAAGTGCAAATCTGGTCCAAACCGCCCTTGCAGATCAAGTCTCAGAGCTGACCCTTGGCCTGACCCTGCCCTCCCACAGCAGCTCCCAAAGGTAAAAAGTCACACCAACAGTAATGAGACAAATGAACATGATGGGACTCCCAACAAGGACACAGAATGAACACTGGACAGATCTGCCCAATCCTCGAGGATGTGCCCACAAACCAAATTTTAAAAGGCCAGGAACTGTTCTGAATTAAGAGACAAAAGAGCCCAGCCAGGCGTGACTCAGTGGTTGAGTGTCGACCTATGAACCAAGGTCCACAGTTTGATTCCTT